>NC_139229.1:168605438-169227013 GCF_977018435.1 Lepisma saccharinum | reverse complement strand
CTTTTCCTTTGCAGGCGCACTGGGTCTTTTGTCCGTCATGACATTAATCGCCAAGAGCTTAATTAGAATGCAGATTGCTAGAGAAGGTGAGTTGATGCAACGATTAGATAATAAGATCTGCTTTCATTTTGCTGGTTCTTGTGAACGCTTTCAACCTAAACAGGAAACAAATGGAAGCTCCTTAACCTGCTGTAGGTTTTCGGCTCGATGAACAGTGATTTTTCTGTAACCTGTGATCCGTTTATGTGATCATTGTGATTCTTATGAAGGGTTATCCACGCGAAATGTTTTACGTCATGTCCACCACATGCTCTAGTGGTTGGTGCAGAATTAATTTGGCATATCTAGGAGTATCTAGAGTGGAGTATGTTCGTAAAGCGGGTAATGAGAACTTTTTGAGTACTCATTGCTATATTATTATTATCATTTCGCGTATCTAACGTTCTTCTTTCTAGTGAATCTATTGCAAAGAGGGAGGGGGGATTACAGCCCCTTCTGGGACACGCTAGAGTGGTAGAAGTCCTCAATAACTGTCGCAATGGGCAAATGGGTTTCTGGCAAAGTTTGATTTAAATACACTTTACGTTCAGATAGGCCAATCATAAGTATTACAGTTTAAAGTGGAATCCGAATCAATGTACCGGGAATCGAACCCAGAACTCATTGATTATCAGTAGAGATAGTATTTTTGTGACCTAAACATCACCAAAATATGCAAAATAAAAAATGTTCTTATAACTAAAATTTGAAAAATATTCACTATAATTTGAAAAATATGCAATTACAACTGAACCGTTCAAGACATCAATATTTAACATATGGCGAGATAGATATTTTCACATACTATTTTTAGTTCACTTTATGAGGTCAAAGTACTTTATGAGGTCAAAGTCTATTTTCTGATTTCATTTCATTAGAAAAGGAGACTGGTTTTCACCATTTTTCAGGAAATAAAACTGGGACGTATAATTGTAAAAAAATTCAACAACTTGAGGAAGTAGAAACGAATCCACTTCGAAAATGGCTGCATATTCATTTCAAAAGCGAAAACTTGCTGAACATTACCGAATATCTATTAAAATATGCTCTATCACGTAGAGATGGCCAAATATGCCTAAATATGCCCTTAAAAGGCACCTAAATTGAATTACTTTCTTCATAATATGAGTTTTTAATATATTTAGGGAACACATCACGCTTGCCAAAAAGTCATGAAAATCCTACCCATAATTATGAAACAGGTGCAATATATGTATATTCTATAAAGTATGTATTATCACCCAGGGAGCGTCGAATTCATTTTGGATGAAGAGTACTCTACATCTTAATTCTAAAATTTGCTGATATCTCGTTTTCGCTTTGATGATTAGTCTTGTTTTTGTCTCGGTTCATATACTACGTCTCGAAATCATATGTGCCTAGTTCTTACAGTTTTTCTTAATCGAATAAAACAGATGAACGTTTTATTCTTCTCAAATACGGGAAAAGAAACGACACCGAAATCAGACAGTACTTTGAAGTTTAATGGTAAGTATAGAGGGAAGGAAGATTATGGCAATTTCCATTCAATTCTGTTTGACAATTCCACGCTAGAACTCTTAATGGTTTAGCTTTAATCTGATTTAGTTTTGTCTTTCGTTTCGAAAAATTGTCCTTTCTTTATGTCTGCAAGCTCATCGAATCGCCGTTCCACCATTGGGGAAGCTGATAATATATTTAGCCTTTGATAACCATTTCTTACGATTACTGTAATGATGTAGGTGCTTTGGATTCTGTTCGATCAATTTCTATCGCTGCGGCCATTAATGATTCAACAGTCCCAAAAGACCTGATCATTTATCCTCCTCAAACGGTTACCCTGCTATTAAATATTCTTTTTGCAGACGACTTAGTTGACAGAAAGAAAGGAAAAAGAAGTAAAAGAACAGAGACATCTGTGAGCAAACAAGAAACTACATGAACGTAAGCCATTCTTCTTTTTTGCGTTTTAAATTATACCGTTCAGGAGAATGACTGCTTTTACTGTTGAAACGGCCCAATCCATCATTCATGTTCTTGCTCATTTATGAAATATTAGTTAATTACCGAATCACGTGTGCAATTGATTTCCAGGCCCGTGTGTTTGTGTTGTTAAGGAGCATTTGCAGAAAAAGAAAAACAACTCTCGTGTGGAAACAGCGCCGTATAAAGAACAAAGGACCAAACAAGAGGTAAACGTAATGACCGGCTGCGATTTGGCAACGCTGAGAATCATTTATACCTGCCAGAATTTAAGAGAAAACGAATGCCGTGTTGCTAATTGTTAATGGAATTTGCTTGGCGTCTGGAGTTCGTTGCTCGCAGAGACACCTGGTGGTAGGATTGAATTTCGCCAACGATATGCCAATCCATTAGCGTACGTACCATTTGGCAAAATAAATAACCTTGATAAATATAGTAGCCTATATTTATCAAGGTTATTGGAATTATATTTATTGATAACGTGTTTTCTTTTGTTACCTGCGAGATTGCGCTATGGTGTATCATTATTAGGATGGAAGTAAGTTTTATATTTATAAAAATAAACACTACATAAGTAAAAGGGTTTAGTTACATTTTCATTAAACACATTCCTGAGATATTAACAAATATAAATATTGGTGTTAGTTACAGGAACTTTAGCTTATTAAAGATTTCCTTATTTAAGGTGTCGCATGTAATCTTTGTTACGGAAGTTATTTCATATCTTGCATTGCAAGCTCTATGGCGAGCCTAAGTTTACAATTAAGTAAAATGAGTGTTCTGAATATTCTAATAATAATAAAAGAGATCCTCTACATGTGTTGTAGAAATTCTCTATATTGTAATCTGCTTAAAGTACCATAGCACGTAATCAATTGTTTCCCAAATGATACATAAAATATGGAAATTTTAATTTTTTTTGCAAGTAGGTATTACTTTAAATAATGCATGTTTCGGCACGATAGGTACGTGGCTTCCAATTTTATATAAAAATATTACAGTACACAGATTTATTTCAGAGTTAGATGAAAATATCAATAAACTATGTTGTTTGTTGGGAACAATCTAAGTCTATAAATGCCATAAGGTACAAACATACAAAAATTTATACATTAGAAGTTATCGGAGCCTTTGAAGAGGACTAGAAGAGTTAACAGTTTATCTCCGTTAGTGTTTTACTATTACAAAACTATTAGGGAGAACGTAAAGTTTTTCCTACATATTGTACATAACTTGTACTTCAACTTTTCCCCTTAAAAATAATCCTTATTCAGACTGATCAGAATCAGCCACGATTATACAAGCAAAGAATAAAGGAACTGGAGGAGATGGCAAATGCGCTTGCAAACTGTTTGTCAGTGTTCACATAACGGAAATTTCTTGTGTGGCGTTACAAGATTAGAGGAACCAACCGCTTGAAATTGAGCCTCGTAAGAATCGAAAAGTGCATCTTTTTGCAGTAGCTGGCCCATGTTCAGCGAAGGTAATTACGGCCAATTATCCCTTAATAATGCGGGGAAGCTTTGCTCGCAGCGTCAACCACTTAATCTCGAATCCGACCTGCATGCTAAACTTCCTACAACTTCACTTAGCGTACACATTACGGAAACTGTGCCTGGTGCGTCGCATGATTTGGACGTGATGAGTTTTTGGGTCGATTGTAATTAAAGAACAATAGTGGTTGCAACTTTTTGAAGGAGGATTTATCAGAATTATCACGCTCCTTGACAAACAGTTTTGTTGTTCAAAATAATAAGCTCAAAATAAGAAGTAACATGTGTATTGGTCCCAGGTTCGAATTCCAATCTGGCCATAGATGTTATTTGGAGTGTCCCTTCATCAATTTCATAATATCACCACTCATCCTCATCTTGGCGATTAGCCAAAAGTGGCAGAAAAGCGAAGTAAAATAAACGAAATCAACCAACCAACATGTGTATTAGTATTAGTTTTGGGGACATGAACTAGAACAAGTAATTTTGTTTCGGAATTTGTAGTAATTAATTATATGTAGAATAAGAATTTTCTCCTGACGCTGAACTTTGAAGATATACAGAACCGTAAATATTCTCAAACATTATTTCTCATATTTAAATTTTACTACGATTTGGTCTCTATTAATATGTTGGATGAATATACGAGTAGTTTCTGACTTCATGTGATACGTAAGAATGTAAATCTTTTACCGCTCTGTTATCCATCTAGTAAATGACTTGTAATGTTTGCTACCCTCTGATGGTGCTCAAGAAGCTACCTTGCCACATTAACGATTTCTGGACTTAGAAATATTTCAGGGCGGTCAGATAACTTTTCGAGAAGTGTACATTTCAACAGTGGAACGAGTTCTTCAACCCAACCACATAGACCAGAAATGTGAAACAAACAATGGGATATAAATTGCATCACCCTGTATATCTACATTGTATACGTACATATATATACAAGAAGGAACTTGCACTGGAACTAGTTCATTTTTTTAAAGGAACTTCTTTCACAGGAATTTTATTTTCCCAGACATCTTGGAAAATTAGTGTTGGAGCAATTAACTAATTCATCCAAAGTCATTCAGTAGTGGAGAAATTGCGTTACACTTTAAATGGCCGTCATTCTCAAAGAGAGAATTGTGTGATTCCACAACCGGAGTCAACTCCTACTAAGATTAGATTGTTTTCGCAAACCTAAATCGAGTGTTCGCTCCCAGTATAATGAAAAGGTTCATCGATTTAGCTCGCCAGGTGCACGGCGTGTGCGAGGTACAATAAGTCCAGTCTTCGTGTTGGCCCCACCTCAGTGTCTTGTGTGCAAGGCCAGTAGGCTTGACGCTTGCAATAATTTTGAATCATAACTTATGTCAACATGTATACAAGTCCGGTCCAGTTAAGGGTCAGTGCAGTTTGATCTTACAAGAAGACCGATGACCCGGGCATGACTTTCTTCTTGGGTGGCAAGATAAGTAAGAATGTACATGAGCGGACAGAAGTTTCCAGAATCATTAAGTAAACTGAAGAGAGAAAAGAAAGAAAAAGTTTCGTGTCATGCAACGAGCAGTTATAACTTCTTGTCTGGTCCCACGGCAGTAGTTGGAAGAACGTTGTTTGTTATGATTTGTGCTCATGGAATTACGACACAGGGTCGATGTTCAAAGGTTATTCCATGTAATGAAACTTTACCTCGATGGACGATATTTGCTTTTCTTGTTCAGAGTACTCAATATTGTGCTGAAACGATTCATAGTTGGACAATCTTCTCTTTGAAGCCCTTGACTTCTTGGATCATGATTTTCAAGACAACAAAAAATTTCCTGTGGACTCAATTCTGTGTATTCGCCCTTGGTCGTGTTGTCCACTTAGTGAATATATCGGCTAAAGCGGAACTTGACTTAGCATAAAGTTGAATCGAACCAATGAAATATTTCTAAACCACTAAAAACAAGGCGATATCGAGAAGGACCTAGGAAGTTATTGTTGTCATTTCTATTCTATTACATATATTTGCCTTTGTATTTTTTTCTGCCCTTGTCCGAAGTGGTTTACTCAATTTTTTTTTGTTGCATATTGAACCTGGTATTGCGATGGTCACCCATCCGAATACTGTCCAGCGAAGACATTGCGTGACTTGTGTTCCATTGAGCCGGTTGCCGTATGTATTGTCTTATGCGACTTGTTGCTTTGAGTATTTGTTATTTTTGAGTTAATCTAGTTTCGGTATTTTATAAATCCGCCTTTAAGGATTCCTTTGACCGATGATACTGATGGTTGTGTTGATATGATGTGGCTGTCTCGCCCAAAACTTTATCCTTTTGCGTTGCATGTAGTCGTACAACGTTTCTTGGTCCAGTATTTCGCGAATTTGCGTGTTGGGAACAAATCGATCAGCAGCAGATATTATTCTTAGCGCTTTATTTTGCACACTTTGTAGCGATCTTTGGTATGAATGCGCGCTATGCTGCCCGACTACGCTTGCATAATAATTCAGCATTGTTATGATTAGCACATTGAAAAATGTCATTCTGTTTCTAGTTGTTAATGTGGAATTTTTAAACAATGGGTACAGTTCTCCAAGATGCGTGTTTCCCTTGATGTGTTCCTTAAAAGTAAGACCTTCATGTAGTAGTAATCCTAAATAAGTTGTTTTTGTTTCCTGTGAAATATTGTGTTCTGCTAGCCTTAAGTTTAAAAGAGTTGTCATTATCAATGTCGATTTTTTATGTTCATACAGCTTTGAGTCGGCAGAATAGATTACTTTACCAATGTGTTTACATTCATATAAAAAACTAATTAAAAGTAGAGAATTTTAAGGTTTAAAATAATCATTTGATCATTTGTATTTTCATCAATACACATTCACGTATTTTGTACTAAAACTTTTAGTCCAGTGCTTTCATGGAGGCCATTAGCTATCCGACATCATGGATCACTTTTGAATATCTGTATGGATATATGCTTAATTGTTGTTTGTTTAGTGAAAAAGTATTTACTTACATTACAGAATTCTAATGCGAGAAAAAATATGTATGGTTGATTAAAAAAATATTTTTCCTTTATGACTGGAAGAAGAGACATAAGTATTGTGTTGAGACAATATATTTGTGTAACTCCAAATTCTCTAACGTTGAACATCAATACGTGTGATGAATGGAAAATTATAAAGTCTACGACACATACTTCATTTTTAATTGTGATATGCTCTTTAGTGTAGAAATACTATTTCATTTTTTATACTATCAGTGAATAACATTTTAATATCTATGCGAACTGCAATTCCGAGTTTAATAAAACATTATTGTAATCCCTTTCATACTGTGAATTGTGAGGTAGAGTAGCTACTTCCGCTGTGGATAAAGATTGAATTATGCAGATGCATTTTAAAAATCTATCAACAAAGCGTGTGTATCTTGGTGAAGATTTTACTAATGCAATGAACAGCATTTTTCCCATCGTTAATCTTGTGATTCCACTGAGATTTTAATATCAGTGAATATTCATTTGTATTCTTTACATATCTTCGGGAAATGAAAATAAAATAAAAATAGTTATCTTACACTCTTCACTTATGTAGCACAAGAAATCATTTTCTTTATTTTACTTCTAACCAAGGTATTGCATTTCAGTTATCAATTGTCCTATGACTTTTAAACTCAGATCAAGTAACTGTATGAATACGAAATCCTGAAATTTAAACATAAAAACAAGCACCTACTTGCAAACGCAAAATATAAAAAGCACTTTTAAAAAACAACTTTATACTTGCATGCAAAAATTATTGCTTTCAAACTGTAACATATAGGATATGCATAAACGTATTGCTTGAACATACTGTCAATTTTAAAATCTACCAAAAACCAACTCAATACTGACTGAACCTCAATAAAAATAGAACTGAGTATTTCTTAAAATCTCCAGTAGAAACACAAGAATATTCAATTCCATTTCTTAATAATGAACAGTCAATTAAATTTTAAATTTTGAAAAGAACAATATTTTAATAGATTACTAAAGAATTGGCTGAATCAAATCGTAAAATAGTATAATTTTTCTCACTGTTCACAGCATGTCTTAATTGTCGCAGCACTTGAAGTTAGTAGTTTCTTGAAGTGTCACAAGATGGAGGTAGTAGTACTTACTTCTTCCTACGATAGAAACAGAAAAGAAATAATTACAAATACAACCATACATAAACAAAGTATATATGCATTTCTGTTTCATTAAAAATCTCAAAAGAAGGTTTACTTGTAATGCAGTACAATAATTACAGGATATTTAGGCCTGTGCAATGACTCTCAGTAAATTTCTATTTTTCCACAACAGTTTGTGAAATTTTAAGAACCTTACTGGGAAGATTTATTTTTGTGTAAATCAAGCTACTTGAACGGTAGAACAATCATGATTTTCTTAGTTGATGAAAATAATAACATGCCAAGGAATTTCATGAGTTTCGAGGGGATGGACTTCTACCTCCAATAGTCAGTTCTTCGTATGCTAACGAGGCTTTGGCGTCTGGACTCACAGCCAGTATAATCTTCTATGAGTTGTATCCTGCCCATGTGTGTTTGTGATTATCACTTCATCACATTCATCTTATCACCATCCTCATCTTCACGATTAGCCAAAAATGTCAGAAAACCGAAATAAAATTTTAAAAATGAATAAATCAATAGTCAGTGTCGTATTCACCATATTCACATATGTAACATTCTTTTTTAGAAAATCTTAACATAAATGGGGGTATGTAATTATTGTAATTTATATTTAGTAATTACGAGTAAGCGCTTCTACATGTATACATAACTACATTATACTTTTCAATGCCATATTCTTTTAGGTTTCTATGTTTGTTGACATGTTTATCTAACTTAGGGACCTTTTATTTCTCTAACTAGTGGTGAAAATATTTAATGTAAGGCTTTTACTTAATTAAAAGAAGACATCGTAAAACAACGAAACAATAAAACAGTCCTAAAATTCTAAGACTAGATACGATACGACTGAATTGTTCCAAAATGGTTTCTGACCGATCAGTAATCCACTGTTAGCAGAATATTATATTACAATGAATCCTGTTTCACTTACATTATTTTTGTGTGATATAATTTTTTGTGTTCGCCTCTATTTGTAAACATATGGAATAATACACACTCGCACAAGAATTATGTATGCAATTATAATTTAGGATAGGTATTATTCAATTCCCAACGATCGACTGTAGCCCTCCTATAAAGTAATAGTAACAGTAATTGAGTTACTGTCTCAACTAAATAACCGTGTCTGTAAATAATTACTTTCAGAAAATGAGATTGCAAGAAGTGGTTCGTATCATCTCTTAAAAGTTTCCGGACACACGTCATTCATCTTATAAATCGAATATGCGACGACACGAGCCTTTGAATGATGAATCGAACCTTATCGATTGTTGATGGCTGGATATGAAATATTAACCAAGGCACTGCATTGAGAAATCCATTGTAAATAGCGGTTCCCCCTTTTTCTTATATAAATAATTTATACAAGCAGGTATCGTCACATTTCCTCCATTTCGTTCGTGGAAAACCTATTTGGTGTGTCTCGCATCAACGAACCGTCACAATACCAGGACTTTCTTCCTCTTCTTCTTCTCATTCGTCTTGACACAATAGGAGTGAATCAGGTGTTGGGTTGTCCATCAGAATAGCCTTTCCCTTGGCGACGAGTACGTTGTCATCAGTGAAGTTTCCATTTCAGGCTTTGACGTCATCTCACGTTTCGAGCTAGAGTATAGGTGGAGCCATCGTTATGAATTGTTAACTATAGAAGGAATGTTGTTATGCATGTTGTTATAACAAATGAAAGCTTCTTTTAGAAAGCAACGCTTGCCGTGCATATATTTGTGAATACTCTCATATTGAGCTTTCGTGCACAATATGGCCGTCGAATGTTTTCCTGATAAATGACAAGTTTCTTTTGGATATTAAAAAGCTGTGTGTATCATGGAAAAGTCCAGTCGTCTGTTATTTTGAAATGTGACGACCCACTTCATCCAAAATGTATATTCTTGTGTATTAAACACGACAAAGGGTAACGTAGATTGAACACGAATATCGAATTACCAAAATTCCCCCATACAGCTACATATATGTAATACATTTTTTTTCAATTCTGAACTATTTTTAAAAATTCCATTTGATTGTGAAAATTAACAAGAAAAGGCAAGCAGGTGAAGAAATATTGGCACTTATTGCAATGTAGGGGAAGGAAGGGTAAAGTGGCCACTCTAATGTTTGATGAATTCTTATCAAACCTTTTTAATCAGCAAAGTTATAGAAACATAGACCAATAGTAAGTTTAATAACTTTACTTCCAATTTCTATTTCTTTCTACTTCTTGTTGTTTAAAAATGTACAGGTTACTTTTTTTAAGAAAAGTACGAAGTGGCCACTTTGCCCTCCTAGGTTGGGTAAAGTGGCCAGCCCCTTCCCATTTTACCTGCATAGGTAAATGAACAACATCACTTGCAATCTTGAAAGAAATACTGTGGGGGTAAGACACTCCTGGCATCCCTAGGGGTGGGGTGGGAAGGGGGTGACATGTAAAAATAATCAAAAACGACCAATAGTAGTGTGGAATCCATAGTTTTCGGGGTCGCTAAGATGAATAGTGACACCCCTAATGCCGTTCAACTGCAAGTTCATTTTACACTATAGTTAGAATTCATTATTTTTCTGTCTAATAGAAGATTGTGATAAATAAATATCCGGGCAACGCCGGCAATCAGCTAGTACAAATATAAGCTAGTTGATACCATTAACCACTAGGTTATCGTTGAGTCTCATTATGGACTCCATTTACCGAGTATTAATGCTACAAGGTTGGGCGCGAGTAATAATTCATTCTCCTCGTTGCGATTAACCTAAAAGGAAAGAAATGCGACGAAAAATAAGCAAACATGAATGAATAATGGAAGCTCACCACTAAATAACTAAGTAACTAAATAGTGTTAGCGTTAAACAACAGTACAAATACAAATTTGTCTCTATCTTTTGTCTTGGGTCATCTTCAGCTAAATACTACAGTATAACGGTATTGGAACGTCACGTTGCACTTACGGTTTTTACCCTAACTTCTGGGAATATGACAGACAAAATGTCTCATCCCACCCCCATCGTTCGTCTCCCCCCCCCCAAGCGGTCGTCCCTTTGACTTCGCCGGTGGCCCTATTCGATCCTTAACAAACATTGATAGATCGGTCCCAATTAGACAACTTGTTATGAGCGACCCGTGACTCCAAGACAGTCAATCAACTTCAACAGCACGCCCCCTTTCCCTCTCCCCCCTCTCTCTCCCGAAAGCAAAGTCTGCATATCTTTCCTCGACCCCCTTCCGTATTCAATCGAAGGCACCACATCAATCGAATTCCATGGCGCTATTAGCTTCTTTTTTTAATCGGTAGAGGACTCTGGACTTCGTCTGCGACTGGGTTTGTCCTTTTGTGTCCTCGCCTTTGACGCCGAGGGGCCGATGATGGTTCGGACACAACGGCGCAACGAAAAGCTGACCAAGATAAATAAATGGCTTGCTCTCTCTAAATGAGTGCATGGGCCGGTTGCGTCGGAAAGGTAATGATAAGAGAATGAGGTAGAGGTCTCTAGCGTAGCGGAAGTGGTTTTTTGGCCGAAACAATTGGAACGCAAAGTTGTGCCTGACTATCGCTTCAAGTTGGAAGCAAGCTTTGTTGTGATCCAGGAGACATGTTGAAGTTATCGAAGCAAATCAGAATTGAGAGCTGTGCGGTACTCCTTCATTTGTGGTTTTTGTTATTTTACGATGGTTTTCTGCCACTTTTGTGCCCTATCTTCTGATACGAAATTGATGAAGGTACACTTGCGAACACCAATGCCCAGACAGGAGCTTCAACCCAGGAACACTTAATGTCCTTGGCAACTGAGCCGGTAGTAAGTGCTCAACACATGTCAAGTATGTCACAACTGAAATTACACACATAAATGTTCTTTTCCTATAGCCTACGTAAGTTACCAATCACCAAATGCAAACAACTGATACACAGTTTCTGGCTCAAAGTAATACTTTTATTTTTCGTGTTATGCATTTTTGTGTGCGTTTCGGCAGTTTTTCATTACTCCAAGCTCTTTACCTATGTTGATATTACAATACTGTTAATTTCCTGTTCGTTGCTAAGTTCACACACGTGATTTAGGCTACAATTACGCCATGCTTCTTATAGATGTATGTCCCCTGTCTGATTTGAACTAGCCTCTCTCATTGGACGACACCATACATGCTAGCAGGAAGAGTTAGGCAAGGCTTCGCATTCGATTTTCACTAAACAAATGACAATCAAGTTCAGTCTTTCCGCCGATCTACTAGTTCTAACTCATTGGTGCTGTACCGACTGTAGGTCTAGCCTGGAAATGTTGAAATGATACTAAAGCGATTTGACATCGTTCTAATGGTTAAAAAAGAATCCAATGATGGCCGGAGGAAAAATTGTATTAGTACCGCAGTGTTTAGACAGACTTGAAGAAACTTCGTTTCCCATATTATCTGTGGGACTCGTGTTTTGTTTTGTCCAAATGTGTTTGTATTACCCTACAATTAATTCTCGTCTTCGCAATTGAGAGCAAGTGGCTCAAAAGCGAAGTAAAACAAATCAATCAGTTAACCATATTTACATATATTTTTAATTGTTAATAAGAATTGTGATAGATTGTACTTGTAAACTGTGCCTATATGTATTACATTTTTAATTTTAAATATGGAATATTAGATAAAGTTCTGGTATCCATGTAGGTTGAGATAACACGTTTAAAATTTAGGTACAGTCCTGATTAGCCTAACTGGACTGAAACAATGGATACATTTGGATGTGTAAATATGAGAGACATAGAAAATTGAAGCCTAGCTTGATCGGAGAGGACGATTAGATGAATAGTCTAAAAGAGACTCGCATTTTCCGGTACGCAGTCTTGTCGCTGGAGAACTTTTTCCTCCAAGAACTGCCTTTTTGCCGGAGAAGCTTGAACCGCGAGTCAAAAGAAACTATCTCTTACTTTACGACCGACAACAATACAAGCATTGTTGCGAGTAGCTGGGCTGTTAAAGAGGCAATTGCGTCCATCGACTTGGGCGGTCATCGGGCAGACGTCCTTCCCCCCTTTTTTTTGCCCGCCGCGTGTTTTCGAAATGACACGAGTTGACGAAAGGCGACCGACAAAACACCATCGCTTGATGGACCTCACGAGGCGGAAGATAAGCTCCTTCGTGCGGCGAGAATTAAGGATGAAAAGGTGGGTGGCCCGGAGTGGCCAAACACAGAGGTCACTGTGAACAAAATAACAAGACTGAGGGGATTGGAAGGGGGACGAAATTCCCCACCCCCTTGTTAGCTCCTTCAACCATTTTTGACAGAAAAACGATGCATCTGTTGAACTCAGTCGGTCTCAGTTGTAAACGAAACTTTACAGTAATCTCCGCTCACTATCAAGTGTTTTTGGTTTGGTATTTGGTTTATTCAATGCTGCCTTTCTTCCACTTCTAGCTAATCACGACGATGAAGATGAAGAATGATTGGATGCAATGGGTGAGGGGAACATTTGCAAAAATACATGGATAAGACACAGCATCAAGCCAAAATCCTAACAGAGGATTGTACGCATACTCGACGTTGGTCCAGGCGCCAAATCCTCGTTGGTCTGCAAGAATGCAGTTTACAGGATGTACTACGTATAAGAGACGTTAGATTGTCTTCCCAGGTCATTTATTGCACTCAATTGTTATTGTTAAGGTTCGCCTTCCAATGTTTGGATCACTGCGACGAGATTGAATGGTGGGTGAACGCACGCACGCTACTAGGAATATAGGAAGCAATACGATAAATCCTTATTGGAGCACGGTGGATGTTAAAATTGTATTGTTGTTAATTATAATAATCTTGGCCACCTCGGTGACCCAGTGCTTTCAGTGGATCTCGCCACCGAAGGTTCCGGGTTCGAGTCCCGGCATGGAAGTCTTTTGTGATGTTTTTTTATCCATTCTTTTCTAATCAGCATTAATTCTCATCGTTGCCCCACTTTTGCCCCCCGCATTATGCTAAACCTTACGTTCCAAGGGAAAGTAAACTGACCTTGTCCCCCTAGTTTTGGCACCTTGCCCCCCCCCCCGTTTTGGAACCCAATCTCCGCCACTGATTGTACCTATACAAATTGTGTATAAGCGTCCACGTTCCTAAATTTGAAAATAATCCTAAGTTCTTATACGTAGTTAATTATTGCAATGATCATTGTATATGCTCACAATTTTTCCTTCATAGTAAATTGTTAGGAACGATAGGTGCTTGCATTGAATAGTATACAATTGTACGTTTGAACACGCAATAAGATACAGGCAAGAAACAGTAAAATTGAGATTTTAAAGTACACTGGTATTCAAGAAATTATGTTCATCATTATGTGGATTTAAAAAAAAAATCAAGAAAAATTCTCCCAGACCTATTCTGTCAAATTTAGTTAATTTTTAAAACAGTTAAATCATTAAAACTTTCTACCTAAATTTAACAATAATCAATGATGTAGAAGTTGGGGAGTGGTGGAAGTGGTATCTAGCCTGAAGAAATTGAACGTAAAGTTGTGCCTTACTATCGGCTGTGAAGGAACTGGCCATTGGCAGGAAAGGAACCACGTGATCTGCAGGTTACAAGTTGCGAAGTTGTCACTCTCATCGCACTCTAGTAGAAAAGGTAAGGCAGGTCTTTGCGTTCAATTTGGAACAACAAAAGAAGATCGATTTCGACGTAAATGGCGATAAAGTCTGCATTAATAGATTCACAAGAACACTGAAAACAAGCGAAAGTGTGACATATCAATGGGTAGTCCATGTTTCCTTAGCTTTAAAAGCTGTTTTAGACCGTTTAAAGTTAACACGTCCATGTCTCCCGCCCCACCATGTAATTTCCAAAACTTCAAGAACGCAAACGGAATATCTCTTATATGATCTAAAATTATCTAGGGGTCAATAAATCCTTCGTCACAGGCAATAATTCAGCTCGGGAGAAGAAGAAGAAGAAGAAGTCGAAAAGCGAGGGGGATGATTTGTAACAACGCTGCAGTTGCGAGTTAGGCAGGTGAAGTTGGCTAATAATTTGCTTTCAGCGATCTTCGGTTGTTTTCGCAGCGTGTTGTCGCAGCGAGATACATTTATTTTCAGCTTCAATCCACAGGGAACCTTCTTCGTTCGTTCGTTCTTGTCTATGTATATATGCCGGAAGCTGTCAGATATTCATAGTGATGTCATATTTTTTTCAATTGTCAATGATTTAACTGAATGTAAAATTTTTAACAAATGAAGAGGCATTTCGTACGTTAATAACAGTAACTACGGTTTGAATTTTAAGGTAAATATTTTCTGAACGTAACAGCTAGAAGCTAACTGCACTTTTTGCTACATAAAATGCAATTTCTTGTTTATTGTAAGTGCATATTTCTTCAAAGCTGCTTGCAAGCGCAAAAGGGGAAAAAAAACACAAATTTGTCACAATAATTCCGGGTAATATTTTATATTTTGTAAATATGTTTTAGGGAAGGTCACATGTTACTAAGGGCTACAACTATAAAGTGTGAAAACATAATTGTCTCGTATCCATCACCATCATTGCACAAAACACATTTATTTTATGTATGAATATGAAATACCAAGGTAAATTCGAATAATATATATAATTGTGAAAATAGTAGATGTTTCAGTGTAGAATATCTAACTACTAAGTAGCTACTGTTCTGTAATTACAAAGCAAAATTTTCTTCAAACGTGACCATTACAATTTAATTAGCTCACATTCGCCGTCATATTATGCATTGTAAAAACGCAACAACAAACAAACACACTTAAGTTCTGCTTACAAATACTCATTCCAAATCAGAAAAACGAGTTTTCATGGCGGCAGAAGTCCAAGGGATATCTCAAACCATAATCGCAAACAAACAGAAAAATTTCCTTAATATTTCCGGCTATTTTCATGCAAAATGGCGCCAAGATCAAAGTTCCACCCAGCAGGTGTCAGGGCAGTCGTGCATGATCCGTAGCTATCACTCTTGTCGGGTGACGTCTCTTCCCTGCCTCGCAGTAACTTTATGATACGGCAGCGTTGCCAACTACATATGAATACCACTGCTCTGTGGGGAAGTACTAGGGAGATATCAATACAAATATTTGAAGAAATTCATACTATCTTCGCGTTTTCCTTCTATTGATTATCACATATTTCTGAGGGGGGAAATAAATCATATAGCTTTAACCATATCTTACTAAGCACTATGTTTCTGAATTAATATAATTGCCTTTCTCCATAGTGTAGCGGTTTTGTGCCGCAATCAAATCATCTAAGGTTCAGTTTTCGGCGGGGTTACAGTACAAGACTCATTAAACCGAAACTTACACTCATTCTCGATTATGCTGTCTATGCATGAAGTGGATTTGAAGTAACATTTTTGGTATATCTATGATTTGATAAGAAAAACTACAAGAATCCACAAACATAAAATGTGCTTGAAGGAAATCATGAAATTTATAAGTAAAAATAAATTTGAAAAATATCTATTTACGATATTTAAGAAAGATAGCTTATTAAAAATGTCTCCCCCCCAAAAAAAGAGCGAATTTGAAGAAAACTGATCAGCATGTCTTAACTGGGTTATTTATCGTCCATTCATGTTTTATGTGCATTATGATGAGTATGATCGATTGGTTATATGAAACCGATGAACATATCTAAGCTCTGTTGTACACTGTATTAATTGAATTGGTGTACAGTTGCTATTTTTTCCTGTTGTAATTGACTGAGAAATATTGGCCTCCTTCTTGTGTTAAAAAATAATTATGGTAATAATTTTTAAGTTCTAACTCAATAGATATCATAGTTTTAAATTTAATTTTTTAAAAAAAAACTACCATCCTGTCATCTATCAACATTGTTTTAAGTTTCTGTGTATTTACATGAAAAATTAATTATTTCGTGAACTATCGCCATGATAACGTGTGCATTATTTTATCTTGTGAGTTCTCTTTTATCTCAAATTATTATTGTTAGGCATAAAGTTTAGAAACATTTACATGTCTGTTTAATTTTTATTATTAGAGTGTTCAAACTCTTCGGTGTGCAATTGTCACCTAGAATATAATGCTATTTTCATATCCTGTATTTAAAAATTGAAAACGATCACATAGTCCCGTCTAAGAAAATAAAATACCTGCATAGTTTTGAAGTTCACACGGATACTTAATTTGCTCTTGCACTCCCGTTCAGCAATCTGGTGGAATTTCGAGCAGCTAGCAGTGACAATGAATACACACCAGTTGCCAACACTGATACACAGCAGTTGGCCAGGGCATTGCAATTCGGGCAAAGTTGAAGACATTACGCGTAGTTTTTTGGAGGGGTGAGAGGCTAGCTTCAGCCATATTTGAATAGCATGCCACGGCAACGTAACCTTGACGTCTCTATAAATCCCACAACCCGCCCACTTGGGCTCTCGCGCCAGTGTATTGCGGACAATGGACGCAGGTAAGGCATCCATTATGGGCTAAGAATTCAACCAGAAAACTGCCCAGCAAGGACTCATTCTTCTGCTGGAAGGGTCGTTAGCACGCAAATGAACCCCTACAATGGAAAGGGTTGATATATAGATAAAAACACTGTTAGTGATCTCAAGTTTAAGGCAGAATGGCACTAAAATAGCTCAAAAGTAATTTAGACCGACCGTCAATACCATGAAAACAATCAATAAATGACAAATGTTTTGTTTTCGATCATAAAATATTGTCCACTGAGATATTTTAACTACTTCATTTGGCAACGCCGTACAAAAGTGTACGCCATACAATAATATAACAGTCTAGCGTGTATTTTTTCACGCAATGTGCATAACTCGACGAGTATGTGTGCATGTAAACAAACAGTGGCAGCGATTAGGTTCCAAAACTGTGGGGGCAAGAACAGTTTTCCTTCCCTTGATATATAAGGTTTAGCATAGTGCGGGAACAAAAGTGACAAAAAGTGGAGGGAAACTCCACCCCCTAATCGCCGACACTGTATACAAATACAAAATTTATCGTTATAACCAAATTCGAAGTTTGGTTATTATCGATACTTTAGTAGTAATTTGGTGACAATCATATGGACATACTATTAATTTTATTGTCTCTATGTTGAATAATCAAATTGTCTGAATAAACATATTATCACAATCGAGAAATCAGACTAAAATTATTTGGTTCTTTAAGATTTTTGTCATATTTCTCTGGTTTCTTTTAACACAAACTACTTTGGATTTATGTCATATAAATATCAAGTAAAAGTTAATAGTTAATCAATTCACTTTCGTAAAGTACATATGTGTAAGAAAAATAGTAATCAAGAATAAGAAAAGCTATATATGTGAAAATTAAAAAATGTTGCCAGGAAAATTAAAGGGAAATCACATTTCATATGTATAAACCTTAATATCTCATGTAGACAAGGGAAAAATTCATTTGTCAATTTATCTTGTCTGATGGGGAGCTTCACCCTCCATCCCCTTCTCTGGCATTATCACTGCTTATATATTAGCGCAGGACTTTTTTTTTACTGCAAAGTGTTGAGCTACAAAGATATATAATGTATTAGGATATCAGGGGAAAGGGACGGGAGGGAGATATTCTCAATGCCTTCCTGGAAATTTCTAATCTGAAACCTGTGGCCATCTTGATGATATCAGATTTTTGATACCACCCACGCCCCTAGAGGCACAACTGTGTCTCTTAGAAAGGAAAACTACCTCAGCAGCAACGAGGGTGGTCGTTTCCATGGCAACCCAAAGTAGTCGCGCGTGCTAATTCTTTGGAAATTTGCGATTTGTTTTTTCCACTTGAGAAATCGGTAAAAGCGAGGCTCTGGAGAAGGGGAGCGGGGGTAGAAGAAACCGACAAATAAGAAAAGATCGCTCGGTTTGTTGAAAGATCAGAGGAAAACAGGAGCAGCCTTGTGAGACGATCGTGCAACGAAAACACCTGAGAACGCCACACGCTACTCGACCCAAGTTTTCATTGGTAGCTTGTTTTCATCACAATACTGGATCTCCTGTCTTCCTTCAGGAACGTTGTTTTCTAACGTTCGTGTGCAAGGGCAAGCACGAAAGCTGTAGTCTTTGACATTTAAAGTGCTAAGGAGGAGCATTACGCAAGCCACGATTTAGAAATGCGTTTCTCGAGGCTTCGTGGGCAGTTTTAATTATTTTTAATGTTATAATTAGTTCAATTATAAACTCCAAAAGCATTGTGGATGCAGAGTTATGAAAATACTGCATAATTTTTAAAGATAAAGCATCTTAAAGAAAATAATTTCTCGAAAATTGTATTTAATAATAGTTTTCTCACGTATAGAAACCTATCTTAATATTGCATGTATTTCACTGTATATGATTAAACAATAATTGCGAATTTCACCATTTCAAAGTGTAAATGAATAAATATCACTCTTTATTGAAACTGATTATTGTTTTTTTTTGTATTTACCTTCGATTGTTAGCTGAATTTTGAATCCTAGCAAAAATTTTATGATCTAACAAAGGAACTTTTGATTATAAATGCCAGAACTAACCGCTACTCTGGGAGTAACATTAGGCTTGTATTAAGTTTTCCTGTAGTAAGAATGACGTAGATAGCTGGAAAGATAGGAAGAAAATGTTTAATTCGTAATTCACCAGAACTTGAATTAGCAATTCAATAATGGAACAACAGCAAAAATTAACAGTTGTACAATTCTCGAACAAACACTACAAGAATATACATTTCTGAAGAAATGTTATATTGAGATTACATTTCAATCCTTGGTTCTTAAAAAAAACATTTGAGGAGTTGTGCGCTAGATTTCGCATGCTATTGTACAGAAGAGAAACGTAAAAACATGTCACAAAGAAACTAAAATATTCTAGAACCAATAGTGCATTTAAAGTAATGTTTGTTCCATTTACAACACGAAACTCACAAAATAAGCTGTAATGAGTTCGAAAGTAATAATCAGTTGTTCAATATTGCAACAAGACATGTTTGTAAACTAGGCGAAGGAGATTAATATATTTCTATTTACGTTTCGGAGTGAATTTATCTCATATTTCAAAGTTCCCTGGCGCTGATGGAATTATAAAACGAAATCCACTTAATCATCGTTTCGGCTGCCTACCCGCGACACCAGCACCATCTATCGCTGTCTAGATCGTCCCACTCGGCTCCCGAAGCGAGATCATTTCGTGTCTACAATTTCGACGCCGCCCCCAAAGAGCAGGCGATCCCGCAAGCAAATAATAAAGGGGTGGGGGGGGGGAATCAGCAGGAATTCGTGAGAATTTCATTGTAATGAGAGCCCCTTGATCGGTTTTCAGGTATCGGTGATATATTAATCGCTGAAGAGAAGCATTGTCCAGACAGTGAAAGATGAAATCCAGCTGCTTTTTTCGCTTTCGTTTCGAAAACTTCCCGACCCCCACCCCCAGTAGAATTTTCGTGATATATCCCTCGTTTTTATTAATTTTTTTCGAACTGGTTCATTTTAGATCTGTTCTCTTGGTACGGGCATCAATCTTGTGACGAAAATAAAATTGGGAGCTGAGATGTGTTGAAGACCTTTCTTTCTTCCAGATGTTCTGGAACTGTATGCTACATGGCTACTGCTGAATAATAATTGTCTGCAAAGAACACTTTTATGAATTTCTGTGTGTATTTTGAAGCATCAAAAATGCATAATTATCAGTTTAAACACTTGTGACAATTCACATATTTTGGTTTCTGAGTGTACAGAGTTATAAGCAGTGTGGATAAAAATCATTATTTTTATTTTAAAAAAATATTTTTGATTATTATTTGACACGCACCTTCTGCCTTTAGGGCTTTATGTTAGTCTGGTTATAACCCTTTTATCGGACTTCTCAAAGGCTTCTAAGGGTTAGTAGGACCAAGCCCTTGCGAGGTCAGTGGTCCAGGATTTATTTTTAATTATCACCTATGTAGGTTTGAAATAAAAGATCATTAAGATCTTTTATTCGAAGATTTATTTAAACTTCCGATGATATACAAACACTTTTCAAACAGACAATTCACCCGATACAACTTGTAGGCCTAAACCTATTAGTTGTACCGAAGTTTATAACCCTGGTCTTTTTGATGATGCAGGAGAACGCCTTATTCAGAGTTGGGTTTGTGGAATATCTGCCAAATGGAGTACAAGTACACCAGCCAATCCGAAGATTGAAGCAAGATATTACCCAACGTCCCCTGAACAATCAGCCTTTCGGCGACCAGGAGAATGTCCCGTAGGCTTACAAAAGTCTAGCTCTTTTATATCATATTAATTTTACAATTTACCATGGTTACTACATAGTTGTTTTATATTTCCATAGTTTCAGCATTTTTTCCTGATTTAAGTTAAACAATTTATTACCTATTGTAACATTAACAATAACATCTTTATGGAAAGAAATCTAACAATCTTTAGAGAAAAGATTTAACACTAATTCTTAACAACATAGATTTTTATAACATAGACTAAATAGTTTAGTGCTCAAAAGGCATGTGTTGACAGGGGCGACACATATTTTTTCTTAAATCAGATTTTTTATTTAAATCGATTTTTTAATTTTTTTAAAAAAGCACACTTAAAATGGCTTGTATGTTACATGTTTTTCTTTATAGAAAGGCTTCTTCTGGTAAAAGGCCCTGTAAAATATTTGAACAGTTTGATTAAAGCAAATAAAAAATATACATGCAAATAATACATTTTTCTGTTTCTGATACTGTATATGTAAACCTACTATGGAAATGTTTGTTGTATGTGTTAATGAAACTATAATAATTTCAGTAACATTTCTTCCAGTGAAAATAAAACATTCTGGATGTACTGTACAATTATAACTTAAAATATTCTGTGTAGTCTTTGTAGATGAATTTTAGCAATTTATTTTACGATAGTTTGCAAAGTATCAGCTACCATATTTATTTACAGTTTAATGACAATGACACTATTTACGGTTTAACATTATTAGTATTTTGTATATTATTCTACACAAAATGTTTGCTATTTTCGTCTATGAAAATTATTGAATTTTAAATCAAGATAAATTTAAGTGTGTTTACAGATTACATATTAGATATTACATTTACTTTCGTATGAGCTTCACCCCATCAGTACATATATTTTGTTTCCTTTCATTTCCTTTCTTAGAGCTTAATAAACACCATTAAATGATTACGAGATTAATGTACTTTCACCAAAAGTGATTCTGATATATATTAAATCCTTATGTACTTTATTCTATACATTATTTATTTAAAGTGATTTAAATCAGTGATTTAAAAAAAATCACCTGATTTAAATCTTAATTTAAATCTCGATTTAAATCAACCTGGTTAAAAGTAAAGTAATTTTAATGATGCAGTATTTTTAAAATAAATTGATGGTTCACACAACTGCAGAGTATAATTGTTATATATTTTTATGAGTGACAAAGTATTGAAATTTCAATTTCAAAATTTTTCCTTGTGTGTCTCAATGCTGTACTATAGACGCATAAATAACTAAGCTATGTATGAGTGTGCCATAGTTGTGAATGCACATGGCGCTCATGAAAAGTAAAACTAGAATATTGTAAATAATTTGTCCTTGGTTGCGAATGAGAAAATGCAGAAAAACCGGGCAGCGAGAAGCATATTTCTTTCCACCCCCTCCTCTCTCTCTCTCTCTATCTCTCTCTCTCTCTCTCTCTCTCTCTCTCTCTCTCTCTCTCTCTCTCTCTCTCTCTCTCCACCCACAATCTTTCAATTCTTTCATTCCCCTCTACACACCTCTTGGATAAAAAAAACGCTTGTCATTTGTCGCCATTTGTTTTCCGTTACATTTGATCCCCCTTCCTTTGAACCCTTGTCTACAAATCCCTTGTTGCTTCCCCCTGCAGTATATTTTCCGAGCGATTATCCTCACTAGTTGCTACTCTCAATATTTGCAGGGTGGGATCGCACAAGCCGAGGGTGTCTGGGGGTGTGTTTGCGGATTGAATGTAGCGTTTATTGTTTGGGGGTAAGGAGAAGGGCAGGCGTTCGTTGGAAGTTTGGAGGTTTACGGAATCAAATGAACTAGAATAAGGGTCGTTTCAGTGTTGCAAGTGATCGTATGAGAGAAGTTACTACAGTATTTGGACCGGGAGAATCCGAACGTATTTTTATGCGATCATAGTGCGAGATTTCTACCTCCCTGAGCCGGATTTTTCAACACAATTGCATGTCTTGGATATTTTTTTCATGATGCGTAGTTATTTTAACAAAATTGCTATGGGTATTTTTATCTGAAGGCTTATTTTTCATGATGCGTAGTTATTTCAACAAAATTGCTATGGGTATTTTTATCTGAAGGCTTATTTTTCATATAGTAGATATATGACACTTGAATTTTCTTTGGTACAATTTAATTGTGAAATAATCCATGAAATAAGGTTGTAGTAGAAATGTTTAAAAGGCTTGACATACAACTGATTTTATACTGGTATTATTATACATTAGATGTCTAATAATATGAAAGTTTCATAATTAGATAGTAATTTGTACTTACGATGGAAATCTATAATAAAAGTTCCGTCACATAGATGTGTATAATTACATGTGAGACTACTATCCAAGATGATTTGAAATTATATGCTAAACAACAGTAAAATAATTTTCCTGTTAGTGCAGGGCGGAGCAAAAGTCGCAATAGGTTTTGAAAAATCTATAAGTTGGTAACAATTATGAAAAGATTCTCATCGCCTTCAGAAGATATCTGAGAGAATCCTGGAACATCCAACCCGAAGGAGTACTGCTGCGCTTCGGACATCCGGTCATTGCTAAAACTTAATGTCAGAAGAACGACGACTGTTTCCATAGAAGGTGCAATTAGTGCACGAACTAAATTCACGGAATTCACAACGATGTGTATATGTAGTAAGTTTGATTTTTGAGATATTTTCTACGTGCAAATTTTCACCTCATTCTCCAGACTTGACAGTGATTATTATTATTTTTTTAATTTTCTTTCTGGACACTTAAATGAGAGGATATATGTCTTGATTTGATTTTTGTTACTTAACGTCGTTTTTGCCACTTTTGGCTAATCGCGAGGATGAGAGTGACTTCTGTAGAGTTGACAACACAATATATCGACGCGGTTTCAGTCGCGATTTCCATTCTGCATGTTCTCAGCTTGTGGGGGAAATTACATGTTTCTGGCAACACTGAATGAAATGCATTCATGATGTTCGGCAAAAGCATATGGGGGAGCTTGAGCGAGAAGGGAGAAGGCTGCTCGGTGAAAGACCGTGATGTCCCACTATCTACTCCTCGCAGCTCCTCAGTGTCAGATGGAGATGATATATGAGCTTCCATATCTTAATTTCTTACACTGGGGGATTGGAACGAAACAATGAAGAGTGCAGCCCCGTTGGAGGAGAAGAATAATGTGCGACGCTCGGGTGCAGTGTGCATGGTGGATGTGTGGCTAAAGCGATAAAACCGCTGCAAGGGAAGATATGTGAAGATTGCGCAGCGAATGGCTCGTGCATCGATGCCGAGACTAAATTCGGATCTTGACTGGAAATTCATAAAATCCTCGAGAATCTGCCTGTCGAGACAGTCCTAAAAACAAGTCTTGGGGAAAATTGAAATAAATTTGCATCCAGAACTTGTCAATATGGCAGCAGCTATTGCGGTATTGTTGGCGAAATATTCTTCGAAGTTTGCGATTCTTTTATTTTTATTTTGCTTTCTTGTCCGTTTATTACAAATTCATATTACAGAGTCTAATCTGGAGGGAAAAGTGTTCATAGAAGAACTTTTGTTACGAGAGTACAAGAGCTACCTGTAATAACCACGGTATTCAGAAGAATCGTGTTGATTTTTAAATCGGCAAACCGTGAGGTAGACAAACACTTCAAATTCACATAAAAAAGTGCATAATGTGTACAATAAAATGAAGCATCCATTCGAAATCGCTTATTTGATGCTTGGGGAAAAGAAAAGTTGGATAGGTATTGTATAACCCTATAGTAAACCCTTTTAATTAAAATTTGCATCCCAATCAGTTAGAAATTTTGGTAATAAGTAATCATTAGCAACATACACATGATCCTGGTGGAAATATCAGGTTTATTCCTTCGTGAGAGTGCTTTTCCAGAAGTGCACAAATATCTCTAGGCTTGGCGTCCAGGATATTTTGCCTTTCCCATGATGCCAGAATTGTCTTGAAACTTGTTTGTGTTTAACTTGTTTCGATATAAATTGAAGCCATTCTTTGCGAATGGTGCCTCCGTATAGCTTTTCTTCCGATTTTGACTATCGCGACGATAAACAAAGGAAATGAAACAGAAACCAAGGTTTGGAACGAGGACGCCAAAGATCGCGCACATGAGTTCAGTAGTAAAGGTTTGTAGAGAACAGATAATCAAATTCCTGTATGTAAGCGCTGTAATTCTCGTGACACGAATCGTCGCTATTCCGTTGTGAAGCATATCAACTTGAGCACATACACAAAAGTTCTTTCTGATAACAGGATTCGATTATGCATTTTTCAATCGACCCAGAAAAGCTGATTTTGTCTGAAAGCAATCTTACTTCTTGCTCGAGGGCCCAAACAAGCGCATTGAGTTTTGAAAATAACAGTTGCAAACTTTTAATATAGTTTTTACGTATTTGTATTTTTGGGCCCATTTTCTCTCTCTCTCTCTCTCTCTCTCTCTCTCTCTAGAGAACATGTAAATAATGTCAATGCAGATAAAAAATAGAGTTTATTAACTGATGTTTTATATGATTATAATATGAATATAGGCTTATTAACTAAAAATGTTTCTCTAGTTTGCTACCGATGCTTGTTCTTCTGTCTAAACTTACTCGTTCTAAATTACGAGAACCAATGGTTACATATTTGTAGTTATCCTTAATTTTCTAACATTAAAATTTCAGATCAGAATATGTACAGCAACAGTTACAAGTGAAGGAAAGGAGGGAACACACAACATTGTGTGGGGAGATGGTCATTCTCCCTGCCTCCAGTTGGTGACGGCATTAGATATGTATTAGTCATGCATTATATGTTTACATCTTTGGGTAAAAAACTACGTTTACTTTATTTATAGATGATTTTAATCAAAATTTCACAGGTTTTTTCGATTTCTTTTTTGCACGATTTTTCGTTTTTATACGGATAATTTTCCAGGTTCCTGCGTATTACGCATTATATACACACATCCAAATTTGTTAAAGCACAACTTCAGTTTATAATTATTACAAATTGCGTCTCAAAACGTGTGCAATATTTTCTTCCAGATCAGAAATCTTGTTTAAACAACACTTTAGCCCTTGCACATAGAAAGTTAATCACTGATTTGATAGCCACTTACATGCCTACCTTCAAATATCTCAGCATTGCCTGTTGATAAACTTGATATCCACTTTTTTGTCGCGTCGTAGCAGTTTGAGAGATACTTTTCGCACTGTTTCTTAGATGGAGCCACCAGTCTCCCACACACGACGCTGTGAGACATTTAAACGCAAATCTCCGCTTCCCATCGCACCCGCAAGGAGTAACCCCGTGTGGCCTCTTAAATTGAAACCTCATTCTGTCCATCCTTACCTCGGCAGGGTAAAAAAAGAAGGGACCTCTTAATTGGCTCTAACTCCTTACCTTTTATGACCGCCCAATGGCAATTAATTTTTCGAAGGCACACCGATGTGGGCCACCCTTCCTTAACAACTAACGTTAAAGGGTAGCTTCAGAGAGAAACAAGGATGGATTTGCACAGGAATGTTTGACGGCTAATATAGGGTAGTGAGCAGAGGTAAACCAAATATTTTTTCATAGCCAACACTCATATTGTTGTTAATAGAAGAGGTCTTCTATTCCGTCTAAATTTCAACAATCATTGGCCAGTTTTTTAATATTTCCTAATAACGCAAGAGATTATGCGGTATTTATTTCTTGTTTTCTTCTTGAATGGGTAGCCTTCCATGTAGGATATAGTTGTCTTCGGCTCTCTTTGGTTAGTTAATTCAGCTATTAGCTAATTACTACACCACGCAGATTGGTTAATTTAACTTTTAGTACCTAGGTGTGTTTCTGCTTGTTGTTACACTAACGTCTTTTTGTATATTACTCACTAGGGTGACCATAATATTTTGACCCAAAACGGGACATCCCAAGAAGATCAAATTACCCCCTCCCCATTCCTAAAAAACCGGTTAGGCATAATTATAAAATTATTGTTATTATTAACGAATTGTTATTATATATTAAAGGATGAATCACATAAATGATACATCATAAACAATAAATGAAATATGTTCTCCGCTGTCAAAAGGTATTAATTATTATGATCTCGGTATGACTTACAGAGCGTTTCTCTTCTTATCTGATCATCAACCTTTGATGTTAGCCCTACGCTGAAGTTTAGGAATGCCAGAAGTATTTATCAGAAGAACCAATCTTCTTGAGAGCAACTTTACTATACTATACTTTGCTATACTCCCCGAAAACCTTACCCCACAGATCAGACACACAACTCTAGATTTATCTTTTGAGGTTGTGTGAAGATGCAGGAAATTTAAATTCTTGTTGCAATCACGTAAAGAAACTGCATGCTTATTCAATGCTCTACAAATAACGGAACACACATTGTTTTGTTTATACGAAACAATACAACATCTTTTTTAGCATGAAATGTCTCTCAAATTTAGACTTGTTTTTGAAGATAACTTTTATACACTTTTATAAAACGGGACAGATAGTGGCTTTTTAATAATATGGATGGGACGACCGAGACTGCCCCGGTCAAAACGGGACTTATTACTCATGTCATCAGTATTATTCTGTCGATGATTCTCATTTTATGTTTCATTTTTATTTACATCCAGTATTTTTATGTTTTCTTCTACATTATATTCAGTATTATTGTTTCTTCAACATATTTTAAACGTTATAATGTGCCGTTTCGTACCTACGTATAATTTTCAGTTTCTTCACCATGATATCCAATGTGTGAAACAGAATCGAGTGCAACATGTATCGAACTATTCCTCTACCTCTACAAGTTACCTCGAATAAGGGAGCAGTGCTGCCATCTGGTTACTGGAAGAACAAGATACAAGTTGCTCAGGGTTTTGTAGCTATATTTCTTTAGTGGTTCTTTATTCTCTCCCAGAGTAGTTTCCAAAGGGGGAAAAATAAACGTTCTTCCTTTTTATTCCCCTAAAACAAACAGAAGGAATCCTCTTTTATTATCTCTTTCCCCCGCAGTTGTTCGGTTCAATAAAGAAAGGACTGAAAGATACGATTGAAATAACCCGTCTGCACAAAACGTTTTTATGCAGGCCTAATCACGAATGTGTTCCTCGCAGGCACCGTTTGACGACTGATTAAAAAAAAAAGAACGAGTTAGAAATTCCACCTCAGAAAAGGACGCCTTTTATCTTTCAAACCATCATCTTCATCATCATTAGATTCATCATTTCAAACGTATGGGACGTGGCGAGGAAAGGAAAAGACAAGGGATCGGAAAAGAGCGAGCAATAAAACAATTAACCGATTATGAGGCGTGATTCTTGCCGCCTCCAGCCAGCAGGTTGGCGCTGCTGTCGAACGCGAAACCTTTCTTCTTTTATGGCCCTAATCTCACTTCGATGAGGCATTTTCTATTCCTTCTTTTCTTTCCTTAACCGTGTGTTCACCAATGGAGGCAATGTGGTTAAAGGGCTAATTCTTACAGAAACAAGAAGATCGTGTGGACAGCCTTCGGAAAACGTATAATCCAATTCTTAGCCTTTTCACCAGTCTGCACAAAGCCCTTGTACAGGTTTATTCCAATATATTAGATCTCGGTGATATTTTGACTATAAAATAAACTAAAATTAGACATCACAGATGTGTTTTCTTTTCCTTCATTTTAAAGACTGTTGTTAGTGTTTTAATTAACATTTATATACTTTAGTGAAGCTTAAACGCGAGATTTTCAATGAAATAATGTTACAAATAGTACCTGCTACAACAGAAGATATAGGAAGGGTCCTCATTTTTACTGCTGTTACTAATGATATCGAGCCTCTTTTGCAAATACGCCATAATACGAACATTATGCAACACCAAGAACAAACAGAACTGTGCATATCGGAGTGGATCCACAGGGCGTTGTATTCCACATAATTTTTTTTAAAGCAGTACTATTTGAATTTCCACTTACGTATTTGACATTTTCTTAGAATTTATCTTAGTCAAAGATTGGAACGACAATATACAGTCTACATAATGAACATACGTTCGCCATTACGGCAATTCGCTAAAGGTAAATAAAGCTACGTATTCACAAGATGAATTATACTATGCAACATTGTGGTTCACGAAAGCCTGTTGGATTCAAACGTTGCATCATAGTTTTGATTCAATAGTCGGCAGTCGGTTAGTTTATTAACTTTATTTTCGATTATTCATTGTTATTTTAATATAGCTTTTGTATAATTTTTACTACCACACAATAGAACAGGTTTTTATATTATAAGGGAGTAGAGGCCATTTTCGTGAGAACAATAAAAAATATTGTCTGAATTTAATTATCTTATTTTTCTCTGATGCCTCCTTGTAAATAAGGAGTCCCGAGTTCCATTCCCGATGTAAGCACAATGTCAATAGTTTGGTTCACTTTAAACTGTAGGTTCGCATAAGCCTACCCGAGCATAAAATGGGCTTACACTTTGACAAACTTTCTGAAATGAGGACCGTGCATACACCACAACATGAATATAATGCACATGTCATTACCTTTTTCCATTGCACATAAAACAGACATAACTCAGCCCATACAGTTGAAAATAAATATATTTTATGATTTCATCAATAAAGAACACAGCGTTTATATGCCATGATAAAACTGGTTTGACACATGTCTGCTATGCAAGTACGTACGGGCCAATAACGACATTCATATGTTGGATTGTTCGTGTACATAACACTTGGCATGCTCATTTAATGTGGGAAGATGATTAAGTTCCCGCGTGAAACAATACCTCTTGAATTAATTATTCTCAGAATCGTTTACTCGAATAAAAATGTGAAGATTGCAAGTATGACTTGCAACTGCCTCGTAAATCAGATGTTGACAGGCTGTATTTACGTACAGGAATTGCCTATCTAAATGATAGTTACGTTTGCGAAACATATGACAAAGAAATCAGGTATTTCATATTGTACGTGTAAGGAACTTGCAGGGAAATGATGATAAAAATTTCTACTTGCAATTATTCTTAGCAGCATAATTATTGCTGAGTCACCCCTTTGATAACTTTCTTACTGGGTTGATAGTAATAATATAATTAGAGCAGACGAAAAGGTGCACATAAAACAAATGAAAATGTCAGTGTTTTGATTTTCGAAAATATATTTTTTTAGAGGTTTGCGAAACCCTTACTGCACCGGTTGAAGTTATAAGGCAAAAAATATTTCATTATACAAAAATATATAAACGTATTAATGAATACAAAAATTATCAATTAGGCCTAAATAGTTGATTTTGTTCTTTTTTCCATGCTACAAGTTTCTGCATAAATGTACTGACTATTTGTTAGTTATACGTATTTTCGTATTTTTAGACCTGTTGCTTTTAATAGTTAAGGATATCACTGTATGTACAGATTAGCAGATGTATCTTTTGTGTCTTAATGAACTCCACAATCTTTACCAACTAATATTATAATTTGAGATTTCAACTCTTCTCAGCATTGTAGAGGCTCCTCGATGACGCAGTGGTAGCGTCGTCGCCTTGTAATCAAAGGGTCCAGGGGTTCGATACCCGATGGAGGCACATAGTGGTTCGGATCCCACTTTAAACTGTAGATCCTGTCCCGATTAGCCTATCTGTGCATAAAGTGGATTTAAAACAACAAATAAATCAACCAATCTTCTCAGCATTGCAAAGATCTATACTTAGGGAGGAATACCATTTGGGGGAATTGGATGCATTGATTGACGTGTGTGTGTGTGTATATAGATATGTATGTATGTGTGTGAGTATATATATATAGTGCCTTCATTGGCATTGGAATGTTTTTTGTTCCTTTCCAATATAAATTAATAAATAATAAAATTCAGAAAATGTACGGATGATCGTTTAACTGCATTCAGTGTCAATATCATTTCGTTGTCGGTTTCGACGTGCATCGTAACCCGAGGAGCACTGACTGGATTTAGCGGACATAGAAGGGGGAATGCAGAGTAAGGTCAGCTGGGTGAGTGCAGTGGTATGCAAAGGTAATTTGCAGAATGCTTAATGGCTCGTAGCCCCTCCGGACACACATGTTGCTGTGTGGCGTTTTACAGGAGGTAGAAAGGGTCACTGTATTAAAGTCCGGAATGAGTGCATGGCTAGTCTCAGTTGGCAGATGTTGGGCCGAGTTCGACACGCCTGTTTAACCGCCCCCTTGCGACCACACACGTACATAACGTATATATCAACTGCACCAACTATGGTGGTTCGGGAGATTTCCTCGACGTAGGGAAAGAGACTTCAGTTTTAGGGAAACTGCTGTTTCAATAATGGCTATTGCGTCGATTTGATGGCGACGATGAAGTTGAGTGATGGCTTGCCCATGGACGTTCGCACAATTTTTTTCCAGTGAGGGAAAGCAAGGGTTCTTTTCAGGGGTAGGGGGCAAACAAGTGACATTTCCCCCGTAATAGTGTTGTCCCCTCAAAAATCTGAATTTATCATGTTCAAGCAAAATTAACCTACGTGGATGAAATGAAGTTATATGTGTAAAATATGTAATCTTTGGTTTACTTTCATTTCCAGGGGGAGGCCGTGGCTCCCCCTTGCTCCCCCTTCCGGACATCCGTGGCCTTGCCGAAGATTCAAACCTATACTATTGTGTCTGGATCTGTGGAGAAAGGCCGCGTATAACGGAAGAGAAGTGGAGAAAGTGAGTAGGCGGAGCAAAGCAGTGCGCGCTGTTGCAAATGGCTGGTATCTGCACTCGCTTCCCCTCTCACGAAATCGTTGGTCGAACTCTCTAGAGTCACTCCTTGCGCAGAGATTTGTTTCGCTCGTTCGCTCTAGAGATTCATGGGACAGAGTGTAGATCTGGCGTCGTAACAGAGATCAATATAAAGATTCGCATCTTCTATACCTATATATAAAAATGGATGTATATGTGTGTGTTTGTTTGTCCCGGCATAACTCTCGAACGCCTGGAGCGATTTCAACAAAACTTGGTACACGTATCACTTGCAATCTCGAAAGAAAAATTATGGGGGTAAAACACCCCTGACACCCCTGGGTGGGGGTGGGAAGAGGTTGACATGTAAAATTATATCGAAAACGACCGATATTAGTGTGGAATCCATAGTTTGCGGGGCCGCTAAGATGAATAGTGAGACTCTCAATGCCGTTCAACTCCAAGACACCCCTGGCACCCCTAGGGGTAGGGGTGGGAAGGATGTGACATGTAAAACGACCGATATTAGTGTGGAATCCATAGTTTTCGGGGCCGCTAAGATGAATAGTGACACTCCCAATGCCCTTCAACCCCAAGTTCATTTTACGCTATAGTTAGAATTCATTATATTCCTGTCTAATAGAAGATTGGGATAAATAAATACCCGTTAACGCCGGGCAATCAGCTAGTCCGTGCATAAATATGCCGATTTTACGTAAAACCAAGCTACAACTGTGTTACCTGAGCATATCCCGTGAGGTTTACAAACTGTAAAATATGTAAATACGTAAATTAGTGTGCAGTTACTGTCCCGGTTATATCAGGAGCAAGTGAACGAAAACAACTCTTTGCCCAAGTATTGGCGCGATACGACAAATGAACACGTGAGAGGGAACGGGATTGCGTTGAGGGGGGAAAGCGACTGCAGTTACCAACTTTCGCTGCATCGTGTACTGCTTCGCTCTGACCACTCGATTTCCCCCCTTTTTCTGCCGCTATGCGTGGCGTTGCTCCACAGATTCGGGAGGGATAGAGTATAGGTTTTTCATCTCCACTCACCGCCCACTTTTAGTCACAGCACACTGCGAGTCCCACAGGGACTAAAGCACCTTGCAATTCTTGACCATATTTTCTCAAGAAGACATATAGTCATGCAAGCTCTGGAGCAAAATGAACGCAAACAATGGAAGAGCACCCACGAGGTGTATACTTTATAAGGACGTAAATTGAGTTATTGCGTTTTCTATGCAATAAGCCGAGCTAGAGATTAACTGCGATCGTGGTATCCTTTCGTGTAAGCTCGGAAGGGGATGTGGTAAACGGCCAGTCTGCAAATTCCATTTCGGTGGTGTCAGCGGAGAGAATGAAGTGAGCAGATCTGGGGGAACTCCCGGTTGCACAGTCGAAGAGTACACCTTCGAAAAAGTGGAGATTTTCTGCGTACGTGGTGTGGAAACATAAGCGTGCGAAGCCTCTCTGATTAAGGGGTAAAGAAGCCTTCATTTCATCTCCCAGTTTTATGTTAATGATGGGTACAAACAGGGGCGTGTATAGAGTGGGTCTGGACCCACCCAAAAGCACTGTATTAGAAGAATTCCAACTCCCCATGCACCAATTTTCTCTCCCCCTCCTTTATTTCCCCTCTCTGTGGTTCAGAGATTAATTTACATGTAAGCATGGTTTCGCACAGCAGATTCAAAACAACTGCAAATAATTTATTCATTTCCAACAGTGGTGCTGATTAGGGAGGCGGGGGAGATTGCTCCCCTTGCCCCCGCACTGTACATGCCTTGTCCACCACCCCAGTTTTGTCACCTAATCGGCGCTGTTGATTTACAATGCATGGGTAATTTGAATTTGAATTTGAAATTTTGGTTGCATCAGCACGTAGGCTATTTTGCACCTTCGCTTTATACGGGGTCCAGCCCCTTACCAGAACTACAATAACATAACTGTAATATCGTGTCGTAACTAAAATATTCTGACCGGTTAAAAGCTGAGGCTGTCAAGCACTCAGCACACATAAGGACGAAACAGAGGACAACACACAGAATTATACTGGCCATAGAGCCAGTCGTCAGAGCCTCGTTCGTCTGCAAAATGTAGTCCAGGGTGTACTACGTGGGTGTGAGGTGTTGATAAGATTCTTGCACAATAAATTTCTAAGTGAGAGCATTAAAGGGGGGAACTGGCCCCCCTTGCCCCCCCATGCGCACGTCTATGTGTGGAAATGCAATCATTAGGTGTCATAAAACACATGTGGTACAGAAACTATGTAGAAATAAGGCAATTATTCAAATGTAAAGGACACAAATCGGTTCTAATCTCGGTGAAGTCCTTTACTAGTAGCCGGCCCCCGTGGCGGAGTGGTTTGCACATCGCGCTATGACGCCAGGGGTCTCTGGTTCGAATATCGGCCTGGGCATGGATGTTTGTGAGTGCCAATTCATCAATGTTATCATATCATCACTCTTCCCCATCTTCGCATCTTTGTGCCAAAAGTGGCAAGTACAATAAAGGCGAAGTACAATAAAGCAAATGAATCAATCAATCCTTTACTAGTGTTTCGAATACCACCTCAAACTGTAGCTCGAGTCGTAGTTTGACCACAGATAAAGATATATATAAGCAGATCTTCATCTACGGCAGGAAAACCGGTGCACGGACTTCCCACTGGGAATCACCATTCGCAAGAAGTTTTGTAATAATCCGCTAAGGGTCGCTGAGAGCACCACTCGCAATTTTGCTTCCACTTCTTCTACCAAACAGAATAACAGATGGCGCCGCTGAATTTCACCGCTGTCAAAAACCGGCAATAGAAATGGAACGCCTAGATAATGAAATACTGGCTTCCCTGCAAGCTGTTATGTGTGTTGCCTAACTCTACGGCGATGAGAAAACTTCAGTTGCAAATTTTCAATGTCACGTTCTGCTAAATCCGTACAGTTAGGCAGCGCACATAGGGAAGCCAGTATTTCAGGACCTAGGTGTCCCAATTTTATTGCCGGTGACTGTACATAACGAGGTCATGAACAGAACTGCCCTTGATTTGACAAATAGCGTGTGTTGCTCATATTTGTATATTATTAAAGACAGACAAGCTAATCGAGGTTGGATCTACAGTTTATGATGGACGTTCAGTGTTGATTCTAATTTTTTTAGTCTCTAGTTTTGGGGGAATCATTTCTTTTTTGTAAGTCCATCTTTCTTCTGTGCAATTCTTCAATTCTTCTTTGTTAACGTAGAAAACGCCTAATAAAATTTTCAAAACATATATTATGCTACGTAAATTGCCCAATAATATTAAATAAATGTCTCATTTTTTAAAAAAATGACGTGCGTGGCATAGGTTTGGTTCAAATTAGGGATGGCAAAATCCGGATATCCGATATTTTTCAATCCGGATTTCAAATATCCGGATATCGGATATTCTGATATCCGTATTTCAAATATCCGAATATCGGATATTCTGATATCAGAATTTCAAATATCCGGATGTCGGATATTCTGATATCCGGATTTCAAATATCCAGATATCGGATATTCTGATACAGGCCCGTAGCTAGAGGGGGGCAGGGGGGCAACTGCCCCCCCTGAGAGCCTGCCTTGCCCCCCTGTGAAAAATACAGAAAATATTCCTACCTGGAATTCTCACTAATCTTTACAATTATATTCTGTATTACTCTAGCAACAAAACAAAAACATTTATTGATTTTGTGATTTATGAAGGTGGATTCCGTATAATGTCGTATCAGGATTGGGGAGAAAGAATTCCCTTCCAGTTTCAGACTTCGGGAAATGATTTCGCAATTTTCAGTATATAGAACAGTTGTGATAATTTGAGTAGTCTTGTATTAAAGGTGCCTAATGTGTTTGGATGTTTTTCTTGGATGTGTTGCTATGAGGTTTGAACTGCATAATGTTTTGTTTCCCAAGTCTACCTTTTGGTAATAGCGATTCATGTGATAGAGAGAGGGGGCGGATATTTGATTTTTGTTACTTAGCGTTGCTTTTCTGCCACATCTAGCTAATCGTGACAGTGAGTGATGACGTGAAATTGATGAAGAGACACTCACAAACAGTGTTGCAACCACAGGGTGGCAGGGGCATTGTCCCCCCCAATCTTGGACGGAAGTCCAATCTAGGGGGGGCAAACATTGAACTAAAGAAACATGACTAGCAGAATCTAAGAACAGCAGGACAAATGGATACTCGAGATGGAATTAATTTTCAAGTCTTTCTTGCACTTTTCTTCCAGACGGCTAAAGGCACTTGCAGGGGGCACCTTCGATTTCAAATTTTATACAAATAAAAGTACATTTCGTAAAATTTTCTTGCTCGCTTCGCTCGCAAACAAAATGCCTACTGTTCATATAGTCCAAGTTCAGAGCCATAGCTAGGGTGCGGCGGAAGTCACCGTTGGGAGCCAAAACGATCTGAATGAAGTGTACATGGAAGTTATACTGTACGTGTCATATGTACAAAAAGAATAATGTCCGTCATGCATATTCTGTCATTGAAAAATACAGTTTGCGTGCTTGTTTTCCATTACTAGCTCATATGAAATTGAATGTGTTGGACTAATATTTCACATAATTTGTTGAAACACAAATGCTTTAGCACCGACTTCTACCCCCTTTTGCATGATTTACGACGATAATAACGTATTTTAATGCTACTATTATTACTACCACTACCACCACTATATTAATATTATTATTATTGGCACGTTTGTCATGGTACTTGACCCCCTCTCCAGATAAGAATTTGTGGTTTCGAGTCTGCTCACAGGCTCGAACCTGGAACCCCCTGGCTTCGTAGTGTGTTATGATGGAGGTCGGCTAATGAAAGATGTGGGACAGCGTACTGGCTCAAATTATTATCAAACATGATGAAAATGTGATAGTGTTTCACATTTATTATTTCGGTTAGAAAACTATAAAATTTGTAGTTTGATAAGAGTTACACTAAGCATCTTATGGAGTGTAAATATCAATTTCAAATCTTATGAATCATTTCTCTATGCAAACGCATCGAATATGATAAGCAACATAGGTGTGTGTTATGATATCCATTTTATAAATTTAAGTTTCAACCTTACCTTACTGTTTGCATGATATCGTTTCCATATTATGTTATATATTGCTCTCAGAATTTTAAACTGCAGTAAAAATTAATGCGATTTGCAACTGCGAAGCTATCAATGGGATCGCATACATTAAGAACAGAAGATGCCATATTTCGATTGCTTGTAACATCGAAAGTAGAATTAGACAAGTGAATAGTGACTGAGAAGAGTATAAGTATAAAGAAACTGATGTTTGGGGTTTGTACGCTTCTGCTCAAAAAGTGGTGACGATAAGCGTCCCAGAGACCTCGTGCCGTGGAAATGGGGTAAGGCGAAGGAGACCTCATATCGTTCGGTTTCGTACCATAGTCATTAAGGAAGGTATTTTTCATAATGTAAAGAGGATACAGCATTTCCCTCTATAAAACTTGATATGAAATATTAATGATGACACTGTAATCGAAGAAGTCATTGATCAATCAAGGGATTCCTATTTGTTTGTCGGGTGTCAAACACATGCATTTCAACAACACAATATTTTGCAAAACAGTTAACGTAACCAGTAGGCAAACATTGTCTGTAGTGATGCAAGTCTTTCATTTGAAGCAAATAGAATCCGTGGTGGGGTAAGAGACCCATGTTTCAATGTTTTAGCAAGTAGGCCTACAAAAAATGTATTACATTTTTTTACACAATTCATCAAAGTCTAGATAATATGTAACCATTCTTATTTAATTAATTCGATTTTTCTTGCATAACACAACACAATGGTGTTGTTGGATTCTCGTTAGATTCCTTTGTGCGTTAAAATCTTGCATACTGGAAACTAGTGGGAGACATTATGAAGCACGATTTATGAATGACTTCCTTAATCACTTCTGCAGAGAAGCCCAAAGTTGTTGGTACATATTAATCATCTGTTAACATTATTGACCAGTAAATATAAAGTAGATACAGTCCCGATTAGCCTATTTATGTTAAACTTTATCTTTGTATTCTTTGGTAGTCCGAAAGGATATAATCGAAATATTGCTATTTGATGTTGCTTGAACTTTTATTGTTCGTTGGAGTTTCAAGATAACATCCCTTTCCTGTTACTTATTACTTTTGGAGGAGGGGGGGGGGGGCAAGTGCCTCTCTGTACCTTGTTATATCTGTCAATGCAACACAATATATTAAAAATTTGCCCCCTCTGGGATTGACTTCGCCCCCCCTACTAAGAATTCCTGGCTACGGGCCTGTTCTGATATCCGGATTATCTGGACATCCGAATTGTCTGGAATATCCTAATTTTCCGCATGATAACCGGATTATCCGTTGCACCCGAAACGGATATCGTATAATTTGAAATCCGGATATCCGTTATCCAGATTTTGTGGTGATCCTTAGTTCAGATGAGTCTGATGTCCAGTTCTGAATTTTAAAAGACAGAGTAACGATTAAAAGTAATGTAACGGCAGTTACCTTTGAACAATAACGTGTTAATTACGTTACGTTACTGAAGCAACGACGGTTTTCAAACGTACCCAGTGTGTACACAAGGAAATAAATGCCTTTATCCAAGAAGTGTAATTGTGCAAAGAACAATGGAATGAGCATTCAAGTTGTAGTAGATACCCGCATGTCTCCCCGCCACCCACATTCTTCCGTCTGGGGATCTTCCTGCCATATGGCACCTGGCTGCCCTTATAGTCGCGGCCAAGCATGGTCAATCGCGATCTAACGCAGATTTTACTCCTCTTTGTAACAGCATGACTGCTCTATTTCGAGATCATTGTTAGCACAGCATCGTGGGTTCGGAGGAATCATTGTTGGACGAATTCAAGACTCATCCAATTGTCACGGTGCCTAGTATTTTTTCCTCTCCGGATACATTGTTGCCAGTTCCGTTGGCTGTCTTGGCTTTTATCTTGAGCTTTGGTGAACCCCTGGCCACACAGAGTGCACTAGTGTGAGCTGAAAGTAGTGGCGAAGTCTGCTTCCAAGTGATTTATACGCGCGACACTAGCGCCACTATTTCCAGCCCTCAGATGTGCAGCAATTCGTGTTTTTATACAGCATTTTAGTCCAGTGGCAGTTGAACTGTACCTATACGTACACTTTTGGCAGTGAATCAGCACTATGGGTCACCATGGGGATTTCTTGCTGCTGAATGAGATAACATGTATCATGCAACTGTCGCGTAGAACAAGAAATAATCGATTTTTCCCTATAACAGGAGCATGCTAATTAACTATGAGAAATTGCACATTTAGACAACTTCGATGCTGAAGCAGCATGCTGCATGCTACGTGCTACTTGGAAACCTACTGCATGCTCCTCTTTTTATAGCATGCAGGAACAAGATACTACCGAATACTGACACATATATGATTCGGCGGCAAAATGAGGCAGCAGAAAGGAGATATGATAGGCAGCATGTCTTATCACAGCTTAAATATCACCGTGATGGTAAGCGAATCACCGGAATAGGAAAATAATCACTATTCCTTGGAAGGATATGAGAGCTGTGTAAAGAGAAACGAGTATGCATCGCAGTTGCGCTGAAAATCATGTGTAACTAGTTTATTTTCAGTGGGGCCTAAGTTGCTCGGGCGTAAAGTGTAACGTCGTCGCATTGTAATCAAGGGGTCCAGGTTCTATACCCGGTGGAGGCATATAGTAGTTCGTATACCACTTTAAACTGTTGGTCCGGTCCCGATTAGCCTTACTGTACATAAAGTGGACTTAAAATACAAACTCAAGCAAGATGTCCGGCATTACAAAAGAAGCAAGTTAAGAATGAGACTCCCTTGTGACCAAGGGGTCCCGGGTTCGATACCCTGTGGAGGCACATGGCACAGTAGTTCGGATTCCACTTTAAACTGTAGGTCCAGTCGCGATTAGCCATTCTGTGCATAAAGTGGACTTAAAACAACAATTCAATGAATGAGACACTCGGCAGGTCAATTGCACCACCTGCACCGCCCACTTTCATTTTTCAGAACTGTCATATGTAAGACGATCCACTAGCCAACTATAGCTCATCGAGAAACATAAATCATTTTAAATTATAATAAGAGTAAGCTATATTATTATTATTATTATTATTACTTTCTATTACAAATTATGCAGTATATTGAAGGTTGTTAATGAATTTTATCGTTGACGAAACGAAATTAAAAATTACATTACTTGCAATGCAGCAGAAACTGCAGACACCAAAATCACTCAATCACAGAATCACTGCTTACAAATCATCGTGATGGCAAGCAAATCACCGGAGTAGGCAAGAATCACTATTCTTAGGAACGATAGAAAAATCAAAAATATGTAGTGCGTACAGCCTATGGCTCGCACAAAAAGAAAATAAATCTATCTATCTATAAAGCGGAGCGAACAATTTAAACAGGGCGGCTAGGCGAACGCACACATCTCACAAGCTGAAAATCCTCTTATCCGTGAAAAGAAACATCATAAAAACAGTCACGTTGAAAAAGTAAGACAGCTCTTTCACTCTTAAGGATTATTTATTGCCGGAAAAAGAACTTGAGATTAATATGGACGTAAGCTTCACGAAAGATTATATTAGTTATTAAGTAATTCAAAAAATTATTCCTCTTTCATCGCAGCCGCCATGCTATAAATCATTCCTGTTCATCTTTTAATCTCTGCGCCCATCTTATCGCTGTCTTTGCATACTGTTGCCTATTGTGCGTTTTCTACCGCTTGCACAAAGGTCTGCAATTAGTGCAAGGGGAAACGCGAGCAAATACATAATCCCGGCCTTCACACTTAATAAAAATTGCCTCAAGCAATTGTCGGGAGCAGTCTTTGTTACAAACGCAGTTCGCAGTTAATTGTTGCTATTGTCAGAAGCGTTGAAAGTATTTGTACTATCTACTACTTGCACGAAACCAAAAATTAACATTGCAGGGATTTTGTATTTTTTTATACAATTTTGTACAACAAATCAAAAATTATGTACATGTGGAACTATGCACAGAACCAAAAATATGCCAATTAACAGAAATATTTTAACTCCAGTTGCACATTTAGTGCATCAACTGGTAATGATGCATTTTTAGTGCGTCAAAATACGTAGAGAAATGCATCAAAGAGTACTTTTGTCATCTCCTGTTCTGTGTTGAACAGATAACTTCCAAGGAACCAAAATGATACGTTTAACTGTTCATCAACCTTGATTTGATTTACACAGAATATTTTCTTTTTTCGCAGACCCTCTCAGATGGCGTTATGATAATGCTATTCCCTTGTGATTGATGAGTCTAAAGTTCAATAGGATCTTGACATTTTTGAACAATTTTTACAACAAATAAAACAATGAAACTTAAATGGCGGAGAAGAAGCAAATTTTCACGTATTTGTACTATTTATTCGTAGTATCACTTTTGATTTTGACTTTTCTCAGTAGCCAAATTTGAGTTTAAAAAGAAGTTTGATATCTTGTTCCTAGTAGTACAAAAAATGGTCCAAAACCCCTGTACTGTTGGTATACAAGTAAATTAAACTCTGTTATACTTCCGCCTTGTACTCAAGGGGTCCCGGATTCGATTCTCGGTGGAAGCACGTAAACTGTAGGTTCAGTGTCGCGATAAACAAATTTGATTTGAATTTTGTTATTTGGCGTCGCTTTTCTGACTGATCGCGACGATGAAGGTGAATGATGATAGAACGAAATTGATAAATGGACACTCACAAAGATCATCCAGGCTGGGATTCGAACCCGGGCACCTGGATTAACATATCTGTGCATAAAGTGGACTTACGACAAACATTGACAAAGTGTGACAAATGTTTATATGCTGTTATGGATTTAAATTTTATTCAACAGTATGTTATTTACTTGGCGGAATTGCAAACAGCGTTCGTAATACCATTCCAAAAGTGTTTATTTCTGAATGTGAAAACTTTGTGCGGCATAACAATGTCATCATATCATTTATGACGAATGTTTTCTGCGAGGCAATCACGTTTAATATGACCTTACAAATCGGGAACAAATTGAAGAATACTGCGCTGTTTTGTTTGTTTCTTCTTGTTTTGCAGCCCGTTTTTTGTTTTATATATATACATCGATTTTTGTTGAAATTATCAGGGATGGTAATAGTCTATATTCTATTGGAAGGGGAGTTGACGCTTGGCCTACAAGGTGGCTAAGTCGTGGGAGGAGATTCTTGGCCCTCGCTCGCTTTGCCAGCGATCTTCTGGCCAGCTGTCTCATATCGTGGTGGCTGGTATAACCATCCAAGCGTAAGTATTTGGATTAAAACATTAGTTTTCTTGCTTGCCGGGGTAACTGGTCGACTGAAGGGGCGCCTGCTTGACATTGTTCAAACTGCAATCATGAAATATAACTGTTGATTAAGCGAAGATCAAGCAGCGAATTTCAAAAGGCATTGCTGCTGCAAATCCTGCACCCTTTCTATTAACGCGAATTCGACCAGCCTTTGCCCAGGACGACAGCACGACCCTTGGATTGCTGTGACGTCATTAGCGCCACTTCTCTCGGCGGGGAATCAAGTGGGACACTAATTAAATACCACATACGACACGCCTGCTGGGTCTTCTGTCATTGAAGCCGCCTGAATGTTGATAGCGCCGTCCCCAGTCGTCGAAAGCTCCAAATTGGATGCAGGGCTTTGATCTTGCCTTCTTTCACCCTCAACTCTGTTTAACCACGTCGTATCCGGTCAAATAAAGCTGCTGCGGACATCAAATATATACGTACCGAACTTCTAGGTTTGTGTAACTGAACATCAACGACAGTGTTGGTTAATTCTCCAGTGTACCACAAGTGGCATTTTCAAATGGTGGGAAGTAATTTTATAATTAACTGCCTCCAGACAGTGTAGTGATGAAGACTGTCAACTGGTTTTCAAGGAGACCGAGGTTCGGTTCCTGGTAGATTTTATAGTGATTCGAATCGCACCTTAAATTGTGTAGGTTGTCCCGATTAGCCTATTCTTACATAAAGTGGACCTACAGCAGACACTGACTAACTTTGACAAATAGAACTATTTAGGTTCTCTCTACAAACTCCAGATGTTCTCTTCTGCAGGTAAGTGGTTAGCGTCACATGATACGAAGTCAGGGGTCATAGATTTGTATCCTGGATAAGGTATGAATGTACAATTGCCTTTGTTACATCTATTTCATCAATTCTTCATTCATCTTGGTGGTTTCGATAGAGAAGCGACTAAAATAGCCATAGAAATAGAACCAAATTTAGATGAGATTTCTGAATCAATGTTTTGGGGGAAAACACAGATTACTATAACTAAGAAACTTAGCAAATGAAACGCTGAGAGGCTATGCTAGAATAGTCTTGCTAGGTATTTTCTAGCTTTAAGTGTACTACCAATGGTGAGAGTATAGTCTTTCCCAATCTTTTACTAGATGTCTGTGCTATATGATGGCACGACAGAATGCAAGTTTAAAAACATACATAATGTACACGTGTGAACTTACACAAAACTTATTCTGTGATGTTTATCGCGTGCAGTTTATTATGTTTAAAATTTAAAATATGACTCTTATGGTTCAGAAAAATGTCGTTAGATGTGTTGGAAGTAACTCAAGCCAATTCCAACCATATTATAACCTCACACACACACACACACACAAATAATCCTACCATTCTACTGCCTCTTATAGCAGGTAAAGAAAATTAGATTGAGTTCCATTTCAACAGGAAATGGAAGCATTTTTATCTACACGCAATAAATGTCATTCTTGTTATACCTCTTCCCACTCCGCCATATTCTCATTTTTCTTTTATACTACCATGCAGCTCGATGTTTTCTAGATTACATACGTGCAGCGGCAGTATATTATCAAGGCATTTCCGGCAAGATTAATTATCTAGCAGCAGAAGTCGAATGGAACTACGGTGGAATGAATTTGTTTTTCTCACGTAATATCCTTTCTTACCTAATTGCATTTGCACTTATGTACGTGTATCCCCCCCACCATATTTTGTTCACGATCAGAAAGATACAGGTTCAGAATAGCGAATGTTGTTCGGTTCAACTTGTTGCAATTTTTTGCAACAAGGTGGCGGTATTGATTCTCCTTTGGTGTGTTTGTGGACTATTCGTCAAGTCCTCACACTTCAGTCTGTGGATGAATTTTGAGAATTATGATTTTCAAAATAGGATTTTGGGATTATTTGAAAGGCAAGAAAATTAAGGATAAGACTGAAAAATATTAAGATCTCAGAATTTGATCTCTACCTGCTCATTTTGGAAATTTTATTAATTTTATTGAGTCCTCTTACGCAAAAATCATTACGTTATATTTAAAATGTGAAATAAAATTTGACAATAATGTGAATATATCGGGTGATCCGTTTGATATGTCAGAAAAGTAAACCGTTGTGTACAATAGGTTAATGCACGTATCTCTGAGCAGTTTGTTGTAGTATATGCAGAAAGGATGTAAGTTTTGAGTGAGTGCAAGTTTACAGACTTCAGCCGCGTGGCGCTAGCGTTTATGAGATAAGGATAGTGGTCACGCCACAACAGAGCACAATGTATCGTAATTATGGGATGTGAAATTTTCGAATGTTATATGAACACTAGTACAGCGACATGGCGGAAGTCTGTAAACCTGCACTCACTCAAAACTTACATCCTTTCTGCATATACTACAACAAACTGCTCAGAGATACGTACATTAACCTATTGTACACAACGGTTTACTTTTCTGATATCTTATACGGATCACCCGGTATTTCTAATAGGAATTATGTATTTTTAGAGATACTGCGGTAGAATAGAACATTTGCTCTACTGAAATGTAATTCTTCTTAGCGTAGCAGCTCGCACTTGTTATTGTCATACAAATTTGTAAAGATACAGGATGTACTATTGTGATCCCTTTATATCGCAGCACATTTGAACTCTCTTTGCAACACTGAGTTGTCTAGTTCGTTCATATGGTGTCGTTTAGTACATTAGTGTTTGCGCCGTTTACGCTACGTTCTGAAGGGATGTGGAATCAATCAAGCAGACAGGCATTTGTTGAATCTACTGTACTAGAAGAACACCGCCATTTTTGAGTGCAGCATCTATTCGGTTGAACAGAATTCCCTCGCATAGGTTGCACCTGCGGTACAACTAGTGTCAAAAAGCTCAACAACTAGAGAGAAGCTTTTGATTGATAACTGTAGGGGACCCTTAAACCGCGGTAGCTCAGTCGTTTTCGGCCTCCGTGGCGGAGTGGTGATCTCAGCGCGCTACGACGCCAGGGGTCCCGGGTTCGAATCCTGGTTAGGATATGGATGTTTGTGTTTGTCGGGGGATACTACCGTATAAGGGTATTCCTTTAAAAAGAAAATTCGTTAGGGCGTCTGACTACGATGCGAGAAACCCACCGGGATTTTTTCCACCTGTTCAAGCGGTTCCGGCGCCCACCCAGCGTCGTGTAAAGTGGGCACCTGGAAGAAACTCTCTCTATGGGGTAAAGGCGGGCAGGGGCGTGGGGCTGATCACATCATCGTCACCTTCGGCCGTGATCAAGAAAGGGGGGCCCTAACTCCGCACTCCCTACACGCCTTCATGGTGTGGTGCAAAGCACAGAGGAGTCCTTTTTTTTATTTTTTTTTATTTTTAGAATACCCCTTCTCTACACCTAGTGTCACAACTAGAAAATAGATTTTGTTTGATAACTGCAAGGGGCCCTATCTCCGTCCTAGAATTTCGAACCCTCAGTTCTTACAGCAGTAATTAATAGTATCCAGTCTACCATTTGTCTCCCAGATATTTCTTGTGTCAACCATTTCTGCCGTTATGATAGCAGGAAATGTCGTTTTGTTACACAAGCACAGTTTGGACAGGTTGCCGCTTATTTGAGTTTAAAGACAAAAGACAGTCTTTTGTGGAATCCGGAACTGGCCAAGGAATTCTGGGACCATATCATAATTATCATCGGTATGGACAGCTTCTATTCTGCTGCTCTTTATAATTACATTTCATGTGGCTGACTCCTTTTATGCGAAGAAAGAGAAAAATTATTGCCCATCTTGGCTTCTAAAAGGTAATGGTGGGGTGAGAGGGAAAGGGAAGGGGAAGAAGTTGAAAAACTACTGTTGAAATGTGAAGGACGTTGCTTGTGTGTTTGTTTGCGAGTGCGTGCTTTTGTGTGTGTGTGGTGCAGAAGGTAGAGGAGGGGCGGTTCGCATGCAACGTTTCAAATTAATATACCACCCAACGTTAGGAAGCTTAATGCCGGACCCGTAACGCCCTATGGAGCATAGGCACAGCGCCCGGGGGTACTTCGCGTCGACCTCCGCCTTAGTATAAGGAAAATTGTTTCTTTTTTGAATCTTCTCTCTCTCTCTGGCACGGTTGGAAAACCTTGATTAAGACATCTTCTTCAGTTGATGGGTTAGGCCCTCGGGGCAGGCAAGATGAGTAGGTTGAACGAGCAGGGGGAGGGGGAGGAAAGGGGGGTATCGTTTTTTTGGAGTGAGGTATGACGTCGGTCCTGTTGCCAAGTGGGTGGGATACAGGCTTGAAAATGCTCTGATGGACTCTTTTTTTGAGGATCTTTTTCGTCCATTTGCCAACTTCCCCCACCTCCAATCCGTTGACCACCGGCCTGGTATATTGGTGGACACGCATGTAGATTTGTCCGTGTTATTTGACTCCTTCACGACTGTCTCCTCTCTTGCTTGTTACTCACGGTCTCTCCTCTCTCTCACACTACCGCTTCCCCTCTTCGTTGACCTCCCCTTCGGGTCCACAGATTCAGGGAGGTCCGCCACATCAATCCGACCGACCACGTTGAACTCCTTGCAATGTTGCCAGATCGGAGCCGAGGAAACTGATCTCCTATCGCCATCGAACGCCAAATGAATGATCCCGTAATTAATATGGTTGACTTAATTGATATACGGAGCAGGTAATTACTGTGATGTTTGATACAACATACTTATGCGGACAAAAAAAAAGCCACGTGCATTATACTTATCCAGTAACGATTCCATGAATTTTAGAACGCCACAAAAAATAAATGGCTATCCAATGTTCCTGTTACATAATTTGAATAACCCGTTCAAGATCGTTGAGAGTCATCGTCAGTAATTTTCATGCTTCTCTTTATGTTAATGTGGAATATGGATTATGGTACAAATATAGAACGTTTTGAAATTATTTTATTCTAATTTTAGTAGTATGTGTGCAAGAGCAAGTGTCTTTCAACCATTGCTCATAAAATGTTAAAAATATGAGATGGCAATTGAAGTTTATTCAGTAAAGATATTTACGTTATACTCAATTTATAATTAATTATGTAGAATCAAGAGATATATTGAATGAATGGTATAGTATTTCATAACACTACATGAGGGTTATCTTGAAGTTAGTTTAACCTTTCTTGCTTCACCTAAAAAGGTAAAACTATCCCCTGTGAATCCCCCAGGCCTATATCTCTTATATTTACCATTATTTCCGTTCTGGTAACTAGATGTCTGTGATTTTTTTCCGTGTTTATAAACAGGTTAGGAATAGTATGTAAAGCCAATTCATTGTATGGCTCTGATCCGTGGCACGCTTACATCAGGCATAGGCACATAGACAGCTTCCTCATTTCTCTCTTGCCACAAGTTGGCAGGAACCTCGAACAAGTTCATATTAACATGCACTAATTCATAAAAGTTAATAACTGTTAACAGATGAACGTCACAATCCATTGATCGCTATTACTGTATAAAACTTACTCTTTTCAATAGTGGTGTAATTCGTGGTTGAACCTTATTGTGTCAGTTTTAGGCGGGAAACGACGCGTGCGTTAAACTTCTGGTGAGATAGTAATCTCCATTAAGTTAAATTAGTATTTGCAGGTGAACAAGGAAGCCCAATTTCGCCGCTTCAATACGAAACTAACATAAAAGTCGAAAGTTTCGGTTCCACAGAGCTGGTTTTTTTTCTGCCCTCAAGATCCGAAGTTCCTCCAAGGCGATGTTTGCCTTCGCACGCGAATAATTCCCCTCTGACGGTTTAATTCAAACAGTCTGTCATCGCCTGTTCTTTTGTTTCCAATTTAGAAATCCTCTTCAGGCATTGGCGTTTGGTATCGGTCATGGTATGGCGACCTCGTGGAGTGTTGCCACCTAATGAGACGAAGATCAACCATTTCCTTTCCCTGATCTAGAAGTGAAGCAGATTCTGGTCGAGCTGGAGTGTCCTTCACGTCTAAATCGAGAAGCATTTGCTTTCATTCTCAGTCTATTCCCAAATCGAAACTACATTGGAAAGACATGATCAGGAACGACGTTCACACCAAGACGTAACTTCCTTGACACAAGTAGCTACCACCGAAGTGATCATCCAGTTGTAACATGTAGCACTCGTTATTGTATAAACGCACTATGTGTCTTAGACCTTAATGTACAATCACATTCCTTGATTTCAACCCTCTTCCCAGAAAGCTTAAGTTTGAGCTTGTTTTTGGGTTTACTTTAGGCTAATCGGGACTGGATCTAAAGTCTTAGGTGGGATCGGAACCATCATGTGCCTCCACGTGGTATCGAATCCGGGGCTCCTTCATACAAGGCGACGTTACTACCACGCCATGGGGATTTTTCCTCTTCCCAGATATCAGAGCTAAGCATAATCCAATGTAATATATAACTTTTAATGAGTAATTCTTAAGTTACGACCATTGTCAACGGAAATTGAGTTCCAGATTCGCCATACTCGCCTAATAGGCCTATAAACGAACTTTCTTTACTTTTTAAGTTAAATAAATAAATAATGAGGAATCGCACATATTCCCCTACCCTGGACTACCAGCAAGTATGCCCGTGACAGTTGGGTTTGTTGCGGGTTTTACCCCTCATTGTGAATTTACACAGTCATAAACGTGATAAGATAAAACTCTCCAGTACTAACTAGCTAAATAATAACCCATAAGTCGCAAAACGTCGTTATGTAATTTCTTTGAGTTAGTGAGGCGGTTACTTTGTTTGCAGCTTTACTAGCTTGAGATTTCAAAGATTGGTTAGTCAAAAACTATTGTTGAATTTGTATTTTTCTTAATTAACGTTGCTTTTCGCCGGTGAAAGTGATGAATGGCTCAAACTTGGGACCGTCGTGACCAGATCAAGTCCAGCCTTCAACGTTCTCAGCCACCGTGCCGTGGCGACAATACTTTTGACCCCTATCTATACATCTCCCCCTCTCCTATAAAATTCCAAAACGTATGTGGCAGAACTGCATGCCTACTTGTCTGTTATTTGTTTTCCTGCATCCTTTCTCAAGTCCCACTAGAGCCTCCCCGGTGAAGCAGTGGTAGCCTCGTCGCCTTGTAATCAAGGGGTCCCGGGTTCGATACCCGGTGGAGGCACAAGTGGTTCGGATCCCACTTAAAACTGTAGGTCCAGCCCCGATTAGCCTTAATGTGCATAAAGTGGACTTAAAACACCAACTCAACTCAAGTTCCACTAATTTTTCTTCTCTCTGTGTATTATTTTGATATCTGATATTTATATCTTGATTATTTGCGTAAAGCATTTTCAAGTGACTATTATTTGTTACTTGTACATTTATATTGTAATCTATATTATCACAATTATTGCAGGAATGTTTGAGTAAACCGTCTAAACTCACACTGACTCTGTGGATTTAATGAAGCCCAACTATGATTTCATAATAATAATTATAACAACAACAACAACAACAACTACAACTCTCCTCCTCACAACAAGCGTGTAATAACAACCCAGAGTAACAAAATGAAAAATAAAAATAGCTGTACGAGAAGTTATCAAGCCTTGCATTTAACCGAAGGCGGTTTGCAACACTTGCTGGAGACCAGGCTTCGGCAAGCATTACAGGTGAAGCCGGAGAGCCCGACCCATTTGCATGTTGCGTGAGCTCTTGTACGGTTACGTTTTCCGTCTCAATAAACATATGCTGCATTGCGATGCTATCAGACAGAGGATATATGCTCCGTGGCGTTAACTCCGTGTGTGGTTCTTGTTCCCCCGTCTTCACACAAACGCCTGTCTACAAAGAAAGCACGCGGTATGTGTAACACTTCTGCGACCAACGTGCGTATGTGCGGGCCGTTACACGAAAACATTTTTTTTTACCTTAAGTGTCGGTCTCCTTTTCACGACACTGCCGAAAAGGCGCCGAGCTCGTAGAGGAACGAAGTGAAAAACAGCTTAAATTAATCGAGTTGGCTACCGTGGTCTAATGGTTAACGTAGTCCATTGTGAGTCCTCCTCTGCGGGTCGGCATGGGTTCGAGTCCACCTGGTTCAGTCTCTGGGTTCTCGGCCTGTGTATAGGACCGGTGGCAACCCACCATCGTGAGGAAATTGGGGAGCTGCGAGTGAGTAGCGTAACCCGGTTTCAGAAATCTCCTATAACGGCTGGGGGTTCGACGTGCTGACTCCACGTCACCCCATTATCGGTTGAAGATCTCCACACCTCTAGGTAGGATTGTGGGAGGGAGACTGGCAGTCGGGAGATAGGCCAAGGACCTTCCACGGCTGTAGAGCCACGGGCTATTATAATCCGCTGTGAAAACGACAGTGGCGTACCCAAAAAAGAAGGAGCCCTCCCTTATCGCACAACGCTAAAGCACCTTGCGTTCTGACGTCAGACGAGGAATGCCTACGTTGTTAGGTTATGTCTGTTAGGTTGGGTTCAATTAGCATAAATACACTGAAAATGTATTATTTATGCTAAAAAAACTAAATCTAGTTAGCCTAACCTGAAAACTAAGGCCATTTAGCCTAACAATAAAATAATTCCCCTGTGACGTCAGAACACAAGATTGCTTTAGTGTTGTCCAAAAAGAAGGGCACAGCTTCCGTTCTTTATTTCCCTCGTCCTCTCTTCTACACAACGTTGTTGTTGGTTTGTAAATCTTGGCCGAAGGGGTTTATAATTCCCATTTCATCCACAGCACTGTTAGGTCTCGTGCCTATACCATCCTCCTTATGGCCACCCCCAAAGCTTCATCTAGTAGTCAAAATTTGCGAACCAACGTCTCTCGACCTGTAACAGATCTAGTAAAATGTTCTCCCAGGCACACTTGAGGATAAGGGAGAAGGGGGAGGGGTTGAATCCTTGCTAAGAACAAAGCGACAGTCGACCTCTGTCACGCAAGAAAATTTCCCACCGCGTAATGTATCTTACTTAATCCAAATCCGTATCTTCATTCTAGCTATCTAGCAGGACGTACGAGATGATATCTTAAAAAAAAAAAAAAGACATTTTTTTTCTTTATTGTTTCTTTTCCTCTTTAGCTAATTCATGCACGACGTGTCCGAACACGTTTGCGCTTCATTCGCCTCACGTTTTCTGGCGATTCTTCATCGTGTGACGAGTGTGGTGGCTTTCAGGTGACGCAAATGGACGAAAGATGAAGACGGACGGTCCAATTAGAATGAGTGTATCTTGGAAAGAACTTCTTGATCCGAAAACCATTAGGTTTCGTTTTTGCACAGAGTTATGTTGTGTTCAAGATCAAGGGTTCGTCGACTATGTAGGCGTATGGCCTGGTATTTTGTGATATCTTGAGGCATATAGACCAAAAGAGCTTGAAAGCTAAGTATTTTATGCACAGAATGGCTAATCGAAGGCAATTGGAAATTCCATGATAAACATTTCCCAAATTTCTGAAAACGAATTTCTCGGAGAGTTTCTTGCCGTTGTATTGTTGTTTTTCGAACAAAAAATTATACCTACGTAACATTATCCATTGTTATTCCCTGCCAGAACAGTAAATCTTGCTCTATTTTACCTTTCTCCTCATGTTATGAGGGGTTCGTTGCACGAGTGGCGTAACTCCATTCATTCACGGACAGTTTTGAGAAAAAGGCAGATTTAAGCAACTTAGTACTATGTTTAGTTGAATTGAATTGTTGAATTGGTTTATTTTACTTCGATTTTCTGCCACTTTCGCCTATTTGCAAAGATAGGAATGAGTGATGATATGATGAAATTGATGAATGGGCACTCTCAATCGTCCATGCCCAGGCTAGGATTCGAAACCGTACTATGTTTAGTGTTGGAACACAGACATCATGGTGCCTCTATGAGCAAGAATTTGAAACTCTAGCACTGAAATGTTAATACATCGCATTTCTAAGTTATACATTTAACTCCATTTCCACGAAAAGTAGAGTTAAGCCATTTGGGCTTTGAACCATGTATGATCCACGATTGTTGAGGGTAGCTATTCTTGCATTGCTTTCAGGGATAATATAAAGAATTATTTCTATTTTGCAAATAAGAATACAACACACACAGATAAAAGCATATAAAGATTGTGTATATAAAAAATAATTAAATGTGTAGTAAATTTCAAATAAATCTATGATTGCAAAAGCCAGAAAATGATAACTCTACTTATACCTAAGTTATAAATACAGGGTGTCCCACGAACGGCGCAACTGGGAATTAAGAGTGGCGTTACTTTGTAACCGAAAAATGTACATATATAAGTCATACGCCAAATGTTAGCCCTGTCCAAGTAGATATTTTTAAACATAGAAACAACAAACGGGGTGCAGTGTTGTTCATGCAGTGTTGCCAAATGTAAGTGAAAGTGTAAATTTATTTTTCCACAAAGCATGGAAAATTGCATGTCAAACATTCGTACGGAAATTTGGACGTCAATTTCCACCTTGGGTAGGTGGACTATTTCGCCATCTATAGTTCAGAGAAGAAAACCGATCGTTTTCGAGTATAGCCAATCCTGAAATGCCTCGTAAAGGCGTACCGGTCCAAATGGGTGTTTTAAAAAATATATGAGGTACAGTGGCAACACTGTTGATGTTTGAAGGCAACAAAAGGTGTGTTTAGTGATGGTCTATAACATGGAAATACTGGAAGCAGGACATAAAGAAAATGAAAATTATGGTGAAAAAAGTGTTACTTACCTACTCCTGGCAACCATGCAATGCGCGTAACAGGCAGTGTAGCTTTACAGAAGATGTTGAAAATGACAACCATTTTCCCTGAGGCATTCATGAAAACGTTTTATCATGTTGGAAGCAACTTTATGCAAGGTTGATTGGTTTATATTGTTAATGGCTGTGCAAATGTTTATTTTTAGATCATCAAGTGTTCTTGGGTTATTAATGTAAACTGTTTGTTTCAAATAACCCCACAGAAAAAAATCTGGAGACGTCAGATCCGGGGAGCGACTGGGCCATAAGTTTTTGCTTATAATGTGATCGCCAAAAAAACTCTGCCAACATGTCTAAAGTTTCATTAGACGTGTGACATGTTGCGGAGTCTTGTTGAAACCAACAATCACGTTCATCACGTTCCAACAGAGAAATAAACTGTGTGATAAGGTCACGATAAACTATTCCGTCAACTGTTGTGTTCAAAAAGAATGGACCGATTATTTTTCTCCGCGAAATCGCGCACCACACACCGATCTTTTGTGGATGAAGTGATTGTTCATGTAACAAATGGGGATTGTTACTTGACCAGTGTCGAGAATTTTGACTGTTGACATATCCATTTAAGTGGAACCATGCTTCATCCGTGAAAAAAACCTTATCCAAAATATTCACACCATTGTCTCTAATAACATTTCTAAACCACTGGCAGTATCTTACACGTGCACCTTTGTCTGCTTCCTTCAGTTCTTGCACAGCCTGTACCTTATATGCACGTAGGTGCAATTGTTTTAACGCTCGGTGAGTTGTTGTTTTTGATACACCTGACTGTGCAGCAAGTTTACGAACAGATTTCCTGGGAGATTGTCATATTCTCTGCTCCACATCCTGCAGCACACCTTGTGTCAAAACTGGTGGTTGTCTGTGGTAGTGTTTGTCATTAACTGATCCTGTTTCACGAAATCTGGAAACAAGTCGATATATCGTCGAATTTTCTGGAACACTGTTATTCGGATATTTCTCGCGAAACACAGTTTTTACACTAGCGTACGATTTTGAACAAAAATAATGTTCCACAATGAACACCCTCTCTTCCAAAGAGTACTTCATTTCACAGAACAATTCTAATCTTCCCCTACGAACAATGCGAAATGCACGGCTCAAACAGTTCTGAGTACACAACTAACTGATTCTTTTGTTCTCGTTCGGTGGGCGCTCTTATCGCATTGCATGGTTGCCAGGAGTAGGTAAGTAACACTTTTTCACCATAATTTTCATTTTCTTTTTTTCCTGTTTCCAGTATTTCCATGTTATAGACCATCACTAAACACACCATTTGTTGCCTTCAAACATCAACAGTGTTGCCACTGTACCTCATAATTTTTTTAAAACACCCATTTGGACCGGTACGCATTTACGAGGCATTTCAGGATTGGCTATATGCGAAAACGATCGGTTTTCTTCTCTGAACTATAGATGGCGAAATAGTCCACCTACCCAAGGTGGAAATTGACGTCCAAATTTCCGTACGAATGTTTGACATGCAATTTTCCATGCTTTGTGGAAAAATAAATTTACACTTTCACTTACATTTGGCAGCACTGCATGAACAACACTGCACCCCGTTTGTTGTTTCTATGTTTAAAAATATCTACTTGGACAGGGCTAACATTTAGTGTATGACTTATGTATGTACAGGTTTAGGTTACAAAGTAACGCCACTCTTAATTCCCAGTTGCGCCGTTCGTGGAACACCCTGTACAATAAATGGGAAATATCACTGTGTTTTACATTAAGGCATTATTTTCATTGCGTTATTATGATGTACTTTTCACTCTTGCCGGGCAATAAAATGTAAAAATAATTGTATTAATATCCACGATTAATAAAATAAATTAATATACGGTAGCAGTAAAAGAAGTATTATAAATCATATTTGTGAATTTGATACAAAACCAAAATATTTTTTCCGTCTTCTTATAATGTATTGTAAGTTCTATATTTTGTGCTGTCAAGATTATATAGATGATAAAATAGGTATATTTTTCATTATATTTGTGAAGATAACAATGTAAAATTTGTTCTTAAAGAAGTATTAGCGATGAAAAAGGTATTATGCAAAGATTTTAATTATGTTGAGAATCGATACGACTGAAGCTTATCAATTAAATTCACATTTTTCATCTAGCATTGTTCTACAAATATAAACAATTTGTGTACAATACATGAAATTTCTAAAGTAAAATTGTTACTTTATTCTGGTATTCGGAAATACCAATCAAATTATCTCAGTCAATACATCGACTAGTTGTGATGCCCTTGCACTTCTTAGAATCATGGCTGGAAACATTTAATAGTTCCTCCACGTATCTTATTTCACACACAATTTGCTTTAAATTTCAAGACATTCCCCCAACCTTACGTGCTTTCGTACTGCTGGACATAACAAATGGTTTGCTTTCAAAAAAAAGAAGAAGAGAGGGCGAAAAAAATAAAGAAGCTGTCCAGCTTACAAAAAAAATTAATGTTGCAATTTTTACTGCTGTTTATTTTCAGTTGTAAAAGGGGCGGGATCATTAGTATCACAATAGCGAATGTCCCCTTGCCCCGCTCCTCGCAACTCCTCCCTGCTTCTCCCCGCCTCACAGTAAAACACAAAGGATACAAAATACCAGCTACGTGTGTGGTCTGTTGTGTGGAAAGTATTTTAACTCTTTCCCACTTGTGAATTAAACGCTCTTGTCGGTGCAAAAATTTTTACCGGGCACGATCGTTCTTGCAACTTTCTTCTTTCTCTTCCTCTTCTTATGCTTCCAGAAACGACTTAATAATTGTAGAGCTTAATTGCGGTTATGAAAGCGAGGGAATGCTATCCTTTCGAGTTTATTTTTATTCTGTTCAAAATATTCTTATGGCAAGTTGCATTGTAACCTAACATTAACTGGCACTTTTCTTTTTTTCGTAATATAAATGGGACAAGAACCATCTCCGTATTAAGTAATTGAATGAATGCACAGATTCTGTGCTGATAATTCATAAAAAGAGGATTTTACAGTTAAACAAACGTAGCATTTTTCCTCCTTCAATCTTGGTTAACGATGGGAAAGACTTTTTTTCTTTGCCGAGGAAGGAAATACTTGCATATTTGAAGGAAACTTTTTTATTATTATTATCGCTGTTTTAATTTTTATTATTATTCTTTCACAAGTAATTATCTTTTACTATATTGACGTTTTCCTTCTCTTTTTGTGTACTGTGGCATTTGCACTGTCAGATAGTGACGTTAGAATGAGATGCAAGATTCGTCCATTTCGAAACTACATTTAAACAAGGTTTAGTTCTCAACTTCCTCCCCTTTTGTTTTGGCACAGACGTCTATTCTCAGACCAGCTTGATAATGTCTATCAGCGCATCTTACTTGTGCAGTGATGGCACAATGGCGCGTATTTTGAATCGCTGAGTACACAATTCGCGATTAAAATTACCACCTGAGCGCTAGCGTCGCTTCCAATATGGCCGCTCTACGTAGGATAGATCTTTGTTTACATTCAGTAGTAGTACGTAATAGCAGCGTGTTGTAATTGTTGGTATGGAAGGAACGTTTAAATTACGCGTTAAATGTAAATATTGCGAATGCGATGTGAATTCCAGGAACTATAACGAAGGTGAAGCTGTGCTGAGAGCGAAACATTTACTTATGATAATAAAAATAATACGGAAAACGGAGACCAAACTAATGTATACGCACTAGTTTTTCAAAGCGGTGCTGTTTCATCTGCACTGCACCTTGGTTGTAACTGTCTGAGGCTCTCAGAAATTATTTGAAAATAAAGCAATTCACCTGTATTGCATAGCTTAGGCAGGAAATAAATGTAAACATGCCGTTGCAGTTTTTTTCCCCCAAAGAGGCAGGCTGGTTTAATAACAACACCGGATAATGATAATAATAATAACAATAACAACAATTTCATTGAGGCTATCTTCAGTCTTCACTAAAAATTGACTTACTGAATGAAACAGCAACATTAACATGTCAATTATGTTTTTCTGACTTATTTCTATGATTACGAACATTAATTAATTCTCAAACTATTTTCATCTTCGCACTTAATCGACTTGCACCTGTTCCAAATTACATACATAATAAATTACATTGTTTTCGAAAAAATGTTATATTCATAAAGAACAATTTAGAACTTACTTTCATGGCAATAAAATCATCTTTCCGAAAGATTATTTCGGAAAATAAAGTGAACAGACTCGTGCATTCTTCGTAATTTCCTTGCCGCGTTTCAGTTATGCCAATCTTGTCAATCAGTTCTGTTTTCCATGATTTATTTAAACATTTCTTTTTGTTGATTCCACGGGCTGGAAAACCTTTTCATTTGTCCTGAACCACAAAACGATTTAGAGCAAAAAACTGAACAGTATACGCTACTTTTTCGCATGTTCCCCATGCTTTGAATGGCTTCAACACGGCGAAGTGTCCTACGTGGAGTGGTTCCTGAAAATCTCACCAGATGGCATATCGGATAATTTTAATCGCGAATTACCTCCGCCTTCATGAGCCGCCAGAGTGGCGGGGAAGGGGTCACGACCCCCTTGGAATAACGAAAAGTTCCTAACTTATTCGCTCTTCTAGTTTGCAATTGTTTTCCCTTTCTTCTTCCCTGTTCGGTAACCTAGGGCTCTCAATCTCGGCACCGAAGCTCGCTCTGGTTCGAGACCCGTCCTTGGCATGTGCGTTCTTTGTGAATGTCCCTTCATCTATTTTATCTAACCGCCTAGCACCAATCATCCTCGTCGCCGTGATTGGCCAAAGGTGACAGAAAAGCGACCCAAATAACAAAAAATACAAAGTACAATTTTTATTATCTTGTATCTTCTTTCCAGTTTTCGATTTTCTCTTCTCAGTTTTACCATCTCTTTTTATCACGCCTACTTCTCTACTTGATCATTCTTTCTATGTTTTTCATTTAGTTTTGTCGTCCATTTTTTAATTTTCTCTCGCTCTCTCCTTTTATCTGCATCTGTCTCGATCCTCTGTTATTTCTGTTCCTCGTCTCCCATTCTCTGTCTCCTTTCTTTATTTGTCTCCCTTTCTTTCTCTCTAACTTTTCACTTCTCTTTCTCTCTCTATTTGTGTCGTTTGTTTATTTTTCTTCTCTTTCCCTCTCCTCTCTGATTCTGGCTTCTTTATTCATTTTACTTTCATTCTTAACTTCTCTTGAATTCTTTACTCCCTTTAAAACGCTTTCTTTTTTATCATGACGTAAATACGTATACGCAACTTTAGGACACAATTTTTCGATTTTGTCCCTACACTTCCTTGAAAAAAATTCTGCGTATCATCCTTATGTGATAAACGTGCAAGTGTAGCCTTTATGGCCTCCGTTCTAACAATGTAATATTTGACCACTCGCGTTTCATGCCCCAGTTTGAAATTTGCTAGAAGCATACGTATAGTCAGCCTCTGACGGAGTAGTTTTAGCAGAGATCTTAGGTTTCAATCATACATTACAGGGATGGACGTTTTGTTGTACTTATCCCTTACCTTCATCTGTTTCATACGTTACCATTCTCATAATCGCGATTAACCTAGAGAAATAGTAAAACCACGTGAAATAACCAATTCATTTATATAATTTTGCCTTTCATTTCCTGTACTTTTCTAAACAGAATAATCTACAAAATTCAGATTGGATTTGATAAAATTGTGCTATATTTTTTTGTTAGTTTATGTAATATACGCAAACTGTTGATATTGTAAACAGAGGTGCATCCAGAATTTTCAGTTTGGGGTGGTGTAAGTCTGTGATAAAAGGGGGGGGTTAATTTTAGAGGGTATTCAGGAAATTTTGAGGAGGCGTTAGGGGTGTGTGGATAATTCGCTGATTGTAAACAGTTTCTGAGAGTGGTTAAAACAACGTCATTCTCTTCCAAAGGTCGCTGGCTTAAAACCTGTAGTCTATCATCTGTGATCTTCCACTATAGTGTAATTCTAATGCAAAAATGCAGGTAATTTTTTTTAGCCTGTGAAGGAAGTTGAAAGTTCGCCCTTATTTTTGCATTATTTCCATGTCGAGGAAGAAATTCATGTCTTTAAATAATCTAAATTTAGATAAATTTGTCCAAAACTTGTGTGACATTTTCAGGATAAATATTTACCTAACTTAATTGTCCACGGTTAGGCTTAGCGTCTACACTAACGTCTCCAAAACTCGTTGGGGTAAGATGTGTGAACTGACATAAACATGTGGGCCGAAAGAAATTAAACATGTTTCGCTAACTAGTAGAAGGACAGGTTGTAAGGGGCGATGAAAGGTGTCCACTTCCGGGTCTGTTATTTCCCATCATACAGAGCTCACGCTAAGCCGTCCATTCATTCTTTCTTCTACCGTTTTAACTTCTTTTTTCTTTATTATTCAATCAACTCTTTTGTTCTAGTCACGTAAAAAGCAACCAGACGCATGCGGATCAGAAAACAATGTGTTTTTAATTGAGCCAGCTGTGGTAGATCTGAAGATGGTGAACTTCGTCTTTTCCTGCCCTTCACGATTTTTTTTTAATCGTTTCGAACCCACCGCCAGGCGTCTCTCTCGGTCTCAGTCTACAAAAGAATGCTCGATGCAAATTTGCTGGACAAATGCAATTGCCATACTATAATAATAATAAAAAAAGAAGTGGTATGTTTGACATCCAGAAGAGAGAAGGGGAAAAGGATTCAACTGGTCAGCGAGAGTTTGTCAGGCGGAGAAAATATGGCAACGCTGATCTTGTGCATGTCGTGTCTTTGCTGTAACGCGTGTGTGGTCCCCAGTAAGAGGTTGGGAGTTAACATGCTCAGTCTGCTTTATAACCATTAAACTAGCTGCCGAGGTAACAAACGGACATTAAGCCTACTAGCGCTCTTGCAGTGTTGCAGACCGTGTTCAGAAAAGATTACCAAATGAAGTTGGGAAAGCATACCATAAATATCTTTGAGAGCTACTGTAATGTCTTGGTCTTAGGGAACGTGATAGCTGATATGTCAACAGTATTGCCGTGCTACAGTATTTTCATGGAGTTCTTGAAATGTCGCATTATACGCAAGAGAAATCAATCTTTTCACCTGCAATTATACGTGTAGATCAAAATGCCCTTTACTTGTTTTAAAATATTCAGTAATAATTTCTGTATAAATTTCAATGGATTTTAAGTATACAATACAATAGACGACTTCCGGGCATTTTGCATTACCTGGTTCTACACTTCTCTCACCAACACTGGGACAGAATTCTAGTGCATTTTCTTCAATCTCCTATTTTTCGAGTTTTCATTTTTCACACGGGCTTCAACTCAATCTCGCCTGAATCGCAGTAAGATAGATGCTCCCTTGTGGCAGGACTTACGACTAAATATGGCCCTGCATAATATTTTTTTAATACTGAAACATAAACTTCCAACAACGAGAGAAGTGGTCTCTCTGAAGCCGGATTGAAACGGGGTCATCAGATTGTAGATATCCCTCCTTACAGCAGCAAATCACTACATGTGTATACGGACCAGTGAAAATGTTTTCTTGGTGGAGAACAAAAAGACAATTAAAGTCCAGAAAGAACAATGGAAAAATATACTAAAGGATAACAACAACAAAAAAAGTTCCTTCAGTGGCACGAATTGTTCCCCAGGGCTAGGAAGGCGATACGGGCGCAAGAAACATTTTATTTATTACTGTTATTGTTTTATTTTACGAGTGGAAGGAACCAGTTTGGCTACGCGGGTTTGCAAATATTTTAACATTAGGACACCACACACTTCTTTCCTGATTAACGCAATAGTATTTCAAAAGTGAAAAATGGAGCCGGAGTTTTTACATTGCTCTTGGGCACGCCAAGAATCGTAAGAACAAAAGTATTTCCTTCCTACTTTTCTAACTTTCAAAACCTTTAAATCGACGAGGATGCTTTTCTCCTTTTTTTTTATTCCACTATCGGACACATATTTTCTTTTTCGTATTAATGTGTTAGTAGAATTACCTTGATTACGACCGTTTGCAAATATATATTTTAGAATATGTGTGAGTATATGGTTTTAAAATCTATAATTGTATTGTGCATTATTTTCTTTTTAAGTTTTAGTTTTCTTGGAAGCATGGAATCATGTCAAACATGTATATTCAAAAGTGCCTATACATTAATATTGGCTTTTATTTTGACATCAAGGAATTGAATAGAAAATATGTTGTAAATTGTATCCAAATGTAGAGCTTCATTCACGATAAAAATTTGAGACATTAAAATTTAAGTCTCAAACTTTTTGTAATAGACTTTATCGGAAATAACTTGTAAAATTCGAAGAATTATAAACCTGCTTTGTAGTATTAAAGTCGTTGAGCTTTTTGTGTGTAAGGCATAGTTAGTTATACTTTCAGTTCAAATTTATATCATTGGAGGAGGTGCACGTTCATACAAAGTTCTCTCTATTGAACAATTGCTAATTTCAAGCCGTTATTGGTGGAAATCGGACAACTTAAGTTGAATTTAAAATAGAATCACTCATGAGTGTGATTTTATTAAGCCCAAAGTAATATAATTGAGTACTCGATGGCTGAAATCTTGTGTAGTACCTTTCACTTCTGTTTACAAGACACTATATCTTAGTTCTATCCTTTTACGAAAGCTTATTTCAGAACGAGCAATGTGCTCCTATAATAGTATGATTCGATGCAATTGCTATTGATTCTTGATTTACATGATGGTTTCAAGTTTCCTTCCATCTTCAACATTTTTTATTTTTCTTTATTCCATTGAAAATCTTGTAAATCGTTCCCAGATGTTTTATACTGTCAAAGCTGTGTCTCTTTTACCTCTGCAGGTAGCAGAAAATTATGTTTGTCAGAATCCACTTTTCACTCTTTTTTTTAATTGGGCATCGCTTCCAAATCATCTTATTCCACATTCTGTGAAACTTATACCTATTTTAGAAATTTTTGTATTAATTTATGGTTATAAACAGAGTGGATCACTTAAAGTAAACGAATCTCTCGGGGTATCAGTCAGGTCTGTACCGATATCACGACACAATCTCATCCATCATTCACAGCCAGGAAAGCTTCAAGAATTAGTCCACTTGAGGTAAATATGTTACTGTACATTACACCGCTCCGTCAGAAGCGCACAGAAAATCTAGGTGTAGGGTCTCACACATTCTTGACTGATTTGAATTGATTTTACTCAACTTTTCTGGTGCTTTTGATGATGAGTGAATATATGATGAAATTGATGAAGACACTCAAAAGTACACTCATTGTTTGAATTTTGTTTTACGTCCACTTTAAGCACAGATAGGCTAATCGGGACTAGACTTACAGTTTAAAGTAGGATCCGAACCACTGTGCTATGTGCCTCCACCGGGTATCGAACCCGAGACTTTGCTGACAAGGCGATGACGTTACAACTACGCCATCATGGAGACCACAGAACGCTCATGTCCAGACGAGGATTCGAACCCACGCTCTGCTAACCACTCCGCCACAGAGGTCGGCTCACACATTCTTGATCTGCGATGGAGGTGGAGGGTATGATCAGCACCACGCTCCGGTTACTTCCACAACCCCACAGTTTGATCTCAATTACCCGCTGATGAGATGGCTCTGAGTCGCGTCTGCAGACACACATCGACGGAAAAACTCCTGCCTGAGGTCACCCTCTCACCCACCACAGGAATCGAACCAGGGTGATAGTAAACCCTACCGACGTTTTTTTAAAAGAAATGTGTTTTTAGAGAGGGGCTTTGGCGCCGTCTCAACCCGTGCGGTGACCACTTCACCACCGAGGTTGTCAAATAACTTTTCCAACGCGGCTCATAGTTCCTATTTGTAGTTTTGTTATCTAGCGTCTCTTTTCTGCTTACCTTTGACTACTCGCCTCAATGAGGATGAGTACTGATATGATGAAATTGATGAATGGACCCCTCCAGAGAACACCCATGCCAGGATTTGAACATGGGAACTTGAGTGACGAGATCGAAAGTCGGCCACTTAAATCGATTACGTATACACTTAAAATATAAATTATTGTATCACATTATTTGCGAATATTGCAATGTTCTTGATAAATTATAGCTTGAAATCGATATTACAAGAAAAGTAAATATTCGCCTATTCGTTTGGTATTTATTGAATAATACATTTTGAAGTTCGACTTAACAACAAAGCAATACGTGTATTTTACTTTATTTGGGCTTGCTTATATCACTTTTCACAAAGCAGCTTTTTTACTTAATAAGTACGATAACGTCAAAATTCATTGTGTACTTAGAGTTCTGCAAGACGTCTAGCTCGTGTCAGCATTGATGTAATGAATCACGACTTCATGAATAAACATGAACACGAAATTTGGATTTCATAGAATGGTGCAAGAGAGAATTTCTTTCCGAACCGACCTGGTGTCTTTTCCTATTTCCTCCTCTCTTCCTTTATATTCTTCAGCCGGACCACTAAGTCACTCCACGCGCCCGATTGTTACCCATTTAGATAATGTCTCGACGTCTCCAGCCTTTGGGACCGTCGAGCCGCCCTTGCATATCTGTCCCGGCCTTCCACAGGACGCAAGTCGCTCAGATATGCAAATGTGGGCGGCATTCCTTTTAGCCGAGCAAAGATAGCGACTCGCCAGCTACAAGGGCACGCTGGAATATCTATATTTCTCACATAATATGTATGTATGAGCGTACGTGTGCGTATAAAAATAATATGCGTTAGGATAATTCCAAGGAGATTGGCGATTGTGAGAAAATGGGCGGACTTTGGGCTGTCGGAGTGGGGAGGGGGAGAGGGCGCAGAGATAAAGTCGTAATGGTGTGTGTGGGGTCCGACTGATTAAGTCATCTTCTCCAAATATGAAAGACCTCCCATTGTGAAGCGAATCATTAGGTTGAGGGCCTTGAAGGCGCTCTTCTCTCTCGTTCTTTTTTCCTTTTCTTCCGTTGGCCAGCAGGAAAGATGCAAATTCCAGGGTGAGCATGAGTGTGACTCGTTCTTTCAAATGCAAGGGGAGCTGCCACGCCCAAAGGTCTGGAGATCGAACCCCGATTTCCATGCGGATACAACTATTTCGCAAGAGGTTTAAACATTTATAAGATTCTTATTATGTTCAGTTTGGTATAATAATGTAAAAAAGAACAAAGGAATCAATTATTTCTGTGGGCAGGGTGCGACATCCTGGAGGAACAGGGGGGATTTCCCCACCAACGATCCTGACCGCAAAAATCCCCCCACCAAATGTTTCACTGGGTGGGGAGTTATTGTTATAACAACAAAAGCTGAACAATTAGTTTTGACTTCAAATATACTTTATAACAGATAGACATCAATAACAATATACTTACAAGAAAAGTAAACAAGCCTTGTAATCAAGGGATCTCGGGTTTGATACCCGGTGGAGGCACATAGTGGTTCGGACCCACTTTAAACTGTAGGTCCAGTCCCGATTAGCCTTACTGTTCATAAAGTGGACTTAAAACACCAAATCAATCAAAAGTAAAACAAGAATGCAAGACAAATATAACTATGAAATTAATTAAATGGATAAAAAAACTAAACAAAAACTTATACATAATGAAACTCTTTCAACTATTTCGTAATTTGTTGGCATCTTTAATCAGTTGCTAAATGAATTAATTACTTTGCTACTTTATAAATATCTGATATTTATAAAAGTAACAAACTAATTCCTATATGCGTATTTAATAATGTTTTTTTTAAATATGTAGTAATCTACTTTTATATTTAATAACATAAATATGTATATCATGTAATAATTTTTATATATTTTGTGTGTGTGTGTGTGTGTGTGTGTAGATCAAGATATTCCTCCCCCCCTAACAGTCTTCAATGATTTCGCACCCTGACTGTGAGAAAATGTGTGAACTCCTTCAATCCGTGACGCCACATTGGGATCCATGAGTATTAACGTTCAAATTGTCCATCACCATGTTCATGTACTTAATTTGATCCAATAAGAGCTTCAAGAATTAAAAGAACACTCAAAACACACTGTTGACAACTTCTACACCAGCATACATAATAATCTATCGCTTAAAACCACATAAAATGTAAGAGAAAAATTAATGACAATAGTCATGGACAATTTGCATGGTAATACTCATGGATCCCACTGTACAACCAACGAGCCATATAGCTCGTTGAGTATAACAAGCTCAGTCAATGCCACCATGGCGTTACTCAAGAATCAAGGCGATAGTAAACTTTCTAGGCTGCTATGTATAATATGGGGTTATAAGCTAGCAGTGACCAGAGTCATCTGGTGGAAAATTACAAATACATTTATCCAGCGCAACAACCAATCACTACAAAAGAATGATGTACAGTACAATCGCCAACAAATATGTGTGTATGATAGCATGGCCGTAGGCAGGAAAAAAATTCAGGGGGGTTCATTCATAATTGTTCCCATGGGCGTCGCCAGAAATTTGAATAATAGAAATAATAACAATAATTGTACAATAAAAATTAAAATTTCATAATAATAAAACAATTTTATTCCATAATAATAATACTAATAATTATTATTATTATATTATTGTTATATCCTTGAGGGGGCTTACTCAATCCAGCAGATGAGTGAATATCCAGCACAAGTTTCTTTTTGGTTTTTTTATGTTTCATACAGTGTGTACTGAAATGCACAATTATTATACTTCGTCATTAAACTTTAGATACCTTCAAGAGAAAAGCTTTAAAAGTTAGATGGAAATTTTAGATTTAAATTTAGATGTTGTTTGACTTTAAAATTAAATTTTTGGAATTTTGAAAAGTGTGAACCAGTTATTCTTTTTAAAAATTTAGCCTGGTGCATGAATTGTAACCTCAATCGCGAACGTAATGCGCTACAAAACTGGAGATCCTAGGTTTGAACTCCTATCAAGGGGGATTTTCGACTTTATCGGACGGGGAATTTAAAAGCTGGAAAGGGAAATTTGGGACAATCATAAGGAAATTTTCAGTCTATATTCCTTGTGACGCAGGAGCAACACTGGAAAGATGACAGCAGAAGTGATAATGGAGGGGTCGCGGGTGGGTTACGATGTTTCACTCAAGTTTCAGAATTCCAAATGTATGAGAATTCTAGCTCGATCGTTTCAACATTGTCTCCTGTATTTTTGTGATGCTTCGAAAAAAAAAATTGAAAATTTGTTACAGATTTTGGTTTCTGAACTTCCATTAATCCAACATGTCAGAAGTTTCGGGGGGGGTTTGAACCCTAGAAACCCCCCCCTCTAAATACGGCCATGTATGATAGTGTATCCAAATTGTCCATTGCCACTACATTGTACAGAATGCATGGTTTGAAATAAATGTATGTATTGTCATATCATTCAGTCTCGTATTTAAAATTTTTACCTGGCAACACTGTGCTTAACGTGTGGCGTATCACTATACAGTACATTCCCACTGGAGTATATTTAATAAGACTAGCTGACAGACCAAAATTGCAATACCACCATTCCCCAGAAAGAAGGAAGATGTTTTCACACGTTTATCGTCTGACATACTTATGCTTCATTGTTAGCTTATCCTCGCACAGATCTTGATTTGCACGAATGACGTTCATCGTTCTGTTGGAACTTGTCGACGCTCGCAGACGAAACAAAAGACTGTGCACAGAAATCCTTGTAATTCTTTAATCAAGACTAAGAAAATCTTGGTTTATTTTTCCGGCCAGGTAAGTTAAAGTTTTCGGAAGAGGAGAAAACCCTACCCCTCTCCCTTGACAGTTCTAATTACATTTTGTTTTTGAACTTTAAATTAAAGTTTAAATTAAAGCTGTCTTGTTAGCTAGAAGTGCTTCTTTTTCTTCTTCCACTGCTGTGCCTACACCCCAAATGTTATTTAACTTGACGATTTTACTTCACCCTGCAGCTCTTGCCTTATTGCGTTCAGAGGTAGACACTATCACGTTTCATTTCCTATATCAGCACAAGAGCAGGACAATGTTCGTTCACATTGTGAAAAACTGTGCAAGGGGAGTTTATGAACACCAAATGTTCATTTTGAACTGGATAAGGAAACTCGCATTAACTTCACTGCCACCTGAAACAAATTTGCAGCATGTGCTATACGTTTATGAAGGATGAACTTTGCAAGTTAAAATATTGTTGTCTTGTCAGATGTAGTCCTCTACAAAACAAACACACATACATTTAATTTCTATTATATGTTACATAATACTGCCTTTCTTTGGTCTGTTATCATTGTTACCATGATGGAATGCAAATGTAAACTTAAAAAAAAAATAGACCTGAAATCTGCATAATTTTATCAAGTTCTAATGAGAATAACCTCCGACCAACAATATTTGGTTATCTTTTGAATTTATTAAATATTTCTTACAATACCTAAGATTTCGTTATAATGCATATTACAGAGAATCATGTCTTGAAATATAAATTCATCAATTCTATTTTCTGCGAAATTATATCGTTATTATTAGTTTTTAACCACAATAACATTCTATGCACGTGTATGTGTGTGCAACCCTAAGACACACTTTATAGTATATAAGCCTGTCAATAATTGTAAACAACTATACATATACTTACACCTCTTGAGCACCAGCACCACGATTAATATAAAAAGACTGACACAAGCAATGTCATGAGTTGGTGTAAATATCAAATGTAATGTCATCAATACAATAGTGAGCAATTTCATTAACCATACATGTTATGAGAAGTCACTAATGCATGGCCTAGTATGTAGGCCTAAATATTAAAAATGTGTGGTATTGTTGAGTTATCACCTTAAATACGACCGTACGGCTCCCAGATGCAAACTTGTGGATAAAACTTTGTGTATAATGTTTATAGGGTAAACAAGAGTTCTAGTTTCGAGGCTCCAGATTCGAATCTTGGTAAGGTTTATTGATTGATTGATTGAATTGGTGTTTTAAGTCCTCTTTATGCACAGTAAGGCTAATTGGGACTGGACCTACAGTTTAAAGTGGGATCCGAACCACTATGAGCCTCCACCGGGTATCGAACCCGGAACCCCTTGATTAAAAGGCGACGTCGCTATCAGTAGGTAAGATTTGTTGTTTGAATCTGTCTTTTGATGAGATTTATGATCATCATTCATTCAGGTCTTGTAATTGGACCTCCCAGATGATATTGCTTTGTAAGTAAGGAGTACCGGGTTCGATCCTCAATGGAGGCACGTGGCACAGTGGTTCGGATCCAACTTTGATTTTAACCACACAAAATAGGGCCTATCTGTTATTTAAGTTCATATTCCCGCCGATAGAATTCTCCAATTCGGATACGTTCATAAGTGTTTACTGAAACAAAAATCTCATGTTTCCTTATGTTTCACTTTCACAGAACATTTTCCTCTCTCTTTTACAGCTTGTTGGCAGTACTGACGTTTACAAGCCCGGGAGAACTCAGGAAAACGGGCGGTAAGTAATTTTGCTTCTTAAGAACAGATTCCCGAGAAACGGTCGTAGCTATATTAAGTCAATTGCAACCTCCCCCCAGCCAACTTGTGAAACGAGGGGAGGGGGCCCGAGAGCAAAGGAAACAGAATTAAAACGCAATTATAAGACTTATCTCCCGACCAACACTGTCTGTCTCAAAGCAATAAAATACAGGTTTCCAGGATTTTAATTTCAATTTAGGGGCGACTGTTAGCGGTAAGGGAAAGAAAGGGGGGCCCATTCCTCTTGCGAGGCGTCTTCATGTTCAGAATTTCTCTCGGCCTTCCTTCGCTTATAATTAAGAAGCAGCAGGGAGAGAGCGGAAACCAAAATGAGTTGAAATGTATGCTCGTGTTGCAAGTTCAGGCACCTCTCGGCAGGTGGAGCTGGTGTCGGTGGATTCGCCTTGATAACGAAGCGGTCCCCAAGAACCAGCTTGTTGCTTAATTTTCTGTTCTAATTTGCATACGGGGTTCGCGTAGGAGTAGCAGCGGTTTTATTTTTTTCGAATAATATTAGGTTGGTATTTTATTTAGAATCCACACTGTAAATAAAAATAGAATACCGTAATTTTACGGTGAAATCACCGGCAGCTACGACGCGAATACTGATACTGTAAAATATATATTTGTTCCATCGTCAAAAAAAGAAAACACTTACTCACAAAAGCAACTAATTATGCTTTTGTTTTGTATCAGTTTACAGCACTCATGATATCTACGTCGAGGAGCAGTTCTATGGTGCATTTCTTTATGTGTGTTAAAACAAAATTATTCATATTACTGTGTCACTGGCTACATTAGCTTACTTGAGCTTATATGAGCTTACTATAAGTGCATCAACCTTGATTTGATGTACTTTGAGTTCTGTGTGTTTACACAAAAAGGTAAAGTAACGGTTCTTCTTTTATTTAAACATCACTCAATCTCATCGCCTCGATTAGCCTAATAAGTTGAAAAGTGTCGTTAAATAATGATACATTACAGTAAGGCGAAATACCCACCACTCAGGTATGTATTTAAAACCAAGCTATATTTTAGCAGCCAATTTCTATTATTTTTAAAAAAGTAAAGTGCTTCCCTGTGCTTGGCACCACGCCCTGAAGGCGTAGAGTGGGTGTGGAGTTAGGGCTCCACACTTTCTTCATCACTGTCGAAGGTGGGGGTGATGTGATCAGCACCACGCCCCTGGCCGCCTTAACCCCCCAGAGTATCCTCCAGGTACCCACTTTAAACGACGCGGGATTAGCGCCGGAGCCGGGGATCGAACTCGGGTCTATCGCATGGTAGTCAGACGCCCTAACAACTTTTTTCAAGGAATTTCCGTAAGCGGTAGTATTCCCCATTGTTCACATTTTTCTCAATTTTCTCTCATTTTCTGTGTGTTCTCATTGGGACAAACACAAACATCCATGTTTTCCCCCGAGATTAGAACCCCTGACCCCTATGCTAACCACTCCGCCACGGAGGTCGACAAACGACTGAGCTACCGCAGTCAATTTCTAATAGTCTGGATATATTTCTGGCACCGAAACGGATTTTTAAAATTCTAGATGAGAACAAGATCAAACCCTTGGAGACTTATAGAGGGTTGCAGGTTAGCAACGAAGGTCTACTTATCGAGCTCTTCATCTTTCATGATGTAAGGGGTTCCGGGTTCGATTCCTGATGGAGGCACATTGCACAGTGGTTTGGATCCCACTTTAAACTATAGATCCAGTCTCGATTAGCCTGTCTGTGCATAAATGGACTCAAAACAAAAACTCAAACTTAACACATCATAAACTAAGAGTCAACTCATGATTAAATAAAGTTATATCGAGATCAGATGCTGGATTTCAAAACGCCCCCCGCCTCCCCAAATGCCACAAAAGAGCATGCTCCAAGAGATTTGGCTACGACATGAAGCCCTCAACAAAATTTGCAAACTGGGAATAAATAGTACGAGAAATAAGACCACAGATTTGCGCATCGCCTTCTCATTACGTAAAACCATACGTAAAATAATATATCCCCATTCCACTCAGTTCAGTATTCTGCTTATGACAAAGACATAAAGGAGACGGCTCGTGCTGAATTTCGACGTTCCCTGAACTGGAGATCATTTCATAATTCTTTGCTGGTGGTCGAACGGACCGAGGGAAAAAATATTTGTTCCCCGCAGGGGTGGGTTTACTGTTTCCTTCTAGTCTTCGAACCATTTTTTTCCTTCTCTCACTCCAACCACTTATACCAACAGCGTTGCCAGGTTTCGTTAAAAAAAAGGGGCATTCCGTTCTGATGTTGGAACTATTGCGTAATCAACACGGCACAGCAGTATTCGTCAGTGGCGTAGCAAGGGGTGGGCAAAGTGGGCGACAGCCCGGGGCCTCGCGCCGGAATGGGCGTCGCGTCTCATGGAGTTGATACAAAAAGTGTATTAAATAGAAGTGAGGGGGAATAAGATGGAAAATGCTAATTTTTTGTAGGCAATAAAATTAAAACATTCTGTTTTATCTGGTATTAAATTCTAGTTAAACATTGTAATACGATCATTTCAATACACCAGAATTACACCTCTTACCGTGTCAACTGATGCATTCGAGTAGGTCTTGTTTAGAAGGCGACATCAATGCGCCTACCCTTAACGAAAAACAAGGGTTGCATCCCTTTTTTTTTGTATATTAACAGGCAAAATGTTAAATTTTAAATATTTTAAATTTTTCAGTAACATCTAAGAGTATTCTTGCACGATGTTTTCTTACTAGAACTTCTGAAGATCCAAGAAGTTCCATATAAAATACAGCACGTTAATAACCTGGATGTTGAATCACGCCAAGAAGCATAATATGCTTAGGGATTATTCCGAGACTTAGACGCTATTGTAAAAACCAAGACGAGAACGTCTAAAATATCGAGACGAGACCGCGACTTCCAAGACTCTCGTTCGAGACTTTTATCTATGATATATGAAATATTTGCTTAAACCAAATTTATTCATAATAATAAGTCGATATCTACCTGATTATTTGCAGATAACTCATGTATTTTGTTCATATCAATTACAGAATCAATCCTTTACTGGTAAGTGTTAATCTGGAAACCTGGTTGCATACATTCAGGATAAACTTAAGTTTTTTTGACTGTTAGTAGCGTTGAAACGAGGCTTCGAATATTGATTCATTGAGTTGTTGTTTTAAGTTCACATTATGGACAGGAAGGCTAATCGGGCTGGACCTAAAGTTAAAAGTGAGAACCGAACCATTATGTGCCTCCACCGGGTATAGAACCAGGGACCCCTTGATTCCAAGGTTACGACGCTACCACTGCACCATCGGGGAGTGGGATAGAATAGAAAAACTAGACATATTTATAAATAGAAACGAGGCTGACAAGAGGCTTTGCAACTCAAATCAACCATGACGATAATCTCGTAGTTCTATTGGTTGTAGTGTAATAATTTATTTGAAGGGTAACGGGATTTTATACACACCCTGTACTGTACAAAATGAGAATTTTCAAGTAGGGAAGTACTAATATGTTTTTGTTTCGAGGATATTTTTGCTGAAAAGGGGGAGACTTAAGCTCCATAGCCCTCCCTCCTCCTTGCTAATTACGCCACTGATGATGGTACTACTTCCCGGATACTACTCGCAACGTTGATAGCTTTCGCTAAGTTTTAATATGTGTTTGTGACTGGATGTTTTTGTATTCCTGATCCTTATCGTATGTAAGATTATGCACTTTTCCGCGCGTGGCGTGGGAAAGAGGTTTTTTAAGCGAATTTATCAGCCTATCTTAAATCACGAGCTGGCGCCCGACCTTTCTCCGCGTCGAGAAATTAATGGTCTTAGTACTTTTTGGTAATTAAAGTTCCCCGCTCCTTCCTTCGGCGCGTATATGCTCTTGCTTGAACACCTCCTTCCATCTTGCTTAAGTCGCCCACGCACACATTTTTTTTTTTTTTGCTTCCTTCCCTCCAGAAAATTGTCTTGTCTTACGTTGCGTTGTCTCAATAACACCGTGGCTCCACCTACGAACAGAGGGCGTTGCCATCTGCTGGGATCTAAATAGGCTACATGAGAAATTTTCGAATAACTTCAATCAAGCATTCTAATATGATGCTTCTATATTTTCCCCTTCTGCTTAGGTTATTTTACGTCGTTGGGTTAATTGCGACGATGAGGATGACCTGAACTGATGGAACAACATGATTTCATCTTTCCCTGGCCAGGGTTCGAACCCAAGGACGTCCGCCTTCTTAGCTAGTTAGGCCGGAGGCGTCTCGTGAACGCATGCGGTGCATGCTGCGCATGCGTCGATTGTGGGAAAAAGGACAGCTTGCTCTGCGACGACATTCATGAACATTTCTACATTCTAATTTCTTCATATAGGAGAAGTATTTATTTTACACGAGAGCGCTGAACTAAGCTTATATTACATTTCTTGGATCTGAAGTGAAAGAAAGTAATAATTCTTTTCCCACAATTGACGCATGCGTCACTTCAGATCCAAGAAATGTAATATAAGCTTAGTTCAGCGGTCTCGTGTAAAATAAATACTTCTCCTATATGAAGAAATTAGAATGTAGAAACGCTCGTGAATGTCGTCGCAGAGCAAGCTGTCCTTTTTCCCACAATTGACGCATGCGCAGCATGCGCTGCATGCGTTCACGAGACGCCTCTGCGTTAGGCTGGCCATTGGATTATTGCTCGCTTACAGTGGAGAAAGCGATAGAAATATCTTTAACAAATGATGAAAGAGAGAGACAGGAAAGGGAGAAAATGAAGAAAAATGAAAGATAAATAGAATGTTGAGAGACAGAAGGAAACGTAATAGAGACAAAGAGGGAAAGGTAATGAGGGAGGAGAGAGAGAAAGACAGAGTGCAAGAAGAAAAAGAGGGAAATTAAAAGAAGGAGTAAAAGAAAAGGCGATAAGAAGAGAAATAAAAATGAAAGAGTAAAGGAATGACAAACGGAGTCACAGCGCGAGTGAGAAAGAGGGAGAGAGGGGAATAAAGAGTGGAAGGGAAAAGGAGAAACAGCGGGAGCAAGCAAAACACACACACACAGAGAGAGAGAGAGAGAAAGAAAGAATCTCGAGGTTCAAACCATCGAACCAGTGTTTGAGCTCAAAATATTTTGCCCACCCCTTGATTCCACTGAGACGAAAATCAGAATTAATATTTTAGATTTCCAAAGAAGGTTGTGAAACTGTGATATTTATGAAGGTATATGTATTTTGTGCTGACCGGTAATATAGGCACAAAGCAGTCAAATACAAAACTCCCAAGTCCAGCAAATAAGGAGAGTGATATTTGGGTTGAACCTTTTGTCATGCCAAGATGTTGGAAGAAATATGAACATTTTTTATTTGAATACCTTGACGTGTATTTGTTGTTTTGTGGACGATGAATCTTATGAAGGAAACGAGTGTTTCATGTAAAATACTACGGGTGTTTAATAATGTTATTTTCACTAAATAATAAAAGGTCTAACCTACATGATACGAAAAAAGGAAAGAATTAATCTGCATTTACGAAAAAAATTTACTGTAGGCGTCCACAGTCCTTTCACAGTTAACCACGATTTGTCTTCACGACTACGACTCGACCACGTAAACGAAGTGAAACTCGGACAGCTTTACAGGTGGCGTTTAAGAGGTGGGGGAGGAGGAAATGGGAATGCATCAGTGATACCATCCGCACTAACGTATTCCTGCTAGTGGAAATATTTAGCCACACGTTGTTTTCGGACTGGTGTAAATTTAAGGTAAGGAAATAACCGCCCCCCACCCGCCCGCATCATGATCGTGTAGACATTGTCAAGTGGTAACAAGCCTGTCTTAATTATCAGAAACAAACACACTGAGGGTATTTTCTGTTTTCGTTTATTATTTTACCTTCGAAGCTTTCTGGAGTCTCCGACACCCTTCCTAATTCCACACTAACAAGAATTTCCTGTCGCCATTTTATACAAATTCCCTTTAGTTCGCATCAAATGTACGAGTTACTTTATGTACTTCAGATCATTACTTTATGTATTCCCTTTAATTATAACACTAAAATTAGTAACATTGTCAGTATAGCAGGTCTCCGTAATTCGCTACGAAGTCATAACGCGCAGGTTCGAATCCTAGGTAAGGCATAGATGTATCGTTGTCTCAACATTCATTTCATCAGTTCATCGTTCATCCTCATCGACTCCATTAATCCAAAAGCAGGGAAACTACTTAAATAACAGAAATTAGGAAGTGAGATGATGTTAGCAATTTTACAATAAATCATTTTAAATAAGGCCTAGAACACAATTTTAATGTAGATGTTTCTAAAATGTATCTGGACTCTAAAATAGTCAGGGGATTTTGTTTTGTCACTCCAGGGTTATTTCTCAGAAATAATTGGCATCACTGACAACTAGAACTGCACACACTGGCGCCCTCAACGGACGCGCTGCATGTCTTAATCTGAATATAATGACACGCTTTCGGACTCAGGAAGTCAAAACGACAACTCGGCAATTCGCTAGGTACACAATTAAAGAAAAGGAACAAGAAAGGTCGTTATTTATCCACGAATTAGGTTTCTCCCGCCTACTCAGCACTTAGCTTGGAACTATTGAGGCAACCTACCATGCTAGTGCAGAAAAGTTAACGTCAAATTTTAACAAGTAACGTAGAACATAGCAAAGAATTTGCCATAAAACATTGTGCTAAAGTTTTATGCTAACGAACATGCTAAAAGTCAACTAAAATCGAACGTGTGCTACGGCAGCCATATTGAAAAATGGCTGTCAATTTTTTTTTTGTTCATTCTTCATTAACGGCTCTAGATACAGAGAAAATCTGCAAACAAAAAAAGTTTTTCTTTTGTTCCTCTACTTTTTCCATATTCTTAGCCATTTTCATATTCTGAGGCATGTTACGTCATGTGTCTCAATCTTCTAGCTACATAAATGACAAATAAACTAATAGGCCAGTCAACAAGGGATGCTTTTGAAGTCCAATAAGGAAAAAATCAGGGAAAGCTAAAACAAATGTTATTATCTTCCTAAAAGTGTTCTTAACAACATATTAATTTTACACCCCTGTACCACTCCGGATTTGGCTGCCATTTTAGAAAAATGGCGCCCAAAATCAGGTTTTTGCAAATATCTCGCTTGCAAAGCATTTTACAGCAAAATAGGTTATTGGGGCTTTAACCGTAAAGGCTTTAGTGCTCAATGTTCAGTTTCTTTTACGCCAAATACGTAAAAAAGATAGAAACGTGCTATCAGGACAAGAAACATGAGGGAAAGGGCATATTTATATCACTTCGCTGCGGATTAGTATAAGGAGGTTTTCACACTCCACGGTTCTTTGAAATTATATCGCACGCATTAATAATATAAGCACATTACCTTAGAATATATATAAAAAAAGTTAGCAAGCGACGAAAAGCGTATTCTTTTTTGTTTGAAGATATTTTGGAGAAGGATGGGAGGGCTCAGATCTTTCTAAATATGGCATTGGACGAGGGAATTAAATTTTTGCGACCATATTCATTAACGATGATTTAAGCATTGTGGAAAGTCGACATATACTGAATAACATGGATAGGCTTTAACATTAAATGAGGAAGTCGTTTCCCTATGTACTTCCAACAAGATGGTACACCTTCTCATTACTAGACACTAAGGCAACAATCGATAGACCCGCTGTCCCGCGTTGCTCTGCTGATGGCCGCCGCGATGTCCAGAGCTAATGTCGTTATATATTCTTCACTTTAAACAAGATGAGGTCACATCAATCAATAGAATTGTTTACGAGGAGCAAATTCGAAGTGAAGCTAACTGAGCGAATTTTTCAGATAGTTAATTAAACATCTAAGCAACCTTTATAACTTTCCCATAACTTTAGTTGTAGAATTGAGCTCTTATTCTTAATGCAAAACTTTCAAAATGGACATGTTCCCGTTCATGTCATTCTTTTGAGTTAGCTAATAGAATTCTTTCATTTCATTATATTGATGTTGGAGTTCTGAAAATCAAAAGTTCCAAATAACGAACTCTTAACCCTCTTTGGAGGCTAACACACGTGTGTGGTCTGGAAAATCGACCTCCAGTTTCTTCCCTCCTTCCCATTTGGACCATGTTGACAATTACCCTTCTGCTGTTCCCTTTGTTGTCTAATTGTTTCCGGGTGTCAACGTGGCATCCAGCTCCAACAATGGTCGTTACTATGGAGACGTTACGCAGGGCGACAGTTGAAGGGCGAGTTTTCTTCATTGTTTCTCGCCTAGTGGGTCTGCTTCTTCATATCTTCGTGTGGCCGTGCTGCACACAAATTCTGCCAGTCGATTCAAGTTATCACAGACTTCTATTACCAGACCAGATTATCCCATATTTTCAGCAATTTAGTCACAAGATGAAACAGACATATTAAGCTCAAGTCTTGGCTTGGGTTATTTACTTATCAAGTAAAAATTCTCTTCTTCTTCTTTTTTTTTGTAATTTTACGTAGTGTTTTGACACCTGCATGTTAATTACAACCATGAGTATGAAAGAAGAATTGAATAAATTAATTAAGTAATTAATTCAAAAGCGAACGAAATATCCAGGAATTGAACGTTTGATCATGACTTGGCAGTACGCTACACGAACCACTCTCCCACCTAGATACATTATTATTATTATTATTATTATTGAATCAATTCAGAAATTATTTATTAGGTTACTTTGTATGAAAATGAAGAACAGTTACGTCACTAAAATATATGGAGTGGTTGGAAATTTTTAATTTAACAACCTTGAGCTTAAGAAGGAAAGATAAAATCAAAGTATTTATACAAAACATCTTGTCAAATAGGACTGATACTGAATACTTTAGAAATGCAATAGTTTATAACGTTCCAAAATATAAAACAAGAAAAAATGCATTATTATCAGTAAAATTGAAAAATGGTGGTGAATTTATAAAAATATTAATCGATGATTTCGATTATGACTTCCCTTAAAATATTATTTTTAGGTATAGCATGTGATTTTATGTAAAAAACCATTATAAGTTCATTCTTTTATATTACTCTTTGTGACATAGTGCTGTATGAGGTTTTTGTAACTGTTCTCAGTACTTTAAATAAATAAACTATTATTAATATTATTACCATGTAGTTGTTTTGACCAGTGCAAAGTTACAAACTCATTTGCAATAAAATCAACAATTGAAGTAAGGGGTCCCTGGTTCGATTCCCGGTGGAGGCACATAGTGGTTCGAACCCCACTTTAAACTGTAGGTCCAGTCCCGATTAGTCTTACTGTGCATAAAGTGGACTTAAAACACCAACTCAATCAATCAAACAAACAATTCAATTAACGTTTCAACTTACTCCCCCTTTTATTCTATAAATAATTTTAGCTATCACAAAGCTATAATGAGATCAAACATTTCTACAATTCGTTGTAGATAATTTTAATTTATTGGCAAAAAAACCTGATATTAAATGTTTTATTTGCTCACTCTGAATAATATGCTAAGCAACACCTCTAGAATTACCAAGCATTACGATATTGTGAAACATTTTTTTCAAATAAACATTGATGGGTTGTGGCATATAAAATACGATAATTCAATAAACTCAAGACGGAAAAGAATTACGAATCAGATAACAAGTAATTGCGCGAATGAGTTCTGAATGCAAGGAAGAAGAAAAAAGACGAGCCAAGTCAATGCATTATTCGGTGCACAGGTTTGTCTCCAAACAAACTATTCGTTCTTCGTCTGGTTGAAACCTGACGAGCAAGTTTCGACGAGACAGTCTACATATCAATTCCCTGATTCTTCTTCTCTTCTATTTTTTCCCTCGCAAAACGATAGCTTTGGCGGAATCCTGGCAAAATACACTTTGTACAATTTCACGTTCAAGGTCACTATCATGGAAGACTTGTTCACCCCGAGTGATTGAAGTTACGAATTTAGTCTTTGTAAGAAGTATAGAGTTCGCTGCAGTTCGACCCAAATATTATACAGAGAGAGGGACCCCTTAGAGACCGCAAAATTAAAATGACGTCATTCATTGACGCTAGAAATATGGGCTCTGCTTTGGTGGCCATGTGTGTTAGGATTATATACTCTCTATCTCTCTTACGAACTCGCTGTCGTAATATTTTTCTTCCCTTTTCTCTTAATTTCTCTTTCTCAATCTTTTTTCCCTTGCTACTCTATCGCTCTCTCTGTCTTTTCCCCCTGTTTCTCTTACAACCTACTTTTTCCCTGTTTTTCTCGCTTTTTTTTTTTTTGAAAATATCAATAGCACATAATTCCAATATTAAGGTTTTGCGCGGAGTCTCACTAAACAGCTACAGTACTCGATTTCTTAATGTATAAATGATGAAGTAATAATTTTTGCTGTACGATGTTAATTATAATAACTATTTTCTGGATTTAGTTAACTCAAGTAAATTAATACTTATTGATTCGTGCGAATTCTAGATCAAATGACAAAATTACTTGTAGATGCTATACATGAATCACTCGGATGCTTTCCACAGTAACACAATAAAGAATATGACGTCAGTAATTTTCTTAACAGTGACTTCCTCTAATGAGGTTTATCAAGATCCATTAATTTTTTTTCAACTTACAATTCGACCGGCTCGTTTTGTGAGAAACTCATGTGTATACATCTTCAGATTTCCTACTTTTTCTAGCTGTTATTTTGATGAATATTTGGCATGAATCGACTTACCGCTAACGAACAATGATAACATTTCGGGCTATCAAGTTATTATGACGTATATCTTGCTAAAACACTAAAAAATTTGATCAATCGTGAAAGAATATTGCAAGTACCCAAGTTCTAAATGCGATTATGATCCTCAATAAATGAAGAAAGAAACACATCTGTGATATGAAGAAAGTCAAAAGTTCTCCCAAACAAGGTTGGACTGTTCACTAATTATAAGCAGCTACCTTTTCAATCTAGTTCTTTTTCAACCGAAATTATGATCGTAAATCTAACCTGGTATACTTGAAGCTAATTGACTTAATAGGATCACATTGCTACTCGGTAATATGAATTTGGAGGTCACGTTATTGAAATTAAGAACAATCAGATTTGGTGAGCTATTGAGCTGCCATCTGGCTGCTGCTAGTGTCGTTAATGGAAGAATTATAAACAAACAAGCTCACATAAATCTTCCTCCTCTTTTTAAGTGTCATTCAAGGCCGAGCAAGATCTTGTACGGCGGAGCTTCACGATTAATTGACCATTCTCAATTCTTCGCGGAGGCTGAAGAATTCCCTTGAAGAAACCAGCATTATTAAATACTGTAAACCGATTTAAACATTTAATATGTTTCACAGCTTGCTAAAGATAAAACCGTAACAATATTTTTTATAGTTTTTATAGTTTTTTTTATAGTTTTATAGTTTTGATTAATATTATATCCCAAACATAAAACTGCAAGAGATAATAATAATAAATAAAAAAAGGGAACTTAATGTACGTAATAAGACAAATCTAATAAATAATCAACCTTCCCATTACAACAATTTTAAGTCATCATCCACTATTTGGTGTTATTGCTTTCGTCACAATAAAAATATGAATATTGTATAATTGCAATGATAGAGACTTTATGAGCAACTTTAAGATCTTGTACGGCGGAGCTTCACGATTAATTGACCATTCTCAATTCTTCGCGGAGGCTGAAGAATTCCCTTGAAGAAACCAGCATTATTAAATACTGTAAACCGATTTAAACATTTAATATGTTTCACAGCTTGCTAAAGATAAAACCGTAACAATATTTTTTATAGTTTTTATAGTTTTTTTATAGTTTTATAGTTTTGATTAATATTATATCCCAAACATAAAACCGCAAGAGATAATAATAATAAATAAAAAAAGGGAACTTAATGTACGTAATAAGACAAATGTAATAAATAATCAACCTTCCCATTACAACAATTTTAAGTCATCATCCACTATTTGGTGTTATTGCTTTCATCACAATAAAAATATGAATATTGTATAATTGCAATGATAGAGACTTTATGAGCAACTTTAAGTAAATATTATTTGGTCTATTTTAAGAATTCATGTTATGAGTTAAGGCGTCAGGCCTGGGAAAACAAAAGGTATTTAAAGGTGGTCGGGGGGCCTCCCCGATGACGTAGTGGTAACATCGTCGCATTGTAATCAAGGAGTCCCGGGTTCGATACCCGGTAGAGGCACATTGTACAGTGGTTCGGATCCCACTTTAAAACTGTAGTTTCAGTCCCGATTTGCTTATCCGTGCATAAATTGGACAAATTGTGTGCTCTACTACACTACTTTTAACTTTTCATTTGTAGACATCACGATAAATAATTTGATTTTCAACACGGTAAGTGATATTTGAAAAGAAAAACACTATTGCTTTTGAATTAATTTTCTGAATTAATACAGTTATGCAGTAGCAAAGACATTTCAAATTAACCCCTTGTCTAGAGTACTAACACTTTTAAAATAAGCTCTGCCTTTTTATTCGGAACGCAATAGACAGTTTAACATTATGAAGCTCTTTGATTAATAATATATATTTCATAGAATTATATGCATATTACTTAACTCTCTGCATCTTTTGGCAGTTTGACAGTTGCATTTCATTGAAGTTCTTTAGTACGTATAAATCATAATTAATGACACAATACAGAAGTAGGTAGCGACAATGTACAAAGAACCGCAATCATTTTTATTACCTACAAAGGCTGACGACAAATAAGCTTAGTAAATAACCTTTAAACATTTATCAGAGTTATATCTTAAGAAGCTTCTAAATATCCTCCTAGCATTTGAAATTAGCAGAGGAAAGTAAGTTCATAGCCCCTTGCCTTGTGTTTCTACTTTGTTCTTCGAAAGTCATTATTGCCAGCTCTTAAAGCTGCGATAATGTTCAGATTGGCTACATAGCTTCTTTCCAAAATTTACGACTTTGCAACAGTGTATACTACACTCACTAAAACGGACGGAAACTTGTCTGAAGCAAAGCAGGCGAATTCTTATTGAAACATTTACCCTCTAAAAACGCACTTAATTACACGAGTAATTAACTATATAATTGTAGACATAAAACAGCGGTAAACGTAGCTTTTTCTTTCCTTAGACTTAATCCGATTCTGTGCCTTCGTGACAACTAGAACATATCGCCTGCAACGAGGTCTTAAAAGCGCCTATTCCAAAGACGAATGAATGTAGACGGCAGAGATAGGATTAAAATGGTTGTATGCGACGTGGAAAGCATGTAGATTGCGAATCGTGCGTTCGCAGCGCCACGGTGTCTCCTGCCGTCAGGTTTGGGAACTACGGGAAAATCATGCAAACTGAATAGAGACCCCCGAGATGGAAATTTAGCGAGGGTGACGTATGGGATTGCTTTAAGTGGCGAAAGAGTTAAAACCGTTTTCAGGTGTCCCGAATTGCTAGCGCTAGGCTCTTAATATGAATTTGTAGCGAAGTCTTCGTTCCCTGTGAAGTGAGATGAAGGGGGAGGGAGACGGATAAGATGAAAAGCCGATGGTAGGGGAGTGCAATTTAGTAGAGCTTATTGCCAGTAATTATGTCGTTTGCCACACGCAACTTTATACACTAGCTCTGCGGGGTTGGGAAGTGGTGGGGAGACAGCCAGGAAACGAGAGGGACTCGGGGAAAAGGGCATGTTCTAGCTTGCTTATTGATTCAAAAACAGGACATTTTCTCGTGTTGAGTGTTTTAAGGAGCAGTCTCAAACAGGTATGCAGAAAATACCAGTGTATGTTTTGTGTATATATAGAGCACTGATAACGTAAAAATTAGACTTGCTAAACATATAAAATGTGTACCTTATTTCCACACATAAATCACTCTTACAAAGCTAAAACAACGTGGAAGATTACCGAGATTGATAAAACAAGAAAACAAAAAAGGATAATGACAGTAATAACACCCGCTGATATCTGTTAGTGAGTGCAAAACTGTTCAGACCCGCGTGTTACTGTGTCACTCTCTAGATACAAGGTTTAACTTATGTATTTCAAATTCTGATAAATGTACACTGTAATTTTCATATCGCTGGCCAAAGTTAGTGTGAATTTACGAAAGTATTTCATATCCTATGGAAAGAACAGCTGTAATGCACGCGGTGAGCTTTACAAATTACCAGGCTGCATCATATATACGAGTACATAGCTAGTGCGCTGAGGTATCTTCATTGGTATAATATACAAGCACTGGTGAGACAGCAATGCACCCATTTGCAACAGTTCTTTAATTCAAAGACATTTTGCAATTATATTTTGTTATTTAGTTGTGAGCATAATCTGAAAAGAATGAAGAAAATTCTGTTGTGCTACTCTTTTCAATTTTGATGTTATTTTGTTTGTTATTGGTAACTATAGTGACGGTAGAAATTGCTTAATATACTAATTTTGTTAAGTAACATTTGAAAAGTTATTATTATTTAAAATATTGCAACAAACTGCTCCACACCGGGGACAGTTGCAATAAATTGGCGACCTAGAGCCAGGATCCGAAAATTGTAAGTTGATACGAACTGAACTGATAATGCTACAATGAAGAAAAGAGAAGTGCCTTACGTGCTTCGAAGTAGTGTGTGCCTTCAACCGGATCTCAGTGATGTTGCTGAAGTAAGCAACGAAGAGGACAATTCTGGTAAGCAAATGGAAGATTTACTCTGTTGTAAGGACAGATTTTCTGACACTCGCATGATAGAATGCACGTCATGCAAGAAATGGGAACACGTAAATTGTAGGGGTCTTACAGTTATTCACTGGGTAATATTCAGCTCTATGAAAGAAGACTATTACTGTAAGGCATGCAAGCCAGAATTCAATCCATTCACTCTAAAATCATACTTGGATACAGTAAATCCCAATATTGACCAAATTTTATCTGCTTTTCACTTGAGTTTGGCCCAACATGAGAATAGGTTGCAAGACAAGTTGCTCCAGAATACCGAAATGCTGGAGAATAGGTTACTTCAGAACACTGAAGCTCTGGAAAATAGGTTGCAAGAGAAGTTGCTCCAGAATACCGAAACGCTGGAGAATAGGTTACTTCAGAACACTGAAGCTTTGGAGAATAGGTTACAAGATAGACTTGATCAGAACGCTGAAACGCTGCGTGAAAGTTTACAAACAAACTGTGAAGTTTGGGGCACAAAATTGGTTAGGTTGCAGCAAAGTACTGAAAAACTGAACGAAGGACTCCAACATGTAGAAAATAAGTTGCAGCAGGTTTCTGATTCTTGTCAATCAGCTAATAGGTTACTAAATGAACGTATAAATGATGAAGTAACTTTATTAAATTCGAAAGTCAGTGATCTTGAATCAAAACTAGACCATCATGATGATGAGTTAAAACAACACGTATCAAATACACAGGCAAAGTTGCAAGAATTTGATTCTATGCTTAAGGATTTAAATGAGAAATGCATTAACTTAGAGCAAAGCGATGTTATTTGTACTAGTATGGTTAGAGACGTTCTACAACCAGATAAAGAACTAAGTAATGTTGATGCACTTGTTAATGAACATAGGCACATAGCATGCCAAACTGATAGAAGATTAAATTCTAAAATAAAGCACGTCGTTTTTAGTGAACACAATAAATGCGAAACATTTCATACATGTTCTTCCGGCTATGATACATCTGATGCTGAAGTGAATTCTGTAAAGGAAAATGTAACCAAATTGTGCAAGGGCAAATCTGCTCACAATAAAAGTAGAAATAAATTTGCTAAAGCTTCCACTTCACAAGGCAAGAATACATATGCAATGCATTGTGTTTTAGATAATACTGAATTTAGTAATAGCAATCCTACTGTTGACAAAATCCATTGTACATGTTCACTCAATAACTATTCATGTCTTTCTTCGTTGAACAACTCTTTACTGTATGATAATAAGCACGCACATACTTGTGATACTGAAAATAATGCACCTAGTTCTTTATGTGCTACAGACACATCAAAGCAAATTTGTTCTACATCTAACAGAAATTCCATATCTTCTAGAACTTATGTTGCTTGTGATAATAAAGACAATTTCACAGGTCTTGAAACTTCAGTATGTGGTTGCCAACGTCAAAGTACATGTCATTCCTTAATCCATGATCAGTTTCCTGATGACTTAAATGTAAATCATAGTCCTTGTACTAGAACAAACTGTACTTATAACCCGATGTGGCTGAATAATGATTCTACATGGAATTCTTATAATCAGTCTGATACATGCTCTAATAGATTTTCACGAGTTAGTGAACTCAGTCAATTGCCACGTTTTGGAGGAGATGTTTCAAAACAGTCTGCTAGAGAATTTATCGAACAACTAACTACAATGTTAAACATAATTGGTGTTCCTTCCAAGTATAAATTATGTATAATTCGTAAGTGTTTTTATAATGTAGGCGCTTACTGGTTCAACAGTGAAAAGAAGAGTTTCATTTCTTATGAGGACTTTGTACATAAATTTCTTGATCAGTTTGCATCTAATGAGTTATTAGAAAGTCAGTTGACATTGTTACGATCTAGAAAATACAACCCAGCTTCAGGTTTGTCATTGGAAGGATACGCTTTAAAAACGTACTCTGCTTATTGTAACCTTGTGGAAACTCCAAACAAAGTTGAAGTAATACGAATGATTTTGAAACAGCTACCTGAGTCAATTTCAAAGAATGTGGGCTGCCATAACATTACAGATCTTAAGCAACTGACGCAGAAATTAAGGACTATTGATTTGTATTCGAGTGATAAGAATAAAAGTTTATCTTTGCCCGGTGATAATACAGATTCTGATGACAGGGCTAATAAGAAGAGAAGTTTCGACAGACCAAAATACTTCGTCAGGCAAGTAAATGTTGAGCGGAATTCTTATGATTCTACAACACAGACTGAAAATGCAGGAATTAATGTAAATAATCGCCCATTTCACAGAAGATTTGAACGCAATCCCTCAAGAAGGCAGTTTGTAAGGTCTGAAATTACTAATAATAACGTGAATAATTCTAACTTCAGACGTGAAGATTATCCATCCAGACCTAATAATAATGGAAGTGCTGGTGTTAGAAGAAATGCAAATGTTGATGAACAATCATCTTATATTAGTGGTCAGTATTCACTTAATTGTAATACTAATCAGAATAGTGACAGTGTTTGTAATAATTCTCGTAATTCGATAAATTACTCGGATGCTAGAACGGATAATACTGTTTCATCTGAAAGATTAGGTGAGTTTATTTGAACAGTGAGTTGATCATCGCTGTTACAAGAAAGTTCATTGTTTCTTATTATCGTGAGTAAAACAGCATGAATTTATTGTATTTGTTCTGTTTATTTATGTTTTGTTGATCATCATATTATCTTTTATGTAAGAACTTATGTTTGACTTCTCCTCTCACAACTGTCTGACTTATTTCAATGTATCAAAGACAAGTGTTTGACGCGAATAAAAGCAGAACGCGCCAAGAAAAATATACAAAGTGTCTCGCTGGAAGAACGATAAGAAGGAATATATGTAATGTAGGATAAAATTAATGTAATATGGTATACCATTATAATGAAGGACTTCATTTGCACATATAGCTTCAAAGGGAAGAAGTGCACTCATGAAGAATATAACCCTTTAAATGGATATAAGATGGTTATGAAATAGTAATGGTAATGAGATTTCAGTAAAGAAGAAATCTACTGAATATGGCTGTAAAGAAGATGAGAAAAGAATGAGATTGTTGCCAAAGAAGTAGTAGAAGAAGAAGTGAAGATGAATTCAAGATGTTACGTTTGAAAAATATACGTATTTCTACATCAAAGTATGATGTCAAGGTTTTCAACCGGAGGAGGAGGCTATTGCAACAGTTCTTTAATTCAAAGACATTTTACAATTATATTTTGTTATTTAGTTGTGAGCATAATCTGAAAAGAATGAAGAAAATTCTGTTGTGCTACTCTTTTCAATTTTGATGTTATTTTGTTTGTTATTGGTAACTATAGTGACGGTAGAAATTGCTTAATATACTAATTTTGTTAAGTAACATTTGAAAAGTTATTATTATTTAAAATATTGCAACAAACTGCTCCACACCGGGGACAGTTGCACATTCCTTCATAAAATTGCTGAAATTGCTTGCTGAAAGTTGGCTTACGTTGCTTCAAGGTAGTTTTTCAAGTCTGGTGCCGTTGATAAATCATTTAACTGCAAGGTCTGGGATGTTGGATGGGTATAATTCAGGAGCGTATATTCTAGGCTAGCCTGGCTATCTGCGAAGCCTAAATGCGAAGCCTAAAGCGTAGAGAATAAAATACAGGAGAAAAATTGATCAGAAATTGTAAATAAAATTATTCATATCAGTGAGATGATGATGGTGATTCTGGAGTTGGTAATCTGATTTCTTATGAGTTGGCAACCTGATGTCTTATGAGTTGGCAACCTGATTTCTTATGAGTTGGCAACCTGATTTCTTATGAGTTGGCAACCTGATTCCTTATGAGTTGGTAACCAGATTTCCTATGAGTTGGCAACCTGATTTCTTAATAGTAAACGTATTTCTATTCATAGCCTAGGAGCACGTGACATAGCCCAGACCTTGGACTCCTCTCACATCCGTAGAGTTTAGGCAACACACGTAACGCCTTTCAGAGAAGCGAGTATTTCAGGAGATGCCCCACTTTTATTGCCACTGGCTGTACATAAATCTTGAGTTAAAATTTCATAAAGATGTCAATTATGCAGCCGAAACTACTCACTTGTCGTCACTTGAGACTTAAAAGTGTAGAATATTCCTAACTTGCTCGTGAATTAAGAATAACTTCCTACTATTTCAGAATGTTTTTTCTACGTATAAAGTGATCGTAACTGCTTCAATTTTGTTCGAAATGCCGCTTTCGGTTACATTTCTTGCTTCGTCCCAGGTTAGTACTTCCTATTTGCATTGCATTGCACCATCTACCGGTTCCACCAGGAAACACGCAAGTTCTAAGCGCTGCTCCGCCTACAGACGTTCGGTCAATTATCCGTAAGAAGCAGCGTCCAGACAAATTGCTTCTACGACCACAAATCAAACATCGGCGGAGAAACCGACCGTTTTTCAATTTTGCTTCACGCACGCGGACTCGAAGACAACCTGCGGTTGCGAACATCGAGCGACGGAGAGAGAAAACGAAGGAAAAAAACAGACGCTTCCGGAAAGAAGGACGTTAAGACAAATTTCGCACTCATCAAAAAACCCACAAAATGACTCTGTTCCCCTCCGTAATGTTGACGAAATTATTTCTGAAAGGTCCACAAAATTGATATATAACCCTGCTTCGACTGTTATTTTTCTCCTTGTTTTCGTTTTGCGAATAGGAAGAAAAAGCAAAAACAGAAAACAAAAGTATTCTTACGAGCCATTCTGCCCGAGGTTTTTTTACCACTCCCTGCCTGCTGCCACCTGGTGGCCAGTATGAAAATTACATGTTATGACATCATGGTGGAGCTTTCTCATCAAGCAAAGTACTCTCTCTCTCTCTCTCTCTCTCTCTCTCTCTCACACACACACACACATACACACACACCAAAACATAGATGTGTGTGTGTGTAACCATAGCACCAGCGTTGGTGGTCTATGCGTGTTTCTTTGCCTCCAGTAAAAAAAAAAAGTGAAAGAAAGTACGCAGCCAACAGAGAGGTGAAGATTGAAAAAAAATAAGGAGTAACGCCCGTAACAAGCATTATGTCACAGAAAAGGCCTGCTTTTCACTTCGCAACATCTCAAGATGGCGTTGGACCTACAGTTGCTGCAGCAGGTGAGATCTTTCAGCAAGGTACACTGACCACCCTTGCTCACACTCCAGTTATAACCTGCGACAATTAGAACATAACAGAACTCTGGTCAATAGATATGAGATAACCATCAGTGCTTTGAATACAGAGAACACAGGCTGGTTAGTCCTTCGTCGGAATCTATGACGCTACTGAAATGAAATGGCGCTAATAATTATTGTTAGTGTAAGCAACACCTATGAGCATCAAGGTTGTGCATCTGAAGATTAGTGATAAATAACACAAACCCCGTGTCATCATTTCAAAGCTATCTTCAAACACTGTTAAGATAATTTTTGAAATATAATTTATGAACATCATTATAATCTGTATTGGATTACCACGGCACCTCGTGGTGAGTTTATAAGTTAAAATGTCGCGTCCATGCTGCGAGTGGAATTTTATCCTTAATACCTTCCTAAGAAATGAAATTAGAAAACGTGAGAAAATTTATATTAATAAATACATATTAAAGAACAATGCGTGTTTAGGAATGACAGACAACAAATTATTTTGACAGAACTCATGTAACATAAATGTCAAGAGTGATTGTTGACATCGATTACACTTTTATGGACATGCATAAACATGCTCATCTGTTCCTCATGGAGAATACACACAATTTGCGTGATAAACACGGTATGGCATATGTTTCCAGGATGGAATACAAACAAATAAATAATACTGTAATACGCTGTGTGTAAAATTAATAGCAGTGAAGTTGACGTTTCATTATCTTAGCTCCAAGATTTATGAAATAAGGTCGAACCACATACAGTAGAGATGAATTTATTGGAGGCCATAAAGCATCATTGCATGTCAAACCAAGTCGCAGCATATAAGAAGGAGGGAAGAAAGTTGTCAAAAATTTTCGAAACTGGGAGCAAATGTGAAATAACTTATGTTTCGACAACTTGAAATTTATTGATAATTTTTCTTATAGGATATTTTAATATAACCGTTCATGCAAAATTTCCTCTTCTTGGATTGTAACAATTGCCGTATATAAATCTCAAAGATTAAAATCAAAATTAGTAGACAACTTTTTCAAAAATGTTTTGACAAAGAAGAGATAAATAACTTCAGCATACAGTCTAGTTAGTATTGATTTCAATATATACGATCAGTGTACGTGAAGAAGAGGAAGATAATCAGGATGTATCTACAGTATCTAATCAACGCATTAGATATTAAATGTGCTACCATACTTTGTAAGAACTTGAAATTTCTTTTTAGTTGAATGCTCAGGTATGTTAATGGAAACTAGACCTTTAAAGTGGGGTCCGTACTGCTATTGGTCTGGTGATTATAAATATGTTATCGTCCATGCAAAGTTACATTTCCAAAGCATCCTATTCTTCAGGAAGATGTAAGGGGACATTTTTTATGTCCAGGGACAAGTTTTAGGTACCCCGAGCTCATTGTGAATTGATTGACTACCGTCCGGTACGTCTTATCGGTTCAGAATCAAGATCATATTGCTGCTCTGGCATTTTCGTCCACGTCCCACCCCTGTCTCTGTACCTTGTCTTCCAGGCACCGAGGGTGGTCTCCCAACAAGAACAAGATAATCGTGTGATTACGACGTTTTCAATCGCCGGTGCTCCCACAAGATACCAGATGGACAGGATCGGGTGCAATTCGGTAGCTCACCCAGAGGAAACAATTACGGTGCCGCAGGGCAGTGTTTCCATCCGGTAGATTATTTCTCCAACCATAGTCGTTCAATTCAAGTTTGTTGTATCCGAGCTGAAAATATAAGGGGGTGAATTCGATACAGTGTAAACAGTCAATAACGTACAAGTTCCGTAAATTCATTGCACACGCAAAGGTTGGTCACTCGACCCACAAAACCTGGGAAATAGCGGTAATTGAATTTGGCTATGCATTTAAAGAACTCGGTATATTTCTTAAAAAAATAAGTGTTATTTTCTTAAAGAACTAATGGTACTTTTATTTTCCGTTGCTCATCTTCCACTTTTTGGCTAATCGCGACGATGAGGATGCCAACAGAAGTTGAAGAAGGACTAGAGCCTAGAATCTTTGGGGATGGCGTGAAACACTGTCGCCTTGTAATCAAGCGATTCCGAATTCGATTGCAGGTAGAGGCGCATAGTGATTCGTACGTCCAGTCTCATAGCGAAATGTTCAGGACATCATGTTACGAAGCTAGAGATCCAAAGTTCGAATCCTGCTAACGTAATGGTGTGTCTTTGTGTTTGCCTCATTATGCATTGTTTCATTTCATCATCCATACTCGTCGTAGCGATTAGTCCAAGGGGTAGAAATGCGACGTAAAGTAACCGAAATAGAGAGAAGAATAAGCATGAGGAACCGTTGAGTGTTCGACTCGTCTCGCCACCGAATGTTCTCGGCTCGAGTACAAGCGTGTGATGGGTGTTGTTCTGCGTATATTGTTTCATCATAGCGGAGTGATTAGCACAGCGCGAAACGACGCCATGGGTCCCGGGTTCGAATCCCAGCCTGGACATAGGCGTTCTTTACGAGTGTCCCTTCATCAATTTTATCATCATTCATTCTCATCTTCGCGATTAGCCAAAAGTGGCAGAAAAGCGAATTAAATTAACCTAAAGAAATAACAAAGCGATGTAAAAATATGAAAAAGATGCAAGAATACAAATAAGCGCAAAGAAAATTAATCTTTTCTGTCCGTGACACTTTTCAAGTACTCAGTTATTTAAATTATCTTCTTAACAGATAATCTCGATTTGGATCTATCAGGTATTAAACTCACGTCACAAATCAATGATTTTGGACGGTTACTGGTATTTTCAGTAACCAGTTTGGACATAACCGGAACACGTGACGTAGCGCATCAAATCCGGGAGAGTCGTGGATAAACCGTGTAGAAGTCCACAAGAGATCACGACAAGAATGAAAGCTCGCTTCTTCTATCGGTGGTGGTACTATACTTTCTTAGAACACAGAAACAGATGTTACCTGAGGCAGTAGTGACAATGTGCCAACTTCTTTCGGCTCTGGACGACGGGGAAAAGGCCAGTGGTTGACGTGAGGCTGAGAGAGCGCGACAGAAGTCAAATTGAACCGCCGTGGAGGACAGGGAAACACCACCACGAGACCAGGAGGAAAAAAGTTGATAACCACAAAAAGAGGAGGGAGGCAACGAGGAGGGATACTTGAACATGAAGGAAGGTCTGAGGTCTGTGGTTGTGAAGCGACAGCAGCGACAGTAATGATGACAGCAGTATGACGAACCACCCAGAAGGGATCATAATTGAATCTTGCCTCATCCGCCATGCTGGAAACCAGAAGGTCCTAGATTAAGGGAAACGGTTGGTACGAATCTGATGAAATTAGAGAAATAGGGATTTCGTGTGCAATCACGGAAAACCGATCTCCTATAACTTCGAGACTGCATTGACTACAATGGCTGGAATTGTATATTAGGTACGTATACAGATATGGTATTAATGTTACTAACATTTGCACAGCCTAAACATGGATGTGTATGCAGATTTAGATTTCGCCACCGAAGTTCCCGGGTTCAATCCCAGTTTGGTGATGGGTGTTCTTTGTGGTTGTCCCGTCATCAATATCGTCTAATCACCATTCACTCTCATCGTTGTGGTTAGTTAAAAAGTTGCAGAAAGCGACGCTGAATCACAAAAAGTACAAATAGTGACATGTAGGTGGTCGTGTAGTATCTTGTATTTTTTCTTTGTATGTATACGTTTGATCAATTTTCTGCCTCTGAAAAATAATCGATACGGTGAGAATAAATGATTAATGATTACGTATATAATACTAATAACTCGAGTAGCAATTGAAATACGGGCGACAAAAGAGGTGTAAACAATATCGGACAGTAACAACAAGCCAGCCTCCATAGTGTAAAGGTTAACTTAAGAGTATCCTGAAGTAAGAAGACTTGAATTAGTACTTAACCATGGATGTCTCTACGTAAGTGCAGAAGTCAGGAAAGGGGAAATGAATGGCTCCAAAATGAGGAGAACAATGACCAGGACTTGATAAAACTTGGAGGAAGAATAAAATACCTCATCTCTCATCGGTCTATCTCTTCGTTGAAAGGATATGACTGAAAATTATCACTAAGTTTAGTGAAAGTTGTGAGAATTTTGTGCGTGCGCTGTGATAACATTGAGGTTACTGTTGTCCTAGACAACCCTCTTTCTAATATTTCATTGTAACTATCGATGTCTGTCAAGAACGAGTGGAGAGACAGAGGGTTCGGAATATTTTATGGGTGAGGGAGCATATTTGAAGTAAAAGAGCGTTTAAGTTATTTATCTACTTCTGTATGTTGTGGACGAGGTGGCGAAGGGAGTGTATTGGTCAAAGTGGCCCCTCTGACGTCGTTATTCATGTCTGTTCTGCTCCCAGCGTTTTTGATTATTGTTTTTCATATGGTTTTAAATGTGGACAATATTTTCTCACCTGTATAACTTAGTCCCTATGGAGACACAGCTAAAGATGAGAATATTCCATTACATTTGTTGTTTAATCTATTTCATCAACTCATCATTCATTCTCAGTGGTGTTCCCAACAGGTAAAAGAGTAACGTAATAGAAGCCATAACAAACACGCCTGGATAGCCGAACGACTTACAGTCCAATTACTTTCGGAACATCTCCACCTGACTACGCGAGTCCAGCTAGCGAGCATACCCACACCGCAAAGCATCATCAAGATGATCAGCGATTGGGGGTTGGGTTGAGTTGACGTCAGCTGTTCACTTGCTAATTGGAGACTTCGGGAGTTATGACTCGCTCCCAAGCTGTAAATGCACAACAGCCGGAGATGTTAAGAAAGTAATGTCACACTACCAAGAAGAGAAAGACCGCGCCCTAATCGCGAACTGAAGTGAACAGTCATTTGTTTACTTCTCTCGCAGTGACCACGGACCCCTTCGTTTGTATCCGAGTGCCCCGTGTTGCAATATTGTCCCTCCCTTGTTCCGTTATTTAAGAAAAAAGAAAAAGAAAAATATGCATTACTGCTTTCGCTGTGTACGCTACTGTTTACCCGCTTCACGATGTATAAAAGTGACTGGGTGTAAAGGGTGACCTTTCCTGAAGGCACACTAAAGTCAACCTTGCGCTCTGGTAAGTGCAATGTCGCAGACCACCGAGGCTCTGGTGGCTAGACCCAGACAGTATAATCCTATGTGGGGCTTAAGTGTTGTCCACATGCGTTTCTAATTGTCCGTTCGTCAACTTCATCTCATCCCCATGATTAGCTGAAAGTGGAAGAAATGCGTTTTTTTAGAAACTCAATCAACAACGCCGTACATTCCGGCAACGCAGGAGCAGGTTTACATGGCAAGCAGCTGATTGCATAGCCCACTCTCCCTGCATCGAGTAGAGTTGAACATTCGACAACAGTGACCGCCCCCACCTGCCCCCGCCCTTCTTGGTAGAGGATAAAGTGAACGACTTACGATCTGGCCACCGAAGGTTCTGGGTTCAAAGACCTGCCCGGACGTTGTTATTTCTTTGCCAGTGTCCTTTCATCAATCGTCACGATAAGCCATGGGAGGCGGAAAAGCGACGTAGAAATGCCAACACAGGTGTTGTAGGTTAGGTTCCCAGGCAGTCTCGTTACGATCAGCCTCGTAACTTGGCAAGGCGAAATCGATTGTGTGTCGATTTACGCACATTAAATCAATCATCTGAAACGGAAGACACCCGGTTGCAGAATGGACGATCGGCTCAAGTCAACTCAAGTATTCAGCAATGCTTCGGGTATTGCGTACTTTCCCCGTAATCACCTTACATGTTGCTGGGGTGGGCCCAAATGGAGAGGAGAGAGAGAGAGAGAGAGCCATTGCTTATGAAGGAGGACCACCCAAGTAGGAACAAGACGACCGCTTGACAGTGGTTCTGTGACAGGTGTACAGCGACGAACTAGAAAAAGAGAGGAAAAAAACGATGGGAGAGAATAAAAAAAAACAGCCATGCATTCACACAAAAATGCCTTGTCTGTCTTTCTCGCCGTTACATGTTCATCTACGGGACAATTGCGATTTTTTTCTGCTTTTTTTTCTTCATAGTTTTCTTTCTGTAATCTATTGCTCATTGTGTGACATTGGTTCAGGTGCCACTCTCAAGGCTCAAGGTTGCTCTGGTGCTCGTCGTTGCGTTGCAGGGATTGCATTCATGGGAGTGCTCAGCCGACCCCCCAAACCCTTTCATGAAGAGGGGAGGGAAATCGGATATGCTAATGCCAAGCGGAGATTGACTTACTTCCTTGACATTACCTTTTACCGTAAGAAACGTCTACATACTCTGTGACGCGCTTATATAACACTCCCCACGCACATAACTCGAACCGACCTCCCTGACGGAGTAGTTAGCAGGACGCGATAAGGAGATAGCGGACCCGGGTTCGATTCCCGACCTGCGCATGGATGTTACATTCATCAATTTCATCATATCATCACTCATCCCCACCTTCGCAATTAGCCAAAAGTGGCAGAAAAGCGAAGTAACATAAAGCAAATCAATCAATCAAACATAACTCGAATTGCATGAAATCTTGATTGTTGGCCGATGGAGGCACATGGTGGTTCGGATCCCAGTTTAAACTGTAGATCTATATGCCGGGAATCTCTGGAGCAAGGTTGCGCATAACAGTAGAGAAGAGGTGGAAGCGAATGCGCGGAATGAAGCAGTACACGCTTCTGCAAACGGCTGGTATCTTCGGTCGCTTTTCCCCCTTCACGCAATCCCGTTCCCTCTCTCGCGTTCACTCTCTCGAGTCACTACTCGCTCGCTCTAGACTCCCGGGACAGAGTACACTATTTCCTTGATTTTATTTTTGCCCTGATTTTCTTAACTTATGCACATTTTCTGTTCACCGATTTTTTCGTTCCAGACCGTTCATTGTATTTATAGAATTATGCATATTACTAATTACTGCATTACGGTTACTAAAATGTAATGCTTACTTGTTACTGCCCACTGCTGCTGGCACTATTTTAGAGCTTCTTAGCACAATTTCACCCCCTCCCCCAATATTTATGTCAAGATCTATCGGTGGAAAATCTCCATACTCCCCATTGCGCTGGACAGGTGCAAAAATACACGACTTGAGAAAGACCAAAATACCTGAAAGGTAAATTCCAGCATCGAAAATAACTTTACGGACTGAATAAATAAAAGAGCAAAAAATAACGGATGTTAGGAGTCATTAGAATGCTGGACGAGTCTTATCAAATTCCCAAGTTTTTTTTTTTAAAGTCAGATAAAACAACTGCCGCGATATTAATCGTGTTCTCCTTGTGGGGTTTTCTGCAAGATCCGGCCAACGATAGAACCATAGAGGAGCGACAGGAAATTGTTCCTGCTAATCATTTATCAATCACTGGCGATTATCCGCCTCCGGTGTACGAGGTGTGGCTGTAAAAATGACTAGACTGGTCTTCTACGCAAGATCTGACGCATTAGTGTGACGTCACTGCTGCTGTTTCAGTCCAACTAGGTGAGTATTTAGGTGTAGCTTAGCATTGCACAGCAACCTGCAATAAATACGGCAAAATCGAATCTTCAGGATAGGATGTTTGTGTATTTGCATTTATTATATTTTGCGTCGCTTTTTTGCCTCTTTAGGCCAATCTCGGCGATGAGGGCGAATAGAATGGAAAGGAACAATTCTGTCCAGGCTGGGATTCGAACCCGGAATATTCGCTCACCCACCGAGCTGGCTGGGAGTGGAACCATGTAACATTATGAAATTCCATAAAGCAGTTATATTATTTTGTAAGACGGGTAAAAACAACATTCAACGTAATCTCTTTAATGATTTCGATAATAATCGTACGAGACTAGACTGGACCTACAGTTTAAAGTGAGATCCGCATCACTATGCAACGCGCCTGCACCATTAATCGAACTCGGAGCCTCTTGATTGCAAGAGAACAGCGTTACCACTACGCCATCTTTGAGACCATTGCGTCCGTTCTTTCATCAGTTTCATCTAATCGTCCTCATCGTCGCGATTGATCTAAACGGGTAGAAAAGCAATGATAAAAAGCCAAACAAATACACCCCACACATACATGCAGACAGACGTTTGTTAATAATGTGAACCTCGTTAGTGAGAGAGAGAGAGAGAGAGAGAGAGAGAGCATGCATGAATGTTGTTGATTAGAGTTATAGATTTCATATACAAACCAATAAACAGTTTCATGAAAGTGCTTTTGGGGCCGTTAAACCGCACCGACCCCCCCACCCCCCTCCTTTCTGATGGAGACATTGCTAATCCATACGATGCATTAGTTATGGCCAACAGGGAGGTGTGGCGTTTTGTGGCCATAAACAAAGACGTATGGTTTGGCAGCAATTACCGCGACAGAAGATCGATGCTCTAAACAACCGCCAAGCCATCATGCGCTCAGACCACGAACTTCGATTATCCTCATGTGACAGAGGGTATAATGTTAAACGGCGCAGTTTATTGTAACTATGCTTGCTTGTTTTGCGACCTTCATTTTGTTTTAGTGCCTTTTGCCGCGAGTCTAAATGGAAATATTGAACTGTGGTTCCATCTAGCAGTAAAACGTGAAACTAAACATATATTTTTGTTAACCTATCAGGCGTTAACCTTATTGACTTTCTGTTGTTTCTGCCCACAGAACTCTAAATGCATCAAATTAAGGCTGATGCACTTTTGGTGCATCCTTTGGCACAGCAATCGTGTAATTTCTGTTTCCCTGAAGTGAGAGTTTCTGATCTTCCCAATCCATGTATTTTTAGTACATCAAAAGGAACGGTAGATGTTTTTGTCTGTGTATTTTGGTGAACAAATAGGATACGCTTTATGTGTTACTGGAGTCAACATATTTGGGTCAGTTGACACATTTTGGGTGGACCAAGAAGAGCAGGAAAAAGTAGCTAAGCTTCCAAATTGGAATAACAATAGCTTCAGAAGTGGCAGGACAAATGCTTCAGAATTGAAATGACAAAGGACACAAATTTAGAACAACAAATAAATTAAGATTCATATGTCTAATATTAAACATCAGATTTGAAAGACATTTGAAAACAAAATTGCAATTTGTAATAATGATTCGAGCAAGCTTCAGTATTAGTTTCAATCTTCAATTGGTTTCTTCCACTTTCCTCACTACTGCTCTACACTACACAGCATTCTCTTAAAACATTTCAGATAAATAATACACAGAACTGTGAAATCAATCCCTGAAAATCGTTTCGGTTCTTGATATTGAACTTCTGCACTGTCAGCCATGTGGCCAAAGTTTACAATGTGAAGGTTTTTATTTTTTTATTTTTCAACAGACCCATAAATAGGTTCAATCTGAAAGGGATAGCTATTTAAAATAGCAGAAGGACTTTTTGATGTAACTTAATTGAACACGTCAAGTATTATAGGTATTTTCTACTCTTACGGCAGACGTCCTACATGCTGGCAAGGGAAGTGGGTAGCGGGGATATCCAGCGCGATAAGAAACACAGCAGCAAGTTTCAGCATTGGAATGATTGAGAAAGGAACCCTCAGAATTCGAATAATGCAGAAAGTAAGCTTCAAATTGGAACAATAGAAAAAGTGAGCTTCAGAATTGCTTTAACTGAGAAACTAAGCTTCTGAAATGGAATAATAAAGAAACTAAGTATCGGAATTGGAATAATATAGAAGAGCAAGCTTCAGAATTGGAATAATAGGGAAAGCAAGCTTCCGAATTGGAATAATAGAAAAAGACAAGCTGCAGAATTGAAATAATAGGGGAAAGCAAGCTTCAAATTTGTAATAATAGGGAAAAGCAAGTTTCAGAATTGGAATAATAGGGAAAGCAAGCTTTGGATTTGGAAGAAGATGAATAAAAAATTTCAGAAAGTGAATAACCGTGGATTTATTCCGTACAGCCAACGTATCGTGCATTGCTGTCGCCAGCATTGGGGTATCAGAACAGCCCCTGATATGTTATAGATTCATGAAGCCACAGAGGGGTAAATGCCACTTGCAACACTCCTCCGCAACCAGGGGTTGGAATTGCCCCTGCATTGTCACCAGATGTCACCTCGCCTGACGTCTGGTAGGCGTGGCGCTGCCTGTGTGGGGGAGAAATTTCAGAGGGGGAGGGATTGTATTTAAAGTGCCCTTGTTTCCCCCTCCGTCTACAGTCTGTAACATGGTGATTTTCATATATCGCAGTCGTGTCGAAGATCTTGTTGACACAGATGAGGTGAGGGGGGTCAACCGCTTACAAGACGTGTGATTGACGTCGTGGGAATTTGAAGGGGGGTTCGAAATCGATTTGCAGTATTTCAATTGTTGTGTCGAGACTGCAACTAAAGAATGCTTGGGCAGTGAAAAATAGGTAAATAAACACTAGGAAAAAAACGAAAGTCTTTTGCAAACGTGTAGCAGTGTTTTTGATCTTCCTCATTGACCGTCAACTTACAGCCGAAAGCGCGATATTAACTTATAATATGAATCACTATTTAATGCATCTGACCCAGAAAAAGAGAGTAGATATATGAAGGCTGACATTGGGAGAAGGCATAAAACAAACTAGAAAAGCAAGGAAACCTCATTGAATAATTTATAGTATTAACAACTGTGTTGAACGTACTGATCGAATAATTTAGTGATTAACAACTTGTAGGGGAAAATCATATAATTCACCAAAGTAGGTTGTTGAAGTTGGGTGACCTATCCAGCTTAATCCACCCAAAATGTTTATTAGTGTGACATTAGCTAGCTATTGTAGTTATTATTTGTTGACTTTAGGTGACTTCCTAAAGTCCTCTAAAAACATCCATCTTCGAAATACGCAATTGATTCTGCAATTTACTAACTAATAACGTGGAAAACACGTAGTATAATCCTTGTCGAATCGATTTTTTTTTAAGAATCGAATTTATAGAATTTAAATCTAAACTCAGCACAGCTCAATGTATCGGCTTGAGTTCTTATCACACTCCGTGCGCGCGCAACGGGAAAGGGAAATTTTCTTAGGAATGGAAACAAAACTTATACAATTCAAATAAAGACCTTTACATAAGCATCGTCTTAACTCTGTCCATGGACGATCACAGGCATGAGTCAAAGTCACTTTTCATCGGACCCCCTTGATCTAGAATAAGGAAAAAATGCCTACTTCTTCTTCCCGTCTCCCTTTTTTTCTTTTCATGTATCTTTTTTTTTCTAGTTTTCGATTTTCTTTTCTCAGTTTTATAATATGTTTGTTTGTGCTTATATCTTCTCTTCTTAATCATTAATTTCTGTTTTCCTCTCCTATTTTTTGTTTCATTCTCTTCTTTATCTCTCTTTCTATCGATTTTCTCTGCCTTCCTTCCTTCTTTCTCCATTCTTTCTTCTCTCTGTCTCTGTGTATGTTTTGCTTCTTCATTGCTACATTCTTTCTCTCTCTCTCGTTTATATTTTCTCCCTTTCTCTCACTTCCTTATTCCTTAAACGAAAGTTGAATGAATATACCGATAGGCAATTTGCCTAATCTGCACACGACTGAACGCCCTGTAACTGGTCTAAAGGTACAACGTTCCCGCACCTCCAAGTAGCGGAGTGGATCATTGTCATAGAGGTGAGACGTCATTTGACGTGCTGCCACGAAAAATCTTCCTCAATTTTTACCTTGTTTTTCTGACCCTCCGACTCCTTTTGTGACAAAAGAAAGTCGACATCCCTTGACACGTATCCTCATTATTCCTCCTCCAATTCAATTTTCATTTTTCCCTCTGTTTTCCTGTCTCCATCTGTTGCCTTTTCTTGCTGACATCACAGCGTCCGCTATTCATCCGGCGAGGCCTTTCATTGCGGGCGGAAGGAAGATAGTGGCGTATCATTCAGCTTTCGCTACGCTGTGTCTTGGTTTTTAAGACGACCTGAAAAATGGCTGCCCTAAATCATCTGCTCATTCAGACCCAACAGGAAGTCTTGCAGGTATATTTTCGACTTTTGAAATCGCCGGATATTTCTTGTTTCACTTTCAACATGCATAGAGTCTTGCAATGCTTTATGAAATATTTAAATCACATTTTTCAGCAAGACTCGTGAATTTATATCTTACACTCGAAGTAATTACAAAACGATTTTCTTCTGGTATTTATTCACAGGCATCTAGTTAGCAGATCGGAAATTATATGTTTGTATTTTAAACTGTGCATCTTGATTTGCGTATACTGAGGTGGTGATTCAAAGTTGGTGGCTGTCCGAATGCCGAATCAATAGAAAGAATTCATGAAATTAAGGGTAGTCGCCAGAAACCACAGTTTGCTAGGAAATTAAACCGATAAATAGTTTCGAGTTCTATGTTTACATAATAGAAAAGTGCAGTTTTTTAGCTTCGAGGTGACCAATGTTGGAAGGATAGACATTCCCATTCTGGTAACTTGATGCCTGTGAATTTGCTGCTATTTTCCACTTTGCCTTTACCCTAAATAATGTGTTTTTATTGTCATGTCTAAGGAATCGTAAACATACTGTGTGGATGTTACTGAAGAAACCTTTACGTACTTAAATTACTTAACAAATAAACATAATAAAGAGCATTAGAAGGTTAGAATTTCTAACCAATAAAACAAAATAAACAGTCTCATTAGGATATCAGTTTTAAATTTTAAGTTTAATTTTGGTAAATTACAATTACATGTCCTTGAAAGAACAAATTCAAAAGTTCAAAAATTTATATCTGCTTCCTTGATAAGATATTAATTAGAAAGAATTTTCCTTCCAGCAATTTTGGAGGTAGCAACTGGTTATGTCATCGTTCACACATGTTTAACCAAAAATGGTTCCTCGAGATGTGACACTATCTACAAATACGTAGATACACTTTGATCATTTTTTCCATCTTTTATCGTTCTTTTAAAATTCGTTAGATCCGAATTACTACCAAAGGTTTTGGGGTCATAAGCAAAGCTTACACGGAAATTGATCAAGCTTCATCCGTGAGTTTTTAGCACAATTTTGATGTCAAACGAACTTCACTTATGAGAAAAAAAGGCTGACTATAATACGAAGTGGAAATTCAGCCAGGTTTATACACAAAACATGTTCCGAGTGCATAATCGTTACAGCATGAAAGTCGTACTTCTAACTTCAACACACACACTGACAGGAATTGTGTGTTTTGTTTAAAAATGACAACATTTTGAATGAGAATTTAACTCTTGAAGATGTGAATAACAGCAGTCAAGCGGTATGAAGCGATGAGAAAAAAAGAGGTCGAAAAGAAGAACGGCAACATCGTGCCAAAGAGCTGAAACAAAATTGGGCGATATATTCGTAACGAAACCATCGACGTTGACAAGAGCTCACGCCACGCTCTATGATTTGCACGACGTCCATATGTGTGTGGTCCTGTTCGGAGGTCTCTGTTATATGAATAATGTGACTGTAATTACTGTGTTACGGATAACACTCCGTACCATAGGATTTGTTAATTTTCAGTGCTAAAAGAATGGGTCCTGGGGCCACGGAAGACGCCGTTTAAAGGCGATTAAGAAAGTATTGTCCATTATGTTGGATGCAGGCACACAACCGACCGAACGGGGTGGAAGGAAGGGAAGTTTCTTTTCTTTTTTCGGGTGTGTCAAAGCTATGGTTGCCAACTTGCGTGTGTAATGCGGTGACGCTCCGAGCGACATCTTTGCGGGGTTAGGGAAACTACTTTTTTTAGCCGATGGTGAGTTTTACGTAACGTTCTACTTCCTGAGCCGAGACAGCATCAAAAAATTTCTCTCCCCTCCGCAACCAATTCAAGGAATAAACAGCTACATTCTGGTCTATATTTTATGAGTATTTATCCCGTGACCATTGTCGAAACTAAAAATTCTCATTCGATATATGTTGTTAGTTTCGTTAATCACGAGAGATGAAGTTACTGAACAAAAAGAAGAAGAGAAAGAGTGAGGTTAGGACAAAGAAAGAAACTAGGAAGTGATAGAGAAATATATAGAATCCGGAAGAGATAAATCAAGCAAGGGGAGGAGTGTGAAGTGAGAGAGGGGGGCAAACGAGGGGATCCTCACACAGGCAGAAAAAGAGAAAAGTGAGAGAAAGAGAGAGGGAGGGAGGGAGAAGAAAAGTGAAAGAGAGACATAGAGAAAAGCGAAATACATATTTAGATAAAAACAGAGAAATAAAGATGAATTGTATGCAAATTAATATGTGCGAAACATACATAAAGTTTACATTTGTACTTGGCGATGGTAATTTTTTGGCACTGTCTACGTTCACAAGAATCATATCATTCACAACTTTGACACCTTGATCTGATGGGACTTTTGCCCGTTTCCCAGAAATTATCTTTTCGAAGTAGGAATTCTCTCTAGACTGTATTTCTGTTGGACTGTATTCACTGTTGTCTTGGTATATATTTTTTTATTGAAAATGTGACTCTCTGAGAATCCCTCTCGAAATATCGTTCTTGTTAAGTGTTTAGTTAAACTAAACTAAACTTCGTGGCCAAAGCCTGCCAGAGCGGCTTTTCATTGGCTGATCGGATCCCATCGCCGCTGTTTTCTGGCTTTCGTGACCGGAGCCCGCTACTTCTTGAAGTAGCTTCCCAATTGACGCTGGGTCAACGCCGAAATTTTGGGGGCACCGACCGGGAATCTAACCCGGAACCGCTCGCACCAAAGGCAGCATCGGTTGAAATTATACAATAGAAGTATTTCACAATACGAATTATGATTTCGATCAGCGTACTACATCCAATAAACTACCACAGGTTAATATCTGGCAACTCTGAGAGATACAGTGGTTTCAACCGATGCTGCCACCTGGTGATACTGTACACTCAGAGTTGCCAGATATTAACCTGTGGCAGTTTCTTGGATGTAGTACGCTGATCCAATTGATAATTCGTATTGTTGAATGCTTCTATTGTTAAAATTTAAATACCACCAGAACTCGTTGTTTCGACTTATTTTATACCACTACTGTTAATGCACTTTGATTTATATCTCACAGTTACATGTCTGAATACTTAGATTTGCCACTTTTCTAACAGTGCAATTTACATGCGTGTGAAAGCTTTTCCTTTAACAATGGTTACTCAACAATGTCGGCTTGCTTCTAGACGGTTTACGGCATTTCACTGTAAGTCTATATCCCTAACAGCGCTATTAAGAATCCTCACCCATAACACAGCAATGAAAGATGTGCTTAATTTATTTTCTGCACAGTGACTTTATCGTGGGCTATCCGTGAACTATATATGCCTCCTCAAAAGGAGAGCAATTTAGTTCATTAAATTTCCTAATTCTTGGCAACCGTAAAAATATAAACGGAGGAAACGAGGCAAGAGGCACTTAACATAATTACAAAATGAATTTTCACGTTTCAAGGACACTAATTAGAGAGATAATTAAGTGTTGTCTGTTAATTGCAATATTGCTAAGGTGATATCAGCGTTCGTGCTGGAGCAGCATGTTATTACTTGTAATTCCGTATCTGTCATTCACGGAAAAGAGGATTGCAAGAAATGTCACGGAATAAGTGGCTTGTGTGATGCTTCCTGGGAATTTTGTCTGGTTTTATTCATGAATTTCGAACCCGACAGGTCATTCTGAACAGAAGTGATGAATATCATAGATTTTATTATCCATGAGCACGTGTAACATCGAAAATGACTAGGTATCCAAAATTGTTCATGGATCTACTGCTTCACGCAGCCATGTTCTCAGCTGATTTTTTTTTGCTTAGCTTCCTGATATTAAGCTAATTGGCAACTTGAATCAGCTGATTTGTTCTCAGCTACTTGACATTGTTCATAATCAGTAGCGGCGATTAGGTGCCAAAACTGGCGGGACAAGGGCAGTTTATTTTCTCTTGGTAGACAAGGCTTAGCATTAAGAGGCCATATGTGGGGGCAAAAAGTGGCAAAAGTGGGGGCCACTTACCCCACGCCCCCCCTAATCGCCGGCAATGTTCATAATGATTGCTTATTTAGGCTATATAACACTAGGCAGTGACTATTCCTAAGATATTCACCGATCCCTGCTAAGGATTTGAGACAATATTGGTTTTTCCTACATTAAATGGACGGACCCGCCTTTTTTATAGCTGAGCACATACATACTCAGAAACACTAGCGTACGCAGGATTATTTTTCGAAGGGTGCTGGAATTGTAAAGGTGGATATTACACAGCTGCATTCCTGGGGGAAGACACTGTAAAATATTTCGTAATTAGTGTTTTAAATCTTCGTTTCAAAAGTTGTTCAAAGACAAAAATGATATGCATTCACCACTTGGGCTTTTCCCAAGTTCTTCACTACATTAATTTGATAATTTTGATTTTCTTAAAATTTCGGGGAGGGCTGTTGCCCCATCAGCTCCATCATTACGTGCGCCAATGATAGGAAATTATTGATTTGATTTGATTTATTTTACTTCGCTTTTTGTGAGAATTTTGGTTAATTTGCGAAAATGGGGATGAGTGATGATATGATGAAATTGATGAATGGACACTCACAAACATCCATGTCCAGGCCAGGATTCGAATCCGGGACCCCTGGAGGAAATTATAAGTATGAACCAAGAATATTAAATACTTTAGCATGGAAATGAACAGACGAGCTGTGTTTGGACCGTCCCTTGCTCTTATGAGATGTATATGTAATCCCACATGCTACAAATCTTAATATTTATTTTATATGTTTTTATATGTTTTTATTTAGAGTGATGTAAATATATATCCTGTGCATATGCTAGTGATTTTGTAGTCTCAATATTGATTGTCTTTCTCAAAAGACAAGTAATTGTTTTAAATAAAATAGAAAGTATTTTTGAATCCCGAGGTCATTGCTATCATAATAATAAGGTCATAAAACAAGATTAAAATCACCAGAATCGGAGAAAATTTAGAAGGACGAGAAAAGTTGTAATTAAGAGAATACAAATATAGAGATTGGATAGTAATGTCCAGTTATGAAAGGAAGGTAAGGCGTATCACCATTTTGAGCAAAACTACTTTCGACAAGTCCTTTGAAGTTGCGTCGTGTTCATCATTTGTTATGACCTTCTCGAATCGAAGGCGGGTCGCTCACAATCAGGAATCTGCATGTTGACAACCAGCCACGGTCGAATAATCCTGCTTAAAAAGGCGAGCAAACGCGGCATGCCCTGTTTTTTTTTTCTGTTTCCAGGTTTTAATCTGACGGTCGTCTTGTTCTGCCATGTTGGTTCCTGCCTCACGTGATGATGAGCCTCGACCGAGCAGAATTGTTTTTTTTCTCTCCACTGTCACAAGTTTTAGGCTCACATGTTGTGTATAATTCGTCTTAATTACCTTGGTGTGACTAACAGACAACGAGAATAAAGCCATTAGTCCTTATCACGTGACAGCCATCCGCCTCTCTGCCTTTCTGTACGTCAGTACCGTGTGATTACTTCTTTTGTTTGCGTTTTTCTCGTCAGGTAGGGAGTCTTTCAAGCTCTGTGGACATTTCGGGCCGCAAATGTTCATTCCGAGCTGACGCGATTGGTTAGAGATTACAGCCCGCAACGGCCGCATAAGCACAGCTTATTAGTGCAACCACGGTATCACGTAAAAGTGGCTCGTTTCTGTGAAAATCGTTTCTCGCCATTTTTCCAAATAATTGGCTTGATTTTACCAAGAATAAACTAGGATCTCACGGCTCTCTAGCTAGAACAGTAGGCTGCATAAATACACCAATCAATAACATAGATATTTGCATTCATGTTTAGGTTACACCGTCCCACCATATCACAGCACAGTTTCACAAATGATACCTTTTGCATGTGATTGTCTTCACGCTTGAGGAAGAGTGATCAAGGATTGTTGTGTTGACATGTCGCGATTTTTACGCGATCAAGTTGGCGTCGCCATGTTGTTCCAGTGTCTCATAGAAGTGGTTTCAAGATGCGACTTTTTTTGCGGTAGCGCCTGAAGAGATGTTTGGTCGAGCCTTGGAGTTGACTGGGAGGATGTTTAACATGGTCGCAATGAGACAACGCTTTGGGAAAATTTGGTTACTTGGGGATATCCTCCCCCGCATCCCCCTCACTTCAAGCACTGCTTAGCGACCAAGTTGTGAACCGAAAATACCGTAGAGAATTTGGATTCTGACTTCACCCAAGGTCTGTGCTTTGGAATCAGATCAACAGATGGCACTGACTACATTTAATGCATTACGTATACTGTATGAATTAACAACTAAACATCAGAGCTTGAGGAATATTTACATCACCATGGTGGAGGGAGTCCAGGGGCGCCGACTTGTCAAAATTATTGGGGGGGGGGCTCTGATCACTGAAATAAATTAATGAATGACTCACTCTCTCCCTTTTTTAAGTTTTGGCCTCAGTGTTCGGAATCTATCTCATAAAAGCCCATGAATTCCTCAAAAATATCAAAATTTTTATTCACAGTTCGAATGCAGAATTTTAATTGTCAACGGATGGATATGTCACAAGTTTCGTCAACCATAATAGTAAAATTATTCCCGACTTTTAATATATGCTACGACGGAGCGCAAAACAGATCTCCCTAATATATCAATGATCTCGTTCTGAATGTCATGTGAGAGCCATTTGTAGCCCGAACGTCCCATCCACTACCCTAGTTCATGCACATAGTCTTTTGAAACTCTTTTTAGTAAAAAATTTAACAATACTCATAATTACATTCTTAGTATATAGTAATAAGTCATATGTTTTGCTGTCTCTGGTCATAGCCCCCCCCCCCAAAGTTGATGGTTTAGCGGTCTCAGCCCCCCAAAGGTGATGGTCTAGTCTAGAGCATTTCAAATGTGTATTTAAAGTTAAGTTCATGTGGCACAATTCAGAGCAAACTTTACAAGAGAAGCAAAATAATACATTAGATCCTCTTAAGCAAAATTATTTGGGGGGCTCTGCCCCCACATCGTTAACATTGGGGGGGCTCGAACCCCCAAGCCCCATGAAGTCGGCGCCTATGAGGGAGTCTACTTATTGCACATACGATTGAGCTCTCTCGTCAGCTGATGTCACGATAAATGTTCTCGTTGTTAGGTTAGGCTTCTTAAGTTTACTTCTTCTAGCATAAATAATACCTTTTTGTGAAGCCCCGAAATATTGCAGTGTATTTATGCTAAGAGGACTAAACATACCTAACGTTGACGAAGGAGCTCAATGGGTGTGCGATTAGTGAGACCCATGATGGAGGCACCAAAATTTGTAATGGTGTCGCCACCAGGTGGATGAAGATCCAATCTGGCCCACCGCGAAATAGTCTTAACTTAATCTTCCACCCATATGTCCAACACGAGGGCTCCTCAGATTCTAGACAAAGGGATAGAAACAGACAATGAGAGCAAGTGATAGGAAGAAAATTGAAAGTGGAGAAGAAAACAAGGTGAAGAGGAAGAAAGAAGGAGAGAAGGAAAAGATAGAGAGGAAGAAAGTAAGAAACAGAAGAAGAATGAGGTAGCACGAAAGGAGGAGAGAACCAATTGAAGAAAAAAGAAAGATCGAAGAAGATAAAACTAGTGAAACAAAGATGGAGAGAATGTACGAGAAAGAGAGAAGAAAGGAAAGAGGACCGTCATATCTAACGAAATAAACACACCTGAAAATATTACGTCCGCCCTTGAACGCACCCAAAGCAATTCTGACGCTGAGTGGTGCCGTTTGAAAGAAACCCTGTTTTTCAGGAATGCATAGGTTTGTCAACTGCTTCGCTGGTGTTTTTCTTTTATTTCTTGAACGTCGCATGGCGAGGGACAATTTATTTGGTATTATCTTTTCAGTCAATCGAATCTGTGCATATGGGTTTATATTCTGAGTCATTCACAACTATTCTGTTCTTACGTAGGATTCTTATCCGAACTTGCCACTAAAGCACATTTAACAATGTTATTATGTAAAAGAAAAGCTACCATAAATGTCTAATTCGATATAGAACTAATCCTACAAATGCCATTCAAAGTTATTACCGTAAGTATATAGAGCATACAATTATGATTCGTTTAATCGATTGAACTGCCATCTGGTGAAACGTCCCAAACGAAAGGTTTGTTGTGCGTTCATTAGCCGAGACCAACACATCAAATTATACAGACGAGACTAGAAAAAACAAAAGATTTTTACAAAACGATACTCTCATACTGGTTTCAGAAGCGAGATACTAGTAAATATATTCATATTAAAGTTAATAACTGCAAACGTAACCTTGAAATTCCACGATACGAATTTCGTGTTGGTTAATCTGTGGGAGGGGTGGGGAGAAAACAACAATGCTTCTCGTATTTGCACCATGTTTAAGCGGTAGGTTAGGGTTAGTTAAATAAATATTTCTATAGAAGTGTATTGAATGTTTAAATTTGCGCAACTAACCTAACCTATTTTCTGATGTGAGATTATTTTAGAGATCTGAAAGGTCTAAATTCTATTTATCACAAAACTGAACACAAACTAGCGTTCCTACAATATTTTAAGGGGGTTCAACAAAAATTTGAAGGATATTAAGGGGTGTTGGAAGTGTACTTCAAGAAGCTGCAGACAATAAAACTCGCACCAGTAGTATACGATGCAACCAAAATAGAGATTTTTAAAGGAAGTCTCTCTCCTCAGAATTCAAAACGAAAAGGATATTCTTTCGTGATGCATTTGTTTTAAACATTCTGTACTTTAATTAATTTGTAGACTAGTTGGTATTTGAACCTACCGCAAACAGTATCATAAAACTGCTCTTAAAAATCTTTAGGGGTTTTCATTACATTTCAAAGTCACGAAAGAAGTTTTTAATTAAAAAAAGAAAATTATAACGCCCAACTCTTGAAAAAATTTATCTACTTCCCTAGAAACAGAAAAACAGCAATTAACAATAGATCATAAGCAGAAAACAGCCAAGAGAAGGAAGAAAATAATTTGTGTAAGTGCTGAAAATTAAATTCTCTTGAAGTCATATAAATTTTTTATACCTGCATATTCCATTGCATCTTGTTTACAGATAAAGCTGCATTCCGCGTTAAAATATTTATAGCTCACAGGAAACAAAAGAACAATGCAGAGTTGAGGTTAATTAGACTACCATCAGGTGGCACTGTTTTTCTAAACCTCCTTCCATTTAAGCTTTTTCGTCCTTTTTACAGATAACAGGTCTTCGTTCGCATTTTAACTCTCCCCTCCCTTTCCCCTAGTAACAGCAAAAAAATGATACTCCTGTACGGCAGTAAACAGGAAGTAGAGCCATATTACTGCAGCAAATGCATAAATCCAGTTCTTAACTAAGGATGTTTGGACAAGAGTGCTTTCGAGTGTACATGTGTAATTACCGTTTGCGGTGTCGTTGGTGGCCTGCAGATGGCAGCGTAGTGCACCCGAGTCTTTCGAGCTGCGGGTCGCTAATTTCGCCATATTTACGTGAACGTTTATGGTGTAGTTCTACGGCGTTGAGAATTGAAGCTATACGGAGCACTGATGTTTCTCGTGCAGGCCATCAGGTTCCACCGAAATGAAGGACTAATGCATTCCCCTGCGATTGCACAAGGGCGTTTTGATTAAACCAACGATGCGTTTTTGTTTTGTGGAATTGCGTAGGGGGAACTAGTTGATGTGCCCATCGTTCTGCTATGCTGTCACGGATTGCCGTAGACAATTGTTGTGGATTTCCTGCATCTAATCGGAATTCTACGTTGGCTACTTTTATTTTGTTAGGCTAAAGGGAAATTCAACTCACACGCTGCTTGAGAAACGAAAGTGCACATAACAATGTTGGATAAAGTTGATAAAGAATAGCACGTTACACTAACACATTGCAAAGCAGCTTATCATTATTATTCACAATACTGTAACCAAGGGCGTGCCGAGGGAACGGCGTTTGGGATTTCAATTCCCCCAATATATTCGAAACAGCAATACTAAATTTGAAACATATACAATTAGCTTCCATTGTCCACTTCATTTACATCGCAATATGTGCATAACAATGTTTTGAATTTCTTGCCCATCGAGGGAGAAGAATTGCCATGTAATCAACTGATTACACTGTGTTGTAATGAATGGTTTCGTGAAATTTAAACTCACTCAAGTATAATAAGAACATAGCTCGAAAAATACATCAGCTCTCATTCAAAGCGAAAACTCATTGGATTTGCAAGAGAAGGAGTAAGTATGATCACACTTTTCAACTTTTTGCAAATCAGTAGGGGTATGATGATACCGAAATTTCTGTATCGAGATTGGAGGATAACATTTCTCCTGTCTCTATCCAAATTGTCAGGACTCCTAGCAGTCGGAACATTTCAAAAGATCTGCTTGGCGATTCCAGAAATGCGCAATGAATTGCATCAGGGATAAATAATGAGCAGAATTCGCAATATTTATGTTGGAAATTGTTTGCTGCAAAAATGACAACAATATGCAAATTCCTAGTAAGGACTCTACGCAAGGAGTTACAAAAAAGGGGCAAAAGGGCATCTGCTCCCAAATTTGAGAACACCCATATTGACATAAAATAAATGACAGAAAGTAGCCTAAGCCTACAATTTAGAAGTAAACAAGTAAAGAAAATCTAAATTCAGGAACATCATACACCATTCTCACTGGCTACGATTGAAAACTGAGATTTTGAAATAATAATTGCAATTTATCATCGAAACTTTGCAGAATAACTTCCAAAAAGCTATTAATAATAATATGCCAAAATCAAAACCTTACTGTACTTTTAGCATATGATTTTCAGACCACCCCAAAATTAAATTGTGGGTACGCTATACAATTAAAGTTGTCTCTGAAACACTGAAATGGGCCTCCGTCCTGAATCGATTCCAGGACTCCTTGATTACAAGACTTGAACCGCTGTGATATCGGGGAGATCCTACTTTCAGATACCATCAGACTCACAAGCATTTAGTACGTATTACCAAACCGCAAATATTGGAACCGATAATTTTGCTTACCTATATCACAATGTAACACGTGGATGGCGATGACGAGCATTCCGAACCAATCAGAAACACTGGCGCAAAGGAAACTATAGGGTTATGTTGTAAACATTGGTGTGCGTAAGGTCAGGCCCGAACTTCACGTAAAATGCTATTGAACTAAAACTAGCGGTTAATTTGTGTGCTCTAGAATTTGCACTTAAAATACAAAAATATGTGCTAAAATATAGAGAAACGGTCGAAATGACTCGTCAACAACCTTTGATAGCCCGAGGGCTTTTTCAAGTTGCTTTTTCATTCGGCGAAGGTCAGCGTATATAGTCCGTCGCTGCTCTTCTTTCGAGACTGGAATTACTGATGTAAAGTATTATCAATATCTACAATCCATATGAATGAAAATAAAATGTGTATTTATATCCACGATAAAACAGGGTCTCACTTATTGCACAAGACTCTAGCAACCTTCGTGTCCTGACGTCAGCGCGGAAAGGTTTCAGTGCTAGGCTTATTGCCTTCGTTGTTAGGTTGAGACACTTAATAATATGTTCTAGGCCAGAGGTTCCCAAACTTATTAATGGCGCCCTTACAATTTAAAGATTTAAAAAATAAACAAATTTCAAATTCAGAAACATTTTATGTGTATTAAGTATTAATACGAACATATTTGGAATAATTGCCATTTCAGTGAAAATATTACATTTTGCGGCGCACACTTTGGGAATCACTGCTCTAGGCATACTTATATGACCGTCATGAAAAAAATTATTTATACAAAATTCTACTCCTAGCTATATTTCGTCATTCATATAAATTTTAATAATCAATTTTTATGTAGTAGTTGTTTTTCATTGTTCCTGGTTCAACTTATAGGTACGTTCATCACTGTTTCAGTAGCGGCGATTGGGTTCCAAACCCCGGGGGGCAAGGTGTCAAAACGGGGGGAGCAAAGACAGTATATTTCCCTTTGTAGATACGGTTCAGCATAGTGCGGGGCGAAAAGTTGGGGGGGGCACTGGCTCCTCCTAATCCCCCGCCACAGTATGTTACTAAAAAAAGAAGAAAATTTAGTTTGACTTTTCAAGTAAAATCGTCAGTACGTCACTGGTTGTAAGCCATTATTCTTTACGAGTTGAATTTTGAACGATATTCATCTTCGCCCTCCTCTCCAACAATAAAATTTTTATTTATTTATATATTTATTTATTTATTTACCACCGAACTATTTCCGTCACCACCACCGAGTGGTTTAGTATTGACAAGGCCCTTGTGCTATTCTGTATATACATATATAAATAAAATATTTTTTAAATATATGGTATATACAAGCGTCAGCCAATGGGCTGACAGATGATGTTGATCTGTGCCAGTCTAGACGTCATCAGTAATGACATTACTAAAAAAAAATCAATAAATAAGTGGCTTAGATCTTAATTACATCTAGGCTACATAAGAACAAGTTATACGATTGTATTAACTTTCAATAGAATCAGAAGACAGTTAGGAAAGTTTTCATTAGTGTTCCTACAAAACAAAAGTTGAGATTGGCTTTGAAATTGTCTTCTGAAAATCCAATTTGTACGAGGAATTTCTAAGGCTGTCCCGTGACTGTAAGTTGCCTTCAATCAACGGGGTACACTTCCCCAATCTGTAGGGTCAAAGTAACATCTGTATACGTTGGCTGGAAAAGCTGCAACATTTGACGGCAGCCAAAGAAAGTTTTGGAAGAGGGGGAAGGGCAACGAGACGAATAAAATTGCTTTGTAATTGACATTGTAGGTTCCCTACAAAATGGCACGAACATCTGAATTCACCAATAATGATAAACCTCATCGTTAGACGGCACGCTATACCAACGTCTTTTTGTTTCCCCCTTTGTCTCGCCCCCCCCCCCCTTCCTGGTTGCTCTCTTGCTTTGTTTTCATCGCTTCTCCTATTTTTTCTTTCCGAACTTGGAAACTTCGAAGAAAGCACGTAATGAAGTCATACAGAACGAAATTGAAATTCGCTTCCTACATCCACTGCGTGATTTCGAAACGCATGGGAATGTTATAACCCCCTTGCACAGGGTCAACGAATTTAGTAATACGGTGTGTTTTACTGTATATAGTGTATATTGATACACTTATTCTTCACTCTTTGAACACACCGTTAGAAGCTTTTTCATCTTCATTGATGAGAATGACAGTTATATTACAGGAGTAACAGGAAGGTATAGCAAATATGGCTTTATGACAATCGAACCATGTTGAATTGTATCTTTTGGAAATACGCTGTACAAAAAAACAAACTGCTTTAGTGCTAAGTAACACGAGTTTACATAATCTATAAAAGCACTCTTAGTTCATTCTTCGCCAAATGTGTTTTAAATTTTGCTGCACTTAAACTCTTTCACCTTGAACACGTATGCACAGAATATATGAATCAGATTTCTATCTTCATAACTTTACCGAATTTTACCAAAATTTCACGTCCACTGTAGTACCAGAAACTGAGAGATGCATACATACAACCAATGTCGTTCATTCATTTCTGACACAACAATCTAATGTGCAACTACAGTGTTCTATTATTATGTTATTGTAATTTTTAGGTTGGCAATGATTGTTTAACACAAGAAACATTTTTGAACTTTCAGAACCATATAGACTAGGCTACTTAACGTAGGTTATCTTTCGTCATAAGAGACAAAATGAACCAATTAGTTAGTCTTTTCCAGAATTTTCAAAAAATTGTCGATACAATCCTTATCTTTTTTCAAATTAGTAGTTATTAAAACTCAATTGATCAGCGATTTCCCTTAATTTTATGGTTTTCTTTTGGTACTTTATTATTTTATTATTATTATATTTATATTATTATTTTAAGCTACAATACAGGCGGAGGGAGCGCACATAATAAAAAGACCAGATGACGTTTTTCGCTTACTTGGCAAGGTTCAGAAATTCATATTATTTTTAAAATTATATTGATAAGCTTAAAAAATGTTCTAGATAAAATAATCAAAACATTACTTCAAATGTTCCCGTTTTTGGGAATTGGAAAAGCAAATTTTAGGACTTTCTCATTTACCATCTCTTACATTTTGTATATCATTGAGAAAAGTAGTTTTAACATTTATTAAAGGAGTAAATTTAACTGCATTTTTAAAATACAATTTTCAGACTTTAATTGTCTAAACTCCATTGCATAGTATTTTTTATCGTGTCGTTTTAACACAACGCAAACCAACAATGCAAAAAAGCACAATAAACATTTCCTGTTGTCATTGATAGGGTTATCGGCCTGCCTAAGGTTGAAGATTTGTATAAGAGAACTGGCAACAGTGGCTCTTCTCATGTCTCTGTGAATGATTCATAATGTGGTTTTCAAATTCACAAGTCATGACTGCAAGCGCGATTAAGCAGAAACAGCTGGTCTTATCTGTGACAGCCATTTTGTCAGGGTAGCGTGAAACCGTTGCTGGGAATACTCGGCAAGACAGTAAGCATTAAATAGATCCATTGAGGATTTGCTGTTCAACAATGGGAGGATTATCTGTTGCCGGAATAAAACCACTGCATTGTTCAAATGCGGTTGCTCTTCATGCATTCAGTTTTGATTGAAGATGGCGTAAGTGTTTGGTGAGGATTTTTAAACTTTGCGGTTTATGATGCTGCTGTGCAGATGTCCTTCCAATCGTATCCTTTTCATGACTTGGGTATAAATCCATTTACTTAGGTAGAAGGATAGTTGTTGAATTGCGCCTAGCATTATCTTTATTAATGGAAAAATATGTCAGATGGACTTGAACGCTTGTGGAAATCTGTCTGCATTGTAGGACACACGTGCAGATTTTGAGTGTCGCATATCAATAATTGAGTAATAAACACCTTTTTGTATAATGTTTAAATTTTGGATCGTACTGTCGAAATAACAGAATACGAATAACTAAAGTAACTTCACCCAAAAACTAACTCAGTTTGAGAAAGTAATTTAGTTACTGTTACCATTACTTTACAAATAACTAAATTACTCTTAGTTACTTTATTCTAGATAAGACAACGTATTTTATGCATTAATTGCAAGCGAGCTGTTCTTTTTTCCACACATGATCATCAAAAAATTAAATTAATTTCTATTAAATTATACTCAATTTGACATATTCTTATTGTATAAAAAAGAGAAATAGTAAAATAAAAAGTAAACCGCTATACTTGAAAATGAACTTCAATTTTTTTGTAGCAAACAATGTTGAACCTGAAAAAGTAGGATGTCCAGTTAGATCGTCGAAGATTATGTAAAAGTAAATTCACTTCAGGCACGTGCAGTAGTGATTAAGGCGATATAAGTATGACACTGTTCTTACAATTGTAATAATCATGAACTCGTCCATTCATTCAGAAGAAAATTTCCGTCCAAGATATTGCAAAGAAATTTAGGAAAATTTCGTTCCGTTTGAAAACCAAAGAACCGTGACTAGGAAGTACTTCAGTATAAGAGTAACGAGTGACTACGGACAGCATTAGCAAGCAACTTGGAAATACATGCTAACAGCACCAAACCCGACCTGCCCAACCTATCCACGTATACATATAATAGCTTAAATAGACAAAATTTTAACTGCCTAACATATATGCATGCTTATTTCAGCTATTATATGCCTGCGTGGATAGGTTAGGCAGGTTAGGTTTGGTTCTGTTAGCATGTATTGGCAAGTTGCTAATGCTGTCTCTAGCCGCTCGTTAAGGCTTGATTCACATCTACGCTCAAGCAAAACTCAGGTCACTCTCCCCTAACGCTCCGCTCACGGACAGGGGGTATATCTACACTGGCAGTCAAGATTCGCGCCTGCCAAGGTACGATCAACGTGAGTCTGGTGTTGGTTTCTTCACAGAGTACACCGATTTTTCTGTTTAAAAAGCCTGCCGATTGTGCTAACTGCAATGTTTAAGAGATTTTCAACGACGGACTTGGCTGTTGCAGCACTGGCGTTAATTAGAAAAAAAATGACAAACAAGAAAAATAATTGCGAGAGCGGGATTCATTGACTTTGTTGATTTACTTCGCTTTTATGACAGTTTTGACTAATCGTGAGGATGAGAATGAATGGTAATATGATTAAATTGATGAAGGAACATCACAATGAACATCCATGCCCAGGCCGGGATTCGAACCTGGTGTCGTAGCACGCTGTGCTAACCACTCGGACAGGAGGTCGGCTATTATGTTCTTTATTGATGTTATACTTTTGGTTAGAAATCGGCAAACGTTTATTTGCAACTACAATGTGCAAAACTGTAAATGTCAACAATGGTAGTAACACTACTTTGTCGGTCTAGGTCTGACATGAAAAATTTCGGGCTCATTGTTTCATATCGACATTGTTGACCATTTCTTTTATTAGAAAGTTTCCAATACAACACGTGACAAATATACATCATGTTGTAAGCCAGTTTCAAGGACCCGATTGTTACGCATATCGTGTGAAACGTGGCCTCCCTCGACTTAAAATAATAATAATAATAATAATTGGAAGTAATTTTGTATCGTTCGAAGAACAAGTTCGTTGTTAATCTTGATTCGGGGCTAGATATCAAGAATGATTTGTCGCTTGGCAGAGGGTCGACCACCACCTCCTTGCCCTTTGCACACACAAAAATGACAATTTGGTCGTCCGGGAAAATATGACCGACAATAGGTTAGCTTTTTGATTTAAGGATTTTAATTGATGCAACGGGTTGGAAAAAGGTCGTTACAACTAGTGTTTATGGATCATATTTCTGGTTGTAGTTTGTCCCCTACTTTTTTTTTCATTGGCTATAATTGTAATTTTGTTGTTTCGGTCAGTTTTCTTTTCCTAAATTTATTTTACTCGGGTTCATGAAATCGCATATTTTGACCGATGTTTTATAAACTGAATTGAGAGGAAAATATTGTGGGATTTTCTTGCTCAATCAATTCGCCTTTTTTCTGTGTTTCAATAGGTCTTTGCCTTCTAACGGCTCATCTTCTAAGCACAAAACTGGGTTACGTATTCCCTGCAACGAGGCTGAAGACTGCTACTGAACCTTATCAGACGATCGAGCTTCGCAAAGTCAAGCTCCGCCCTAAGAGTATCAGTTAGTTCCAGAATAAACCACCCACTATAGTTGATTTATCTTGAAATTGGAACACAAAAAGGTTGATAGATAATTTTATAATTTCTATATTATTTTAGAATGTGCAGCTCATGTACCATCACTAAATAAGAAAAATATATAGTTTTTAAATATCGAGTGTATACATGTGATGATCGTACAGAAGTGGTGTGTTCTGCAAATAACCTATTTGTTTGGTAAAGGCAGTATTTTCTTTCTTTCTTCTGTAAATATACTAAGTTTTTCTTTCGGAACTTCTGTGTAATGAACTGAATACTTGTCAGAAACGGCATATATTTCTTTAAAGAAAGGGAGTTTATTTTTGTCAATTATTCTATTAAGCTCACAAAATATAATGAAACAGTTTAAAGGAAACAAATACCGTATTTCACCGCATAATAGTCACAGATTTTATGCTTGGGGGGGGGGGGTGAAGATGTTTTAAAATGCCTCTACAGCGTATTAAACCCGAATACTTTTGATTACCATACTGGAGCGTACATCATTCCGCATACACGTCTGTAAGTAATTAGGGATCGTTCAGAAATTTTCTAAAATTGTTCAAGGTGGCGATTACAATTAGAACGTACTACAGTAGTCTATAGGTTAGACTACAAAGACAGATTGTACGGTTCCATAAAAAATAGATTTATTTCTTACTTTTAGTTTATAGACGTATCTCCCAGGGTGCCATTACATCTCCTTAAAATATATTACGTGCTTTAATGAACATAATTACGATTCATTTAAATGTGGTGTCGCCTCGGTGGCCGACATTCGATTTCGTTACCGAAGTTTCAAGATTAGAGGTTCGGCTCGGGCATAGGTGTTCTTTGTGAGTGTTCCTTCATCAGTTTTATCTCATCATCTTTCATTTTCATCGTCACGATTAACCAAAAAGGTGGAAAAGGTACACAAAATAAGAAAGATGTAAATAATAATAACAACCACAACTTAGCCTAGGATATAAATAAGATAGTCAACATGCCACCGAACCTATATATATTTACACGAAGTGGGATTCATACAATTGAAGTGAAATATATTTGTAGTATTATTTTGAAGCCCGAGTACAAATATGCTGGGACGAACGAGTGAAAGCAAGGTTACGAAGTGTTATTTTCCCTAACGCAAAACGCGTTGAATAAGCAAAGCGTGTTGTTGTTATACTGCTGTCGATGAGACGCTATGAAGCCTTAACATGTTCATTGTACCCACTCTCCTGTCGCCGTAAGTACATTTCGCTTGTCACTCCGGAACGACGCGAACCATAAGTGCAAATATACACATCCATCCTTGCGTCTCTCACGATATTGTCATCTTAGAAACAAATCTTTGCTCAGTAGGATATTTTACGCACTTGTAACCGTCATGTGACAAGAAATCCTCAACTTGATACGTTCTGTAATTGCAGACCCTGTAACCTCTGCACTAATAATTTCGTATGTGCTTGCACAAGTGTTGATGCAAGCTCTCCTTTGTAAACACTTGACTTGAATAGCGAAATTTCCAGTAGCATAATATGTAAGATTTGTTCCATTGGGTATTCTTGCTCTGTTTTTTTGCCTGTCCCAAGAAGACAGTTTTTTGCCTATCTCGGTTATTTTACGTAACTTTTCTACACGGTTGAAAGGAGAAATGGTGGGTCTGAAACCGTCAATTTCCGCAGCCATCCAATTATACCATCAAAAATGACCATGACCGTTTTCAAAGTATAAGCGGTCATTACATAGTTATCCTAATTAATATAATTTTCAATAATTCAGTTTTTAAAAATATTTTTACCTGTAATTAATATCATTATCTTTATGCATGAAAAAATATTCAAATTTAATTTTAAAAATCGGCAGTGTGTTAAAATTTAACGGTAGCATATTGCATACTTTACGTCAACTTCTAGCATTAATCTCGATGATGATTGATGAACTGAAGAAATAGTTGATTGGATAAACCCAATGATACACAAATTGCTTATCCAATATTTAGCTTTGTTAACTCATAAAGATGGCGTATGCATGCCGAAATGTTTAAATCATGCAGTTAGCATGTTTTCGATGGCACAGATATCGTGGAGCTGCATTATCAGAGATTACTGAAAATCATAATGTAGCCAAAGATAGACCCTCTACTGAAAGTATGTTCTAGATTCAACCAAGAGCATTTAATGTGCTGCATTCGTTGACTTCTAGAATGAAACTACGATGTGAAAATGTACGGTCACCGGCAATAAAATGGATATCCTGAAATGCTCGCTTCCCTGCAAGGCGTTGTGTGTGTTGCCTGTATGCCGATGAGTGGATTTTAATAGCAAATTTTCAACGCAACTTCTACCAACGCCCCAGATGTAGGCAACACACATAACGCCTTGCAGCAGCGGCGGCGCCAAGATTAATCATCTAGGGGTGCTGACTGCTGAGGGGATGCAATTTGAAACTTAGCGATTTGCTTCATTTTTGCTTGATTTTAATACAGACATGTTTGGATATTTGAAAGAAACAGCTCGTTCAAGGAAGGTCAATGATATTCATGGACAACCAAATGATTTTTTTTTCCAGAGAAAGGAAAGAAAGATATTTTTACACGAGGAGGGGTAGGACAAAGAGGCATATTTCCCCCTAATAGTGTTGCTTTCTAACAAAACACTTCTTTAGTCTGAAGTTATCATGTTCCTACAACGCTCTTGTAATAATGAACTTAAATTTCTGTGAAATGAAATTAAATGCGTGAAATATATTATATGAGATTGACATCCATTTTCCAGGGGAGACTGTGGCCCCATTTGTCCCTCTTGTGAACATCTATGACGACATCTCAATTAGGTTTTATACTCCCAACAAAGTGATCATAAAATGTAAACATTCAGACACACGTTACAGTCTTGTTGAACTATAGAGTGAAATACAAAATAAAATTCTCTTTGCCTTTAAAAACATACTTTTTAAACCTTTGCAATACATTCTATCATTGTAAGAGTTAGGGTTTTCGGTTGAAGGGGTTTTGAAAAAGGGGTGCTGAAGGGGTTGCGGAAGAAAATTAAGGATTGCTACTTTGATAGGTAAAGTAATAGTTTAACATTAAAACTGACTTTTAAATTAAAAGTGAGAAACGCTACACCGGTGATAGACCTGAATAGAAAGAAAGAAGAGAATTGCTTCCATCTCTCTGTAATTTCAGCTTTATCTGCTCATTGTGGATTCCTCAATACTATACTTAAGATTATACATCTATTGTTTATTAATCAACATACGTGCTTTAGACTCGGGAATATACGGATGTCCGGTTAGATTCGTCTAAAACTTTTGGTTTTACGAACATGGGATGTTGGTGAAAGTGGGCGGACAATCGACGGCAGAAATTACGGAGGAAAAGGGCGGAGAAAGTTAAGTAATCAGGTGAAGACAATATTGTGGAGCAGGCATAGCAAACTCGAGGCCCTAATCAGTCATTGTTTTGGCTCGTTTAGGATTCGTATATCTTCCCTTCTAGAGCTGTCGAAGTACGGGTTATTATTATTAATATTACACACGTTAATATAGAAACTTGCAATACCACATTTTATGTCTTATTAAAACAAGCACAGATTCGTATTATCTTCACAAGATTATCATACAGTGTGTACATTTGTTTATTATACGGCTCGATCGCGTGCTAATGTACCGGATGGAATGACACCGCTTGCCGGCTAAATCGGATGTATGTAAACCCTCAACTCAAGCGCATACTTAATTATTTTAATTAAAATATTTCACAATTGCAAGTGCACTAATCACGTACTTTTGTCACAGGAGTTTTTAGACATATTTTTCATGTACTGCCACGCGTGTTTCACATCTTTTAAGAAAGTTCACTTAAAAATCGCCTCCTCACATTTCTACACGAGTGTGTTTTCATATAAGACCCGTATATATATATATATATGCTAATGTTGCGGCTTTAAAACAACACTAATAACGTTACAGAACGAAACTTCTAACTTTTTAAATATAGTGCATGGTGGGGCGGGTGAGTCAAAGGACAGGGGGAAGCAAGTACTCAATTTTGTGACTACAATAACTGCTGTAAATTTAGATACTTAGGTGTAATTCTAAGCACAGAACTGTATCAAAATCGGACAATGCGTTCAGGTGGTGGAAATATTTTTTTCCATTTACTGTGCGTGCTGCTGTTTCTATTTTTCCAAAACATTGTCTAGAGTAAGGAATTAAGGGAATTTTTAGAGAATTACGTAGACTATAATTTTGCAATAAATTTTTTATTAAAATACATTGCGCAATTTAGAGCGGTGGTTGGGGCTAAGTTAAATACATTTTACTACAATAATGGCTTGAAATTTATACATTTTAAATTGAAGAACAGCAAGCAAGATACCTTGGAGAATTAATCTGTTATTGTATTTGTAAGTGAAATTGTCAAACGCGTTTCTAGATGGTGAACGAAAAATCCCTCCCCTTTACAAGTTTCTCTTCTTTTTTCTTTTCTTTTTTTTCTCCATATTTCAAATTTCTCTTTAGAGTACATTTTCGGACACGAAGGAATGAAAATCACAGCGATTTAGACATGCAGTTTTGCAATGAAATTGCACAAATACAAGTACCAGGAAAGGAGTATAGGGTCCAAAACGCGAGCTTTGTGATTATATTATAACTGCCGCACATTTAGTAGGTTTTGAGGTAAAAAGAAGTGTAGAGGTAAAAAGAGACGTAACGATTATGTAATGATATTTGTCAATTCTGTTTACGTGAATTTACAGAGCAAACTGAAAATAAATTTGTTTACCTTATACCTTATAGTGTATGATCTGAATTATTAACATGTATAAATTCGAGTTTTGAGTCCAACCTTCCCATTCTTCTACATTTCTAATGAAAAATAAACAACAAATTTGTGTTAATAGGTCTCGATTTGATTTTTAAATGCAATTCTTCGTCACGTAATTACTTTGTTGATAAATATGCACCCTAGTTTCTCAGTCTGTATTTGTAAACTAAATTTTAATCAAGTTGCGTCAGAACAAATAAATAATCTAGTTCTGTACATTCTGCAAGAAAGGGGTAACAACATAAGTGTCCATAAAATAAATCTTTCGGTAACGCGATGCAACGCTGTTATTTCGATACGTTATTTCTCAGCCGCGTGGCAAGTACTCGCACTATAAACAATCTACCGAAGTTTGTTTTCTCACAGTGCACATAATAAATATACTAACACACGTTCAGAAAGGTACTAAAAGTAATGTCAGGGTTAATTAGTAACATAACTCATTATACTTTTTTGGCGATTGCATTAGTATCGGTAATTATTGTTTGTCAACTTTACTTGATAACAAAGGGAACTTATGTTTTCAAGAAACATAAGTGAAGAACGAAATCAGTCTTGAATACTTGAATATTTTGTTAAACTGTAATTAGCCTACTAAATTGTATATGGTTATGTTCTATTGCACATTAAAGGAGAGAGCATTGATTGACTTGCTTTATTTTACTTCGCTTTTGTGCCACTTTTAGCTAATTTGCGAAGATAGGGATGAGTGATGATATGATGAAATTCATGAATGGACACTCACAAACATCCATGCCCAGGCCGGGAATCGAACCCGGGACCCCTGGCGTCGCAGCGCAAAAGAAGAGATCATGTATTATAATATGCAAAAAAAGCAAGTCAATATTCAAATGATCATGTTTGGATAAGCTACTTTTTAAAATTAAAATAAATCAGAGGTGTTGTTCTATCAGTTTACTGCATGAATGCATAAAGAACATTATTTGCACCAAATCGGCATAGTGTCTTGATATAACATCATTTAGTTTGAACATATGAACTTTTCACATGCTCCATACATGCATCGACTTTGGTAAGTGTGAATTTTAAAACGTCGCCATTGAGGTATGTCTTACTTTATTAAGAGTGTAACCTTTTGAAAAACTAATCATTTGATTCGTTTCTTACTATTCTCTCCTGGTCCGAACTTTGTTGTTGCATCTAAACGCATCTCTGTTCCTGGAGTAATGTTTTGTTTTTGTATGTACAGTTTTTGTGCCAGTGGCCACAATTTGAGTTCTTATGCATTTAAATGGTGTGACAGAAGAATAACATTCCCTTGCTAAGGGAACAACTTCTGAAAGTACAGCCGACAGCAAAAGTAATAGGAGGCTAATTGTCTATAACCGTTTTGATTCACTCTGTTCTTCGCAATGTGAGGATAATGAATTGAAATTAGAAAAGCCAATAAGGCAGAGGACATCTGCAGCATCATCAGTAAAATCCCACAGCTTAAAACAACATTGGATGTACAGAAAGAAGAACGAAAATAGTGATTGAAAAATTGCCTACTGTTATTTTAGTCGCTGCTTGTACCAAAAAGGGTTTTGACAAATGTACTATTTTTATTTTGTGACGGATGCGTACCTTCGTAACCTCACCTGTGCTTAAAAATCTAATTTCATTTTTAAAAATGTGAAATATTGTAGTTTGACAGCGATATAAAGCACTGTTATGGTACACGGACAGACAAATAAATAACATAGACGATTTTTTTTTGTGGCGTCAAAGTAACTTACTTCCATACCTATAGCTTAATTGCGATGATGAATGATGGCCTGATAAAAGTAGATAAAAGATTAATTGAAAAAAAAAGTCATCAGTATTTGTAGGTTTAGCATGGCGTAATATTAACCGCTGTAATTCGAAGACACGCTTGATCGGTATAAAAATATATCTAACGTAAGCATGTGTAAATAATATATTCAAGCTTTATTTTATTGCTCAAATAAACGGTTTCCAAACTTAACATTATAATGGGTGTCTTCTTTACAAATAGTTAGAAAATCTTGAGTGTTACATTTAATTCTTACTTTTATTTAGGCTTGTATAACAATTTTGACCGTCTTTGTAATGCACGCATATAATATTGACTAACTATAATTAAGTTTGTAATTTATGGATGGACGGTATTTATAAAAATGAAGAAATGATTTTGAAAAACATTAACACAAATTACTTGATTGATTGATTTAATTTATTTTACTTCGCTTTTCTACCAAATTTTGTCTAATCGCGAAGATGAGGACGGAAGGCGATAAGGTGAAAGACATGAAGGAACGATCACAAACACACATGGACAACACACAACAAAGTCCTAGAGTGGATTTATATACTGGCCATAGGGCCAGACGCCAGAGCCTCATTAGTCTACAAAATGCAGTCCATGGTGTACTACGTGGAAGTGAGGTTCACATATGGGTGTTTTGTGAAAAGAACACCCCTTACAACCCCACAAATTACTTGTTAATAGAAATTACTATAACAAGCAAATGTGCGTGCTTGAAACATGACGATATCAATTTTCAGGTATTGTAACAGATTTGTAAAGTAATTAATTTTAAATCTTTTATACTTATTTATGTGATTATCTTTGTGTCTTAGTTTTGCGAAAGTAATGCGTGTATGGTAATAATATTACATAATGTTATTTCACTCTATATACTTCCAATGAAATTGTTGTTTAAAATGTAGAAAACATCCAACATGACTCTCAACATGGTTTTAAAAGATTCTAACAAACTGCGGAAAACAAACTTTAACTCTTGACTCGCACACAGAATTCAAAATTCATCAAAACTGACTTGATTACGTCTTTTAAAAATTGACATAGTTGGATGTGTAATTTTGGATTCTTTGAAATGGTTATGTAACTGCGTATTAAACTAAAGCGGTTATAGAAGCATCTATTGACATGCTTCTGTGTATCATTTTCACCTGACGCTGAACTATTTGTGTGCTTCTAATTACAACAGTTCATGTAGATGAATCTGTTCGTAGAGTCAAGAAATTTTTTTAACGTATTTTCTCCTTCAATACACGGAGTAGTAACTATATTAACGCCAAAAATTGCGCAGAAATAGCAATACCAAATACATACAAAGCCACGTTAAACGTTGAAGCTAAACACGGAAATTAAAATTAATAACAACTACATATAGAGAAAATACATTTTGTTCATATTCCTCAAGGATAGTCGCTAATCGTATCTTATAGGCTAATACAATATTTGTACTATACGGCAGATCAAGTTCTTGCATATTAACAATCATCTATATAACCACGAGTTATTCTTTTATCGTAACAATTCCCTTCCCTTTCTAATTATTTACTGTTCACGTAAATAAAGGACATCATCCACATATTACAGTATTTATCTACAGGGTGTTTCTGTGAGAAGTCTAATTTTTTAATTGGCTAGACTGTAACTTTTTCGGCCGTTAATGGTAGTCGCATTGTACTTAACCACCGCGCGAAATATTGGCTTTTGGCGCAAATAGCGACAGAATGCGTTGATGTGTCCATGTTCAGGATGTTTCCGCGTTTACTCACCAGTTCTCGCGCCAGGCAACAAGTTGACGTACACGGTGGTGCGGCAAGTGTCTATCGTGAAGAAGTACAAGTCTGCCAATTTCATTAGAGCCACACAAAGAGCTTACCACGCGAGTATGACATTCGGATTGGTCCTGTGTGGCGCAGAAACTGAAAGATACGGATTAATTTCTGAACAAGAAGGGCAGCACAAACGCCTCAGATTACCAAAGTGTGCAGAAGATATTTGTGACATTCGCTCATTACGTCAATTGTTCACAGGAGACCGGCTACTCCTGTCCTAAGAGCAAAAATCGGGGCGTGTAGAGTGAAAACTGAGCACCAACTGATGCGTTTCGATAGAAACAAGCATGTACGTTATTGCGAATGAATCTCAGCTTCGTACAAAGAAATTACGGATATCGAGGACGTCACGGGTTATCGACGTAGTTTCGTTTCACACTGTTCCTTTCAATCAGAACTATTACAAGCATTATAATAAGGTCAGTGAGCCCTTTGTGTAGCTACAATCGAATTGATAAGCCAGTAGGTCTTGACGAAGACACTCACTGCGACACTGTGTGTGTCAATTTGCTGCCTTGTGCGAGAATAATGAGTATATGCAGGAATATCCGGAGCATGGGAACACCGACGCAATCTTTCGCCATCTTCACCAAACTTCAACATTTCACTTGGCATTTGAGACTACCACTACGGCTACAAAAGTGAAAGGTTAATAAAAAAGGGGACTTTTCCACTGACGCGCCCTGTATTATATATTTATTTATTTCATTTGTTTTATTTTGCTTTTCTGACGCTTTTGGCAAATCGCGAAGATGGTGATGAGTGAGCATGATATTATAAAATAAATAGATAAAGGGACACTCTCAAAGGTTACGGATTCGAGTTCCGACTTTATTAGTATCTGTTCATCAGTTTCATGTAATCACCGTTTATTCCCATAGCAGCGATTAGTCAAATTGCGAAGAAATACGGCGTAAAAATAAGAAAAATGCAAACTGCAAGTCCGTGAATAGTTTTGCTGGAATACACCCGGATATTCACAATATATTCGTATTACTTTCTAAAATGAGAATTTTTAAGACAACAAGTGATTATAAGCAATTTTTTTCTGGCTGAAGGACATTCCTGGAGCTCCGAGGAGAGCTCAAGCCAAATAGCCCACCCATTGAATATGCCGCTAATTTTGCGGTGTTCTTAATTTTAGGATTACTGCAACATTTCTTAATTTATATTTTTGTAAGGACGCCAAATGTTTGCATAACGTAACAATCAGCATCGCACTTAAACTAAGGCAACGAAGTAAAGAAATATATTATTAATTTCGATCTCCGTTGGTGTTCGTTCATTAATGCCGTTACCGCCCATTAGTGTTGCCCACGAGACGAGACTTTGGCCTGTCTCGTCTCGTGGAGGCTCGTGGAAATGCTGTCTCGTCTCGAAAATATTCGTTTGTCTTATGACACATGGTCAATCTCGTCTCGTCTCGAATTTTGGAAAGCCTGTCCCGTCTCGTCCCGTGGGCAACACTACCGCCCATCATGTTGCGTAAATGGTTTGTCGTTGTAATCACAACCGTTTTGATGTCCATCTTATCAAGCGCCCCCATATTGACACGGGAGCCACTGTTTGGGAAAACCGATTTCAATTATGGGGCTCTGTGTTGTATACTTCTTATATACAAGAAATAGTTCACCGAAGTAACATCATACTGGTTATCAATAGTTTCTTTTTCTGACATTGCATTTGAATGCCGAGATCGTATACAATTTTCTTTAAATAGTTCCATCTTTTGCTACTTTTCTTCTGGTCCTTTCTGCCAAATCATACGTGTCCTTGCAATAAGAGGCTTTTTCTGCCCATATTTACTAATTGCCTGTTCATACATCGTTCTACTGAACATACTAATTGTGAAACAGGGATTTTTAGTAAAGTCCAGTTGAAACGTAATATTTACTATCACGAATTACCTATTCATATGTTCATTTATTGTGTACACCCAATAAAGAAAATAAACAACGTCATACTTTCGGATTTTTAAGTATGCCACACCTGGAAGTACTTTTCAATATGATATTTTCTTTAGTGAGGTTCTCGTGTCAAAAAAAAAAAGAGAACGAATAAAGATGTTTAAGGTTTATTTGGTGCCAGTTCTTTACGTATGATTTTCTTCCTTGGCTGTAGACTGTAATGTGTAAAGGGTTAAATGCAAATAACAGAAATATATCATTCAATAACAACGTTTGGAAAGAACGATACAGCCGGCTTCCGTGACGAAGTGGTAAGTCGACCTCCGTTGTGGAGTGGTTATCACAGCGAGTCAGGGGTCCCCGTTTCGATTCCCGGGTAAGACATGGATGTTTGCGTTTGTCTTAAACGAGATATTAGAAATTTGAGTAGACTGATTTTCGAAAGAAAAAGAATGACGGGGAAACTAACCCTTGGGGTTATCTTTAAAATAAATGATGGTCAGCGTATTGATCTGCGAAGCCAGAAGTCACAGGTTCGAACGCAAGGCACGCATGTATCATTGTGTTTGTCTCATTACAATTTTATCAGTATCAATATCATCATTCATCGTTGCGATTAACGCAAGAGGTAGAAAAGTAACTTAAAATATTGAAATTATAAATAGCACATGAATGAAGCTCATTAGATATGAGAAAATATGCTTAAAATTACTCTTCCTTTGACGCAGTAAAAATGCCATAGATCGTACGTTTCGATCAAAACGAAAGAAAATTCAATAATTCCACGCACGATTACACGCATAGCCTATGCTGCATTATGCAAGTGCACGAAATGCATTTTATGCCTTTTCTTTTCTGCGTGGATGTAATCTAACTGTTATTCGGCAAGATCAAAATTGTATAGTCTCGCACTCTCAAATCAGCCTTTTATCCTTTGAGGTGCAAAGAAATATCGCTAAAAATTTTACATTTTTGGTGAATTTAACGAATATTACGCCTTACGTTTTATCCATCCAAATATATTTGCAATACGCTTTAATAAGAAAATTTTGTTCGACGGCATAAAGATGACAAATGATGGCAACGTCGGAAAAATACACCTTCTGTCATTATTCAAACTTCAAGAAGTACGTAATCGTTTGATAAGTGAGAGAATCATAGGTATTCTAAAAGTTATGTTTTTTATATCTTATAAAAGAACAGCCCAAAACTTTCAACACAACAAACTACAAAATTTCCTCTTGTAAACGTAGAATAAACAAATGTCCATGTTCCCTATTTAGACATGTAAATAACTATTAATCTTTTCTGAAATGTTTAATTTGGTATTCCTCACAATTGTATGATAATGTTCTCAGTTCACTCCGATTCTGTTTCGTGCTGAGCCGAGAAAAATTTCTGATCGGTTATATTCCAATAGCGGAAGTATGTAGTTGTTCCAGATTTAATGAAGTATCTAAATTATTAGGTATCAAGTTCATTCTCTCCAAATTCGAGAATATTTGTAGTCTTCAAAGAAGATATAAACACAGTAACCAGTCGTTAGTTTAATCCACCATTTATAAAATTCATGTTCAATTTTATCTTCTAGTTATAAATGGAACTACACAAATGGTCATAAACGAATTCACAGCTATCGAACTCGTCAGACTATTTCAAGCGTTGATATGTCCGTATCGGAAGAAAATGGCCATTGCAAATTGTGAATTCACTCAAATTTAATGTTCTATATAATACTTATACGTATAAAATAATTAAAGTCATTCGTTTCGCAAATCGCTGATTCGGCAGAAACAAATTAATACCAAAATTTGAATTTCAATAACATAAATATACAATATTGTCGTTTTTCATATTTTTATATATCCCACGATAAATCCAACTTAATGCAGTCAATTACTTTCATGTTTTTATATCTTAAATTAGTTTTATACAGTGTTCATTACTATATGTTTTTTTTCTATTGGAGATTTGAAAATTAAAAAGGTTATTTTCTTACGTTCATAATTTAAAATAACACATGCACCGTGCTTAACGGCAAATGCTACATTATGACGAACATTTTTATATATTATATACAATATGGTTGTTAGATATATACTTGGGTTAAATACTAATTATATGTAGGGATATATTGTAAACATTATTTCTTTAAATGGGTGCGAAAATTATAAAACACAGTCATTACAAGCCTTTCACGCTAGCAAAAATTAATGAATTAATCCTTCAAAAAATGTTAATCTTTATTACTCTTTTGACCGACTGTAAGAATCAAAATAGCTTTCTTTTTATACATAGAGAACTAATAATACTTAAAGATAATTAAGCGTTAATCAGTGTAAAATTATAACTCGGATACCGAACTGTAGAAAAATATTGTAGGCAATAGCATTGGAAGTATTATATAAGATTCATTGTAAAGTATTAACTAATTGGCTTGAATATTCTCTCGTGATTGTTCATGCAATCTACAATCTAGCTAATTATGTCATAATTACTTAATATGAAAAATGCAGGTAAACTTTTGAGTATGTTTGAGAGAATTTGTCACCGTCTTAATGGTAATTTTTTTTGGCTGTTCATGTTCAGGAATACAATGCTCCAATAATGTTCCTGCTTTCGAGGAACCGTGTGATGAAGGGGTAAATTCTGACATAAATGATCTTGTTTTAAATTCTTCTTAGATATCCAGGAAAGTTGTAGCGCGGATTGACTGTTAGGTACGTAGTATGTGTAATAGTTTTGTGGCGCCTTAAATCTAGTTTCTATTAGAAATATCTAGACAACAGAGGATGCAATCAAGCAAATATTTCTGAATCCTCGATTTGATTTTGCAAATATATTTTTTTTGTAATTGACTGTGTAAGCGTGATTTTTCGAGATCAGAGATGTTTTTAAAGAAATAAGGTTCTCTTGGTCGCTTAGGACCAAATACGAGCATAACCTTAAACATATTTGACAAGAATAAGCTCACGTATATAAAAACAACATGCCAATACGTTGTTTGAAATTATATACACGCGCAATAAATATATTATTATGCACACATGTCAAAATAAAATTGAAATTTAAATGTTTTCGCTGTTACTGCATGTAAGAATCAATAACGAACGTAGAAATTAATTTAATTTAATACGTGTACGAAAGGTATTTGGTGCCTAAAATATGTGTGTTAATCTTTGAGTGCAAGGGGCGACTAACTATAAATTTGTCAATTGCGAGCTTTTTTTAGCTCGCGCACGAACGAACCGCAGTTTACAAACCTAAATGTTCCGTTGACTTAGGAGACAACGTGCAGGCATGGAAAAAGATCCCAAGAAAAGTTGTCAGGACACGGAAAGTACTTTTTAGAGAAATACAGAGAGTTAAGAAAACAACTTACCGGATGATGGCCGATCGGAGTATCGCGTGCAGTAGACCCACGCCGGCCACAGCAGGGGTTGAGAAGACGAGGAGTTTGTGTTCCCTCCCGAGTACGTCGAGGGGGGCAACTTCGAGAGGTCGATCGGCTGATTGTCCGCGTCTGCACCGTTCGACGCCGTCGACTTTTCGTCCTTTTTACCGTCACATTCACTGTTCTTCTGCTTTGCGGTCGCGGGCTTCGAGTTTCTCGCCGGAGCCGGCGGTTGGGTGAGTCTCTGGGCGGCCACTGGTGTCGGCGACTTCCGACAACCGCCGCTGCTCGGGCGCCCGAACTCGGGCTTCAAGATATTGTCTATACTGAACTTTAGCGTTCGCACTGGGGGATTGTTGTTGTTATTATTGCCATTGTTGCTCGCATTGTTGTGATTGACTACTTCCACGATGCGATTCTCCGGTCGGTGGTTATTGCTAATAGGAACTTCTTGGTTGTCCGGCGAAGGTGCCGGCGAGGGTGAGGTCAGGTCACTTTCCAGGCCTGAGCCGGAGTCCAGGATGGGTGCGTCACTGGGGATAGGCGGGGGTGATTCACTGCCAACACTGAGTTCTTCGTCGTCGTCCGAACCATCCATGGTGGCGTCGCACCCGCTGTCTCTGCTCACCTCCGGTAGGTGCTTGCACTGGTGGTACGCGTCGCAGTAGAGTCCCGTGCTCGATGCCGGGCTCGGGCGTCCCATCAACGATGAACCGTCGGCATTGTTGCCGCTGGGGTCGTGGTGAAGCAACGCGCTGGTTGCCATCGTCGTAAGCATTTGTCGCACTGGGTCAGGCGTTGATCATCGTTGACAATTCCCCGAACCCGCGTTCGCGTCACATTATCCCGGCCAAAAACTCGACAAAACTTGAAAATATTGGCCAGCACAAGCGCACGACACGATCACCTCGGCGGCTCGCGTAGGCCTCCTCCGCCAAGCCCTCTCGTGCAGTCGCCCCAGCGTCAAGGTACGCCGAGCCACACCGGAAACCGACAACGTCTCCACGGGGAACGAAGGGGGAGAAGGGCGGGGCGAAACGCGCAACGCGCCAGTTGCCGTGACGTCATCGAGCTCGCTTCCCGCCCACCGGGTCGTCCCCGACGGTCCGTCGTCCAATCCGGAACCCCGTTACATCTGGCCGTTCCGCTATCTGGCAGGCATCTTCATAAGGTGTGATTTGCTGTTTGGTTTCCAGGGAGAGATTTTGATAGGAAGGGTTCCCCCTCCTGTCTGGGGTATTGTCCACACTAACTCTCTGAGCGTGATTGTCGTTTTTGCGCTTACCCCACAATAAAATAAACGCAAGTAGGCCTACTGTGTACGTGTAAATGCAGTAAATATGGGCATGTGCGTTGTCTGAATGTGCATCCGTAGAAGCAAGGAAGGTAAATGGCATTTTACTCACGGTTGAAAAAAGTTCTAGGCAGAGGTTGGATGTATAAAAATTACCAGGACAATTATCCATTACTATGTTCTTTAGTTCGTTTTACACAATGCTAGGTTCCAAAAATCAAACAAATGAGTCCACACAGGAGCTGCTGACAATCTCTGAACAAGCAGCATTAAAATTCAATATCTTACAAGAGATATAATAGAAAGATGAATGTAAATACTGCTAGAAAATTTGCTTGGTAAAATTTATTCATTCCATTGTACAGTTGGACGTAAATTGTCCAACGCTATTTTCTTTAATTTGCTCTTGTATCCTACGTCTTTTTCAAGAAGCTTCCTTGTCGTTTACTTCCAGCTCGTAAACCTCGCATAAAACAAAGTAACAGTTTGCCTGGTATGATCTTTGTATTCGACTGTACAGTCAAGTTCAAAGGTTATTAGTATGCAAAGTGTCCATCATTACTTTAATTCACTTTACTTCAACGTTCTTGCATGAAATGTGTTCCAGCGATGTTCAAGAGGGATTTATTTATCTGCTTATAGTTTACAGATGCCATTTAATTCTTGAACAGAAAGAGCAACCAGCCTGGTTTGCTGGGGACTTGTCCCGATTTTGAGCAATTCATATCCTAAACGCATAGAGTCCTGGTTTTCTCAAAAAAAAAAAAATGCAGTAATTTGTATCACAGTTTCCAAATGACAAGAAAACTGGAGGCTATGTGAGACTGTAAGTTCACCTGTACTAGGGGTAATATAATAATCTACATTTAAGTTTAAAAACATTTCATACTTGTTTTCCTCATTTAATTACCTTTACTATAAATACTTATGTTAACTGGTTGTAGAAGAAAGTATACTTATAATAATCGTGTAAATGGTAATAATAATAGAAAAAGTATAGCTTACAATTTTTACGGTCTCCTAATAATATTGCAGGTTGTCATTATCAAAAATTGGTCACCATCTGAAAACACATTTCCAAAAAAGAGCTCCATGTTGATCCGTAATTCGACTGTACCTTCTAAGTAATTATAACGGATTAAGATTTATTCAACAGCGCTCTTTCACATCCAGAACATGAAAATCAGTTGTTGCAAACGAATTTGCAGCTTGTAAATACACATAGTACACAACGCCCGACATTTAATTCCCAGATTGGACACGAAATTCTTTTGGGGCACTTCCAAAAAGTACTTCTGATCATTTTTTACACGTTATGATATGTTATTCGGTAGAGATAAAAGTGTCCAACCGTGTTCTAAAAGTTCACAAAGTTCATTTTCAGGAAGTTTGTAACATTATCTGGCATAGGCCTATACTTTTGGTACTGCACTTCTCTTGGAAAAAGTTGCATGGCAAAGATGCTACACATTCGCCAAACAATGATATGTATGGTGTTCATTGTTGCACGTAGATTAAGCCAGGAGAGGTACACTGAGGTGAGGTGCACTGGAGAGAGAGAGAGGGTGGAGGGGAGGGAGAGAGACTATTTCGAGAATAATCAAGTGCTATAGGTAAAAATGCGCTAACTTATGGTAAAAATGAATTATTATAGTGAAGAAATAACAAATTTTTTAAAAATGAAACTGGTCAAAATTATACTACCGGAGAAAAATACATTAAAAAAACAACAACAACAATAAAGCTGACATAAATTAATTTGTGTTTCGTCGAAGGTGCGTGTATGATTGTGATTTTTATAAGTCTCTGTAACTGACTTTATGAAACATAAGTATAAATTACTGGTAATAAGTGTTCTTGCATTTTCACATATTTAGCTGACAGTACACAAATCCGTGTGCATATTTATCCATTTTAACTTTGACACGTTTGTGCTAGACTTTGATCCCCTGTATAACCAACATGAAGGTACTTCCCCTAATTTCGTCTTCATATATTTTTTTTAATATTTTTGAAACGGAAGCTATACACAAGGATGAGATGTTATTCTTAGGCTGTGTGAACGCAAAACCCAAAACGTGTCAATTGACACACATATTTTGACTTCAATAACACATTAACATGCATAAACTGCAAATGATGCACGTTAATGTGGTATTGAAGTCAAAATGTACGTGTCAATTGACACGTTTTGGGTTGGGTGGAAGGGAATAAAACGTTTCAAAATATGTCTTACATTTTGCAAAAACTTTCAGATAAAATGTTAACTCGTGGTATTGTAATTCAAAAAGACTCACAAACGATGTATTTGAGAAAATCTTATCTATCTAGCGCTTAATCTGCAATACTAAACAAATTAACCAATAATACTCAGTATTAATGGCATTTCTAAAAGCGGAGGTATGGAATGGGGGGGGGGGGGCTATCCAGCTTGAGCCCTTCATCGAATGATATTTGATCTCATGGCAGTACATATCCAACAAATGCTGTTGCTATCATAACCTGTCGATTTACAAATTCTCATTGCATGAGGCACTGCGTTTACATATAAATAAATATCACAAGGTAAATAGAACTTTCTTAGTACATTGGAGTGCGTCGACTGAAAACTCATTCTATTTTTTTTTAAATAGCCTCAACTACATATGTATTATTTTTGTTTTGTGATAAATCGGCCTGTTTGGATGAAATCACAGGTGTGCTTGATTGGTATCGGCTACATTGTTGTAATATCTATCAAGGGTGACCAGAGAGTGCGGGTTCATGACGCGCGCTACATCATGTAGGAATTTTGGAGGTAAACAAAAATAACAGAACTTCACAGTGTAATAAACGATTTGAAAAATATTGTTTTATATTTGGCGATGATTTAATAGTTGTTTATTATTAAAGAGTTAACGTAATTTCTTCCCGAGAAAATATTGGAACGAAATAGATGAAAAATTCTCTTGGTCGCTTTGCTCAAAATGAAACCTTTTCTGTAAAAGTACCCTTCAGTTTATGCGCAAGCTATTCCTTAAAAAAGGCTTACGATTTGTTAATGCGATATCGTGCAGTGCATTCAAATCGATAGAGATGCACAATGAGCAAGAACGGGAGGAAATCATTGGATTATAAAAGTTACGGCTTCCTGTGAAACTATTGATGCTGTATTACATTAGTATTATTGTCAGTTTTGGAAAGAAATAGAGCTAAACAATTTTATTGGTCTGTTCGCTCGCAAATTATTACATCTCTGTAAGCCTAAATCAACCGTTTTATGACGTTTGTATTAATTACTTGAGTCCCTCTTTCAGTCAGTTTTGTGAGGGTGAGGGAGGAGCTAAGGTTGTTGTTTCGATTCTACGTAAAATTGTAGATCACTTCGAAATAGTATAGTAATGTGCGTAATTAGAATATAATGTCAGTACTATTTTTTTTCGTGACTACCGCGCTGTATGGGGAATGGTAACGCTGCTATCTGTCATGTTCAGATATAAAAGTAAACAAAACTGCATGTTGTATCACTTCCTTCGGTGTGGTACACTCGAGACAACATTCGAGATACAGTCCTGTCTCCATGTCAAGGATGTGTATCATTGTGTTTGCCCAGCTTCAATTTCATCAGCTCGCCATTCATCCTCATCGCCGCGTAGCCAAAGAAGTAGAAAACTGACGTCACATAAACGAGGGAGAGATTCGAGAATTCGGATATTAGTTCCTATATGGGACCTTTATCAAAGCAAGGCGACTCGTTAAAAATATCACACAATCCCCTCCTGAAGAAAAGTTGGTAAATGGAATCGTATATCTAAGACAAAACGTAAAATTTGTGACTGCTCAATTTAGCCAAGTCATCTTCATCGACGCGATTAATCAAAAGTAGAAGAAAAGCGACGTTAAATAATTTCGTACTTCTTTAGGTTAATCACAACCACAGGGATGAGAAATTGATGAATATTGCACAAAGTCTCGAACCCAGATCGTGAGTCGAGCTCTGAACGTGTTTGACCACCGAAGCAGCTAATAAATGACCTTCCGCTATTGATTATATTTTAACGTTTTATTATAATAAGAATTGTGTAGAATGGCCTGTCTCGAGCAAAGTAAACGCACATCAAAAGCAATTGTACGATCATGTCTCAATTCGATTGAACTCTTGTGTTGTTCGTTTATTACTCAAGGAATTTAACGTCGCGTGTGTTGAAACTAGAGTTAACTGTGAAGAAGGACGTTGGTGAGTTTGTAAAATCTGTTTATTTTACAAACTCACCAACGTCCTTCTTCACAGTTAACTCTAGTTTCAACACACGCGACGTTAAATTCCTTGAGTAATAAACGAACAACACAAGAGTTCAATCGAATTGAGACATGATCGTACAATTGCTTTTGATGTGCGTTTACTTTGCTCGAGACACGTTTTATCAACAAATCAAGCCTTGGGAGACGACATCATACTCGCCCGTCTAATTGCAGGCTTTCCGCGAGCCGTGTTCGCGTCCGACTTCCCGATTAGTTGCAGCCTCGTGCTGCTTATGGTGCTGCTGTCTGCGAGACCGAGAGGAGGACTCTGCGCGCCATCTAGTGACGGGAAGAGGAACTAGGTTCGCCGTTTGCTGTTCAAACGTTTGGACGCTGTTTTTTCTTCTGTCTGTCTATTTTGTTCGCATGGACAAACTCGTATGCATTTAGCACACACACAATAAATGTATATAAATTACAAAATTTCTGAATTATCATCACCATGGTAGCCGAGCGACTTTTTTATTAGTGCTCCGCTACAAGGTTTTGTGTTCGAGCTCCGGTGCGGGCATTGGTATTCCTTTCTGTTTTATCTGCCGTTAGTTTTAACATATCACAATTCATTATCACTGTGACGATTACCTAGGCAGGTAGAAACCCACATTAAATTAAGAAACTTTTTAAAATGTCAAAGTTACACTAAAACGTATTTCTTCTAAATAATGTAATATAAATGTTTGCTTGATATTCTGTGTTAGAACACTATATTTTAATTTTCTTCCCGTTCCAGAAATATTACTGTTAATGATTCTAATTCAGCGATTCCCAAAGTGTGCGCTGGCTTACAGGGGCGCCGAGAAATGTTCCAATATTTCACTGAAATGACACTGACTTGTTACTGTACACATGGTTTTGGATACGATTGTTCCAAATATGTGCTTATTTAGTACTTCTTACATTTAAAATGTTTCTGAATTTGAAATATGTGTTTATTTTTTAACTTAAGGCAAGCAACACTAACTGAGCTTTGCAAGTGATAGATAGGCCTACATTCTGACTTGGGCGATGCCGAAAAATCTTTAAATACTACGGACGCCGTGAAACGAAAAAGTTTGGGAACCCAGGTTCTGTGTATTAATGGGCCCCAATTATACGTTAAAATATCTCAATTTATAAACTTCCTTTTTTGGAATGGCTTTAAGTGTTGATGTGTCGTTCATATTTTTCCTTTCATGCCAAATTTATTGCGAACCGTATTTTTAAAACCGTGCATATCTTTGCCTTCATTTGGGTTGGTTCGATCAATCGGTCGATTTGGAGGCAAATGCGGCCGGAGCGTGGTGCTGATTCCATCACCTCCACAATGGGTGGAAATCGGGAATGAGTGGGACCCTATACATTCACAGATCCCATAATGTATCTTCTTTGCACAGCACAATGAGCACGGGCTAACTTTACCCCACTAAGTACATTTCAGGACAGAAAAAACTTTGCCTAATCATTTCTTTTAGTCCTTTGAGACTTTGCAATGGGCAGACTGAGACGACACCATACCTGAAAACCTTAAAAAAAAAAAAAATTGTCGCTATGGTCTTTTCAGCTAGAAACGCTTTTCTGCTAAGTGTAAAACACGATGTGTGAAAATATTATTTGGATCGATGAAAAAATAATAGGCAACCTTTGTCGCCTGGTTATAAATGATTTTCATCTTGTAAGTACGACGTACAAGGTGTGTTCCAGTGGTATAAGTAGGATGGGGCAGCAGGGGCGGCGTCCCGGGCCCCCGAAAGATCGGAATAGTGCAATGGGTTTTCCAGCCTTACGTTTTTGTTAGACTGGGCAGGCAGATTTCAGTGACGTGTGAGGCCCAAAGCTGGAGGTTTCGTATAGATGCCGTAATTATGCCATGATTTCCCATTATGCTATAAGCAAAGAGTGTCCGTGGAGAAAAAATGTGGAGATTTTAACACAATTAAACAAGAATTGTTGCAATCCTTACTTAACTGTGTCAGCAAAGCTGACGGTAAATCGGTGTATGTACAAAAATGAACCCAACAACTTGCACCTCAAAATTGGGCCACATTCGGACGCTCTCCTTTAACATTTTTGCTAGCATAAATGCTATGTAAATGCTTCCAAAAATCTTATTGCAGACAGTACTTTACACGGAAGCATTTCGTGTAACTTTTCGGCTAGATTTTGTCATTACAATACATAATATATACAGCATGAAAGGCACGTCGAGTTACACCATCTATGGTGAATGCACAATTGAAACAACTAAAATAGCTATTATTTCATACATGTACTGTACACGTTATAAAATATGTATATAAACAGCGACATTGTTTTGTACCTAATAACGTTTTATGAAACATAATTCCTCTCGGTTGAGTAGTTATCGGCTTTTAAAAGTGCGAAGTGATGCATTGTTTACATCTGCACTCGTGACCTAGAGCTCGCTTCTGATTGGTTATGTTACGAAAAATGTTACGGAAAGAGGACGGATCCTATCCTTGAGAAATGCCATGAAATATGCCATGGTATCTGAAATGCTATAAAATTTTGCACTTTACACGGTAGCATTTTGATCATGAGAAAAATGGTAAGGAAAATGCTTTCGTCTAAAGCTGGCATTAATCATAATTTAATGCTGAAGAAGAAAACCGATAAAGAGCCCTTATTTTTGGTAACAGTTCAGAATGTCTGTAACTTTCTTTCGGTACCGGCATTCTGCAATGGCAGGAGTTAAATTGTTGAACAAGAAATAATCCGAACCCAACTCTCAAAATACCCAACACGACGGGCAGGAAGATAAGGAGTTGTGTATGCTCTTAGAGAGAGGCTTTTTGATGTATTGAAAGTTTTTTTTCTTATATAATATTAACAAACAGGAAGCCAGATGAAAGAGTGGAGCTAAGGGGAAAAATTGAATCTCTCTGTTTCAATGTAAAGTATTGGAGCAGATGAATATCACTTCTAAGTCATGACAAGCAAACACTCTTGACATGGCTGCACATGAACTCTTCTGGAAACGCTATCTTAGAAATGACAGCTTCTGGGATCATTTGAAACACTTGCTGAAATAATGAAAATATGTACCAAGGTATTTCGAGCTAACTCTCTGGCAATAAAATCAAAAAGGTAAAGATGCACTTTGACGAAGTGTCCAAAGACTTGCCAAACCGAAAGAGCTGGTTCAACGTATCAATATTTTAACCGATGATGGACACAATTTACTCACAACTGGGCAATCGTTTCAAAAGCATGAAAGCAGCTGGACACATAGAAAGTTATAAACCTTTTTGTCAAGACACCCCATAGACACTGAGCTTCGAAAGGAACTTGAAAAAATTGCCAAAAATATTTCCTAACTTTTCAGTTCTTTCAAACACAAGATAAAGGACATGATGTGATAGAGCTTGCTCATCACAGGGTGTACACAAAAGAATATAGGAGTTTTATATTTGTTTATTTCTCTTATCTGCGGCATACAATAATAAGCCATACATGAGATGGAAGTTTATTTAGCATCTACTACATGCACACTACACACACTACGTTACACAGCACACATCCAACAGGTAGCCGAGTTCTTCCAATATTCTGGTCAGCGTCCCCGGCGTAATGAATGCAACAGCCTGTTCAATCTATAGTCTCAAGTCCCGAAGTGGGATTCACGTTTGGCTGGACAATCTAGCGTTTCCAAATGCACGTTCGAATTTCCGCTGACCTGTATCGACAGAATTGCATTTCGTAAACTTCAGAGCACAAAAATTTTTCTTTGAGGAGTCACCATCTTGAAAACTGGCGCTGATGAAACAGCTTTTCATTGTCGCCGGACAAAATTTCCACAGTTGCTCTTTTGTTACATTTAAGGCACAAATGCGTACGTTGGCTTACATTGCCATAACACCTACTTATAACTCGGATATTCTTTTGTGTACACCCTGTATCGTTTATTGACTTCCAATTATGCTGATGTGTGCACAGATTGTTTCATGTACAGTCACCGGCAATAAAAATTGGACATCTAGATCCTGAGATACTGGCTTCCCTGCATGGCGCTATGTGTGTTGCCTAACTCTACGGCGATCAGTGTCAATAGCAACAAACAATAGAAGGTTCTGCTATCGCCGTAGTTAGGAAACAGACATAACGCATTGCAGGGCAGGATCTATTTAAGTGTCCCACTTATTTCCGGTGACTGTACCTTACTGCAAAGACAGAGAGGTCGTTTTCTAAATTTAAATTTTAAAAACATATTTACGCAGTACTACGGGTCAGGAAAGTTTTAGTGGCCTGGCTTTTTCAACTGAAAATGACAGAAGCTAAAAAATCAAGTTTAAGAAAGTAATCGATGCTTTAGCGCAAATTTTAATCTAAAGGGTGTTCCGTATAGGACGCCGAATTTGAATCTAGTTCTATTGTTTTGTTTCGAGGTGGGCAGAAATGTTCTTACTACTGTTGGCATCTGTTGTCATGCCGCTCAACTGTTTTGACTCGTTTGTTGTGGTTTCCTTCCGAAAATCCTAGAATAGCCTAATCCAGGAGCGTGAAATCCATCCATCCGCTGAGAACGACTGTGTGATGTGGGTTTTGGCAGGTGGAGTGTGATCTTACACCCTGTGATTTATTCTTATGGGAGTTTGTGAAATCACAGGTGTACGCCAACAAACCACGAACCCTTTTGGAACTGAAGGCGGAAATCATACGGGTGATTGGAGGCATCGGGACAGACATCTGCGAGAGGGTTATCAATAATTTTGTGGAGGGGTGTAAGGGGTGACCTTCCACGTAGGCGCCCAAAAGTCAACCTCACTTCCACGTAGTACACCCTGGACTAAAGACTAACGATGCTCTGGCGACTGGCACTATGGCCAGTATAATTTTGTGTGTGTTGTCCTGTTTGTTGTCCTTGTGTGTGCTGAGTGCCCGTTTACGGCCTCAGCTTTTAACAGAAGTCAGAACATTTTAACATTTTTAGTTATGCAACGCTAGAGTTGTTATTTGTAATGATAAGGGGCTGGCCCCCGTATAATGTGACGGGAGCAAAATAGCCTAAGTGCTGACGCTCCCAAAATTTTAAATTAAAAAAAAATAATAATAATTTTGTGGAGCGTATAAATGCATGCAGACTCAGTGGTAGACATATGCCTGACATTGTTTTTCATACGTAAATGGGAGATGTTACTGCTTACATATATGTGAAATATAACTATTTTCATGATATTGATATTTTCCCTATTTTTATTTAATTTTCTAATTCGGCGTCCTATACGGAACACCCTATATCATGTAAGCATTGTAATTAATCATCAATTTCAATTTGATAATGAACAAAGAAGATATTTCACAGTATCTCTTTTTTAAATTATTTTGCATATTCGCCTCTGGCATTTATAAAAAACAAACACATTTTTAGTTATAACAATGAGAATTATATTTGCTTACCCCATACGATAAAATTACGAATTTTTGTATTCGTACATCCGGCCACTATAACAGCAGTAACTGGGGGTCACTTAAGTAGTCTGCTCCGGAAACTCCCACGAGTCTTGTTATACGCCCTTGGTGTGTTCATGCGGATGAGTCAATTAAAAGCAGTGAATAAGCATTGGTTGGCGAAATTACTCTCCTTTAGGGTAAACTGCAAAGAGAAACCTGCTTCTTCGGTAAACAGGGAACTTACACTAATCTAATTCAATAAAACGTGCATTTATGTAATATATGCACTTATTTTTCAAGTTTTTTGCTTCATTGTCACAAAGTTTTCACGACTGGCTTTTTCGAGCCAACCGCTTGGCGGCGCTAGTTACTTCCACAATGGCCTTTCAGATGTGATATATTTATCCTATTATAGAACCTGGCTCATGCGCTTGGAACTCTCCACAAATGTATACTTTAATTGAATGGGATTCGATCCAAGAACACGCAGACGCCTGTCTGCTTGCGACGACATGTTCTCACGACACGCATTCTTTCCCTCCCTCACGAAGAACCAAAAAACAATCTAGAAAAGCCGTTGATTGACCCGGCACTCGTGTGGCACTTCCTATCGCGTGAATCCTATCACGTCACACACGCTCCAATACACCGGTCGTTACGGTGACAAATAACAACTCTCAGACTGCGATTAAGTAGGTAACAGTAGCTGGTGCATCGCCGTAATAAGACATTCAATTTACGTACTCAATTTTCCATGCAGGTCTCTGTATCCCAACGCCCCTTCTGGTAATTGCTGTGTACGTACAAGCGTCTGGATGATAAATGTGGTCAGAATATAACTTCATTGTTTATAGAAGCTTGTTATTTCCTAATTGCCTTTCACAATTCGCCTGTTTCCTGTGTTTGTATTTCCAGGTGCGGTTTCTTGGTTTTTACGTTGCTCATAATGTCTGATATTCTCTCAGATGTAGACAAGACTGTTGTCTGGAAACACTTACCTATTGCACACAGAACCCAAACTGCGTGATTTGAAACAAATATACATTTTTTACTTCACTTAAATACTAAAGTGCACAAACTGCTAATAATGCACTTTTAGTGCATCGCAATATACATAGAGAAATACAGTATGTAACATTGTTATTCGTACACATAGAATTTCCGAGGAAAAAATGTCATATCTACTAGTAAATATAATCATTTTCATATGTACCTGGAAATTAATGTTAACGAAGGTTTCAGCAACAAATGTAAATAAAATTGTATGTTCAAAATGTATAAAAAGAGAATATAATTTGTGTGAAAAGAGAAAAACACGCTGTTTCATGCAACATTGTTATTCGTACAGGCAAGAGCTTCAATCTTCCTCGCATACAGCGCCACTGCTATTCGGGCGATTTCGTGCAGTTTGCAACTTCGTAACAAGTTTGAACATGCAGGCGCGCTCCCCGTCAAGCGGAATGCTGGCGTAGGTATTGTTGTAGGCCTATCGTCTATCTATCAGAGTGTTCGAAATGGGCAAGGTGAAGGAATTTAGTTCCGATCTGAAGGATGTTATTATAATTTGGCCCTTAGAGGTTATTCGTTAAGGAAAATTGGACAAACAGTCAATAAATCACACTCCACAGTTCAATACATAGTAAACAAATTTAGAGAGGATGGTTCAGCACAGAATGTGCCGAGAAAACCAAAAGAGAGAAGTTTGAATAGACGTAATGAACGCTTTATTTTAAAAAGAGTGCGAGAAATCCCCCGACTAAGTGTTCCTCGGTTACGACCGTTAGTAGAAAATGTTGCTGGCAAGATGATGTCCGATCAAACTGTCCGACGTGCCTTGTGGAAGCATGGATATCATGGCAGAATAGCACGAAAAAGGCCGTATGTAAGTAAGGTGAATCGCAGGAATAGACTTTCATTCGCGAAAGAGCACATCCACAAGGACCAGGAATTTTGGGATAGTGTCATATGGTCAGACGAGTCCAAGATTAATATATACGGGTCAGATGGGATAAATAGGGTCTGGAGAAAATCAAATAAAGACAATGATCTCATTAATACAGTTCCAAAAGTTAAACACGGTGGTGGGTCATTAATGAATTGGGGCTGTATGTCGTCCAAAGGTGTTGGTACCATCCAGTTTATTGATGGTATCGTGGATGCATATGTCAGGCACAAATAATTAGTGAATCATGTGTTCCAGGGTGCATTATATCACATATTTGAACATATTGAAGAACAATGTAAAGCAGAGTGTCCAAAAAATGGACATGCCGCCTATCTACAGATTCCAACAAGACAATGACAGTAAGCATAAGGTGCGAGTTAACATGAATTGGCTAATATGAAATGTGCCCAAACAAACTACAAACACCAGCTCAAAGTCGAGACTTAAATCCCATTGAGCATTTATGGGCAATTTTGAAGAGGCGAGTCCATAAAGCAGGCGTCAAGTCCAAACAAGAGTTGAAAACTGTTGTGCAAGCCGAGTGGAATAAAATAAGCTCTGAAACATGTCAGAAACTGGTTAATTCTATGAAGAACAGGCGTCAAGCAGTAATTAAAGCCAAAGGATACGCATCAAAGTATTATAACTGTGGGTCAATTTGCTCTGAATATACTTTTTTCTTTTATATTATTAAGTGTACGAATAGAAAAGTTGTACAAAAAATGGTATGTTTCTCTTTCAGTTTCATTTAATTTATTATTGTCATTGGTTATACAGAATTTGGGTAAGATTTTATGTTCCTAATGATATTAGTTATTGAATTGTAAAGAAACAATTTCAAAAGAGTGTATTTCCTTCCAGATATTAAAGCATTTTCTTTGAAAATCCATGTGTACGAATAAGAATGTTACATACTGTATATGAAAGCATACTTTTATCAGCTGCTGCCCCGTGCGATGGACTAAATATGCATCCCGTGGCGGAGTGGTTAGAACATCGCGCTACGACGTTAGGGGTCCCGGGTTGGAATCCTGGCCTTTGCATGGATGTTTGTGAGTGCTCACTCATTCCCATCTTCGCAAATTAGCCAAAAGTGGCACAAAAAGTGAAGTAAAATAAAACAAATCAATCAATCAACCAATAATTTTCTCAGACTAATCCTTTTTCCATAATATACACTTTAAACTTTTGTTCTTCATCCATTATTGTATTTTGAAAACTTTCAAGTAGGGTAAACTGGGGTGAATAGGACCGTCAGATGAATCGGGCCACTCACAACATAAATCAGTCTTACATGTTATAGAAGTGAGGGGGCTAAGCCTGCGCCACACCGTCGGTCGACTGCGAGTCTGTACAAGTTTATTGCGCAGTTGGATTCCGTGAACGTTGGGTGCTGATTGCGTTGGGCAGCAGTCTTCATCAACAATCGAAGGTAAGTGTTACGAAATATGGCCTATTGTTAATATTTCTGTCATGTATTCATTCTTGTTAAGCTTTGTTGTTTTGTTGAAAGTTTAGAACTTTAATTTTTTTAGCTTCAACAAAGACAACTTGTCATGGCTTCCTTCTTTATCGGAAATGAACCAAAGTAGGGTTGCGAACTCAATTTTTCTATATATTACCAATCAGGGTGAATAGGGCCACTTTTCTGATTAAAATGCTAAATGTATGTAATTGATAAATAAAAGTAATGTTCTTTTTTCTCGTTCACCTAGGCCTACTAATGAAGCAGAACACAATGGTTGGCCTACCACCTCAAAGTCTTTAGAGATATGATTTGAGTGTGGCACCATGTCTCACAATGCAAGTTTTACATTCCGTGATTTAATACCTACTCCCAAAAAGATTCTCCAAAAAGGATCTCGTAAGCCTAGGCCTAAACAACGTGCTGAGTTACTAACGTCCTCAGAATCTCTCCGCAAAGCACTATTCAAGAGGAATCAGAAACCTAGAAAAGGAAACACGAAGGAAGAAAAAGAAGATAATGTAAATGATGAACCTGAAGTAGCTCCAAATAAGAATGAAAGTGATAGGGATGTGTGCACTTTCTGTAACATTTCATCTTACCATCCTCTGTCTTCGTCCTTCGGAGACTGGATATGTTGCTCCAAGCGCAAAGCGTGGTTTCCTACTCGTTGTGTGGGTGCAGAAAAAAGAAAGATATTTACTTGCGGACGTTGTCTTAACAATGCAGAAACACGCGAAAAGAAATGTCCAACAAATTAGCACTTTTGAGCATGCAAATCCTGCCATTTTATAATTTTATTTTCTGAAATATTGTACTTTATGTGATTTTCCAAATTATGTATGATTTTTGTATGGTTGGTACAGTTTATATTCATAAAGTATATGTGGCCCTATTCACCATACAGGTGGCCCTATTCAGCCGGACATGTTAGGGTAAATAGGGCCAAAGCATGTCTTTCTTTTTTATTTGTTATAACATTATAATATTTTTGAAATGCAAAATTTGATGTTGACTCTGTAGTAGACATATGGTTTATTATATTTGTGTAAAAAAATCCTACATTAAAACATCGAATACAGTAGTTCTAGGTGATTTTCTTAAAAGTGGCCCTATTCGCCCCAGTTGACCCTACATAAGTCTCATTATATAAGAAATGTTGCTGTTTTTACACTATGCAACTAATATTTAATATCCTTGAATATTTTACTCGGACTCGGTATGGACTTCCGAAAACAATTGAAGGGGCTCGGGTGTAAAACATGGTGACAAAATGCAGATTTTGAGATATTGAAAAAAGTCTGATTTACAAATTAAAATAAATTTCTAAATTATTTACAGCAAATATGATTCACTTGTATGTTTACTATCATACAAACATGATATTTCATCCGAATTATTTTTTTCGGTGGTGCTACATGCTATTTGTTCGGAGGTTGTTCAAGGAATTGTTGTAGTTACCATGCTTTACATGCAGCGATATTATCAAAATGAGTGATCAGATACCGCTTTATTCAAGCTAACTTGTGATGTCAGTTCAATAATAATATTTTGACATTAGACTTTTTATAGTAACCATAACAATTTGTAACACAAGAATGAAAGCCTTTAATAATAATAATTTTATTCAATAAACAATAACCTGAGCTACTTGTAAGAAGTTTTGCTATGACTGAAATGAACACCATTAGAAAAGTAAGTTAATAGTATTTAAAGAAATAAATTCTGAATGCTTCTGATTAAATATAACTTCCTTATATCTATATGGAAATCAATATTAGTAAAAAAATGTTTATATATGAGCGGTTTTTCAGCTTCACATATCTACTTCACACACAGAGGCTATATTTATTACCTCAGCATGCCAAGCAGAATGCGATTCACAAGCCTCTCTTGACACAAAGCTGTATTACGTAGACTATCCAAATTGCATAAGATGGCAATATTAGAATTTTGTAATTCAATAAGCAATTTATACATAAAATAGGGATGGCCTCTTTCTTTCGAAAAATTGAAAATCTAAAAATCATTTTTTCGAAAATGAAAAGTGGAAGTAGGTACGATTTTTTTTTCTAAAAACAAAAAAGTGAAAACGAAAAACTATTTTTTTTTCGAGAAACGATTTTTTTTCTTTTAAAAAACGAAAAACTATTTTTTTTCGGAAAACGATTTTTTTTTCAAAAAAACGATTTTTTTCAAAACTATTTTTTTTTCGAAAATCTAAAAATATTTTTTTTTCGAAAAACAAGAAAGCGAGAAACGATTTTTTTTTTTTCGAAAAACCGAAAAACGAAAAATCGAAAGAAAAAATTCGAAAAGGTAATCCTTACTTTTAATCTCTATTTTCAAGATAATAATTACCGGCCCCCGTGGCGGAGTGGTTAGGAAATCGCGTTACGACGTCAGGGGTCCCGGGTTCGAATCCCGGCCTTGGCATGGATGTTTTTGAGTGCTTATTCAATTTCATCATATCATCACTCATTTCCATCTTCGCAAATAAGCCAAAAGTGGCACAAGACGCGAAGTAAAATAAAGGAAATCAATGAAGACACAATTATAACTTTGTAACTTTCTGTTGTATTTTTCTTTAACTTGACATGTTTGTAAAGAATGATTTCAAATGTACACAGGGCTTAAGTTCTTAATAGTTTTCACTGATATTTAGCTCTTATGGATTAAAATAGCTATAATTTCGAACCAAGAAGAAGACATATTTGCAATATGAACAATAAAATAATTTGCTTTCATCAAAGTCACACATATCATAAATACGAAAGTTAATTAAATTACAAATACGTTATTAGGTCCACCATAAAAATATTATAACTTTTAAAATGCGCATTACAGATTTATGAAAGAAATATTTTATAAAAGTACTAAGCTGTTCCAAATAATTGATATGATTCAGATCAAATTACATATTCCTTAAATGCAATACATTTTTGACGTTGCTTGTAAGTATCTTAAAGCAGCCTTAAATGCGCATACCCAATTAAAAATGAAACAAATTTCTATGTGACTACAGTCATTTATATCTAGTAGACGAAAAGTATGTGCTTCTCTACTAGATCGCAGTTCACATCCAGCTACGAGAGTAAAATTTAATTCGAAACTTCCATTATGAGCACTGCTGCATGTAAACAATGGTATCTACAGTAGATGCCACGTTTTACATGAAACCGAATGTACGTGGATATGCACAGTTTTAGTCGTATTTTTGATTGGCAACCTCTTCATTCTCCTCATTCTTAGTCGGAGGTTCATATTCCGGGTCATTATGGGAATCATATACACTTTCTAACTCGTTCTCATCTTTGCTGTTGCCTGAATACTCGCAAACTTTCTGAGACACGTTGCAATTCAGTAACAGCCTTTTCGCCGCCATCTTTGATACTTACCATACTTTACATGAAATAACTGGTAGATACCTTAACTTTCATTACGTCTAGCTCTGTCATCTGTTCACGAAACGAAGCACTTCGAGTACGATTCGACTCCATTTACGATGCACATTGTAACTCCAAAATGACCAAAATGTCACTTACCATGTTTTACACCTGAGCCCTTCAATTTATCTATAGGTACTGTGAATAATAAAAAAAGCAGTCTTGTACATAAAATATTGTGAAGTATTTATTGGTCAGTTTCACAACAGATACATTGTTAATGATTCTACTCAGCCAATATTGCTTGAAAGCACGAAAATGTACTTACTTCAAGAACAACTTTACATTCGGGAAATACGTGTTACAAATATGCGACTAATGACTATTTTGTTGTTATGAGGGGATAGAGAGTCAAAAAGCAAACAACAAGAAAGGGAATCAGACCGGAAACGGGAGTGAAAATTCATTAGAAATAATCACGTCAATCACAAGCAACCCCGCTCTGCAAGTATCCCCTTCACATCCCGGTCTTGGCACATAGTGATTTCTGTCTTTTTCTCCACTTGAAGTACAGATGACTATTTGGCACGCGCAGGAAAACTGAGGTAATTTCACACAGGAAAAGCAGATAGAACAAGAAATCAGGCGAAACCAGCTAAGTTGTCACAGCAATGGAACGGTGTGCCAGAGACCCGGGTTCAAGTCCTGATCGAGCCTGCGTTTTTCGCTGAAATTTCTACGTACAGAATACAGAAAGTAGGAAATCTAAAAAAAAGATAACGTATAAAGAAATAGAAGAGAAGAGAGGAATAAGTGGGTAATTAATTCTACCTTACTCCGAGGAGGGTGGAGTGGAAGTCTAAATATAGCTTTTGTCCTTCCCTACGGGTAATACTCGTGCTTTGAGATTGGACGAGACTAAAAGGGAGACCGGCAAATCGAGACGAGACTGTATTTACTGTCCAGGAGTTGCATCTCGTTCCAGTTTTACTGTGCGACGTACTCAGACATACAAGATGCATGTCTGTTTTACTGTTTATGGATGTGTTTGGTTGTTTGAGGTAAAAGAACACACGCACCTTTACTTTAAATATTTTGATACCAATGATGGCAACACTGGGAATAGATAGATATCGATACGCGAAAGAGATCAAGGTGGGAATCTGTAACCTGAGACCGAGGGTTTCCTCTTGCACAAGACAAGAAGTCTGGGTGTGACTCGCATGTCTGTATCAAAGCTATCGATCTCGTTTTTGCACATGATTAGTGCTGTTCTTCTTTTATTTGCAAGAGCATTACCTTTCTTGCTACCAACCTGAAACTTGATACTATACTTACTATCTTAATGCACAAGATTTGATTTTAAAAACAAAGTATCCGAACATTAGATTAGATATCAATGTTATTGTAAGCGGTGGTAAGGGGGAGGGGATTGTTTAAATTGTGTCCAAATGATTGATCAGTCTATAGCTTTTAGCAGAGCAGAGATTGTGTTCAAATACTATGATGTAACTTGTTTGTTTATGTTATGTTCTGTATTTTGTCTACAACTTTTTCTTTCATTTTCTGTTTTACTTTTATTTTTATGTTGTTATCTTTTCACAATTTTTGTATCATTTTATTCCTACAACATTTATTACAATTACTTGATCAACAGTAGCATTCTGTAACTAAATCGTACATTTTATTATACTGTATTAATACTGTAACCACATATACGTATGTATATAAGAATTGTAAATTTATATGAAATCTATGACACGGGTTAGATAGCAGAACAGCCTCAGGCTGAACCTCGCCCATGCAAATAAAAAATTTGAATTTGAATAGAGTACATGATCCTAATTTGTTTTCCAAGTTTCATGCTGGTAGCGAGAATAACGGCATGTGCGTACAATCATGACATTTCTGGGTCACAGTGATCCCATTGAAAGTTAATGGAGCTGTAACAACCCAGAAATGTCAATGACTGTACCAAGCGACCCTTATTGCAACGAACATCCTTGCGCGGTATGCAATGCGTCAATCTGTTGTGCGATGCGGGTCGCCTAACTTCAAGTTCGATTATTACTTCAATACCAACCCACCCTACATTCCAGAACTTATTCATCGGCGATTGAACATTTCTGAATGTTGTGATCGTGTTCTGAGAAACTGATTTCATGAAGTAAACGATATGACGCAGAACTTTGTAAAAAATAGCCCACGAGAGCATATAACCAGGCGTATTTTAAAAACAGAAAATAAGAGGCAGCGAAGTGAAAGAGAGAAAGGGGGGAAGGGGCAGGCCTACAAGCAATTAGCTCCCAGGAGTGATTAGTGATGCTACAGAAGAAACGGCTAAGGGGATTGGCGGAGAAGGGAACCTAAGAGGGTGCAAAGTAGTTGAGGAGTTAATGAGAGTTCAACACACACACACACACACACATACACACACAAGCACACGGCTCAGGTCATCAGAGAAAAGGAAAGGAAATTACTACTTTAATTTCGCTCTATTTTTCTCCCCTCTTTTTTTCCCTATACTTTACCAGGTCCCCCTCCCCCCGCTTCCACAACACAACGTCTTTTGCACCCTTCTTTCATTGCTTTTAAAGAACCCCGAGAAGTTTTAATTTTTCTTTCTCTGTGAAAGCAATCTTCTCCTTTTTTTTCAATTCTTTTTTTCTGCTCCGAAAGTCTCTCTCTTTCAAAAGAATTAACGTTACCCTGCCCATCCAAACTTCTCGCCAAACATTTCTCTTACTTAAACTCAACACTTCCGCCCCCCTTTCCCCCGGCCCCCTACATTCCCTCTTAGCTTCACGCTTCCACTACGTCATTTGTTTAAAAATCTACCGTCTTTTGTTTCTTCTCGCAAAGTGATTGGTAGTCAAGACGAGCTGGCGGTTCTTAAAACCGGCAAATGCGAACGAAAAATTAACATTCCATTACGCAGCTCGTTTGTACTGAGTAAATTGCCTCATCCCAAATTACGTCCCCTTAACTAATTTCTTTTGTCGCTGCTCTATCTCCCCCTTCTCCCCTTCGCCTTTCTGCTTTTATTCAAAAAATTCTCACCAAGAGAGAAAAAAGACCCATATTACAAGCTTTGTTTCCTAGTTGTGCAAGGGCTGTCAAGTGGCCATCTTATCATCTTAAAAAGTGATTTTTTTTTCTGTCGTTTTAATTTACGCGACATATTAACTTATTTGCTTTTCCTTCCTAATGTTTCTGTAATATGAGCTCTACTCGAAAGTCTAATCTCAACTCAGATAAGGATAAAGAAGACAATCGCTTTCAATTCAGTGTCTGTTCAGATTACCAAAATGTGTACAGGAGGAAATCTTGATTTGCTTATTTATCTGTAGCAGTGTTGGCAGAACGTGTTTCATTCCAGGCTCTGTCTCAATCAATATTGAACTCAAACGTATTTTGTTCGATTTATAAATCTAGACGAAATTCGAATCTTAGTCCTCTTTGTCCCATGGCCCTTTTTTATCATTAAGGATATGCACACAGTTATTTAACGTAAAATATACACAGTCCTAATCCTCCACGGTGATTTAAATTTTTATCAGGATATTTGAGCTAATAATTACTACAATAGAATAACACATGTTTTTTTTAAGCATGGTTCTTTTAGGTCTTAATTCCTGTCCAAATTCCACTTTTGACTGACTTTATTTTTTAAAGTGACACTAAAAGCTGTAGACTCTATTGTTAAATTCGTTTTGTGATGTGGAATTATAAGGACATTTCCTGTCATTAACAAAATCTGGGCACTCGCACGTTATGTATCAAAACATTAAAAGTAATGCCAATGTTTTAGTCTTTCAAAAAACTACTAAAACATTGGTAAAGAGAATCTAAAAAACTTCCGTTTATTCTGCGTCAACAATTCATAGATCTCCCTTATCGCATTTGATACTGAACCCGAATTCAAACTTGTTGTCAGTTACGCTATCTCCATTTCTTTCCTCTCTGTAACAACTTCTCAATTCCTCCTTTTATCTTCGCCTTCTTATCTATCTCCACTGACAAATTCCCTTTGTCTTTATTCGTTCTCTGGAGGAACGAAGACAAAGGAGTCAATGGCTTGAGGTCATTGCTTCGTCAATGAGGACGAGGGGGATAATTCCGGTACGATCGAAGAGACGCTATGCGGATAACAAGCCAACTTAACCTTTGACCCAACGGGGACACTAAAATGGATAGGTAAGATTGAGTCTAGACCCGTTTTTTCCCTTTGCGACTGCCTGTTCTTGAACGAGCTTTTTTTACTGCCCTTTGAAATGGCCAAAGGTGGCTTTGTTTTTGATCCGTTTCGCTTGTTTCTTACCAAGGTTATGCACAGAATTGTGGATATTCCTAAACTGAATACGTCAATAATCAATCTAGTTTATGCTTATTATGTTTGCCGTTTGGAGATACCATAGGCATCTAGAACCAGACCGGAAAATCGTATATTATTGTCATTGGAGCATTTTCTTAAACCAGTGTGCTTTATATTGATGTAAAATGTGCATCGCCACTACACATCACCTTTAGAGAGCCGGTCTAACGTAGGTGTGGTGCCTAAAGCAAAAATACGTGTAGGGCCTTTAACCAAAATTGTCCGGATGAATTCAAGAAATCAGCATTGTCAATATTTATTCCCTCTCCTGGTTTAGTATCAATATAATTAATACTGTTATGTTATATTAATTTATGTTATATATATATATCATGGATCCTTCTCGTAACTTAACATCATTACCAATTTGTTACTTGTTGACTGACCATTTGATATCTATAAAATGAAATGAATTATAATACTAAAAGACCTGAAAACTAACTTACCAGTCAATTGCAATACATTAAATCAAACCAAAACCAATAGCCATGAAATTACTTGGAAAGTGTTCGCATCATTCTTCCCGCAGATAGGCCTCTTCGATAGTATAGTGGTTAACTCTGCCGCCTTGTGGTCGACTCCAATGTAGTACGCACAGCAAGAAGCGAAACTGTTTATAAGTTTGAGCAAATAAAAGTTCGAACATATTTGTGACGAAAATTGGAACGGAAAAAGTAAAGATGTTCTCATTGACAAACTGAATATTTTCACTGGGCAAAGGGAAAATGTTATATAGAAATATCGGTTTACGCATAAATTACAAAACCTAAGAAAATAGTTGAGCCTAACGGAACAATATCCCATAGTTTAAAAATAGGCTACAGACAGGCACGTAGAAATATGTTTCGGGGAGGTCCGAACCAAGTGTCTCAGGAATAATAATAATAATAAAAATGTTTAATTAAAATAATTATATTAAATCAAATTAATACTAATTACAATACGTAAATTAATATTATATTATTATTACACGAATAGGTAACAAGACTGTATAAGAATAGAGATAAACAGCGCATATTCATTACGTAGCTTACCTCTAGTTATGATCAGAATAATTTACATGAAAAGAAGTGCCCTGGCAATGAAATTAATGTCAAATAGATGAAAAATTGAATATTTACCGAATAACAAAAATGATGTTACATGTATTTGGAGAAAAGTAAGTTTATGATTAATATTTTATGCATATTATTTTGAGTAGTAATGTACATAAATCTTCTTTGTAATGTCATTCAATATAATCCTTGCCTTCTAAAAAGTTTAGAGGAAATTTATAACTATAGATTATGAAACAAATGCTAATATTTTCATTACTTAATTTCAGTACTTGGTAAGCGTTTCAGGGGGTCTGGACTCCTGAACCCCCTCCTAAATACGTCCTTCCTGTCCTTCAAAGCCATATTATCCCAACATAATGTTTGTCTTCAAATAAGTTCAGAGGAAATTATACAACAAATGCTAAATGAGTATATTTTCATTTAATTTTCCCCTGAACCCCCCTAAATACGTCCTTGGCTACAGACTACAGTACATATATCGATTTAATGATTTTAATTTCTCCCCACATATTGTAGTTTCTTTTTACTATACAATCGGACGCTAAGATAATAGTAGACTATTTTCATTTTGTTTCCCTTCCACATAGTAGGCCTATATTATTTTAAGGATTTGGATTATTTATGGTGGACCAGATGTCGAACTCTGCTTATTTCTGTTTACATTTTAATTGTAAAACCGCACAAACAAAGCGAATGAACAAAGGGTCCTTTCAAAAAGTGCTGCCCTGCACCACTCAATGAAGGCGTATAGGGGGTGTGGGGGTAACGCCCCACACTTTCTTGATCCGGTAGTGAGTGTGGGTGATGTGATCAGCATCACGCCCCTGACCGCCTTTACCCCCGAGGGTTTCCCCCAGGTACCCATGTCATTCGACGCTGCGTGGGCGCCAGGGCCGCTTCCAACGTTAGAAAAGTTCCCGGATTTGAACCGACCGGGGATCGAACCCGGGACCTTTAGCATGATAGTCAGACGCGTTACCGACTGGGTCCTTACTATTATATTTGCCGACCGGTGTATACCAGACGTCACAGTGGCGGCGATTGGGTTCTAAATCCGGGGGGGGGGGAAGGTGCCAAAACTGGGGGTGGCAAAGACAGTATATTTCTCGTTGTAGATGAGGTTTAGAATAGTGCGGGGGTAAAAGTGGCGAAACGTTGGGGGGCAACTGCCCCCCTCGACCCACTAATCGCCGCCACTGCACAAAGTGAAAGTTGAGACAAAATAGCTACCGTGTTTGTACTGATTTCTTATAGGCCGACTAGATGACAGAGCATGTTATGTGACCGACCTTCGAACTCGCCACGAGTTCGAGTTCACGAGTTCGAGTCGCGATCTGGGCATTGATGTTCTTTGTGGATGTCCCTTCATCAATTTCATGTAATCATCAGTCATCATCATTGTCGCAATTAGGTAAAAGTGGGAAAAAGCGTCGGTAAATATAAAAAAATACAAATACGTCAGTGTGTTTTTTTTAAAAAATCAATGTTTATGACAATACTAATTCGCAATTTTGTATAATGCATACACGATTTTAATTCTCGAGGCAATTGTCACATTAAGATTTACTATAGAAACATTCCATACTCACATTTTCTCTCATATGTTTAATAAAAGGCACAATAACAGGACGTGGTCGACTGTTCAAAATGTTCTTGAATATCTTTCGAAGCACTGTATCAAATATCATAGCAAGTGTTAACATTCATAGATAGAAATGTTGCAAGGAAAAGGTCAGACGTTGCGACGAAAACTTCATTTAATTCCATTACAAGCAGATGAATTCCTGATTCAACTAACCCTATCACTAGAGCCCGGAAGTTCAGGCATTTATTTTCGTTAAAATAGGCAGGCAAAATGGCATTTATAATGTGGAAAATGGGCACTAAAAATGAAAAGAAGGCAAAATAAAGCGAAGAAAGGCACATTTGGAAGTCACTTACTTTTATCTATAATCTCTGGCAAAATGTTAAAATCTACATTGGGAAGAGCATTTCAATTTTCTCCGTCTTGATTGCTACACTACAAGGTGTTTTTTAAGTTCTCAACATTCATTGATAGTCGTCTGTCAGAGAGAATGTTTTTCATAATAGAGAATGATCTTTCTACTTCGACAGAAGTTATTGGAGCATACATAAAACAAGCTAATGTAGCTGGACTCATTTTGGTAACAGCATTTTCACCTTTTAGAATATCACAAATTGTTTTCAATTGTTTCAAGTCCTTATTTGCACTCACTACACGTTTGCACTTTTCCGCAACAGCTGACCCCTTTTCTCCTGGCACTTCCATCATCTGCTGCATAGATTCTTCGAAGATTTTCATGGATGCTACAAGAGTCTCACCTCTTCTTTCTAACTTTGTAATTGTCTCTGGCAATGTACAATAACGTGCAAAAATAAACGACAGTTCATTCTTCAGTTCTGAATAGGACAGGAGTTTTTCACTTCACGAATTGAAGCCGCTTCATTTTCTGGAAGAGCATCGATCACCTCACTGATTTTTTCAAGGTTGTTAGCATAATATATAGCTGCTGATATCCAGGTTCCCCATCTCGTGAAGACTGGTTGCGGAGGTAAACTAACTTCCTGAAATTTTCGGGTTCGAGAGGGAGATTTCAGAAATATCTTCTTTGTGTTCGAAATCAACCTCTCCACTTCAGCAGTCAATCATGCACAAGGAAATGTTAACCGAAAGGCAATATCTTAACTCAGCATGAAATACTTTTTTCTCACACTTTTCTCCTTCAGCAATGTTGAAACATGCGTGAGTTCAATATTACTTAAATAAAGCGAAAATTATTCACATAATAAACGGAAGAAAAATAAATGCCAACATATTTTTTAAAAAAATGGTCAAATTTCGTTGAAAAAGGCAAAAAAAGGCATTATAATTAAAAATAGGCAGTGAGGTCCCAAATAGGCAAAATAGGCAAAATGAAAAGGCTTCTAAAGCATTCGAAACAACATAAAAAACGTATATCTGGAAAGTTTTTATCAATATATGCAGTAGATAAAAAGAGGCATTTTGCCAAACTTCCGAGCTCTACCTATCACCATTGTCGTTAAAATATACAAAAGAGCCATATTGCGTCTAGTATTGTGTTGACGCAAAATATGGTTCTTCACGCTAAAAGAGGGACATAAATTAAGACGGTGTTGAAAAAGTGGACTAATTACTGACTTAAAAGAGATCAAACAATTTAGTTATTATTTAATATTTCTATCGAAGGCTTGTGGAGAAGGCAGGCTCGCACGCCCTTTAATCTTCTACAGTCGATATAATCTATAAATAAATCCTATCCTGATAATAACACCAAAAAACACAAACACGCTTTCCTCGGTTTTTAGTTGAACCATGAAAAAAAAAAAAAACTAGTGCAAGAATTCAGCAGTCCGTAACCGAATTCCTTCCAGTTTTGTTCTCAGAAACAATGACTATATTTTGTCTGTTTCTCTCATCAGTAGCTTAATTTGACATATATATTGTGCAATCCAGTAGAACCGAGAGTCACAAAAATGTACAAGGGGAAGTAAAAACTGAAATGCGTATCGGAAACAAGGTCCTTGTCGTGAATTCTAATGTTTTTATTTCCGTGCTGATAGAAACCAAAACTGGCACATTTACATTCTGATAGTTCTACCAAAGTGACTCAATTTTAGATGTTTTTCTTTTATTCTTTCCCCTGGCTTAAAAACTCAGAAAAAAACTTCCTAATGAGGACCCCTTCCAAATTCCAAAGAAAGAAGGGGAAAAACGTATACGTATCACGCTTTCCTTCTAATTGCTATACTTTTCGCTGCTCCTTTGTTTTTGTGGACCTTTTCAATTGTTCCGAAAGAGGGCAGCGTATACATAAGAACAGTTGACCATCGTCGGGAAGCCAGAACAGTGATAACTCTTGCAGGAATGTCGGAACGAGGAGACGGTTGATTTAATTGCTGATTGCGACGTAATTAATCCCTTGTAAATGCCGGGAAAGTATTTGATTTATACGAGGTTTGTACAACCGACAGGCCAAGTGTAAATTATTGTACTGAAGCTAACTAATATATTCAGGCTGTTACGTTTGCTGTGTGAAGGTCATTATTCTCTGTTTCGACGGACTGAGGAAGAAGTGAGGAAAACAAAAGATGGTATTTTGTGGCATTATCAAATATTATCTCTCAAGTATGTCCTCATTTCCTTTTCAGGTTGTCATTCTTATAATAAAGCATCAAATAGTTCCGCTAGATGCAAATTTCAGTCTTGTGACCTAATCAGGGCTTGATCTATGTGGAACCCTTAGAGACGAATCGGACATATGTAAAATTGAGATGAGATAGAGGCATGCTATCTTTTTGGAGACTCCGGTAGAATATTTGAAAATTCAGATATCTCTCTGATTATATATATTGCCGACCTCCGCAGAGTGGTTAGCACAGCACCCTACGACGCCAGGGGTCCCGGGTTCGAATCCCAGCTTGGGCATGTGCGACTCCGTTCATCAATTTCATCTGATCATCATCATTCATTTTCATTGTCGTGATTAGACAAAAGTGGAAGAAAAGCGACGTAAAGTCTTCGGTTCTGTATGATTGTAAGACATTTAGTGATTCGTTTCAATATGCAGATGTTCTAATTTTTCTACGGGGTAACGTTTCTCGTTTTGCCTTATCTGATCCATCACTTTAACATTCCGCTTGATATTCTTTACATGTAGCTTGGCTAATCTTTGTTAAAACGACCTAAGTTACACACCACTCTCTGTGAACTTCGTATTGACACCTACAACAATATTATTTATCATTGGGGATCGGAGGTTCATGACCTAAGAAATCTAAAAAAAATTAACTTAAAATTATTAAAAAATGACCCAATTTTTTTTAAACGACCTAAAAATTATTTTTGACCTTGAAAGAAAAACATGATTTTCTTACATAAATTATGATAGACTAGTTGAATAATTTGAAAAAAAAAAAGAACTCTGGCGGTTTAAACTACATAAGGAAAGAAAAAGAAGCAATTATTTTGTAATACAGTTTTCTTTATTTTTATGTCAAAGTTACATAAAATTCACCGCAAGGTTTTCTGAATAAGTCATTCACCTCCTTTCAGATGCTCTGAATTAAACTCTATAGACCTTGCACGAACCTCGCTCAGAACATGAAAATACAATTGTGTTTCGCGTGTATCAGATTTTTATTTAATGTTGTGACTAATTTTACTTTAAAATCAAAGATTGAAGCAATAATAGTGGCCAGCAAGGGATCCTCAAAGTATGGCTTCATCCAAAGTAGTTTGAATTTGATGGAGGAAATATAAATTGACCACAATTAATTATTTAGTCCATTTCCAAAGATTTGAATTAAAAATAGCATTGACCATGTTTACAATTAATGGCGTACTAGTTATGAATTTCAATATGCAAGTTATGCTAGCAAATGCATTTAACATTGACGAAACAACAGGAAAGGTGCAAAAAGAAACCTCAAGAGTATTAAAAAAAAGCAACAAATACGACAAAAAAACACTGAAAAATGACTTAAAAGTCAAAACTGGCGGTAAATGAAAAAATTGCGAATTTAAAACAATGTTTTCTGGTTCTGACTAAATGGAAATAAACTGGATTTAGCATTTTCTTCAAGGTCCAAAAAAGAAATGATATTTCATCAACTTCCGAGTCCTATCATCCTCAAAAAAAATTCCAAAACAACATTATTTCCTTTTTATTGTTTAGGTAATTCAGAATGGAGTGAAAAAGGAATTAGTTGAAGGTAAAGTTCCCTATGCTAGCACCGTGCTATGAAGGCATATTCAGGGGATGTGGGTGTAGATCTTACAAACTGACACTAAAAGAGTAAATATATTAATTTGAAATGATAAAAACAGACTTTAAAATACATGAAGAGTTACAAATAGTAACTGAAAACGCATTAACACTTTCCGGATGTGATGCGAGCAGAGCAAAACACCCATTCCGGTCGCCAATCGGCTAGGATACGATCGCCGTATTTCCGTTGCGTTTGAATTTATTTGCACGAACCTTATGCGATTACCGTTGCACACGCTTGGAGATAGTTCTATATTGCCCCACCAGAGAGCATCTTATGCTGGTTGGGTAAAGGCTTGCCGTTATTTCGTTGTATTTTTTGATAACGTGCACAGTACGTGTTTATGCTGATTTTTAAAAATACATAATTTTTTCAATAATATTGCAAATGTGTAAATTATAAAAATGTAACATCTAATTGAATTTTCTATTAGAACAGAATGTAAGCTTTCATTTGATATATAATAAATACATTGTGATACCCTAAAACCTCCGTCCACAGGTAAAAGACGCGTGAAAACCGTCAGACCGGAAAGTGTTGTGAAATAAGGTATTGAAGTAGTGCAGACCACAGAAAAGGTTGTTGGAACCTACGAAAGACTTGAAGAATAATGCTCCTCTTTAATGCTGATCCTCAATACTGGTTGATATACAAATAGGATCCATAATATATTCCTCGGCCAACATGTATATATATGCAAATAAAGAATATGCAACAGTAATCAATATACGAACTATGGGAATATCTATAGAACGAGTGTCATTATTTGTATGTTTCTTTTAAACAGAAACAGGAATTTAAAGCTAATATAACATAGCAGAAGGTATTTATTCGGAAGAGATAGGTGAACATTGGAAAATATGGTAAAATTCCAACCCAATTCATGAACGAGCAAGTACAAGCATTTTACCTGTTTTCAAATGTTGGTCGTTGTTTTGATACGCTTGGTTTTTAATGTTAAATTGATCGTAGAGATTTCACCCTTCCATCCATATATTTTTGATTGCCCAAATGTCGACTTTCCCTCCCTTCGGCATTGGAGTGTAGAAAACAAAAGGGAAGGAAAGGAAGGCATTCATTTGTTTTGAAAATTGTCCGCTCGTAAAAATGTACACGGGAACGACGACGGCAGCGCTGGGTAGCGGCGAAGCCACGAACTAAAGAGAGATAGATTCCATCAGCGCCATCTACAAGCACGTTGCGGAACCTTGCGGCAGGGCCTAACCGAGGACCACACACGTCGAGACTCTAGCGCCGCCTGCAGGAGGCACGTTCATTGGTAGTCGCCTCACACGTCACATGCCACTTGGCGGCGCTCAGATCTCTGCCGCGATTTTTCCCTGTTTGCCGACTACGGCTTCTCCCTCCCACGTTTGGCATGATTTTCCCCACTGTCTGCAAGAGAAGGAAATAAAAAAAGGAGAGAGAAAAATGCTCGTGAAGGGGAGGAGAATGTAGTGTTCTCTTCAGTTTCAACAATTCGCCGACAGAGGCAGCACATGTTCATGCCGTGTTGTGGTGGATTTGGTAGCAATTGCAGAGCACCAGAAAAAAAGCCAATGCAATGTCTTTTAATGGACACCTTCCCTCTTCTCTTTCTGTGGCGTGGTTAGGAACCGTAAGATCCGGTTATTATCCGTTTCACACCGCTCGGAACAAAGAAACTCATCGGGAGAGGTGTAAAATCTACTATTATTTCTTCTTATTTCTCCAGAATATTACTTGCCGAGATAAGTGCTCAAATTGCATGCTCCGAGTAATGCTCCTTTTATCGTAATGTCTGTTCACCTTTTTCAACCCCTCCTCTTCCCTATTCTCTCGCTTTATCTTCAAACATTTTTTTCAACACTTTACATTGCACAAAATACTGTTAATTGGTGGATATACAGATTGAAAAACGAAAAGAAATTTGCCTAACCTACTTTTTCATGAACTAACATTAGCAAGATTGTCGTCAGAAATATTTATGAGGTGATAGGTTCCTTGATATAATTTTGAAAATCAATAATAAACTTACCACCAGGGGACCCGGATTCGAATCCCTGCATGGATGTTTGTGAGTGTCCATTCATCAATTTAATCATATCATCACTCATCCCCATCTTTGCAAATCAGCAAAAAGTGGCACAAGAAGCGAAGTAAAATAAAGCAAATCAATCAATCAATAATAAACTTACAATAAAAAGTTATTATTACTATTATTGCTCTATTCTCCTTTTTTTCAGATTTAGAGCTATGAATATACTGAAATATAGTCATACACATAGCTATTTTCTAATTTTACCAAGTAAATGAAGGAAATTTTAGTCTTGACTTCTCACATTGTGTGACATCTCACATAAATATCTAATTTCTGGACTTTGGAAAACTTTTTTTTATTTATGGAACTATATATACTTTAGATTAAGTGGCAGAAGACGTGTCTAAGTATATTTTCAAATTAAAACGTAGAAATTCAATTGGTCCAGATAGAGAAACTACCTTTATCTTGAAAGGTAATCAAGATGTCCTGGTTCAATTGCTTTCAAGTTTGTACGTTAACAAATGGAGCTTCTAAGAAATTTGGAAAGACGTTTTTATTGATGTATACTATAATTGATTGATTGATTGATTTGATATATTTTACTTTACTTTTTGTGCCACTTTTGGCTAATTTGCGAAGATGGGGATGAGTGATGATATGATGAAATTGATGAATGGACACTCACAAACATCCATGCCCAGGCCAGGATTCGAACCCGGGACCTCTGGCGTCGTAGCGCGATGTGCTTACTATGTAGACTATAACTATAGGCAAATAACCATTTTAGAAATAGTAGCTAAAGTGTTTCAACAGTACATATGTGTCGGGTTTTCCTGCAAACAGTATGCTAATGTTAATCAGCACGGATTTATAAAAGGTAGATCTACGATTAAGCTACTAATCTGTTAGGTGTTTATTGATTCTGCAAAATCAACTCTAATTAAGAAATTGCAAACACAAATAATATTTATAGACTTATCGAAAGCTTTTTACTCAGTGAACCATTATAATTACATAAACTGGATCTCGGAATATCACCCAGATTTTTTAAATGATTCCAGGGCCATTTACTGAACAGAACTTTTAGAGTTGAAATTGGAACTCGGAGAAAGCAAAAAAAACTTGAGTGTCACAAGGATCTCCTCTTGGACCAATTTTATTTTCAATTTTTATTAATGTTATTAATGCATCATGTTGACTCAGCTTGTCTTTTATATGCTGACGATCTAAAAGTTTTAGGAAAATAAAAAGTGAGTCAGATGTTTGATCCTCTAGTCGGCCAATGGTCCCATACGGGACCATCGGAAATGTAGGCCTATTTAAAAAAATCATTTGCTCTTAGGACCTTCATACTTGTATGTGAGGTTGTAAACGCTGACAGATGTTCGGATAAAACTTTGAAATGTCACGTGGAAGAAAACCCAACCACCCAGGACTCCCCTCCCCCCCTCCGACTAAAAAGTTACGTATGGAAGCTGGTGCGAATTTTACATTCGTACACTTATTTGACAAAAAATGTTATAACTCGTAGACTATTTGACCAATCTACTTCGGGTAACTTTTGTTTTTCAGCTAGAAGATCAGAGCATGCAACCGTGCAGAAATTAAAACGCCAAAGGCAATAGAAGGGGTTGGGTGGGACACGGCCTCCAACTTTCAATGAAAAAATCATAAAAATGGGGAGTTTGCTCCTCTTCCTCCGCTATTTTTGGAAGGGGAGGCAAACTTTAGTATTATTTTCAAAGAATGGTCTTTTCTCAACCGAATGAAAGTCGTTTTATGTTCCTGGGTGCATTACATTATAGAATATGTGAAAAAATTCCCCATTTTTATGATTTTTTCCATTGAAAGTTGGAGGACCGGCCCAGTCAACCCCTCTTATTGGCTTTGGCGTTTTGATTTCTGCACGGTTGCATGCCCTGATATTTTAGCTGAAAAACAAAAGTAGATTGGTCAAATAGTCTACGAGTTATAACATTTTTTGTCAAATAAGTGTACGAATTTAAAATTAGCGCGAAAGGCCTCGGCGAAACCGGGGTTACTTTCTGACGACCCCCTCGGCAGAGTAAAGGAGTTACAAAATGATCTGAGAGAGTGGCACAATGGTGTGATAACAATAGAATTCTAATTAATCTTTAAAAAAAACAAAGCAATGAGATGTACAAGAAAAACACACTTTCTTGTTTCCAATTATTTTGTAAAACATCAAAAGGATCCAGGAATAAATATTGAATTAGCACTATTATTTGATGAACACATACATGAAACTCGTAAAAAAGCTAAAAATCGACTAAGTTTTATATTTTTTAATTGGACTTCTTTTAACAAATTGGGAAACTTTCAGGTTTTTATGGCACAATTTTACAATGCTAGGTATAATAGGCTATGGTAGTAAATTGTGGAGCTCAGCGCTAAGTACCAGACGGGAAAAATAGAATCAATTCAGATTGTAAGATTACTGTACAGTGGGATCCATGAGTATTACCGTGCAAATTGTCCATCGCCATGTTCGTTCACTTTCTATGATCCAGTGAGAGCTTCAAGAATTAAAAGAAAAGTCAAAACAAGCTGTTGACAACTTCTGCACCAGCATACATGAAAATCCATCGCTTAAAAACACTTAGGATGTAAGAGAAAAATTAATTATAATAGTCATGGACAATTTGCACGGTAATACTCATGGATCCCACTGTACATGACAACTAAACATTATTACGTAACATTTAAATATGAGGAGTGATTGTAATTTCTTCATTTACAAACACTGTATTTAAGTAGGAGTAACAGTATAGCCTAAGTGCATTTGTACATAAAGTGCTCTCATCAAATATTGATAGTGATTATTTCTCGAGAGCTATTTCTTAAAAGGTTGCTTGACGCAATTCCCTCATTTCAGTAAATAGTAGAAACCCTAACAGTGGTGGTGTATTGATAAAAACTCTTATAAATAATATGAAGGATGATGTGTTGTAAACTATAATTGTAGAAATATTGGACGTGGTGCTGCATTCGACCATGCTCAGCATTTAAGTAACATTAAGTTTGAGTCAGCTCCTCAAATTTTCCTACTTCATTTCGCCGCGTAACCAATTAATTGAACTTATTTATTTTTAATGCCTATCACAAAGGTAACATCTTTGGTTTCTATATTCACAATTAAATAAACGGTGGAAAATTTGCCACTCTTCTTACTTTCGTGTTGCAGTAATTTTGAACAGTATTTTCCATACTGGAACTTACGATGAAAAGCAGTGCAAATTTTAAATACAAATTCAAATCATATTTCTACTTAAATTGTAACATTTTGTCGTATTTTATGGTTAAAATGGAATTAGCTTGATGCGAAACTACTAAGCATAACCACTCAATAGTCACTATCAATGCTGTATTCAGGAATTTTGTTACGAGGACATGACTATGTGTAGGTTGTATAACAAAATTGCAAAATCATATGATAAGGTGGACATCTTCCAAAGCTCACGAAAGTTCAAAACGGAAATTGCAACTTACTTTCAAAACAAGATTTGACGTTATTTAGGAGTTCAGTAATTTTATATGTACATACTTGGTTTGTTCAGGTGAAAGAATTAATGCTATATAAGGACCAGTTTTTACTAGTTACTATCATTATTTCTATACCTCATCATTTATAGCCTATGTAATGCGTGGTTCATATGTTTTTCTTAAGTTGTTTTTTCTCTGTTACTATTCTTGTCATATCCTGTGTAAGATTTAACCTCACTTCTCAGGTTGCTACTTTCTATTCCTTTTTCATATTACTTTTTCAGATAAATTTTTATATTACTTTAACACATATTATCATATTAATGTACAGTATAGATTCTATTGATTGCGTATTCTGTATAACAAATAATGTGATAATACAAGACACAAATTGAGGAGCTAACTCAAACAATCTCTCGTATTAATATATATTGTTTATTGTTACTTAATGCTGAGCATGGTCAAATGCAGCATCACGTCCAATATTTCTACAATTAGTACAATTAAAGCATTTGCTGCAGTGTCATGACTTTTAAATAAATAAATGATCTGGAACTATACTGCACCATTTGTTTCATTTGGGAACATTTGAACAAGTTGGCTTTTATAACAGAGACTAAACTTCCATGAACAACCACTGGTCACAATACCTATTATCCTATCTACTCTATCGCTATTAATTTATAGATTATAGACATGACAACGGAGTTTACGGTAATTAGTTGTTTCCAAATTGGCAGTTTAAATTTTGTCATGTATGTCTCCTATTCAGATATATATTTAGAGCTATTTCCAGGGTCAACAAGAACTTCTTTTGTTGCTATAATAGGCTACCTCTCTAATGTATTGGCCACCATTTAAACACAGTCACCAATACTTACCGGGACATTCATGTTTACGGAACGTGTATGTAGGAAGATAACGTTCTTATGCGAATACTGACACTTTAATCCCTTGAAAAATGGACGAAGAGCGACAGATTCGTTTCCCCTTTCATTGGCTGCTTCCTTCTTCCCCTGCATAAAAAGAAAAGTTAAAACATCTTCCCTTTCTTCTCCATGCACAATCTAGTTATCTCGTCCAGATTAAATCACGGAGTTTGTGGCTTTTCCAGCCAGAGAGCGCCACGTGTGGGTGTACGTACTGGCAAAAGAGAGGGCGTGCCGAGGCATGAATAAGCAGGTAATTTAGTGCACCGCCATCGGAGGAAGCAGCTCTGTGATCATTAATAAACGTCTCCTCCCTCCCTTCTAGGTGTCGCAGATGTAACAGTATTGCACACTTCCTAGGTGAGTGTGCATAAGAGCCAAGGATAATTTCCGCCATAAGCTGCGGTCTGTTTCTGTACACACTCGCGGTCTGAAACACTTCAGTCCGCTCGCCAGGAGGCACTGATGTTCCGCTAAACTTTGCTGTAAAATATACAAATGCCCCATGTCTGTGCTCGCTTACCAGAAGAATAGAGTTCCGTACAATGTTTTGTGCCTGAAGATTTTTGTCGTCAAATGAGAAGCATTTTTTATCATAAGATAAAAACTCCAACCCTGAGTATTAGATTGTGATGGAAATGCAGCAGTGAAGTAGAAATTTGAGTTTGTTACGATTAGAATTTGTGATTTAAAATCGTAACAGTTCGAATATTTTCTTTTCTTTGTAAAGACTTAATTGGAAAAGAGCCACTCAAGAATAGTACTTATGTATAAATTTGTTAGGACCTTCACCTTGTGTCATACGGCATTTCCTATAAGCACAGAAAGTTTCCGATGAGTCCACCCTGGTATGTCTTCTTTACAGCGCAAAAGTGAAGCCATTGTCTCGCTTAGTTACGCCAGGGAAGTGTGGAAGAAACGCTGAAGCAGATGATTTATTTCATAGCGGCAAATTGAATTTTACGACTGATTATTTACGAAATAAAAGCCATAATTTATGAGAAAACATAACAATGAGTACGCCACTATAGTCAAACACCACGGGATTTAAGATTAATATAACGATATCAATGTATTTTTAAGAACTTCTTGTAAAAGTTGGTTAATATTGAGAATTCCGCAGCTGTTGTCATCGTGTCTTCCAGCTGACAGCTGAAACTAACTATGTAAACTATGAAAAGAAAATAATAATTAAAAAGTATGGAACAGATTGAAAAGTACACGTATATGCACATAAACGTCGATTTTACTCTATATTGAGTATGACTAATTTTTAGTTTCGTTATAAATGCATAGTCTATATTTTGGACACATTAATTCTTCCTTTTACTGTGCGACAGCGATAGATAATTATTTAAATTTAACACATAATATCTTGGTTAAATTTCATAAAATGAAAACAGGTGAAGGATGTGGAAAGTGCGTGCAAGGAAGCTTCATCTAACAAAACGCAAATCGAAATCTAGAACCCTGATAGGACGCGCGTATTTCTGCTAGGACTTTAGGATGTGCGCTGGATAAATCTTACCCACAAGTAAAATTGCTTCGTAAATCCGAACCATAATTTTTGATAGCGTGCAATAATAATACCAGCATTGACTAAAGTAATGTTATTAGGTTTTAACATATATTTATAAGTTATGAAAAATTCCAATTGGTTATTATACAAAGTTTAATCACTTGCGACAGTGTAAGAAATACATTCGAAAGCTTTCGCTATAACATTTAATTACCGTCATCAACTTTTAATAAATACTGTACATTTATGCATTGTATACACATATTTTAAGAATGATACCGAAGAAAGTCGACACCCAGGCAATTATCTACACGATATGTACATCCAAATGTTTCACACGCCCGTACGAGGGTCACTATTTATATTTTGAGCCTTGGCAACACTGATTGAAGTTAGGCGCGATTTGACGTTTGCACGGAATCGTCTGGCATTATTGACCATAACGTACTTCAAATGTTTTGTCAATAGCTTCATTTGTGTTGTTTATGTTGCCTTGGAGATTGCGCGAAAACAATAAAATGGAATTAACTCGTGAACATTTTCGTGCGATGATTTTTTACGATTTTCGACGTGGATTATCAAGACAAGAGTGCATCGATCAACTTACTTCCACATTTGACGATGAAGCCCCATCCTTTGCCACTGTGAAACGCTGGTATAACGAATTGAATCGTGGCCGCCATTCGCTCACCGACGAGATTCGCGAAGGTCGTCCAAAATCAGTTGTTGTTCAAGAAAACATTGATGCTGTGCAAAACCTAATACTGCAAGATCGTCATGTGACATACTGTGAGATTGAGGCAACCATAGGCATTAGTTCCATCAGCATATATAAAATATTACATGATCATTTAGCTGTGAGAAAGGTATGTTCTCGTTCGATCCCACACAATTTGACAAAAACTCAAAAAGACGCTCGCGTCAATTGGTGCCAACAAATGCTCAATAAATACAATCGTGGTGCTTCAAAAGATTGTAACAGGTGACGAATCATGGATATATGCATATGAGCCGGAACGTAAACAGCAGTCGACTGTATGGGTGTTTAAAGATGAACACAATCCAACAAAAGTTGTTCGCGCTCGAAGCACATGGAAACAAATGGTCGCCTGTTTTTTCGGGAAAACTGGTCATGTGGCAACTGTCCCTTTAGAGGAACGTAGAACGGTCAACTCTGAATGGTACGCAACAATTTGTTTGCCAGAGGTCTTCGGTGAAATACGGAAAACAAACAAACGCCGTCGGATCATTCTTCATCAAGACAATGCCAGCTGTCACACATCTCGTCTAACAACCGACTTTATGAACAGTCAAACGAATTGATGGGTCATCCGCCGTACAGTCCTGATTTGGCACCCAATGACTTCTTCTTGTTCCCGAATGTCAAGAATAAATTGCGTGGACAACGATTTTCGTCGGCGGAAGACGCCGTTGATGCGTTCAAAAACCATATTATGGAGGTGTCTCAAGAAGATTGGAAAAACTGCTTTGACAAATGGTTCGAACGAATGCAAAAGTGTATTGACCATAAAGGAGAATACTTCGAAAAACAATAAAGCAGTTTTCAATGCCAAATTCCTATTTTTTCATTGTTAGGCTCAAAATATAAATAGTGACCCTCGTACCATGTATACAACCCACGTAAGACTGGATAAATTGCTCGAAACAACACATGCCAACTATTAATAGCGAAGAAACACTTAATAAGACATTCATTTGTAGCACTGAATGCATAAATATGGTTAAATTATGTTTCTTTTTGACCTATTCGAAAGCAAAAAGGAGAGTAAATACGCGTTAGCTTATGGGAATAGCTACCACGTTTTCTTCCAAACTTCCCTGGAGGAACTAATCGCAAAAGTGGCTTCAATTTTCGTCGCCGATCAGCATTACAGCGAGCGTTCCACTTATATAGATTCCACCTATATACGTTTCACCTTGCACGGAAAAGTGCATAGCAAAGAATGATAGTTTGAAAACTATTCCATTGGTTTTGCAACACAAGGAAAGGGAAATCCAAAGTAGCGTAGGTTCAACCTTCTGGAAGGTGAAAAATAAAAACTTGCCTCTGGGAAAATACTTTGTTGCATAATTTCGATTTCTATTTTTGTTACATGTATTGGGTTAATCACGACGATGAGGATGAATCGGCGCATCCATGCCTGACCAGTATTCAAACCGGGGCCTCTAGCTTCGTAGCGTGTTAGGAAGAACATTCTGCCACAGAGGCCAACGCATAATTGTATAAATATGTAAAAATGTGTAAGTATGCTGTACATAGAAGGAAAATATCCCTTTTTTGTGTGTCAAGTTAATGTTCCTTTCTGGCTGTGTATGAATAATGACTTGATAGTTTTGACGGCGTTTTACGGGAATTTTGATTCGCATATAATAAAAGCACGTTAAAGGAGGAAACCATTTATAATATGTGATCTCTAAAATTAATCGACCGGATGCACTATCGATCGATTAATTAATCGGAATTTCAGAAACATCCGTATCCTGCTGTAGACTGGTTCCTTTACAAGTAGAGTCCATGCTCATCGAGTTATTTGCTTCTTTGAAGGCAACCGCATACTGGTACCATCAAGAATGCAAACTGATACATCAAGAAACCAGCAGCTATGCGATGAAATCTCTTTTGCAAATCACTGCTGCTTCTTTCTCTCTTCCCATCTCTTTTTTCCCTCCTTTTTTAATGAAGGTAAAGGACATAGAGACAGGAAGGAGTGGAAGAATGGAAATGATAAATAAATCGTGACAACAACTTGACGTTAATGTCCCCGATAGGAGGACAAAAGAAAACAAATGCCTATCTCAAATGTTCGCCCGGGTGGTCCGTTTAAGCACAGGTGTATTGTCCTGTCTTGCCAGGCACGATGAGGTGATAACACGGACTACTGTGCACAAGTGATCCCTTATACCTGCCTGGATGTGATTGTTTAACAAGCGCATTAAAAACTTAAGATATGTTCCGGGAATCACGTTTACCCGCTTGCCTACAATTAAATAGCGTAAATCACGCCTTGCGGGACCATGCATATAACTTTGAGGTGCGACCTTAGGGGATATAAAGGTGCGACAATTCTTTGAGGGCAAGGGAAGCCGGACAGGCATTTTGTTGGTTGGCATGCTTAGCGCGACGAATGGCATCGTCGCTTAAAATGGACTCTGTTGCTTCGTTTTTAGTTGTTTTAGGATCATGATAGTTAAAGCGTGGAAAGACGCAACAGTCGGCTGGCAAGGTTATGGCATCAGTATTCTGGGATGCTCATGGTATTATATTCATCGATTACCTCAAAAAGGGCCAGACCATCAACAGCGATTATTACATAGCGTTGTTGGAGCGTTTAAAGGATGAAATAAAAAAAAACGGTCCCATTTGAAGAAGAAAAAAGTGCTGTTTCATCAAGACAATGCACCGTGTCACAAATCAATGAAAACGATGGCAAAATTATATGAATTAGACTACGAATTGCTTCCCCATCCACCATATTCTCCAGATCTGGCCCCCAGTGACTTTTCCTGTTTGCAGACCTTAAAAGAATGCTCGCTGGAAAGAAATTTAGCACTGATGAAGAGGTAATCGCCGAAACTGAGGCCTATTTTGAGGCTAAAGAGAAATCGTACTATAAAAATGGCATCGAAAAATTGTATGACCGCTATAATCGTTGTATCGCCCTCGAAGGCAACTATATTGAATAATAAAATCGAATTTTGTCAAAAAAATATTTTTTACTATGTTAGCCTACGAACATTTCAGCCCAACTGTTAAGTCTGCCAGTATGACCCTGTCTGCCTCGTTTTCGCCCCTCCGGACCTCGAAAAGTCATCGGCAGGATCTACTCCTTGCAAGACTCGCTAACTTGATGATAAGGAAGTTTCCTCTCCGGCTATGCATCGACTGCACGGTCACGGGTTACTGTTGCAAACTTTCAGATTCTATTTGCCATTAAAATTACCACCTGAGCGCTAGTGTCGCTTCCAATATGGCCGCTCTAAGTAGGATAAATCTTCGATTACATTAGGTAGTAGTAGTACGTAATGGTAGCGTGTTGTCATGGCTGGTATGGAAGAAACGTTTAAATTACGCGATATTTTTAAATATTACGAATGGGATGTGAATCCCAGGGATTTTAACGAAGGTGAAGCTGTGCTGAGAACGAATCATTTAATTATGATAGGCAAAAATAACACGAAAACGCAGACGAGAGTAATGTATACGCACTGCCGCTGTGCTGTTTCATCTGCATCTCAGGTTGTAACTGTGCAAAAAGACTGGGGCTCTCGGAAATGATTTTAAAATAAAGCAATTCAACTGTATTTGCAAAGCTTGGGCAGGAGAAAAATGTAAACATACCGTTGCAGTTCTTCCCCCAAAGAGGCAGGCTGGTTTAATAATAACACAGTAATAATAACAGAATTCACAATTTCATCGAGACTATCTTCACTGAAAAAGGACTTTAGCATGTCGATTTTCTTTTTCTGATTACCTTTATGATTACAGACATTAATTAATTCTCAAACTATTTTCATCTTCGCACTTAATTGACTTGCACCTATTCCAAATTTCATACATACTAGATAATAATACCACTGACAAAGTCTGGGATAAAACATTTTTTTCTTAAAAAAAAATGTTTTTTTCATAAAGAACAATTTTAAATTTTACTTTCATGGTAATAGAATCATCTTTCGGAAAATAAAGTGAACGGACTCATGCATTCTTCGTAATTTCCTTACCTCAATTCAATGTCATCAGTCTATGCAAATCTTCTGTCAAACAATTATGTTTTCCCTGATTTATTTACAAATTTCATTTTGTTGATTCCACGGGGTGGAAACACATGTAAACTTTTCACTTGTTCTGACCCACAAAACGATTTGGAGCGAAAACCTGAACAGTAGACGTTCCTCTTTCGAACACATTTCCCATGCATTGAGACATCAACACAACACCGTATCCTACATAGAGCAGTTCCGGAAAATCCCACCAGATGGCATATCGGATAATTTTAATCGCGAATAGGCAATCATTACTCGAAGGAAAATTTGTGTGAAGAAAGCGTTTACCCTAAGAAATATTAATCACATTTAAACAGTTATTTGAATAGAGAGAGAGAGAGAGAGAACTAAAGATTAATCGATTTCTGAACTTAGTTTTACAATGGTAGGAAATTTGCACGACTGACACCTGCAACTGGGTACGAACGATGTGACTGACACCTTATCTGCATCTACAGATACCTCAACAAGTGAGATCGTAAAGTTGCCAACGCAAGCAAACAAGAAAGGGTTATACTTACAAGTTTCATTTAGAGAGGGAATTTTATCCCTAATTTAGTTACAATTCAAGTATTTTTCTACTACTCAGTTTGAATCGAATCGAAATTTAATTGCGGCTGACTTTGGTACATCGGCGTTGAAATGAAGCATGTACGTCATGCAGTAGATAGACTTTGTATGTAACTGAAATGGATTTCGCATGACTCCTTAGTTACTAAGCAGCTGGTAGGTAATAAGTAAACTTGATAGACTGCAGAGTCATGAAATCCTGCTTATGCAACGCTCAACACCTTGTTGACCGCTAATGTTGCATATTTTATTAGGCGCAACTCCTTGTGTATGAGTCTGGTCCGGTCTGGTGCAGGCTTCAGGTTGCCATGGACCATCAAAGTCAGTGGCATAGGAACAGGTGGGTAGAGAGGTATATAATACCCTCTCAAAATTTTTGAATAGGATACAATACCCTTCACCCCCCTAAAATGATATACCCAAATTGTACCTCGTGCATAAATGAATGGCTTGTTTGTATGGAGAGTCAGACTGCAGAAGTCTGCAATATTTGGTAATTTTAATTTTATAACCATTGATGCAAGACTACCAAATGTCTCGATCTTGTGAAGACAACCCCTTTCCCAACTTCTTTCGAACTGCATACAAAACCCGAAACGTGTCAATTGACACATATATTTTGATTTCAATAACACGTTAACGTGAATAAACTGCAAATGATGCACCTTTTAGTGTGTCAAAATACACATACGAATGTATTAAAGGGTATTTTTATGAGATGAAGTCCCGTGTGATGCACTAAAATGCATCAATTTGGAAGATCAGACAAGATCATTTCGAAGATAACAAAATTACACATTTAGCTGTGTCTCTTGATGCATTAAATATATGTGTGAATTGACACGTTTTGGGTTCCGTGTGCAGTCGCAGTGGGAAAATGTCCCTTTTTTCTTTGGGTTAACTGGCATTCATGCATGTCCATTATAAGAGTCATTGCAAATACGTATCATGTAGTTTGTATATTATTCTCTAAACATAGAATTATCATAGCTATTCAATGGTATATACAAGTATAGAAGAAAATTAAAGGAAATTTGAAAAAAATCGATATTGAAAAATTTCTGTATTGAAAACTACTATTCATTTGCGGAATACTGTATTATTCGAATATTAATGAGAATTTAATGTAAAAAATAAGCACCAATAGGCCTTGAAGTTATCCTGGTGACGAATGATGAAAGGATTCTCTCGGGCTAGCGACCAGGTGAGTTGTGGAAAAGATTCCCCCTCCACGAACGTATATACACCGGGTTGACGCTCAGGACTGCACTTCTACCCTGAAGATGAGAGTAACGTTAGCTCTCGAAAGCTTGGAATTTTCCCCACAAGTCACCTGGTTGATAGCCTGAGAGAATCATTTCAACAATAAGCACCAAGTGTACACCGCGTGACTGTGTTGCTGATTGTCTGGCCGGGCCGGGGAGAGAGTGTCTTTCTGTGAGTTGAATTTTTTCCGCTACTTTGGACCATAATATTGCAAATACATATAGGATGATTGTACGTTCACCTGTAATACTACGTACAACAGCAATGATGGTCTCGTCGAATAGTCCCAAGAGTATTTCGGATCTTCTCTTTGTCTCACGCCGACCTCTGTGGCAGAGTGGTTACCACTGCGCGCTATAGTCACTGCTTCAAATTCCGGCCCGGGTTTTCTTTGAGAGTGCCCCGTCATCAATTTCATCATATCATTACTCATCCCCATCTTCGCGGTTAGCCAAAAGTGGCAGATAAGCGAAGTAAAATAAACCAAATTTAAAAAAAAATCTTTCTTCCACACTTTCGGTTCTTTCCCCGGGCCTAACCCTAATGCAGTACATCAGTAAATATAGCAATAACTATAATAATTTATCTTCACCGGGGGAGAGGGGAAGGGGACTTTCGAGAGTCACATACGCCACAGCACCTCAATTAAATGCATCACTGCCGCGTGCGACAAGTTAAATGATATTGAACATGAACATATGAAGGGGGATTATTGATTAACACGCCATCTCTTAGCTGCTCTTTGAATTAGCACGTCACTGCTTCTCACACAAACCCTATCTTTCTCGTTCTTGTTTCCAAACCGACAAATCGTTCCTCATTAAACGCTTGGCCAGCCCGTTAACGGAAAAAGGGGAGACAAATGCTTTCATTACACTTCACCCCGTTTGTGCGCGCACGCATATGTGTGTGTATGTGCGAGTATTACTCTCTTTAAATTCATGCATACCCCCCCCCCCCTCCTTTTGGACCAATCTTGCTCTTCCCGCCATTGCGGTATTCTCGCTTTAGTTTGCTCAGATGGTGTGGAAAAGCGGGGGAAGGGACGGAGGGGTTGGGGGAGAAAAAAGTTGAAAAGCGACTCGCGCACGTGCGATATTGGATCCGGAATCAATTGAGAGGAAGCTAAAGCTTTTCCGATCATTACTATATTGGAGCACGCCTGGATCGCAGTGTTGCCGGGTCGGGTGTGGAGAAAACACTGTAGAAAAGGTAATTTTACGAGAACATGAGCAACAACAGTGTGTCTGCTGATGAAGAATGCTTTGAATTCCTCGTGTATATTGTGACCTGTGTTCTAAACCATTACTAGTGTGCATTTAGAGATCGGTTAGTTCATAGAACTCTCCAGCCTAACTATTGCCTATTTTTGGGGGAGCAGGAAAAGGTTTTATAAGCTCTTGCCTTGACTCATCTTACGCAACAGGTCGTTAGGTGCCGGGGCTTGCCCCGAGTTGATAGCTTCCTGGAGATGAGGCCTGCTCGGAAAAGGTTTAATAAGAAAATTGAAGAGTGAGAGAGAGAGAGGAGATGGGGGAGTGGTGACTCCTCCCGTCCGTTGTCTTTTCCAAGTTCGACTTTTATAGACCTAAACTGGGTGTCAACCAGGAAAAGAAAATTTCCTCTCTTCATTGTAACACTTTCATGTTAATTCAGAGTTGGCAGCATTAGACATATACTCCGAATTCGCCTGAGCAAAAGGGTGAGGGGACGATGAATTTAGAAATTCCTCTTTCAATATTTAAATACTTTCAAAAGTAGTTTTTGTGTGGGTGAAGTATAACTTGCAGTATCAGGGTTCCTTCTTTTCGCTCTCAGATATCTGATATGTCAGTATCATGCTTTTCATTATCCTACTCAAAAATTAAGTTCTAATACCGAAAATTACCCATGGATGATGATGATGATAATAATAATAATAATAATAATAAACAAGGCAACATATTCTCAGAAAGAAGGAAATTTTCTTTTCCAGGCCGATCTCCGTGGTGGAAAACTTAGCACAGTTGTGTCGCCCCTGTCAACACATGCCTTTTAAGAACTAAACTATTCAGTCTATGTTGTTAAGAATTAGTGTTGAATCTTTTCTCTAAAGATTCTTATATTTCTTTCCATGAAAATGTTATTGTTAATGTTACAATAGGTAATGAATTGTTTAACTTAAATCAGAAGAAAATGCTGATACTATGGAAATATAAAACAACTATGTAGTAACCATGGTAAATTGTAAACAAATTATTATGATATAAAAGAGCTAGACTTTTGTAAGCCTACGGGACATTCTCCTGGTCGCCGAAAGGCTGATTGTTCAGGGGACGTTGGGTTATATCTTGCTTCAATCTTCGGATTGTCTGGTGTACTTGTGTTCCATTTGGCAGATATTCCACAAACCCAACTCTGAATAAGGCGTTCTCCTGCATCATCAAAAAGAGCAGGGTTATAAACCTAGGTACAACTAATAGGTTTAGGCCTACAAGTTGTATCGGGTGAATTGTCTGTTTGAAAAGTGTTTGTATATCATCAGAAGTTCAAATAAATCTCCGAGTAAAAGATCTTAATGATCTTTCATTTCAAACCTACATAGGTGATAATTCAAAATAAATCCTACACCACAGACCTCGGAAGGGCTTGGTCCTACTAACCCTTAGAGCCTTTGAGAAGTCCGATAAAAGGGTTATAACCAGACTAACATACAGCCCTAAAGGCAGAAGGTGCGTGTCAGTGGAATACAGGTACGTATAATGTCCGCTTATGGTTTCCATTTGTCTAGTTCTAGTTCCTCCAAAGGTTATACATAGCATTCCCGGCATCAGCGCTTGTCTTTCCCGGTGAACGGGGCCCCGACAGTCGCTAGAGTCGGCTATTAAAATTACAGTTTTCATATTGTGTACTAACCTTGACTACAGAAGGTGTTGGAAATGATGTCCCTCTGCTGCAACACATTCCTGGCATCTCCGACAGAAATTTGCATTTACACGTGCAAGTTCGTCTACTGTAATTCTCCCGATTTCTCGTACAATACTCTCTTTTAACTCACGGATGGTGTGCGGATTGTCTTTGTATACTTTATTTTTTAGATTTCCCCATTTTTCTTTCCACAGGAAATTTCGTTGCAAAACGTCGTCGCACTTTTCCACAATTCCTCTTTCCGAAGTAACACTCGACAAGATAAATCCTTTGTTGTAATGTAAACTTTTGTGGTGCCATAATTATGAAGCCACAATCTTCAACACACGGACACGACACAACACAACTTCCGAGGGAGGATTATACTGGCGGCAGTCTGCAACGTCAACAGAAAGGGAAAGAGAGCGAAGGCAGGGAGAGCGAAAGAAACAGACCGTACCGTGCGACTGTCTGGGCCCCGTTCACCGGGAGAAACAAGCGCTGATGCCGGGACGCTTGCCGCCGAGTCTCGTAGCGAATGTCAGGGAATGCTCTGTATAACCTTTGGAGGAACTAGAACTAGACAAATGGAAACCATAAGCGGACATTATACGTGCCTGTATTCCACTGACACGCACATTCTGCCTTTAGGGCTGTATGTTAGTCTGGTTACAACCCTTTTATCGGACTTCTCAAAGGCTTCTTAGGGTTAGTAGGACCAAACCCTTGCGTGGTCTGTGGTGTAGGATTTATTTTGAATTATTACCTATGTAGGTTTGAAATGTAAGATCTGTTACTCGGAGATTTATTTGAACTTCTGATGATATACGAACACTTTTCAAACAGGCAATTCACCCGATACAACTTGTAGGCCTAAACCTATTATTTCTACCTAGGTTTATAACCCTGCTCTTTTTGATGATGCAGGAGAACGCCTTATTCAGAGTTGGGTTTGTGGAATATCTGCCAAATGGAACACAAGTACACCAGACAATCCGAAGATTGAAGCAAGATATTACCCAACGTCCCCTGAACAATCAGCCTTTCGGCGACCAGGAGAATGTCCCGTAGGCTTACAAAAGTCTAGCTCTTTTATATAATAATAATTTGTTTACAATTTACCATGGTTACTACATAGTTGTTTTATATTTCCATAGTTTCAGCATTTTTTTCTGATTTAAGTTAAACAATTCATTACCTATTGTAACAATAACAATATCATTTTTATGGAAGGAAATCTAACAATCTTTGGAGAAAAGATTCAACACTAATTCTTAACAACATAGGTTTTTTCAACATAGACTGAATAGTTTAGTTCTTAAAAGGCATGTGTTGACAGGGGCGACACACAGTCCGGTACGACGCCAGTGGCCCCGATTTTGAATCCCGGCCTGTGCATGGGTGTTATTTGTGAGACGTCCATTCACCAATTTCATCATGTCATCACTCATCGCCATTTTCGCGATTAGCCAAAAGTGGCAAGAATGCGAAGTAAAATAAACCAAATCAATAAATCAATCAATTTTCTTTCCAAGATTGAGAATGAAATTTGAAAGATGAAAGTCCAGAATGGGTTGAGTTGGTGTTTTAAAGTCCATTTTATGTACAGTAAGAATAATCGGGACTGGACCTACAGTTTAAAGTGGGACGCGAACCACTATGTGCCTCCACCGGTATCGATCCCGGGACCCCTTGATTACAAGGCGACTACGCTACCACCGCCCCATCATAGAGCACCGAGACCATCGTTTCAAAATCGAGACCATACTCGCAGTTCCTAAAGCTCGACTTTATAAATTACGATGTTAGATAATGTATTTTACTATGAAACTTATTCAGACCTATTATAGTTTAATTAAGCATATGAAACAAAATTGTTGTATCTATCATTTCGAGGCGAATCGCAGATGGAGATAGGCAATTGCAACACGAAATTAGACTTGAGATCACAAGGCGGTGAAGAGAAGATTCGTGTCGTCGTCTTGCAACACTTGCTCGCCCTCAGGAAGAACATCCTAGGAATAAGGGAAACTTTCATATTTCTGCTTCTTCTCTCGCTTTTATTTATAACTTTTTTTCTGTTTCTTTTCTTGTATCTTAGCTTTTAATCTTCTCTTCTCAGTTTTAGCATCTCTTCGTTCATTTTTACTTCCTCTCTTCTTGATCATCCTTTTTTTCTGTTTCCTCATATTCTGTCTGTTTCTTCCTTATTCTCTCTCTCTCGCTCGATTCTCTAGTTCCTTCTCCCTCTCTCTCTCTCTCTCTCTCTCCTCAATTGCTATCTCTGTATCTCTCCCTTCTTTTTCTTACATTCCCAACTTATTTTTCTCTCTTTCTTTCTATATTTGCCTGCTCTTATCTGTCCTCTCGCTTATCCATGCTGCGACACCCTCAAATATCAAACCTTTATTAATTCTGTAGTTAATAGCTACAAGAAATAAACAGTTTTATATTTTTAAAAGCGCTGAAGATTTTTTGCAAACATGCTTGGGATAATACACATTTATTGCTAATGGGATTAGGCTATAACGAAACAATTTCAAGCGACACATGCGCGAGACTACACGGTATTGGATTCAAGTCATTATTCCTCTTGTATACATGTAGCTTTTCATCCACTTTTGTCCAGTTGTGACGATGAGGATGAGTAGATGAAATTGTGAAGGGACATTTGTAAAGAACACCCATGCCGAGACTGGGACTCGAAGTAGGGAACTTTGGTAGCGAGATCGAAATTCGACCACATAACACACTCGCTCACCTAAACTTGTTTGTGTTCGGTTGTTTATTATCACTCCCTTTCTTATGATGGCTCTTCAAACTCGTAGCAAACCATCTCGAAGCGAATCAAAGACGGGAAACATACGTTGCACTTGTGTCGATGGTCACAACTGTCTCAGACAGACTGTAAAACTTTTGAAATTTTGAAAGTGAAAGTTCTAGCTTTTCATCTAGTCACGAAATTGCATTATTTAATGTTTAATTTGTTGTTGTCTTTTCTAGGATCACCTTGACGAAGAAATATACGAATATTGCTTACTATAAAGCACAACTAATTGAGGCTTCAGCCTTAACATCCTAATACAAGGCTCCAAGGTATGTTAACGGATACATATCATAAAGTGTCAATCTTGTTAAAAGCGGATACAATAATTTATAGTAAGATAATTGCTCAGTGTTATAACTATTGAAAAATATTAGGTGGGCTGAAGTCGAAGATTTGTTTTATAATTTTACGCAATAATGCATCGTAAGTAGTGCCTATTTTCTTTTTTTGGTGCTTCTTTGCCTGCCTATTTTGAGAGTCCTGGTTATAAGCCCTCATTCTCCCTTACTTTTCCAATAATGATGTGACCACGTAGTGTTTATAATGTAGGACACTGACAAGTATCATATTGAAGATGTAACAAATTAGTGTGAAATGTTTTTTACAACACTCAGCCAGTAATTAAGTTGTGGGAATTCTTTAGATGTAAAATGATGAAACATTTTATTTTCTTAAGCGCGGGTACTTTTTTTCTAAAATATAAAACATTAACTGGCAAAATTATTAGGTGGTCTCGTGCCTCTCAGGACCATATAAGTTGGCGCCAATGTCATAATAAGGGTTGGAATTGAACCAAACGCAGAAGGGACGAAGCTTGAAAAATGTATTTTAAATATTTTCAATGGAAGCTAATTCAGATTGTCTCGCAAGAACAGAAGAAAATACTACGTAGGCGATAATTATTAAAAGCGACAATAAATTGAAAAAATACAATTTTGTATAACTTACATTTCCAGATATATAGGTATTTTTTAAAACAATAAATGCCATACTAACAGCTCTTTACCATCTTAAAATATGAGGAATTAGTGGTGAAAGATTATATACAACGTTGTATTATCAGAAGAGAGGAAATTATTATCTTTCTGCGTTAGGAATGAATTTAGAAATGTAGGACCTGGGAAAGAGAGTTCACAGAGATGGGGAATTCTCCTCTGTCATTAATTTAATTTAAACAATGTCCATAATATATTTTATATGGTTTAGATCTGAAGATATCTATTAAAAGAGTGCATCAGATTTGTGTAAAAAGACAAATAATGTTAATTTGGTATGAAGAAAACTCGAACAGCCAACGCCAAAAATTATACGTTTAGTTGATGTTTTCATGCTTCATCATATTCGCAATCACTTTCACACTTTACAAAGATGATTAAAGTTGATTCACTTTCCATAGAAGAATGAAGACTCAGATTTTACAAAAAGATTTATCAAAATATATATGCTGAAATCAGAAATATTACTGGTTAAAAGGACTATTGATGTTCTTTTACTGGACTACCGAAAATGTTGACTTCTTTCTAGAAATGTGTTATTGCGTGAAAACATTTAGCATAATCTACAATGTTAAATTGTATTTTGTTTCTTTTAACATATTTCTTAGTTTGGAGATACAGTTTTATTAAAGGACAAATTATGGAAGCTATTTTCTGCATTTTCACAGTAACAACTCATTTTTTGCTATAAAGTCTTGCGAAAATGCTATAAAAATCAACTCAGCCATCTTTTGTTTGTTCGTTAGTTTCTTCATATATTTTCTCTGAGTACTATACAATTTTAAGTTTTATTATATGGCACATGAATTGGCAAATTTTGGAGAAGTTTAAGCCCCTTTATGGTTAGGTAGGCTAATCAGGACAAGGCCTACAGTTTAAGTATCCGAATCACTTTGCAATATGCTTCCAGGGAATGGAATCTGCAACCCCTTGATTGCAAAGCAAGAGCTATACTCATACGCTATCGGCGAAATTGAAAAGTGGCACGACTAAAAAAAACAACCTCTGTGGTAGAAATAACTTTCTTTTAAAATATCTCTGAGGAATGCGATTCCTAATGATTGGGAATGCTTTGAATTCCTCGAATATGTTCTGTGCTTCTACTCGATTTGTAACTTTTTGTCTGTCTTCCACACATATAAAATGAGGAAAATTATATAGATTTGCACACAATCAGTGCAAAAATTGACTAAACCCGCGAGAGTATGCATTCCATGTTACGGAAAATATATGAGTCAAATCGTACAATTTCTATGGACTTGGCAACATTGCTTTTCTGAGGGTGGGAAGTATCTCCCACTCTCTCTCTTTTTTATTCCACACCGCCAGCTACCACCAACCCAGTCTCTTCTCCCTCATCCCTTGGCAGACAGATGGCAGCAGCGTGTTTCGATGTTATTTGCACTCTCAGCCATGCAAGCGCTGATAAGATTGGTTTCCAACATCGAAATGTTAACAAACCTTGCAAATCTACATTAGCGCAGTCCCAAATGCAGCGCAGTAGCCAAATAAACAAATATTTATTTTCAAACAGCCTTTCAAATGTGCTTCATAGCTAAAGTAATCTGGACTCGACCTACAGTTTAAAGTGCGATCCCAAGCACTGTCTCCACCGGGTGTCGAAGCAGGGATCCAGTGGCGGCGATTGGGTTCCAAAACTAGGAGGCAAGGACCGTTTACTACCTTTTGTAGTTAAGGTTTAGCATAGTGCGGAAGCAAAAGTGGCAAAAAATGGAAGGGCAACTGCCCCCCACACCCCTCCTAATCGCCGCTGCAGGGACCCCTTCCATTGGGAAGGCCTGAGAAATAGTAGTAGTTTGGTTATAAATTACATTTTTCATTTCAGTACTCTTTTGTTTGAAGCAACGTGTTATCATTTCAGAAGTTGATGGCAAGAATCACTATAATAAGAACGAGACCACCGGGATAGCCTATGCCAGTATTCTCGAGGAAACAGTTCTGAAGCTCTCTTTTCTTATGTACTATTAATTTAGGATACACGTCACCGCCATATTTGAATCAACCCTTGCAATGCGTCAACTATAAAGCCGTTATTTCCAATCTCTTACTAAATGTCTGTGTCTATTGCCCTAATTGCGCAATAGCCCATGATCATGGATAAGATTGTTTGTCAGCTGTTGTACGGTTAGTTTTGACGGGATTGCTCGTTTTACACTCCAAAGACCTGTATTGAGGATGGACATGCGTCATTGAGCAATGGCGTGAACGATTAAATAGCCAAGATTGTGAAGAAGGATAAAGGTTTATTCTCAAGAGCCGACGAATAAGAATCCCCTTCCCTTTTTCCCTGTCATTTGCTTTGCTCATCAAATTTCCCTGCCCTAATGGTGTCTTTCCCCACATCACCCCACCGTGGCTTGTCAACCACCGTAAGACAAGTGTAGGGCTTTGTTCCCTAGCAGATTTGATTATGCAACATTCGGTGTAGTCTCTCCCCAGCAAATAGTTGCAACAGCTTTTTCTTCGGACACTATCGGCTCAAACATGTAATGGTACTTGATTCCATTTAATCATTTCACCAAACCAATTCAATCTTCCACGCTCCCCTAACGTTCGCAGCTCCCCCTAGTGGGTCCAGTAACCCAAGGCTTATCTCTTCAAGGGAGGAAGTGGAGAGGAAATATTGTACGCTTAATTTTCCTTCCCATCTTCCACTCTTCCAAAGATCAGAAGTGTTGAAGTGAGTGACAGCTATAAGGTCAAAAGTCCAATACTAGGTTTATTTTCTTTCGCCCTTTTAGCGATGAGTATCTTTCGATGGAAAGGGAGGGGAGGGGTGAAAACAATGTATCCAACTATGAATAAAAGTTGCAATTTGCTTGATTTGGCTTCCATTGTCAGTATAGGGATGGTAACGAGACTTGGCAATGCCTCGTTCTCGTCTCGAATTGTAAATACCTGTCTCGTTCTCACTTTCGTCTCTATTCACATCTGTCTCGTTCTGGTCTCGAAAGTACAGTATTTTTCAACATATATACCGTGTCACCGTTCACAGCATTTTGTCCAACAATTTTTCTTGACTACCACCATTGAAAAGCGTCATATTTTTCTCTTTTAGAAAAGCGGCTACGATATTTCAAATTTTGAAAAATTATATTTGTATAGAACACGATGTGCATCACTCATAATATGATTTTTTTCCTTGGAAGCCGACTGATTCATTCTCTTAATCACGTTGCTGTAAATACTTCCGACAACTGCCGCTGGGTGCCAGTTGTATGCTGGCTCTGCGCATTTCCCGCCAAATCTATACATGCTTGTGCTTACCTTGTGTGGGTTATTTGTTATGTATGCACTTTTTACTCTGTGTACCCAGTAAGATTTCATAATCCTAAACTAATTGATTAGCAACGTAAAAATATGTCTTCGTAGAATGTGTGACTACATTATCGTACTCAATGAGAAGATTGTAAGTGCTGTGTTGGACAGTATGTAACATGACAAATTTTACATCACTGTGCAACAGCGAAGGGTGTTCTTTAGTTTAGGTCAATGAGGAACCAGGACTTTCTTTATTTTTTAAAAAAATTTTATTCGAATGTATCTTGATAGTTTATCATGCCTTCATGTCAATAAGCTGATAATATAAAAATATTTAATACATAATAATATTTTACAACATATATTATGTAGTGGCTTGTCCAGTATTTTCAAAAGGGGGTTATGCATATTTTTTAGTAATAGAACCCAGAAGCGTGAATTGACGACGAAAGAAACTAACCAGTAGTTGGCAACCTTGCTTTACACTGGAAACTGATTCGTCTACGAGAGTTGACAACACTGATCTGTTCGAGGCAATGAAGTGCGTGTAAGTCTCGTCTCACCCTTCAGAGTTTTCATTTGCTTGCCTTGGTACGTTCTCTCTCTCTTTTTCTCTTCTCTCTCTTCTCTCACTTCTCTCTCTCTCTCTCTCTCTCTCTCACACACACACACACACACACACAAGCATGTTGCGTTCCAACACTTTTGCAATTTTTATTGACCGAAGTTCAAATTACGCATAGCGAAAGGAGGAGGGAGGAGGTGGCATGCAGATGGGGTAGGTTAGGGAGTCAAAATGAGCAAAGGGGGGGGGAGATGGTGAGTGGGGGGTGAAAAAACGAAATCCTTGATGGCATGCTTCGAGCGATCAGTTTGCCTGAAAACAAAATGGGTTGATTAAATTGGATGCCTGCGATGATTTCAATAGTTCTTGGCGAGGCGAGAGGGTAAAAGTTTTATGGCCCATCCCAAGGTTGGGGGGAGGCATGGGAAAGGGGGGACGGATAAAAGTATTGAGATCGTGAAAAGAATCGGGAAAATCTCGTCTCGCTTCTCCAAGAAACGATTGCGTTCCTCTAAGGGACGGAAATTAACTTGTTCCTCAACTCTGAGAAGCACAGCATTCTATCAGTCAAGTTGCAAGCACCGGAAAGGAAACTGTGCTGCCATTGTAATTTGCATTAAAAAAAATCATAACTGGAGAGTAACATAACGCAGAAGTTTTGTTTTAAGCATACTTTATGCAAGGACGTATTTAGGGGAGGGTTCAGGTGGTCCGGGCCCCCCTCCCCTCCGAATGACTTAACAAATACTAAAATTAAATAATGAAAATATACTTATTTAGCATTTATTGTGTAGCTAATCAATGGTTGCAATTTCCTCTGAACTTATGGAAGGCGGCTTTTGAATGACAGTACCAAGGATTTATGCTTGCGCACTACTATTTATGATAATACTAGCTGATTGCCCGGCGTTACCCGGATATTTATTTATCCCAATCTTCTATTAGCCAGGAATATAATGAATTCTAACTATAGTGTAAAATGAACTTGGAGTTGAACGGCATTGGGAGTGTCACTATTCATCTTAGCGACCTCGAAAACTATTTATTCCACAATCCACACTAATATCAGTCGTTTTTGATTAATTTTACATGTCACCCCCTCCTACCCCCACCCCTAGGGGTGCTAGGGGTGTCTTACTCCCACAGTATTTCTTTCCAGATTGTAAGTCATACGTGTACCAAGTTTGGTTGAAATCGCTCCAGCATTCGATAGTTATTCCGGAACAAACAAATACACACATATACACATGGGCGTATATATAGCTCACGTAAGGGAGGGTTCAACTTTTGGTTCAATTAATTACTTACTTACTCCACGGCTCTACAGCCAATGCAGGGCCTTGGCGTCCTTGGTGATAGCTGCCCACTCATCTCGGTTCTTCGCTCTAGTTCTCCATCCTCTTATACCCATTCGTTCGAGGTCTTCTTCTGCCTGGTCGAGCCATCTCTTCCTGGGTCTTGCCTTCCTGTTTCCCTTGGTAGATCTTATGTACCGCTCTGTCTGGTTGCATCCTTTCTACGTGCCCCAGCCAGCTAAGGCGTTTGGATCTTATTTCACTTGTTATACTTGGGTTCTGGTAAGGTGTTGCTAGTTCTTCGTTTGTCCTAATTCTCCATATGCCATGTTCATTGATTGGTCCATATATCTTTTGATTTGATTTGATTTAGTTTATTTTACTTCGCGTTTTGTGCCTCTTGGCTAATTTGCGAAGATGGAGATGATTGATGAAATGATGAAATTGATGAATGGACATTCGCAAACAACCAAGCCCGACCAGGATTCGAACCCGGGACCCTTGGCGTCGCAGCGCGATGTGCTAACCGCTCGGCCACAGGGTCGGGCAGGTCCATATATCTTACGTAAAACCTTCCTCCCCCATATATCTAGCCTATCATCTTCCTTTCTTGTCAGACACCAGGTTTCCGACCCATACATCACTATTGGTCTCATTATGGTTCTATACAGTCTTAGTTTCAGCTTTCGGTTCACTTGTGAGGATTTTAAAACATTTCCAAATGCATGGTAGCATCTGTTACCTGCTATTATTCTTGTTTTTACCTCTTCGGCAATGTTATTTATCTTCTGTTATTGTTGAACCTAGATATTTGAAATTTCCAACTCGCTCAAACTTTTGGCTGTGTGTTTCGAACTCATTTATAGTTTGATATCTGATCTTGTTTCTTGTCGTTATCATGTATGTTGTCTTATCCTGGTTTATTTGCAGTCCAATCTCATGTCCACCTTGTTGTAATTGTTTCAGGGCATCTTCTAGTGCTTTTGATGTTCTGCTTAGTAAGGCAAAGTCATCAGCAAATGCAAGGTATTGTATTGTCCTATTTTTAAGATGGTTCCTCCAGGATTTATTTCAATCTTTCTAATTACATGTTCCAAACTTATGTTAAACAGCAGTGCGGAGAGGCTATCCCCTTGTCGTAGTCCTTTTCCTATGTAAATTTCTTCGGATAGTTGGTTTTGGATTCTAATTTTGGCATTTCGAATTTCTTAAGGTCATTTCTGTCAATTGTACTAATTTTTCTGGGATATCCATATCTCTCATTATCTTATAGAGTTTGTCTCTTTGTATACAGCTAAATGCTTGTTGAAAGTCAACATATAATTGAAGTATGTTAATATTGTGTTCAAAACTTTTCTCTAATATCATTCTTAATACAAAGATTTGGTCTATTGTTGATCTATTACTTCTGAATCCGCACTGGTAGTCCCCTGTCAGTGTTTCTACGTATGGTTCTAGTCTCCTTGCCAGAATTTTTGCAAATATTTTGTATGTCACGTTAAGGAGAGATATGCCCCTATAATTCTTACAACATGTCCTGTAATTATTTTTGTGTATCGGACATATTATTGCTACCGTCCACTCTTTTGGCATTTCAGATTTTTTCCAGATCTGTTTTATAAGCTCAAAGATTTGTTTCTTTAGTTCTGCTCCTCCAGATTTGAGCATTTCAGCAGTAATTTGATCTTCTCCTGGTGCTTTGTTATTATTATAACTTTGTATGGCTCTTGTGACATCGTTTAGTTCAGGCAAGTCTTGTTCTTCATCCCATTGTTGGTCATTTCTTACTTCCAATATCCTATTTTCATTTTCATCGAAGCCTAATAATTCTTTAAAATATTCTGCCCATCTACTTATTATTTTATTTTTATCTCCAATAAGATTTCCTTCTTTATCTTTGCACAAATTTGTTCGCGGTTGAAATCCTTTCTTATAGTTTGCTATTATTTGATACATATTCCTTAATTCTTTCTTATTATGTAGTTCATTTAGTTCTATTAGGTTTTCTTTCTCCCACTGCCGTTTCTTTCTTCTACATTCTCTTTTGGCTTCTCTTCTTTTCACTATCCAAATCTCTACACTTGCTTTGGTATATCTTTGGAGAACTTTATTTCTAGCTATGTTTTTTTCATCTAATGCTTTCTGGCAACTCTCGTCAAACCATTCCATTCTTTTAGTTTTCTCTTCCCATTGTATCTTCTGCTGTTTTCTGAATGTTTTCCTTTATTCTTTTCCATTTTTCTTCTACCATTACGGGATTTTGTATATTTTCAAAATTTTGTTTTAATCTGCTTCCATATTCTCTTCTTTTTTCTGGATTTTTTATCAACAGTTTCATATTATATTTAGTTTGTCTAATCCCTTATTCTTTCTTTGTGTTTGAGATCCGCTGTCTATATCTGATGGTTACTAGGTAATGATCGGAGTCCACATCTGCTCCTCTGTTGGACTGTTAATCCCACGCCCAACCTGGTAAGGGATTGCCTCTCGCAGCTCCCAGGATCGCTGCTTTTCTGTCAGGATTTTGTCTTCGGTTCAATTAGGGTTCCTATATTTCATAAGTGAAAATCCAGGACACTACTGACCGGTAGCTTGTTAGGGAGCGGGGGGGGGGGGCTGGACCCGATACAGTTGTACGTGTGTACAATATTATTGTCATTTACATCCCACATTATGTGGGAACTTTTTGAAAACTGCGGACTGAACTGATAGGCACCCAAGCACTGACTCGTTATAGTAAGCAGGTTACTATACAATGGAAGAGAATCATAACTGAAATTCAGCACTGCTAGCAGACGGTGGCGCCATCGTGAAGTCAAAGATGTTTGCAGTACCTTCTTGTAACTCGATAACTCTTGTATTATGGAGAGGGAGTGGTTCACTGTAGAGTTAGATTGTTTTGTAAAATGAGCATTTTAAAATTACGTCCACGCATTTAAATATAAAAAAAAGTTCAGGAAAGTATAGTCTTAATCATTTTTTTCTTTCCCACCCGATTTCAGGACATTTGTGCATCCCGAAGAAACTATTCGGAACACGGACAAATTATACCATACCATACCATTTCGGGATTGTCCCTGAAAATCCGGGAGGTATAGCGTCCCTAGGTATAATCTGGCTATCAAAATCCACTCTGCCACCACATGAAAGGTCACACATTTATTAAATTAAGTCTATCTACGAACTTCTAACTTTTCTATACATAAAATGAGCAAAAAATGCTTTTGAAAAAGCTAATTCCAGCTTCTCTTCAAGAAAGAATTACAATGTTAGAATTAGTCTTTTCCTCCTTGCTACAAAATTGAAAGTAACATCATCGGTGTTATTTTAATATTTGTATGTATGTACACTTAACAGTGTAGGGTCGACGATCTCCCGTTCAATTGCAAGGACATTATTTCAACCTCTTTAATGTTAAACACATCCTCTCGGGTGTTGAAGATGAAACTGGCAGTGTAGGCAAGATCACCAACAATTTGTGCACATTTGAGTACAAGAGCTTGTAACAATTTTTTACTGCCTACAGTGTAGTGTTGCCCACGAGACGAGACTTTGGCCTGTCTCGTCTCGTGGAGTCTCGTGGAAATGCTGTCTCGTCTCGAAAATATTCGTTTGTCTTATGGCACATGGTCAATCTCGTCTCGTCTCGAATTTTTAAAAGCCTGTCCCGTCTCGTCCCGTGGGCAACACTACTACAGTGCACATCCTGGACATGTCTTTTCAATTACTGTTTGTCACATTTTTCATTCAGATTTGAAAATGTAAAAAATATCAACCAGGCCATCCAACATTTTGACACACTGTTCCAATGAATGAACAATAGGAATTTCATATTGGAATAAGTTGTAGCAATTTTTCAATGTGTTGACGTACAGAGAAACTTGGTTTCATTTGTACTACAAAATGGTCCAAAAATGGGAAACAGTAAAGTTTCTACTATTAGTGTATACGATTTCACAAGTCACCCTACTGAGTATTGATACTTTTCTGTCCATCTTGCGTCAAACAACTTGAGAACGTTTCAGAACTTCCCTAGCTATGTTGCACTGCATTTTTTACAAGCAAAGTACTTTGAGAAGATTGATTGATTTATTTGCATTATTTTACTTCGCTTCTTGTGCCACTTTTGGCTAATTTGCGAAGATGGGGATGAGTGATAACATGCTGAAATTGATGAATGGACACCCACAAACGCCCATGCCCATTCCGGGTTTCGAACACGGGACCCATGATGTGCTAACTACGGAGGGCTACTCCTTTGAGAAAACTCGAAGGGAAAAATTATAACTGATTTGACAGTCTCAATATCGCAGAAATTCCACAGAAATGGCCAATAGCCAGGGTTAAAATATGTGCTGAATAATGTACAAAAATTGCTTTTGGACAGTTCTCTGAAATTAGGTATCTATCTATCTCACCCCCTTAATTCTACCACCCATTACATCAGCATCATCATATTCTTCACCATTTTTTTTTCTAAATCCACACCCACTCAACCCAGAGAGAGTAGAAGTACTAATAGCTTAAGCTAACCCACATGCAGTTACAATCTCCAATAGGGACAAGTATCCCATTGCGATCTAAAGTTTGTAAAATTGTTTATCAACTTTCGACAGTTGGGAAATTTCAAATTATCAAAACATTAGAACCTGAAGAATACTAAAATCTTGAATGGTAACAAACCATATCGGGAACATCTAATGAAATTATAATGTTCGCGTTATAAGTTCAGAAGCAGCTGCTTCGGGCAGGAATTACATGTGGCATTATAGAATTTCTGAAATGTCAGGAGTTTTCTGAATATCTTCCAGAGAAATTCCGAAACTATCAGGACATTGCAGACGTTTGCTTTGCAGTCCCATCTGGTGTGTGAAATTAATTTCTTTCCCATCCGTATCCAATTCTATACGCTTGTAATTTATGAGAACAAAATAAGTCTGAAGAAATTTATTCGAACAAGTCTCTGATCATAGTGGATATAACAGGTAATCTTGTAATTTTTCTGAACCTAAGGGGGGTTTGGACCCGTTGAAACCGCCCCTTAAATACGACCATGCATACACACACACATACATCCATTTATATATATACAGTATATATAGAAGATGCATAAAATATTAAACAGGAACTTTACTTTTCGTCAACTGCATCTTTTTTCCCACTATATATTCAATTCTTCATCTATTTGACATTAATTTCTTTTCCAGGGCACATGTTTTTGCACAAATTAGCTATGTCGATTTTAACTACAGATAAACTAGGTAGATAATGAATACGTGCTGTTATATATCTATTCTTGTTCGGCATTTTTCCCTATTCATGTAATATTCATATATTAATTATTTTATATATTTTAATTAGTATTAATTTAATTTAATATAATTATTTTAATTTTAAAATATTATTATTATTCCTGAGACACTTCTGTTCGAAACCCCCTTTCCGACTTTATGCTCAGGTAGGTAATCGTAGCTGACACGGGGGTTGTGCAATATGTCCTCAATCGGGAATCGAACACCTGGAACCCTTGATTGCAAACCAGTACGCTACCCTGGAGGCTTGGTAACGGTAAAGCAAGTAATGGGTAACTTTCTCGATAATTGTATAAATCTGTGTCGCATGTTGCATCTCACCTGGGGCTATCACACCTGTTCGAATAGACAAAGTATGTCTGCCTGCATTTACTCAACTGTTGCAAGAGCTTATCTGTTTTTATTCAATCTGGCAACAAACCATGGAAGCTGGACACACTGCTGAGCTTTCAGAGGTCAATTCCTGAATCATCATCATCTTTTTATTTATCGAACAATTTTATTCGCACTTTCTAATCGATTTTTCTCTTATGTCTGTGCTTCGGGCTTCGTAGATAGTCTAGTTAGGCTAGAATATTATGCTCGTGGCGTAAATATTGTGTAATCGTATAACGATAACATGACATTTATTATTTTCGTCACGTTTCACCGCAAATGAAGAGTCTGCGTGCGATTTCCGACATCAAATGTTTTCATGTTCACTTATTTTTTTAAGCTCAGCAGATACAGGTGGATCATGTGACGTCAGGATGCGCACAGCCGCCATGTTTGCGGTCAAACGAACCACGTAACATTCGTTACATCTGCACCAATTCCATGTTTGTTTTAAACCACGAATGCCTGTGTTAGTATCTCCCGCCCGCCCACTTGAATTACAAGAACTGGCCTCAATCAGGGCTGCTCGAAGCCACAATGCAACAGTTTGTGACGTAGGTGAAACACACCTATATTGTTCTGAAGAAAAAATCCAATCCTTGATCATACGCAAAATAAAAATATGGAAATACCTTTTACTTGTACAAATTGATTCTTTTAATACGCATTAATAACATAAAGTATTGAGGTTATGTACAATGATTATATTTTTTAACAGTCCCGATTGGGCGAGTTCAGTACCAAATGCCTTCCATTCCAGAAGAGCAATACCAACGAGCGAGCTGTGTCGCAGATAGAAAAAACATTGGATCTCCGGCGTACCATATAGGGTATACAAGCAATGTATAAAAATTCTTCAACACATAAATATTAGACCCATTAGGAAGAAAAAATGACACGTTTTCGCTAGACAAGGCTTGATTTATTTCTGTTTCCGTTAGATTTTGGTTGAATTCGCGGGAATCAACATGCTTGGAAGGATGATGGATGCAACATGCATTCGCATTGTCACTAACATCTAGAGAATTATAACATGCGTTTCACTGAGATAAGGAAAATATTAAACATTTTATAAGTCATGTGTTGCTATGTATAAATAAGTGAGAATATTGGGCTTGATTCAAGTCTTCAAAGACTTTCTGTAGAATAATAAGATATGTAGAGTTAGTTTAGTGTTTATCTTAAATTTAAAACTTTTAAAACCAACTAATATGCCCATATTAATCTAAGAAACCATGGGATAATAAGCCTTTTAGCTGTACAAGCTAGTAATTTCCATGATAAAGGAACAAGAAAAGGACCGTGTTCCATTGAATATCCAATTACATCGACACTTCTCCCCCTAGATGCGAGTTTCACACGCAGTGTCAATAGACTCCTGCAATAAAACGAAAAACCCACCGAGATTGTGCCGCGATAGACCAGGGCTGCAGTCACCGTGGATAGAGAGTGGGGGGTTGCATTGTGGTTTCAGGCAGCTTGGGCGAGCGTGGAATGTTTCAATGGGGGTTCAGGAGGGGGTTGAAAGCCAATTTCCAATCGTTTCTGCAAGCTCCAATACACCCTCGCATCGCAGCACCGTTTCCTGACACGAATGACATGTGCGGAATGCAATATTTGGGGCTGAATTGACCTTCCCTCCGGACTATATTGATCACGTTAAACTACCCCACGTCCAGTCCAGCATCGAACAGAAAAAGACCCCTTCAGATTCTTGCCAATACACAGTCTATTCCGAGATTTTCTTTCGTTTCCTCTTCTTTTTTTCGCGTGCTTGACTTGGGGTCGACGAAAAGGATGTGCCACTGTCCACGTTTTAAAAATGAAATTTCTAGAACCTTGACGGTAGATGTCACCCCAATCCGCATGCCAAGCGTTCCACTGTTTTCTTCCGAATATGTGATTTTGCTTCACTCCCTGCCATCACGAGAAGAGCAAAATCTTTTCTTTCTGCGACACAGCTCGCTCGTTTGGTGCTTGTCTTGTGGAATGGAAGGCATGCATTTTAATAGCCTCAGTTTTAATTATATCTGCAGTCGGAGTTGTGCGCCTATCGGAACAACTACCACACAGAATAATAAGCATATGAACGATTTGTTTACGTAGTAATACTGATGCATTCCACTATACACACAGAAAGAGAATAAAAAGCATATGGACGAATTGTTTGGTAATAGTTGTGTATCCCACTGTACTGGCTACACCAACGTAACTTCAAATGGCGAGCAGGGAATGACACATCCGGCATAACCGTGTGTGATTAATTCTGTGAAACCTTGAATGGCAGTTCTGATATGACAAGCCTTCGCATCGAGTCGGCATGGAACAAAAATGGATTTGAAGAGTTGTTCACAAGTTGCCCAAGTTCACATTATAAAACGAAAAGTGTACAAATATTCTAATCGTCATGATTATAAAGCCGTATCGACTGACATTTAGTTCTTAAATCTTTATTTTTCTTAAAAAGGAAATTATGTAATAGAGCGAATCAGCCCCCACAAATGCACAAATCGTCAAAAAAGCTTTCCTCTTTTTTACAGGGGCCTAATTTCATGCTTGTGTCAGATGCCATGCAGTATTTGGTTGTCATTCGACAGTGTCTGGTGTGTGTTTGTGCATGTGTGTCTTTTTGTGTGTGTCTGTGTGTGTGTGAAGGTAGGGTGGTGTAATGATTATGTGGACAACTGAAAAATACTGTTTTAGGTGAATATGGCTGGAAACGCTGCAAATAAAAAATTGTGCAATCAAGGATAACACATACCCAGGATTAGCTACCATATTTTGTAAAGTGTAAAAAAAAAAAGGGCATCCTTTTTTAAAATTTTCAGCAAAAATATAAATTAATTATTGAATATTAATTACTGCGTTTCTACATCAACATGTCTGTTTATGTTTTATTACATCTTTGAAAAAGTAATATTTACAGTATCTTCTGACAAGAATATCTTAGAACACAGTAGCACACTTCACAGACAATCACTTATAGTTTGTCGCTTAGTCATATTAAACAAAATACTTCGGACACAACTGAACTTGTTTTTAAGTGTATTTGTAAATTTATATTTTCGTTTAGACCTTTCTATTGGGCCTTTATATTGTCTAATATGACTATAAGAACACAATAACAAAGCAACTTGTTCTGACTTATTATGCTTATTTTTAACTTTTGTTTGTTAAGGGTTTTTATTTGGAAACCCGGACATTTTTGCTCTTTTCAGAAAATCCGCACGGACGTCATTTTTTTTATCTAAAAAGGACGGCATGTCCGAGACAAATATGACATACGATATGGTAAAACTGTACTGACTTTATAATTGCGGGTGGAGGGGGGGGGAGCATGAACCGTACCTATGAGATTTTGTAATCATAGACTTCGTGAGTCTATAATCGCGGCTCTCGTTATTGAATATCGTACGTGCAGGGTCGATGCAAAGGGTCTTTGCCCACCTTCCTGCATCCAATTGCAAATATCACCCGAGCACGAAATTTACAGAGAGAGAGAAGCATAAAAGAGAAAGCAACAATTAGAAAGACTAAGAGACAGAAATTAAAAGAGGGAGGAATAAAGAAATATAAGTATAAAGAAAGAAATCGAAATCGGAGGAAAGAAATTTCGAAAAAATGGTAGATACTGAACTGAGTAACAGAGAGAGAGAGAGAGAGAGAGAGAGAGAGAGAGAGAGAGAAGGAATGCTACGAAAAAGGAGATAAAGAAATGGACTAAATGAGAGGCAGGAAGAATGAAAGAGAAGGAAACAGAAGAAAAGTGAGAAAGGAGAGAAAGAGAGAGATAAGGAACTGAAGGAAGAAGAGAGAAAGAAACAAACCGAATAAGGAAGTGAATAAGAGAAAAACAGAAAGAAAGAAAGAGAGAGAGAGAGAGAGAGAGAGAGAGAAAGGAATACAGTGAGAAAGAAAAGTGAGGGGTGGAATCTTAGTATCCAAGATGACAACACGAGCAGCCTTATACTCGTAGAATTATTATCTGGCCACACGTTGCATAGGTTGTTTTTCTTAGAAATAGTTATTGATAGAATTTATAGTTTTGTGTCTTAGGATCACTCAATTAATCAAAAAACTTTTGAGTTTTTTTAGTTCGCATAAAAAAATTGAGCTGAAATTATTTGGTTGTACTCTAAGAAAAATATGCGCTATTTGGTGAACTGGCGATGGTGAACAGTCATTTGTTTTCCTCCTATTCAAACATTTTTTTTTCGAGGTGGGAATGCCTTTATAAGGAAATTAATATTTTAGGGAATATGCATTATACTATTATGATTAACAGTAACAAGAACATTCAAATAATGAAACATCATTTTGTCATAGGTTACATAAACGTTCATTATTCCAGTGTTGGTTTTTCGAAATCACGAATAGTCTATTATTATTTTACAACACATGCATTAGTCATTTTCCTGTTGCACAACATATTTGATTGTCATTGTGCAACCAATATACAAATTAAATTAATATGAAGCACCAAGAACAGTTCGTTAACTGCTGTAAGGGTTTAATATGAGAATGAAGTATTGCGCACATCGTACAATCTTCTTTCATTATTGAATCATCACGTCCATTGGATGGAAATCCCCCGTTAATTTCATACCTTAGGGATTATTACAAACATTTCTTTGTATTATAATCATTTGTAATCCATAAAATGCCTAAGAAAATAACAATTACAATAAAACAATGCTTTGTGAATGTGAAATCAGGAATTTGTAGTTTAGCTTTTATTATTGTTTCTACTTTCGTTTGTTTCAAAATGATAACTAGAGACCGGTTTTTAAAGGGAATTCCTCTTTTTTTCCCTACACATATCATGGAATAAATAACAACAGAGTTGATAATTATCTTCCACCAACAAACGATTACATAGTTTTGACTTCCAATTTTCTCTTTAAGAAAAACATCTTCCTTGGTCTCTTTATTGACAAGATATGAAATATTTTGTACGACTGTTTTTACCCTTAACAAAACATTCAACAATTGTCTATGATACGGTCCAGGTATTAAGCGTATGGCTACAAGGCTTGGTCTTCACGGCCAGAAGAAGATAAATCATAAGCAGATGTATTCTGTGTGTATTCTTGCTATATCATGGGTTCAATGTATTTGAATGTTTCGGACATAACGTCCAGTTTATATTAAATATGTTAATTGTTCACCGTCTGGTTTTTATCTTGTGCAACGTATATTAATCCACATTACCATGTCCTTCACTCCGAACCTATCAATTTGGCGATGTGGACAGTGAATAGAAAATGTGAAGGATTCTAATCGTATCGTCAGGATGACTTTATCGGCACGGGATTATAACAAGTAAGATTTCATGTAGCAAATCAACAAGACGGTCTTACATGTAACGTCTAAGTTTGCTAATTTTCTACATGCAAGTTTCAGTTACACATCGTAACTTTCATACATGCCAGTGATTTCTATCAGTTAATGTAATTTGACGTTTCGATAACATGGCTCTCAACATTACATTCAGCGAATTTGCTGAAGAAAATGAAGATATCGAGAGTTATTTCATGCGTTTTGATCAACTCTGTCTCGCCCAGAATGTGGCAAATGAAAGAAAAGCAGCAGTTCTATTAGCAGTCATTGGTCCTAAGGCATTCCAAGTACTTCGAAATATTACGGCTCCTGAAATGCCATGTAATCTAACATATGCTGTCATTCACGACAAAATGGTTCAGCACTTCAGGCCCAAAACCAACAAGTTTACAGAGAGGTTCAAGTTTCGAAATTGTATTCAGTCTCAAGGAGAATCAGTTACTCAATTCTTAGTGAGAATCAAACAACAAGCAGCCAAATGTGCGTATGAGCAGTATTTAGATGAGGCACTTGTTGAACAATTCCTTGTTGGTGTACAGTCAGACAGTACTCGAAAACGATTATTATCTGAAAGTGATCTTTCCTTTGCTAAATGTCAAGAAATTGCTTTGCATTGTGAGTTATTAGAACGAGAAATTAAATTATTCTCGAATAAGTACAATGCAGATTCTGTGACTTTTGCCACCAGCTCAAGAAATTTGACGCGGATGAATTCATATCGCCACACAGACCCTTCGACGAGTTCACGCCCGGGAGAAATGAAGCAGAACAGCCGCAATCAACCTCAGAACTCAACTGCTACCAAGCAAAATCCTAACTCCCAGTGCGGCAACTGCACAAAGAATCACCCACAAGGTCTATGTCCGGCAAGAAACGCAATCTGTAGCTACTGCAAACGACAAGGCCATTGGAATATACGATGCAGAAAGAAGCAGAAAGCTAGAGCCGTGAATAGAACGTCCAGTTCAACCTCGCGGAACACGACATCCGATGAGTTGTCAACGTTCAGCTTCAACCATCTCAACACTGATGCGCTCAGTCATCATTCCACACTGCTTACTTCTACTCAACACATTTTGGGGCAGCAATTCAGTTCGGATAGCTTCATAGTAAATCTCGAAATCAATAAGTGTATTGTTAAATGTGAAATAGATACTGGGTCTGCTGTTACTCTTTTCAACGAGAAGTATTTTGACCAGTTGTTTCCACACTATGTTAAATCTAATTCCAGCCTACGATTACGAGGTGTAAACGAAGGACATGGTAATGTGGATTAATATACGTTGCACAAGATAAAAACCAGACGGTGAACAATTAACATATTTAATATAAACTGGACGTTATGTCCGAAACATTCAAATACATTGAACCCATGATATAGCAAGAATACACACAGAATACATCTGCTTATGATTTATCTTCTTCTGGCCGTGAAGACCAAGCCTTGTAGCCATACGCTTAATACCTGGACTGTATCAGTCTATTTGGTGCAGCTTAGAGGAAAAAATGAACAAGCGCCTTCTACCTTACCTTCCCTCCATGAGATGTTGCAGCTATTGTTGCAACAATGCGATTTGGGCTTAAGCAGTAACAAACGCATTGTAAGTGACATGCCTGTTCCTGTTGAGTTGAAAGTGTTATCTGCTAGATTTAAACTTTTATTGTGAAGTTTTTTAAAATAGTTCTACATTAACTGTGTGGCAGTGACGACAGTATTGGGTGTCAGTGAAATGGCGAAGCCAGGTACAAATGGCAGCAAGCTATGGAATACGATAAACCGTTTCAAGGAAGATTTCATCGAAACGGATGGTGAGATTAGTAGTTGATCCTACTTTAGCTTAAAAAGGTGGGGGTTGAAATGAAAAAGGACTATAGTTTATTTGCACTCCACTAAAAATATTATTTTAAATAAAAGAATTCATGAATAACAGGGGGATACATTAAATTTCTTGCATTTTTTTAATTCATACGGAATTTAATGTATCCCTTTTTATATATGAATGGTATATATTGTGCTTTGATTTAAAATAATATTCTTAATATCCTTTTTTGGCAATAATTTCTCCCTTCTTTGTCCTTGTTTTAGTAAAATTTTCCCTTTAAAATCCGGTCTCTAATGATAACATTTAAGGAAGTCGTGACGTCAGCGTGAACCTGTGTGTGTAAGAACGTGTCAGGCAGATTAGCACGCCGAGAAGAGCAAGAAGCGATACGGCGCATTGTGTGTCGCACTCGCATCAGGCAGTCTTATCTTGCAGGTGGATTATCGGAGAGCTGGCAGTGGGCGGGGTCCCTCCCGGTTCATATTTAAACTAGGCACCAACAGCGGCACGCCTTAGCCGCGAGAGGAAAGCAAGAATACTGTTAAATTCATCAACGGAATGAAGAGATAACGCCTGCCGAAAGCCGTCAGCTGCACGTTCCTGTCTTTGATCTCTTTTTTCGTGAAGGAAAGTGAAGCATGTTGCAAAAGATATAATTAACAGGGTTAGGATTTTCGTGACTTTCCATATTTTGATAAGGTTGATATGCCCCTGAAATACATGTATAGAAATTCGTGTTATGAGAAACTAATTGACTAAGCTTTTCTAGAGCTTTGTTGAAAAATTTACACATTGCAATTCAGGGCTCATAAAGTGAACTGGGAAGATGATGTATCAAACTATTCCAACGTATGGTATTGATTACACTAGTCGACATTTTTTCAAAAGTTGAACGATGTTTTGAAATGAATAGGTGACTCTGAAAGGATTTTTCATGCTGAATTCAAATTTGAAAACCGTTTTGCTCCATCACGTCACAATTTTTCACAAATCGTGAAAACTGAATAGCATATAGGGGCCTATTATGGTATTATTGGGATCATTTGGGGTTTATATAATCATATTACAGACACATAGAATAAATAATTTTTGCAAATATAGTAATCAGTGGGACATATATTGAGATTGTAAAATCTATATTATATACTATATTCATGTACATTTTCATTTACACATGTCTAGAAAGAGATATAACATAGTGCATTTCGAATTACTGAGGCTCAGGATCAAACTTCATTCTTTTTGACTTTCTGCCTTCCCCGACACCCGAAGTAGGAACATCTCTTTTTAACATCCAACAAAAATCTGCCATCATGGAAACATTCCATCTTCCCTGGTATCTCCGTTCCATATCTGCTATGTACTTGTGAAATCTTTCCCCGTGCTCCTCGCTGAAGTGTCCGAGATTACTCGGAAAGAAATCTAGATGTGAGTTAAGGAAATGCAATTTGAGGCTCATTTTACAACCAAGTTTACACAAATTTGTTAACAGATTTTTCACAAAATGTTCATAGTTAACGTGTTTTTCATTGCCCAGAAACTTACATTGAAACTTCCCCAGGCATCCCTTTCCGTAGCAGTCATTATTTCTTCAAAATCTGCATCCAACATCAGTTTCCGTATCTGAGGGCCAACAAAAATACCCTCTTTGAGCTTACCCTCAGTGACGGATGGAAATTTCCTGGCAATGTATTTAAAGCATTCGCCGTCTTTGTCTAACGCTTTCACAAACTGTTTCAAGCAGTATTTTAGACGACTGAATTAATTGCCGTTGTGTCTCATTCTTCTTCCCTGGAGAGAGAGATTCTCTACTTGGCCACGTTTTCACTTTCCAATGATTCTCCCTGTCCCGACTGTCCCATTCGCACAAGAAGCAGGGGAATTTTGTGTTCCCAGCCTGGAGACCCAACAACAAAGCTATCACTTTGAAATCTCCACAGACAGACCAACCATTTTCTTCATATTTCACTTTCAGTAGCATGAACCTCAAAGTTTCATAAGTTTCCTTAAGCGACACAGAATATGCAACTGGAATCGATGGGAACACATTACAGTTATTTGACAGAACACCCTTCAGACTAGTCTGTGATGCATCAATGAAAAGTCTCCATTCACTTACATTGTAAGAAATACCATACAATTCTATGACTTTCCTTATGTTGTTACAATAAACAAGGTTTTCGTCTTCAGTAAAGTATGGGAGTAGCTCTGTCTCTCGATGCCTGTACCATGAGAAATGTGTTCCTGGAGACAACAGGTTTTTCTTACTCAATCGGGAACCAAGAAGTTGGGCACTCTCCTTTGGTAAATTTAGGTCTCTTACGAGATAATTCAGTGGCCTCCCCGATGGCGCAGTGGTTGCGTCGTCGCCTTGTAATAAAGGGGTCCCGGGTTCGATACCCGGTGGAGGTACAAGTGGTTCGGATCCCACTTTAAACTGTAGGTCCAGTCCCGATTAGCCTTACTGTGCATAAAGTGGACTTAAAACACCAAATCAACCAACGAGATCATTCAGTTCATGTTGTGTGAAAGGTTGCGGAGTGCCTGTACTCGTACCAGGACAGAAATCGTCACTGTCATCATAGTGTGCACGTTCAACTTCAGTGTCACTTGAAGTGCTGCAATTATCACTACTCGTACGTGGTACAGGTATAGGTACATCTGGCCCATGAGGCACGGGCCTAATGGCCGAATGTATGTTGTTGGGATAGCTCACATTGCTCTTGTTCTTAGCACTGAAACCGCTAACATCTATAGCACAGAAATAGAAGTCATCAATGTGATTTTTTGGTTCCTGCCATACCATTGGTATTCCAAATGGCAATGCTTTCCTCTTGCCACACTTCCACAATCGCAAAGCTTCCACACATGTTTTGCAAACTTCATGCGGGGCCCAGTTTTTGTCCTGATCACCTACTTTAACACCAAAATATTCGTGGTAAGCAGACCTCACAAATGTGGTGATACGTTGTCTTTGCCTCTTCACTAAATAGCTTCCACAAATGTAACAGAATACATGGGGCGAGTTCAAACACTTCCTGGACGACGTCGACATTGTCTCTCGACACAACACAGCACGAACTATCGACAATGACGAAAACTTTATCAAATATTTTGCATTCCCTACTGCTATTTACATATATAATATCTACAATACACTTAACTAAGGTTTTCGGATCACGTAACCTTATACACGGTAAATAAATTAAAAACTGTACTATTTGCATTAGTTGGTATCGAATAACAAAACTTAGAAACAAATTTATTAATTTTGTTAATCATATAATGTAATAAGAGGTGCACTGCCATCTATCGGGAATATTATTAACTTCTAATTTCTGAGAAGGAATTACGATTTATACAACAATGAAGATTTCTAAATAACTGAGGGTGATACAACAAAAACAAGGTCACTTCTGAAATCAGCATCAAATGTAGTTTCAGAAACCACAATTAATTTCCAAACATCAGAACCCATGTCGACCAGTGTTATTTGGAATCAAATAAACAGGCTTAAATACTTTCAAGTTTCATACGTTTTACTTGGTTCACGTCTATTTTGTTATTCTAATATAAATAGTTCACCAAGCGTGTTATTAATTAAAATTTATACATGTTGTTGGGACATATTTTGACGTTTTAGGGCATAATTATGGAAACTATAGGTCATCTTAGGTATATTTTCCATTCTGCACGTTTTAGAGATTTTTAGGTCATAAAATTCTAGCCTCAGTAATTAAAATTTCCATCCCAGAAATTCCCACAAGACAACAGTTCCAGTAGAGTTGGTTATACAAAATAATGTTCCTGACAACATGAATGGATGTGTTCATTTTACATTTTCCAGATACAACAGGGACGACATGATTATCCAAATTTAATTCTTCTGTCTTCGGTTTTCTATTTATGCCGTATGCTTATACCGTTAGGATCGTCACGAAAATACAGTGGGATGAATTATGATAATGTGATGAAAGAAAAGTACGATTCAAACCTAGTGCAGTGCTACCCGATACCAGAGATTGACAAAGTCTCAGATCTAAAAATACATGGCGCGCTACAAAGGTGGGTTGAAATTTTTGTATGATAACTTCTGGATTTATAGGAACTTGCTACACTATACACTGCCAACACTTCCATTGTATTGAGCTGAAAATATCCCCGCGAGCTCAGTTTCTTAATCCCTAAACCAGACCATGGAATAATGAACACACGCACTACAATTGTAGGTAAAAATATATTTCTGGCTATGGTATGCATGCAGACTATAGAGATAATAGTGTGCAAATTGTCCATTTCCACATTCATTCCACTTACGTTTCGCCATGTGAGTTAAGAATTGAAACAATATCATCACAATTCCGTCACTTAAAAGCATGCGTAGGACGTGTTAGAAAAGATAACGAAAATTACAATGGACAATTTGCCTATCATTATTTTTGCGCCGATGCACAATACTGAAAATCCGGCCTTCCAAGCGCCATTGAGAATTTTTGACTCGTTCAACTCCATTAAACCTATTATACGTTCTATCTACGAAAATCAGTTTTTCCTTCACAAGCGAGGGTGCAGGTGAGTCAATCGAAAGTAGTGAACTGGCATTGGTTGGTGAAAAGCTTCGTCACGTAAATGTGAATAGTGATTTGAACACATCGATACAGACACAAAAACAAGAAACCATCAAGCTTGCAAGGAACGATAGCACAATGCTCGATTCAAGACTCTCCCGCCATCTGTGAGCGAAATTTTGAAACACATGCAGTGCTCTCTTAAAACAACCCCAGCTACTTTTCCTGTTCGGTTGAAAAGGTGTGATTTTCCAAAGATTTTCTTTCTTAATTTGGAAAGAAAATTCAATTTCTTCCAATGGCTGGTTAACATGAGAAAAGAAGATTTGTGAATAATCTTCAATTTGCATTTCCTTCCTTTCAGATTCCATTTTCATATGAAGTTTTCGATTGACATGAAATAACGGTCCTGTTGCTTAAATATGTTTGTGAAGATTTTGCGGAATCGTCGCTTGCAATATGACGAATCCACAAGCAATCTAGTAAGGTCAAGGCTTGGAAAAGAAAACGAAAAGATTTCTACCGCGAGCCTGTGGTAAGATTCTTGGCTCCCAGTCAGAAGGAGGGGGATTGGCACTGCTGTCCAAGTTCATAGCTCTATGAGGTTATCTCCTCTCTCGGAAGAGCAGAGTAAATTTTTCAAACTGTCACGTTGCCTGAGCAGTGGCGATTTTCCGGGCAAGTGGAGCCACTTCAAAAATCATTCTTCCAAGACACGATTTTTCGGTCGATTTGACACAAAACACGAGCAAAACCATAGACCACCAAGGCGATCGTTATGCTTTATTCTTTCTTTTTCTATTGATGTCGATGCGAGTCTTGCTTGGAATTATTTAGACTTGAAAATTTTTCCCTTGTGATACCAACATAAAATAATAACTTTCATTTTTGCGTGGAAACATTATGGGGTGTGAATATTGCCAAAAAAAAAAAAAACAGTAGTAGCCCTAGTTTCTACATATAAAGTTGTACATAGTAATACTTTATATTTACTAAATATTATGCAAATATTGAAAACACAAAAATGTGTAGTGAATAAATAGTATTTTAGTACTATAAAATTTGATAAATGAGTTTACATTTCTTATTATCATCAGTTTAAGAGTAATCACGCGATTGCAAAAAAAAGTATATAGAAATACTAGCACTCGTTAGCACCCGTTGAAGCGTCACGTAAAACTTTTATTACTTACTGCCGGCCCCCGTGGCGGAGTGGTTAGCACATCGCGCTACGACGCCAGGGATCCCGGGTTCGAATCCCGGCCTGGTCATGGATATTTGTGAGTGTCCATTCATTAATTTCATCACATCATCATTCATCCCCATCTTCCCAAATTAACCAAAAAGTGGCACAAAAAGCGAAGTAATATAAAGTAAATCAATCAATCAATTGTATTCCTTACTGCGTTAAAAATGATATGTTTGAATACAAAATTCCATTACTGAAGACAACAGTTTCAACTGACAATAACGGAACTGAGACTCCTACACTTCCCAACCTCATAATAAATTACATCCCTTGATTGTGTTGTCACTGTAATTGTATAAGCATATCAACATAATATATTGTTATTGCATGGCTTAGTTATTAAACCCCGGGTCGGTGGACGACTTACGATCTCACCACCGTATGGGTATTTGTGAATGATCCTTCATCGATTTTATAAAAACCTTTAATATAACAGCAAGTATGACCTAAGAATTTCAGGCTAGAAAAAGACCCTAAATTGTCACTGAAGTGTCGAATTATGCCCAGAAGTAAATTTGTCAATTAAGTTTACATATTATAAAAATTGTAATTATAAAAGCCTACAGACTAAATGAAATTTTATTGTTATACAAATGAACAAGTCGTCAAATGATAATTTTGAATATATCACCTCATCCCAACGAACACTGAAACATTTCGAATTGATTTTCATGCCGGGTTTAGAAAAAATGAAGCTACAAGTGGAAAAAATATTTCTTTCATCGTAGGTACAAAGAGAAAAAAGTTTGATTGGTACAGCCAAAAACTAGTTTCTGGCAACCAAACATTTGTTTAAATAATCAATAAACAAATTATTGTTAATCAGAACGAAATTATTTTAGTAATCGTACTCATTTCTTTAGTTTTGGTCAAAATTGACAAATTTAGTAAAGGCTACTGAAGTTTTTGTTTATTAACCAAACGTGTTACGTTTGTTCTGTGTAATATATGGAAATTACATTAGCCATTTTCGAATCAAATAACTTTTGGAAGTTTTTCTCTCGGCATTGCATATACGCACTGGAGGGGAAGGAGCTAAAGATCGAATTCTTACTACACGGACAACAAGATATCGTAAACATATTAAAGTATCGATATAATGAATTTTTAGCCTAAAAAGTCAAAAAAATGCCATGTAGGGTATTTTAGAACACTATAAAACATTCCCTACAGGTCTAATATTCTATGAATCGTAACATCAAGGGGACGGGGGGGGGGGTTACTGAGGTAGCTGAACCCAATATAGCCTACCTAAGGTTTACGACTGTTTCTAATGGTGTACAAAGTCAGAAAGGTAAAACTAATTGCAACATTCAAAAGAGGGAATATTTCTGAACGTTTACTAGAAATTAGAGCCAATTCCAAAGAATAACATGGATGTAAGAAAGATTTTATTAATAAGTTAAGTTTAGGCCATATTGGGCACATATGTACCCAATATGGCTTAGTCATATATATTTCATTCCTACACATCAAAATATGCAACAGAAATTGTAAAGAAAGTACAACTATGTTGTTTTTATAGGTGTATAAGTATTAGATTTTATTTACATTATGAGATATGCACGAAGAAATAACATTGCTTGCAAACCAATGAACAAGGGAGTGACATGTCACAATTTGTTACCAGAAGACCATGGATTGCACATCACAGTATGGGCAAATTTAAGGTCCTTTATCATCCTTAGTGAGATCCACACACTCTACGTGAACATAAGAGTAACAATTGCCACATTTGCTCATGTCCTTTATGATATATTCCTACATAGGCCATATTGAGTCCACCTTACATAGTGTTCTTTTTCATTCGTTAAAAACAGTATTTTAGATTAAAGTCTAAACTAAGTTCATTGTTGTAAAGTACAAATTATGAGCTATCATAATATGTACTAGAGATATGAATACCTATCACCCGGAAGATGCAATAAGTAATAACTTCCATATGCAATATTAGATCACGTAGAACACACTCACGAGATCCAGCTATTTCGCTTCTTTGTCAAGTTACTGTACTACAGGTAAAGCCAACGGGTTCAATCATGTCATTCGGACAGTCTAAATGACATACTAGCGTCAGCTGTTAAATTAATCATGTAACTACTTGGAAACAGCAAATAGGCCATATTGGGTTCAGGTACCTTATATTATTTTTACTATAGTCCGTGCTCATTTTACCATCTTTCCCTGCCTTTGACGTTCTTTCTTTTAGGAATACTGGACTAAAGGCGTATGTGACCTCCACATCCCACCACTTGGGCACGCCACTGAGCTAGTTGTTAGTTGATCAATCAGTTAACTTGAATTAGGCTTTGAGTTATAGACCATGTTTTCGACACGGTGTACATATGTTTGTCATGTTGTAGTCACAAAATTAACTCTTATCTTACAGTGAAAGGTTTTCTATTCTTCTTCGATTGAGTATACAACTTCAGAAAATTTGTTGGCAGTTTTCGGCTGGGAAACAAACTAATTTATAGGTCAACGAAGTTTTAGCAATAAGGTGTGTTTTATACAGCGTACATTGATACACTTGATTGAATTGTATCTTCTGCAAATATGATGTATAAAGTAAAAACTGCCGAAGTAGGAAGTGAGGTGAGTGTACAGTAAACTAATGTAGTTATCAAGTCCTCTGTAGAGTTTCCGTCGTTGTTCTTCAAAAATGTGTGTGTACAAGGGCAAACTCAATGAAGACTTATTATTATTCCTTTGTACACGAAATTGTGATGGTGTATTTACACATTTTTAGTATTTGTTCGTTCACCAGAGGCTAAAGATTTAAGAGTTTTAATTTTAAGTTTCAGTTGATGCGACATCTGGAGATCGTTTCAGATACTTACTGTTGATATAAATGAGTTAATTTTCTCGACGCGTCTTGGCTGAGCCTAAAACTATACGTTGCATGCTGATTCCAGGCTTCAGCTAACTGGTTTTGTCTTTCTGTGGGCTGTTCTGTAGTAAGTTTTTCTTTTTCCCTTGAATGCACGCACATCAAAAGTGAACATGCAACGTGCCATAAAGCTCCGCCCCAAACACACGAACAAGGCTCGGAGTTATTTTAATCCATTAAGTTTCATTTCTGGCATCTGTCTGCGTCTTTAGACACCTATCGTACGTGTCCGACATTTAAAAAAATGAACATCGGGAAACACGAGTACAGCGCCGCTATAACACGAGCTCGTGAAGGGAAAAAAAGTTTCTACATTTAATCCTAGCGTAAGCCAGCGAGCCTACAGTTGAGGATCATGTGCAAGGGCAAAATTTCGTGAAGAAACCTGATGAAAAAGTCGATATTTTCCGTGCTGTCCGCTTTCAACCCAGCCCCTACCTTCTTCCTTTGGTCGTAGATAATGACGTTATAACAAGGTCCACGTCATTCACCACGGTTCAAGATAAAGAATAGCTACGTTTTAATGAAGCTCTTATTTGTAGGGGATTTGAGAAGGCTTGCAACACAAGGCCCTTGGTCATGTTCTTCCACTTAAAGAAATAAAGAAAAAAGAGAGAAACGATAGACGAAAAAGAAGTAAACAACTTGGGAAAGCCTCTTGCATTCTAATCCCAAATTTCTATCAGGCGATTCGTGCTCTGGCATACAACGTCACGGACTATTTCCCATGGCGGAGGGGCTTAAAAAATGATGAGGCATATTTTGTGATCACGGTTCTGCCATTAATTATCTGTTTCGCCGGTAGAGGCCGTCTGAACCTTGATCATCCGAAACTTCACCTGGGTGGTCTGCAGCGTTGCCAGGTCTCGAGTTTTGTGTTATTGGATTTCATTGGTGCCTTTCTAATAAACATGATCTTTTTCTATTTTGTCCCGTGTTTTTCTCTGAATCATTGGTCATGGCGAACTGTACTGCCATTTTGAGAAATATTGCAATCGAGACGTCTCCCTCTACTGGTATTAGAGATGGCGAACGAAATGAGTGTCCATAAAGATTGTAGAACTCGAGGAATGTAGCGAAAGAAACTCAATTTATGCTAATTCCTTCGAAATGGTACTTTGGTAGATAACATTTTGCGTGAAGAAGGGAGGTGGAAGTTACGGAGAAAATGGTGCATTACATTAGGGGTTTGTGTCTTCGTTCACTGCACAAAATTTTATAAATCTGAGGTAATGGGCTGTACAGTGGAATGCACAGGTATTATTCGGCAATTGTCCATGATTATTTTTATCTTGCATCCTTAGTGTTTTTACTCTGGCTGGTGCCAAAGGTTGTCAGCTGCTTGTTTGCCATTTTCTTTCAATTTTTGAAGCTCTCATTGGGTAACATTAGTGTTGTCCACGGGACGAGACGGGACAGGCTTTTAAAAATTCGAGACGAGACGAGATTGACCATGTGTCATGAGACAAACGAATATTTTCGAGACGAGACAGCATTTCCACGAGACTTCCACGAGACGAGACAGGCCAAAGTCTCGTCTCGTGGGCAACACTAGGTAACATAAAGTGCATGAACATGGTAATGGACAATTTCCAACGTTTTTGGAGCACATACCTTACGAAAGGAGCACGTCCTACCTCTCAATCAGTATATCTGGTCCTAGTGAGCAGTGCTTTCATTTTGGGATAAAAAAGAACACATTCTCAGAAACGGAAAAGGTATTTGTTGATACTCATAACAAACGAGCGAGCATTAAACAGTTGATAGGCCTACATCCATGAGAAGATGCTATTGGAAACTAGTCGAGGAAGGACTTGATTCATTCGAAAATGGAGCACATATTCAATTCTTGAGAATCTACTCCGACACCGTTTCAGTATAGGTATAGTGGGATGCACAAGTATTGTTCGGCAAATTGTCTATGGCTATTTTCATTAATTTTTCTGTTGCATTCTAATGAATGTTTCTAATGAATTAATTTTTACGTATGAAGGTGCAGAGGTTATCAGCAACTTGTTTGTCTTTTTGTTTCAATTCTTAAAGCTCTCATTGACTAAATTGGTACTTTAGTATTATACGGACTACCTGTAATTAGTACGCTATAGGTACCTAACCTAACCTTCATATCTAATTAGAATGCCATAGGAACCTAACCTAACTAATTAGATATGACGGTTAGGTTAAGTTGAGTTAGGTTAGTTACCTATAGCGTACTATTTGGAGGTAGTCCGTATAATACTAAAGTACCGGTAAATTAAGTGAGTGCACTTGGTGATGGACAATTTGCTTGATAATACTTATGCATCCCAGTGTACTTATGACTACCTACTCTTTTATATATGGTCGTCTAAATATTTCTGCAGATTGATGTCTTTCTCCGTGTTAAAATGTGATAACCAATTACACTCCCGAGTACTGATTTACTGATATAGACCCTGCTTAACATTCATAGAATCGTGTTAATGTCTATCCCTCATCTCATTCATCAACACTAATGCACACGACACACAATAAAACTTATCCTAACAAAACATTACCCACCCAATTACACACTTATGTAATTTCGTATCTGTGATCATAAATAATATTAATGTTAAACACTAACACATATTTACTTTCTACTATTACTAACCTTTATCCTAATCTTCTTACCTTGTGGAATGATGTAAAACCAACTTTGTTCAGGAAAATCGAACAAATTTGGTTCTTCACACTGGGGCATTCATGCCAATGTCACAGTGAATTATTGTAATAAAAAATGGAAAATAAAGGATGAATCAAAGAAAAGCGGGGGAATCCGTAAAAAATTCGGGGAACTGACGCCCTTGGTTAATTTTCAGGTACCAGGGCATAAGTACATACCCCCGAAAGTAGTTTGACTACTTTTTTTTTTTTTTGGATCCATCCGTATACATAAAAATAATAATCGTTCTATGTAACCATATCTTGTATACTGTTTAAGGAAAATAAAATAAAATTATTGTATAGGCAAACACAATTATGCTCATTGAGTGCCCATCAGTTCTACAGGAACATACTGCAAGCACGATTTCTCAGTAACAAGTTTGTTATTCACGGTCGACGTGTATAAAGGAAAACTGGTCATTGTTGTTGACTCGTGTCATTTACAGTGTCTAGAAGTTTTACATAACAACAACGTTCTTTAACACATACGTAAGTATAGAAAGTGATGTAATATTGGTATCAGTAAATAAGAAACAATATTTAAGAGCAGTGGTTGCGATTAAGGGGTGAGGAGCGAAGTTGCGCCCCCTACCCTCATTTTTTGCCTTTTTTGCTTCCGCACTCTGTTAAACCTTATCCACCAAGTGAAAGTAAACTGTCCTTGCCCCCCAGTTTTGGAACCCAATCGCCGCCACTGTCTAAGAGAAATGATACTGTGCTTACAGAAGCATATTGATAATTAGAAGATGGGATGATAATAATAATAAGATTGGAAGCTAGACTTACAATTTCATGAAGAGCAAGCGAAATATGGTAACAAGATGATAATAGGATCAAATGAGTTTGTGAGAGTGATAATGACTACCAATTTGGTGCTCAACGATTACCGAGAAAAATTTTCATCAAATATTAGAAAGGACACGCATCTATCAAACGGTGGGATTAAAATGTTTTAAAAAAATCGAAACTTTAACCTCGCTTGACATAAAAGGTACCTTGCTCTAGCGCGTGTGCTTGGATCTGGCAAGTTTTTGCTGTTCAATAGCAAAGTCGATAAAGACATCCGTGAGTACAGTACCGTGCAGACGTTTACTGTAATCACTGAGTACCGCGACAGAAAAAAGAGAGAGCAACTCTGTTATTCCGTGCAGTTGGCGACCCTGATACTATTGTGGGCGTGGCCTGTGCCCCTGCAAACCACAAATTGGTTCACTGCTGCGGGGAACATACGAAAAGGGGTTGTCTGGGGGGACAGGATATCCAAGCACGATATCATTTTCTTGCCCGTCCCCCGTGCAGCGACAGCGGGAGGCTCCGAATCAAACTCCCCCACTTCCCGTCTGCCTCGAGAACAAGTGTTGCCAAGTCTTGTGTCGTAAAGAGTCCAATCTGAGTTTATTTGCGGAACCTATTCAGTATTACGCACTACCTACTTCACCCTATTTAATGCTAAAATTTGGAGATGTTTTATATTTTAAACAGCCGCCGCGGTGGCGTGTTGACTGGCCGATCCATGATCTCGCCACCGAAGTTCCAGGTTCGAGTCCTGGAACCATCTTTCATCCTCATCGTCGCGATTAGATAGAAAAGTGACATCAAATTACCTGTCAAAATAGAAATAGAAATTTGGTCGCAGGTTAGGTGTATTTTTTATTTGCCATGTAAAATTGTGGGATATCATGAAGGCATATTGAAAACTTTTTATGTAATATTTCCTGGTGGAATTTGCTTACCTCCTCCTTGCGTTTCGATCTGACTTATTATGTACTGAACGCATTGCTTCACAAGCGTTCTAAAATAAAATTTATGAACGAAAAGGAATGGTTTCATTTATTGGAGGGCATATTTGCAGATCGATTGTCATTGCTCAGGTCTGTCAAGAAATTCTCAAATGTATGAATTACAAAATTGTTGTATTACACTAAACTCTCTCTGAACTCGTTCGTTTATTTTCAAGGCTTAAAGGACGGGATATGTGAAATTGATATGCTGTGTTCAGGCACGTAGCCAGTGGGGCTCACCCCCCCCCCCCCGGAAATCCTGCAACTATTTATTAAGTTTACTTCCTTGTTGTAATATACTGAAAAATCCATCTTCAGGGATACTATAACCCCACGTTCTCTCCTTTAGATGGCGGCTGCTGAAATAGATGAGCCCCCAAAAATAAAAATCTGGCTACGGGCCTGGCTGTGTTCCATCATAATATATTCATCGGTTGGATTTTTTGAGAAGTGGTAAACTTCTTCAAACAACAAAACAAATAAAAGATTAAAATAATGATAATGGCGATTCTTTGCTTGTATTGCTATGATCAGGATTAGGCCGTAAGGGGGATATGACTGTAAGGGAAGAAGGTTATATCGTCTTTTTTAGTGATCAGTTCTATATTTTGCTAGCTTTTCATGTATTTGACATTCTTTATATTTTAATGAATTCTGTACCCCTACCCCCATGCGCAGCCTCTGATGAATAGCGCATTAGATACGAAATCTTGTCTGCGTGTACAATAAAAATGTTATGATATAATTAGTGCCCGTGACTTTATGTTATAACATATTTTTTATTTGGCTTCGGATCTAATATTGGGGTGAGATCTTTACATATCTGATGAAAGTCAACCGAAGTAGACAAACTAGACAAAGCATATTTTGACATATCCCACCAATTTCGCGTTTTTACAACATATTTCTTCAATTTTGTTGTAATAAGACATATTTCTGTATAATTTCGTAATTCTCTCGCACATAATCGGTTATTTCATATTTTTTTCTTCGTAGCTTTAGCACAACGGATAGTTCATATTGTCGATGGCAGGATATGGAAATTACGGAGGAAGAAAGGTGCCGTCTTTTCTTAGTACAGAACAATAATACCCCACTTTTTTTATCCCGCCGACAATTGATAGCCATGCAAACATTATTGAGGCAAAATGTTCTCTCTCATTGTTGCACGGGAAGTGTTTCCTTCTCATTTCTTTGCCTTTTTCGCTTTTCACAAAAATCAGTCAAAAGTAAAAATAACATTCGGTACATTACAGCCCCTACTCTACTCTATCGGGTATGGGAGAAATTCGAGATGTGCATATTTTTGGCTTTACTGGGAATATTTCTGCATTTTTCTGACATATTTGTAATTTTTCATGACATATTTTCCAATTTATATGACATAATTACATACATATTTTACAGTTTTATAGGACATAAAGTCCCGGGCCCTAGATATAATATTAGCACGCACAGGATTTTTGTATGGAAATATTTTGTAGTTTCTATATTCAATCATGTTCTCGCATATCCAATTCTATAGGCTATTTAAAAATTAAAACTTTGGGCATATAACGCCCCATGAATGCTGAGCACACCACTGCTTGTATCCGTACACATAAGATAGTTGAATTTAACCTTCCTCTAATATATTAACTCAAGTATTTTTTTAACTCTAAACCGTTATTGTCACTCCGAGTAAATGTAGTTTCTGATCAGACAGTTGTTTGTTGCCTTGAGCGTTTTACGGAGAGTTGGCAACACTGAACCAACATGAATGGGAGGAGATGTCGACCGGGAAAGCAGCTGGTTTAAAAACAAATGGTGTTGAGTTGCTCCACTATTCAGCAACACAGTTCTTGCTGGGAACCATACAATTAATCAAGTACAACAGACGTAAATCGCCTTCTTTGACAGTTGGTGGGCGACGTGTGAGGCCGGGGTCATTGGGAATTATGACTTGCAAACACTGGAGAGACAATACTTTGATAGTGGCCCACACAATTATCAATATCTTTGTTGTCCAAAATAGCAGAACCGCGTATGTTACAACTGTTCAGATGTCGGATAAGCAGATGTCAAATCAATTTACTTGCTTCTGAGGTGAATCTAATTTATTTTTGATACAATAGTGATGATTATTTTTTAAATATTTTTTTTAATCAGTTAATAAAGGATTTATGAGTTGTGGCTTCAATGACAATTGGTATAAATCTGTGATTTGCTCCACACAAATAAAAGTCGACTTACGTAAATGACGGAATATTTTTTAATGGGATGGAATTCTGCGACCTGTTAAATGTTAATCTTATGACTGTGAATGCTATGGTCACATAATATTGATTGGACGCATTTTTGTATAAACTTATATGTTTCGTAGTCTAAATCAGGGAAATAGCTTGGCCGAGGTATACATATATAAACTATGTTGGCAAGATTCCACACTTTTGGGATACTTGGAAACTACAATGACGCATGTGTGTGTTGGCCGGGTGGGGGTGGGGGATAAAATGACTTAAAAGATCATCCGTGATTTGAACTCACGACTTCTGGTCTCGCAGCAGACAACTAAACCACGCAAATTTTCAAAGTGTATTGGAATAATAATAATCTGATTGGATTGCCTGCATACAGAACAGCATAAAATGACTTTCTCGCAACGGGTATCGTAAGTCTCGCAAGGTTTCAACGTGCACAAAGTTAAGGAAAATTTTTATCCGATTTCACATACAAGCTGTGAAAGTGTGTCGATGTTGTACGGCACATCCTGTAGCTTTTGTATATGAGAGCAGCAGCGGCGATTGGGTGCTAAAACTAGGGAGGGGGGCGTTTACTCTCTTGGAATTATGTTGGTAATACCTATTATATCTTCCAGCCCATGATTTGCTACACACGCAGCTGAAAAAGATCCCTCAATTTGGATCCGTGAAAAGAACGATTGAATCCCAAGAACATTTCCCGAGTCGCGGTGCATTACGGGAAGATGTCGACTGTCTCTTTCCCTCCATTGGTCTGTAGCAATATTTATGAGGTTGTTCTTCCTGCTAAGTGGATCTTCTGTAAAGCTCCTTTTGCCTTGCCTTACTGAGCTTCCCTTCAGTTGGAGCAAAACTCATCCATCACGTCGAATCTTCTTTGCTCACTTTACCCTTTGTCATTATGTAGATACCTCTTGACTAAAGTGACGATGGTGGTGCCATCTGCGTGTGATATGAAAACTCACAAGCGTCCCATCTTCGCAGTATTGTTAACCTTTGGGAGAGACGACAGATCAGCTGAATGGCGAAAAATCGAATGCTATTGTGCCAGAATGGATTCAGAAACAGCTTGCATACGTTTTTTCTTTTCCTTATTCTTGGTACAGTCGCTTCCTCAGATTTTGTTCGGTTTACAGTTATCAAAGCATACATAGATTATGGATTTTTATTATTAAAAATACGTGAAGTACTACTCTTCGATTTTTTTTCCGCTCTCTGTGGCAGAACGATTATCACGTTCCGAAGGTTCCAGGTTCGAGTTCATGGAAGGTTTACCACGATTTTTTCAACGGAGCCAGTATAGCAGCAGTAGTATTAATAACCAGTTGCGCAGGGGACATGTTGTCCCACTAAATATTTCGAAGTATAGGGGAGTAAAGTACCCCCGTAATCCCTTCAATCCAAATTGACAAACACAAGATACTGCCGTCGAAAGAATCCCATTTTAGTATCACAATACGTTTATCTTGCTTTGCAAAAGAATTCAAGCCACCGTAAACCCATTTTATCACATTGCGATATAGGTTAACTGAATTAATCTGTCCCTTCGGAATTTTTTTAAAGCGATGAAAATCTGTTTTACATGCGTACAAAACTAGTTGAAAGTGAATGTCAATTAGTGTAAGGAAGGTTCTTTTTAAAAAAATGATTGGAAAATAAGAATCTGTTTCAGTATAGTATATATGATTGATTTTTTCCTTGAATTCTAAAAACGAAATTGTCATAAACTAAAAATATCTTCATTATGAAAGCATCATTCAAATTGTATTCCAAATTTACATTAAATTTCTTAAAATTGTGATTTTTGTACAGCAGATTTCAGAAAAGCGATTTGTATTTTGAACAAGTGGGATACATCTACAATGCTCGTTCTAAATTTAGACTAACAGGTAAAGAAGCGACGAATCGAGGAAGGAGAGAAATATTGAGAAAATGTTCACACAAACTTGTAGGCTATTATTGAAGATTAGGCACACACAGGAGATGTACTACGTAGAAATTTTCAGCGAAAAATGGTCGAGCCTGCATTTTTCGCTGAGAATTTCTACGTAAACTTGTATTAACATTAAAAATTGAACAAAGAAACCTCCAGATTTTAGCATCCACGCACACATACATACAAGCTATTCGTCAAAACATTCTTCTACAATTACGAATAATATGAATTTGTGGCCCCTCAAATAAAAAAAACGTTCCTGTCCCACACATGACATTCAATAAAACATTTAAAACATAATAATAACTGTAAATTATGTAGATATGCCTTATTTTTAGTAGTCGGCCCTTATTTTACCAGAAGGGGATCTGAACCCCAAAATCCTCCTTTGAGCACGGCAGTAGGGAGAAAAGAGAGAGGAAATTTCCAGGAGAGTGGGAAAAGCAAGATGAAAAGATCAACTTCGAAAATATCCAGTTTTCCGATTATATCAACAAGATCCTAGAGGAACGAAACTCTTGCCGTTTCTAAACCGTACCGTTTCCCACTTTCTCCTTCAAACCTCGCAGAGGTTTCAAGGTTGAGAAAACTAGCTGTCAGATGAACCGCCCTCCACTTCTCTTCGACCGGTTGAACCTAGGGGATTACGTTGTTGATTTGTTTCAGATTTTTCTTTCTTCATTTTTTTTCGTGAGGTTTTGTTTTCATTCGTGTCTTCCCTATCTCTTTTTTTTATTTGGAAAGCAAGGTGTTGGGAGCCAGCAAAAGACTAGTTGTAATTATACTGTGTTCCCTGACATTGCTCGTTAGATCGAGCTATCGCGTAACCTCCAGCAGTTACTTCCAACCACGCTATTCGTTATTTCTACAAGAGCCAAGGGCCACAGGAAGCAGCTGCATAATAATTTAATGTAATTTCAGCAATGGCTTAATTTGCTTTTGTACCATACGACTATCATTTCACATCTGCACTTTTGAACAGGATTGCAAGAGGGTCCAAAAATAAAAGAAAGAAAGAGAGATCAAAATAAAAAGATTGAGAGAAAGGAATGATAGAAAGAATAGAAACTCAGGAAGAAGGATAGTGAGAAGGGGAGGGGGAAGAAGAAGAGAAGGAAACAACGAAACAAATAGAAGAAAAAAGAAAGTGAGTTGAGAAACAAAGGAAGATAAATAATAGATATTGATAATAAAAAGAGAAAGAAAGAATGATATAGAAACAGTGGATGAAAGAAAGGAAGATATAGAAACAGTGAAAGAAAGAAAAATAGAGAAACAGTAGAAGAAGATAGAGAAACAGTGGAAGAAAGAAAGAGAGAAACAGTTGAAGAAAGAAAGAAACAGTGGAAGAAGATAAGAGAGAAACAGTGGCAGGAAGAAAGAAAGATAGAGAAACAGTGGAAGGAAGAAAGAAAGATAGAGAAACAGTGGAAGGAAGGAAGAAAGATAGAGAAACAGTGGAAGGAAGGAAGAAAGATAAAGAAACAGTGGAAGGAAGAAAGCAAGATAGAGAAACAGTGGAAGGAAGAAAGAAAGATAAAGAAACAGTGGAAGGAAGAAAGAAAGATAGAGAAACAGTGGAAGGAAGAGAGGAAGATAGTGGAACAGTAGAAGGAAGAAACAGAGAGACAGTGGAAGAATGAAAGATAGAGAAACAGTGGAAGATAGAAAGAGTAATAGAGTAAGAAATTAATGAAAGAATGGTAGAGAAATTTGAAGACAGAAAGGAAAGGCAGGCATGACCAATCGAAGCAGACAGACCCTTACCTACATCTACACTTGAACACACCCACTGACGACAACACTGCCAATGAGTGCAAATGAACCAAAGAGTTTAATGCATATGCTTTTGCTCTAAAAGAATATGGATACTGGTGCAGTACATATCGTTCTTTCATTAAGCCAAGCGCCGTTTGCGGTGCGAACTCTGAAGCTTTAGTAATTGAACCCCTCGGAAGATTAGAAACATGAGCCAAAGAGAAGAAAAAAGCGAACCAGAGATCGTATCAAGCTGCAGTTACGAACATAAACTGTTTAATGAGAACACGGCTTAAAAGACTACACCAGTCGATATATGTGTTCGTGTTTATTGCCATTTTTCTTCTTTTTTTTCTTTGCGCCATGCTTTACCGTAGTTTGCTTTTGATTTTTACTGCCCTCTTGGGTTTTTTATGGCGGAAGAATACAGCGTGCAAGGGTCCGGGAAAGTAGTTCGGATGTGTACCTTCTGCCTTTGCTCCTTTAATTAACTTTTATGATGCACTTGAGAAGGCTTTAACTTTCTTTCTCGGTTAATTTTCTCAAAAACCCATTTGCATGGTCCTTTGTTCGCGTTAGTTCGATAGTAATTTTCTCCCCTGCTTCATTTCCAAGCATTTTAAAATCCACTTGAAGTTCATGTCTCTCTTTTTTTCTAATCATAACCTCATTGTTGGAGAATGAATATTGAAACATCGGGGTTATTGTCTGTTAAGATTACAGAGCACCACTGTCAATTTACGAATGAAAAGAATGTGCGAAAGTAGTATTGAAAATGATAACCACGCAAATGGATTGACTGGTTTTTACTCATTGCTTGTAATTTCACAGTGGATATGCGTTCAGTGTTGTAATGTGGTTATCAGTTACGCTCACTAGATGGCAGTGAGATGCTGCTATGTGAAGGGCGTAGTTGTATGTGTGACGTAAGAGTCATAGTGTGCATGAGCAGTTTCGCCGAATGTCCCCGACACAAATATCTTCTAGTGAAAATTTTCGGCAAGAAGAGAATTTCTGTTTCACCGAATCTCTTTTCGTCGAATATCTTGAAGGGAGGGGATTTTCCCTCCGCTGGGAAATTTCAGCGACTGAAGTGAAAGATAATTTCAACGAAGTTGGTAACTCATTGTATACTTCTGTTCACATAAAGTGGCACACTAGCTTGAATTGAAATCCAGCTTCGGGGGCGGTACATTCGAAGTAAATGTTTGCAAAACAGTACCCTGCAGTGTTGTGTACTAATAAAATTTTCCACAACATGCAGGAGATTTTCTGATTTGGCAAGACAAAGGAAACGGTTAGGGGAAAGCTTTCTCATGCAATTCAGTGCCGAAGTTTACAGTCGAACGCAGGGAAACATTCCTAAAAAGATGTCATTCGGCGAAACGGGAAGACAAGATGTGCATGAGCGATCGAGGGCCGTGCTTCGGGTCTCCTTGAATTGTTATTTTGTGCAATAGTCGTGTCAATTCAATTGGTACATTAAATGTTTTTCATGGAAATGATACACTAGTACGGAGCGATGGCTAAGTGTGATTGGGGGGCTTTTTGAAAACTGGAAACAGTCTAAACCAAGAAAATGTATTTTGATGAAATGATCGACATATATGCTGCGAAGTCGAGCTAAGGTAACTCCCGACGCGGTACCCACATTTAGTACAGTGAGCCCCTGCTACCTACAAAGAAACTTGCAGTCAAACAGCTGATGCTGGAAAACATGAACAAGTCACAAGATTATATTCATTTCTGTCAAGGAGCAATCAAGCTTTCTATATTTGTATACACATCGGTTTGCGTAACCCAAAACATTTAGTGGTGCTACCTAATTTATGTCTGCAATAAAGTACCAATTACAGCAGCTCTTGGACTTACCAGAATCAATGGGTACCTGGAACGGGGGGAGTAAAGGCGGCTGGAGCGTGGCGCTGATAACATCATCTACAGTATGTCCGAGAAATAGGAAAAGTGTGAGGGCCATACCTCCACATCCCCTGTGTACACCTTTATGGTAAGATATTATACACAGGGGATAGCTTTACCTGCATTATGAGGTACAAAAGTATTCTCAATATTGATTAACATTCTCGGTTATAATATTTCGTCTGTTGTCCTACGCGTATTACATTTAAAGCACATACCTGCCTAATGTTATAATGTTGTTCTATTTTAAATAGAGCTAGATTCTCTCTCTGCACAGTAATTGCAAATTACCCACAGAACAGATAAATAAATAATAGCAACCAGAGTGCTGCAGGACAAGGGCGCCAACTTTCCGAAATTTCTGTGGGTGCATACCAATGGCGGTTAGATCTGTATTTATCAAGTATTGTATACTTTAAAGAACTTACATGCACAATGATTGCAAGAGGCAATGATATTATCAACACGTTACTAAAAGAAAATACCACATTCATACAAATTAAAATGAAAAAATCTTCATAAATGCAAATAATTTTAATTGTATTGCAGAAAGAACTATGCAAGGATTTTGTTGTGAACAGAAACTACAAAATGACTAACTTTATGTACCAAATAATAATAATAATAATAATCATGACATGTTAACTTTCAATATAAAACTCATTCCTTCTTACGTCATTTGAAGTTCTGAATTTGTTTGCAATTTTTGTAATGTCAATATTTTTAGTCATTTCTTTATGAACGTGCAAAATTGCCAAACCATTCAATATTTTTTGGGTCATTGTTGACCGCAAAATCGTTTTCAATCGTCTAAGTGCTGAAAATGACAGCTCAGAGGTACAAGAAGTAACAGGTATAGTTAAAATCACCCGTACAAACTTCACAAATTCTGTGAGCATTTCACGCATGGGACCACTGTTTTCTCTATGTCTGACAAGTTCGCCACTTTTTCTTTGTTCGTTCTTCACACATCTAGAAACATGTCCCTGTGCAATGTTAGCTTGTCTTTATCAAAGTCTGTACCATCTCAATGTTTTAATTGCTTATTATTTTTTGATAATGGCAAGTGAGAAATATTTATTATATTTTGTTTTTATCAAACTAAAAATCCTGTGGGTGCGGCGCACCCGCAAGATTATTTATGTGGGTGCTCGAGGCCCGGAGTACCCACGTAGTCGGCGCGCATGCTGCAGGGAGAGAATTTTGCTCGAGCGCCAAATAGTTGGCATGGGCGACGCTAGATCGTATGAAATTGAGAGTTTCTTCGCTCGAGCGAGTAACGGTCGAACAGGCAAAATGAGCGGAATGCACTCGAAGCTCAGTAGTATACGCATAACCATAATTTGTATGTGATAGCCCTCAAATATGCTCCGTGAAGTGCAAGTCGCAGTGATCCCCCGCCAAAATAAATAAAATTGAAAATACTATGGTTCATTCATAATATAATTCCCGATGAGACACACGATGTGGCAGATGCAGAACAATTATCTCTGTGTGTATGCTTTGTGGATTCTGAAAATAATATTCACTAAAAGGTCTTATGTATCAGCAGGGGTGCCTACAGGGGAGGGGGGAATTATGACGCAGGCTGCACCATCGAGATTTTTTTGCGGGTGACATTTATATATTTTCCAAAATGTATGTAAAAATTTTACACCTTAAATGCACCATGTTTAATCAATTAGATAAAGATAAGAAAGTGTTTAAGGGCATTATCGAAAGGGAGGGGGGAGAAATATCCAACTCTTTCATATTAGGCCATAAATGACAGGTGGGAAAGACTAAATATCTCGGGATCCTAAGAAAGTATTGACATGTCATTAAATTAATATTCTGGAAAGCCTGCAAAGGAATGGATGAAAAAAATTCTTGCTTGCTTCGCTCACAATGGTGTGTTGCGAGAATGCGTGTTTGGAGCTTTACTGAGGTGAATGTAAAGTTTTATACTATAGCTACATTACAAGACATAAGCGATATTCTCGATATTCATTAATAACATCACTTCTTAAAATATAATGCTTAGTGTTGGTATACTGCTTAATTTAAAGCAGGTGCATCATTTGGAACAAAAAGTTAAGAAAAAAGTTGGTTTCGGTTGTCACGCTGTCGTAATTAAATACTTTGTAGAGATTACGATCTGGTTTGAGGGTGCGAATTATATGATTTGGGATGGACACATGATATGCTTGGGGGGGACGGATGATGTGATTTTGGGGGGATGCGCCATTGGCCTTGGGGGTGATGGGCACCCCTGTGTATCACATTGGATAGTGATATGTCAGCTGAAAATCTGACAGTTTTTCTTGAACAATGTCACATACTTGGTCTTGACATGAAAAAAAACATGAGTCAGGGTCAGTGGCGTGCCAAGGGGGTTGGGTTTGATGGGATTATAACCCCCCCTTTTGCCCAGTATTCCTAAAAAAAGAAGGTCAAAGGTAGGAAAATATGACAAAATGAGGGCTGACTACCAAGAAAAAGTATACATTTTCCCTTTCGAAAATCCTGGGCACGCCACTGGTCAGGGTTATGATGTGAGTGGCAGATTTAATGTGTGCGCACTTTGCCAGTCATACGGTAAATGTAGCTCTGTTTTCAGCCATGTCGAACTCCACCGTGAGAAGCTGTTTTGGTACAGTAAGTAAATTGTTTTTGCAGTGGTGAAATACTAGAAATAATATATTGCATTCTGTACCAGGCAGTAAAAACACTATTTGTCAGTGTGTGCGTGTCTAGTAATTATTATTATAATCATTAATATTTAATATTAAAGTATTATTAATATATCACTGTTATAACACTGTCTTAATTTAAAACTTTATGAGGCTTATGGTATGCATTGGGGAATGGGCACCCATGGCTGGACTCCCCCAAATTTTATTTCTGGATACGTCCCTGATTATGGGTTGAAATCATGGGCGGTTATTTTACATATATGGCTTATGCTTCTACCATTAATGTTAATCAATGATTATAAACTGGAAACCGGCCGAAAGTATTTTCGTATTGTATTTTTCTTGTTTCTGTGGGTTGTAAGGGGGTGACCCTTTCTGGAGACAACAAATGTCAACCCCCTTTCCACGTATAGTACACCATGGACTGCATTTTGCAGACTAGAGGGGCTCTGGCGTCTGGACCCATGGCCAGTATAATCCTCTGTGGGACTCGCCTTGTGGTCAAGGGGTCCCGGGTTCGATACCCGGTGGAGGCACAAGTGGTTCGGATCCCACCTTTAACTGTAGGTCAAGTCCCGATTTGCCTTACTGTGCATAAAGTGGACTTAAAACACCAAATCAATCAATCAAATCATCTTACCACCATTTCTCCTCATCTTTGCGATTAGCCAAATGTGGCAGAAAAAGAGAAGTAAACTAAACTAAATCAATCATTATTGTTTTTGTATTACTACCACTTTTGGTTAATCGCGACAATGATGATTAGATTAAATTAATCGATGAAGAGACGCAGTCAAAGACCTGGTCAGGATTCGTAGCGTGTCACTTCACTTCGGTCTGAAATGTTCATTTTCAAATGACATATCACTCGAATGACAGGAGTCATGCGTGGCATGTCACTTGTCGCTTTGGTGTGATATCTCCTTTAGACTCGGGTAAGCTTAAATTTTATTGAAGAAAGAACTTGCATTAAATGTGGAGTTCGACGAGGTCATTGAGGAATTTCATACTTCAGTCCCCCTTCTCTTGTGTCCCCGATGGCGCAGTGGTAGCGTCTTCGCCTTGTAATCAAGGGGTCCCGGGTTCGATACCCGGTAGAGGCAAAAGTGGTTCGGGTCCCACCTTAAACTGTAGGTCCAGTCCCGATTAGCCTTTCTGTGTATAAAGTGGACTTAAAACAAAAAATCCAAAATCCCCATCTCCTGTGAAGAATAATACAAGAATCCTGTAATAAAATGAACAGCAAATGTATTTGAATAAATAACTTGCATAATCAGTATTTCATGGCAGACATAAATTAAGAGGCACTACCAAATATATATGGTTTTGCACACCAATTAGTGGAAATATAGAAAGCTTGATTGCTTGTGACACTGTTCGATACTGTCTTTGTTCATGTTTGCATTGCCGAAGAGACATTCGCGCATTTCAAGAATTTTCATCTTATTTCACATTATGCAGGCACGTTGACGGGGGAAGGCTTGGGGAACTGAAACCCTCCCCCGAAATCCTACAGGTACCTGTTTTAAATAGTGTATGGTGTAATTAATTTCACTTTCTTAGCAAGATTAAACATCTTGTATAATGAGTTGTAATATGCTGAGAAATTCATCTTTCAGGGCCTCTACCCCCGCACTTTTTTGCCTTTAGATGGTGACTCCTGATGAGGGATACCCTCTCCCCCTCCGAAATAAAATTCTGGCTACATGCCTGACACTATATAGCCACTAAAACTGAATATTTAATTGACTAAAACCACTGTGACTTGACGTATATTGACCTCAACGGTGAACTAGCAAGACGTCTACATCGAATACAAAATTCATGTGTGCGTTATATTTGTAATATCAAATATTTTGACCACCTTACCTCGGCTTTCAAGGACCTAGGCAGGTTCGACCTTTCCACTCGCCGCCGCTTCCACGCTCTACAAAATAGTAAACTCACGAGAGCCCTCCTACCTACATTCTCTATTTCAACTAGTGATGGGCACCATCGACTAATTTCCACCATCGACTAATTAGTCGTTAGTCGAAACAAAATATCGACTAATTAGTCGAAAAAATTAGTCGACTACTTTTTCGACTAATATTAGTCGAATTAGTCGTTCGACTAATATTAGTCGAATTAGTCGTTCGACTAATATTAGTCGAATTAGTCGTTCGACTAATATTAGTCGAATTAGTCGTTTGACTAATATTAGTCGAATTAGTCGAAAAAGTAGTCGACTAATTTTTTCGACTAATTAGTCGATCGACTAATATTAGTCGAATTAGTCGTTTGACTAATATTAGTCGAATTAGTCGTTCGACTAATATTAGTCGAATTAGTCTTTCGACTAATATTAGTCGAATTAGTCTTTCGACTAATATTAGTCGAATCAGTCGTTAACGACAAATATTAGTCAAAGTGGAACTATATATTTTTCTTATTATTTTCAAATTCCTCCACTCTTGTGCTGAGCTGAGCCAGGCTAAATTGGACTGTTTATAAACGAATGTTTATACACACACACACACACACACACACACACACACACACACACACATATATATATATATATATATATATATATATATATATGTATATATATGTGTGTGTGTGTGTGTGTGTGTGTGTGTAGGCGCACAGAGAATAGACCCGGGATCTCTTCATTACAAGGTCACGCATGAGAACATTGAGAACAGTCTCTGTGGCCCGAAACGTTGAGTTGTGTACTCACGATGTCAGTCACCATCAAGGTTCCGGCTTCAAATAAAGACGTAAAGAAGACATAGGCAGGCCCATAGACGGGAATTATCATGTGTCTTGGGTGGGGGGGGGACAAATCCTAATTGGAACAAAGAAAAGATGCGAAATGTTGTTTGTTGGACTGTCAGATGTGACCGATAACTTTACTATAGTAGTATTACAGTTAGACATACAATTATAGAGATGCTACATTAAAATCTAAAGTAACGGAACAAATCAATCTCACTGATAGATACCTCGCATACGTCGTACAGCTTCATGTTTGATGTTTACATATATTCTTAGAAGTATTGCCCGACCCTGTGGCCGAGTGGTTAGCACATCGCGCTGCGACGCCAAGGGTCCCGGGTTCGAATCCCGGTCGGGCTTGGTTGTTTGTGAATGTCCATTCATCAATTTCATCATTTCATCACTCATCCCCATCTTCGCAAATTAGCCAAGAGGCACAAAACGCGAAGTAAAATAAACTAAATCAAATCAAATCAAATCAATCTTAGAAGTATTCTAATAGTATTCTAATAGTACTGTATTCCTTAACAGTGTTTTCAAATTTCCTTTAATCAACAGTGGAGGCGAGTTCTTGCTCCCATACTATCCAACACATATTGGTCGAAATTTTTAAAGGGGTGTGACCATTATGTGAAGCTTTTAAAAATATAGTTCTGATCAGTTAAAAATTATTTATTACGATGTAAACTGCCTTTGGTGCAATATTAGGATGAATGAAATACTAGCGAATAAGTTGAAATTGAATAGTCTAAAACGACAAACATAATTTATTTCATATAAGCCTTTTTTCGGTATGAAACAAAAAAGTAAGACATTAGTTGTTATTGATTTGTGCATTATAGTCGAAATATTACACCTGAGAAAATTTACCAGAGTATTGCGAAACTGTGTCGAAAGATCATGCGCCGCTATAATTGGTTTCGTTCTCTAACGCACCAATGCGACGATTACGAGATGAGAGATTATAAACCATTTTTTTGACTGAAAAAGCAGGGTGCGACGGTTAGTTAGAAGAAACTCGGGACAGGGATTAAAAAGATTTGACTGTCCCAAAAAATGTGGATGTCTGGTAGACTTGCATCAATTGTTATAAAACTACCTGGGTACAATTACCAAATATGGCAGACTGGAGCCTGCCTCTCTCCGCGAACAACCCATTCATTTATGCAAGGACGAAATAAAATTAATTCGTCAATTAGTTTGATAGGTTTTATATAGCATCACATTAAAACATTTCATAATTCGAAGGGGTAAATGCCCTCATCGCCCCTTGATTACGCGGATCTACATGGCTTTCTTTGTGAGTTTCGATTCACTAATTTCTTAATCGTCACTCACCATCGTCGTCGTGTTTACTCAAAAGTGGTAGAAAAGCGACTCTAAATAAAAATTCGAATACTATAAGAGGCTTCAATACACCCTTCTCAAGTAATGAGTTGCTGTTTTAAGTCCACTTTATGGACACTAAGGCTAATCGGGACTGAACCTACAGTTTAAAGTGGGATCTGAACCACTTGTGCCTCCACCGGGTATCGAACCCGGGACCTCTTGATTACAAGGCAATGACGCTACCACTGCGCCATGTGGGAGGTCCTCTCTCAAGTAATGATTACTTTCCGGTTCGAAAATAAGGTTTACAACTTAGAAGCAATATCATAATGTAAAATGCCTATTTTGTGTAGTGAAACAGCAATAATGAAACAACTTGAAAGAACGTTACTCATACCTGATGATTATTTGTTACAAGTTTCTGCAGTAAATAATCCTATGTCTTTCGTTATAATTTTCCAAATTTTTAGTCGCTTTTCTGTCTCTTTATGCTAATCAGGACAAAGAGAGAATAAATGGCGATTAAAGAAAATTAATGAGTAGAAACTTACAAAGGAACACTCCCATGAAAGGATTCGAACCCGGAGTCGTGATTGGCGGATAATGTGAATGGCCACTCAGCGCAAAGTGAAGATCAACATACAAGGTTGTATTATAGCGAGTGCAGCAAGTTTGAGATTGTACTTTACAGCGTAAAGTTTAGTATTTGCTCCAAGAACATAATTAGTGTTCATTTTTATTAAAACTAATTTTCCCTTGCCTTGCGTGAGAACTGGTTGATTTTAAACTATATTCTTAAGTTTGACATTAGTTTTAAGTTTAAGAATATTTTCATTACGGTACAATGCTTTTAAGATAAGATCTCTAGTTCACATGAAGGCCATATATTGAGATTTAAATATTGCGATATCTTTCTTGCACCACTAATGATACCTAGGGATGGTTAGGTCTTTGAATTCCAAGAAATTCTCCAAGACCTGAATGCGTATCTCTTGAGAAAAGACACCATTGTAAACAACAAATAGCCACATGAATGACTACAGCAGGGGCACCTTTCGCTTTCAATTTGGCATGCTGTGAGGCGGTACCGGAATTTTCCAGTCACTCACCTTTCCAAGAAATTAAATACACCTAGGCCATCCTCGCATCACTTCTTAGCGATAAGCCCTCTCTACTTCAGCGGTCTACGCTTCGTCTGGAAACGGAATCAGAATCAGTTGTGTTCGATTTCCACTGATATTAGTCGGAAATAAAGTCGATTTCGACTGAAATTAATCGTGTGACTATTTCGACTAATATTAAATGTGAGAAAATTTACTAATGTTGCGAAGTACTTACTTAAAAAAATAATTCTCTGCGTCCAAAGATCATGTGTCGCTCTAACTGGTTTCGTGATCTGATGCGTCAATGCGTTAATGCGACGATTGCGAGATGAAATATTATGCTTTCATAGTGTTAAGCCTTGTCAATCAAGATAGAATCCTCCCCCTCCCCTCAAGTTTTGGCACCCAATCCCATCTATGTTTGAGGGCCTCCCCGATGGCGCAGTGGTAGCGTCTTTGCCTTGTAATCAAGGTTCAATACCCGGTTGAGGCACAAGTGGTTCCGATTCCACTGTAAACTGTAGGTCCAGTCCCGATTAGCCTATCTGTGCATAAAGTGGACTTAAAACATCAATCAATCAATCAATCAAAACCATCAATGTTTGACTATCAATTAACCAATCATGATAATTAGATGTATAGAAAATGATATATTTTTAAATTAAGTATGTGATAGCAATGATACTTATAATGAAGAGCATGTCTGAACTCCACGAACTCTCCCTCAGAGTGCCCAGACATAAAACACGGAGCAAGGAAACTTTCCACACTGCAACGCCCAGACTCTCGCTCATACAACGTTCAATATTCCAAGGGCTACCGAAACAATTCAACAACATCTCAAACCAAGTAGATATATTCACTGCATATTCGTCTTTTATCACCAACTTGAAAAACATTGTACATAAGTAATGCATTGTGTAAATAATCTGTTTACCTTGGTACTGTCTTGTCTTGTTTATTATTTATATTTTGTTTATTTTCTTTTCTTTATTATATTTTTTTAATTTTTTGGTCTTGTTTAGTGTTTAATGTGTTCGTTTTAACACCAGTGCACTTTTTACTGTTGTTTCTTTCCGGTTTAAAATGGCTTCTGCTGTACTGGAAATTTCAATAAATAATTAAATGAAAAAAAAAGACATTTTTTCATCGTGAATGCAGTTCAAAGAAAGTCGGGACGGGGATTTAAAACAAGGACACTCTGGGCTGAATCCGGGCGTCTCATAGATATGCATCAATTAAACCTTTAAAGGTTATAATACTAAAATTATAAAATAACCAAATATTGTAGACTGCAGAGTCCTGGAGCCTATCTCGCTTCGCGAACAACCCATTCATTTATGTAAGAATAAAATCGAATTTCTTGCAAAATCTGAAAAATCGTCAATGTTATTTTCGTAGGTTTTACAGCTTCATATTAAAACATTTCATAGTTGGAGGGGGTAAATGACCCCATTGCCCCACCCCTTGAGTATTAGGCTGGACATGGATGTTCTTTTTGATCAATTCGTCCTCATCGTCGTGGTTACCCAAAGTGACATACATCCTCTATCTTTCTTTATTATTATCCTCATTTTACATCGCTTTTATGCCTCTTTAGGCTAATCGGGATGATGAGAATGAATTGTGATTACAGGAAATGGATGAGTGGAAACTTACAAGAAACACCCATGTCCACCACAGGATTCGAACCCGGAGCCGTAAAAGGCGTGAATGTGAATGAACCACCCTGCGCGCTCTACCACCGATGTTGCTGGCAAATTTGTAACCCATAAGGGGCAGAAAGGTAAATTAACATCTAGCGACTGCAGCAAGTTTGAGATCGTTCTGGACAGCGTATATTTTAGTATTTGCCCCACGAACATAATTAATGTTTATTTTTAATTAAATTAATTTTACCTTACCTTGCATCAGAGCTGGTGGATTGTAAACTCTCTTCTTATATTCGACCGGTTTTTTAAGTTTAAGAATATTTCCATTCCAGTAAAATGCATTTATCATAAACCCTCTAATCCATCTGAAGGTCAGAAATGGATAGTTTTGCTTTTAAAATGTTGCGGTGTCTTTCTTGCACCAACAATGTGCACTGGCCTGTGAATACCAAGAAACTCTCGGAACTATGAATGTGTATCCCTTCAGAGAAAACAAAAATAGCGACATGAATGACCGTAGGCATCGCCCCCTGGAGGTAGGGGGGGATATAGCTACAGCAGGGTCAGCTTTCCCTTTGCATACCAGCTCTGTCGCGGCATCAAGGGATAAAAGATTCCAGTCACTGACCTTTCCAAGAAATACCTACCTGCTTTGCTTCCCTTCTTGACAATAAGCCCTCTGCTCAAGTAGTCGATTGTTCGTCTGGAAATGAGACATGTTCGGTCATTTCGACTAATATTAGTCGGAATGTTCCCGACTGAAATCAGTCGAAATGTTTCCGACTAATATTAGTCGAACGACTAATCCGACTAATTCGACTAATATTAGTCGAACGACTAATTCGACTAATATTAGTCGAACGACTAATTCGACTAATATTAGTCGACTAATTTTTTCAGTCGACTAATTTTCATTAGTCGATAATTTTTTCGATGGTTTTAATAATCGACTAATCGACTAATATTAGTCGACTAATGCCCATCACTAATTTCAACCCCTGAGTGCAGCACACACCTTTGCCACCCGTTCGGGAGACAACTCTCTGCTGACCATCCCCCACCCCACAAAACAACGTTTTATGGAAATCCCTTCACGGTCACTGCTACCAGACCGTGGAACGACCTCCTCAATGACATAAGAAACTCTTCTTCCCTCGGCCAATTCAAATCAAAATTAAGAAATCACCTTCTGGAGTAACCTTACCAGTACTGAAATGAAAACAGGGAAATAAAATTAAACCTTCGTGTAAACTTGCAGGACCAACACCCACTGACTTTCTCTGTAATTTGAGTGTTTGTTATGTGTGTGTTTATGTTGGGTTTTTTTAATCTTAATGTTCTTAATTTTTATAGATATATTTTTTGGTATCTTGATGTTTTTAGTTTTTATATATTTCACAAACAGTTAGCCATAAAAATCAATTTATAAAATGTAAAAGTAGAGATGGTTAAGTAGAACTTCGCCATCCAAAACAAGGAATAAATAAATAAAAATTATTGCAAGTAAACTATTGAACTTACGTTAATGAAACCAGTCCAGAACGATCGAGGAACGCACAAAGTTTGTGCGTGTGTGTTTTGTTCAGCTGAGAGTTCGTATCCCTGCCACTAGGCGACACCCAAATCACCCACATCATTCACAGTGCAATGTTTTGATCCCAAGATCACCGAACCTTACACCGTGTGATTTCTTTTTGTGGGGTTTCATTAAAGATATGCCGCGTGATATCGAAGTGCTAGGGAGTAGGGAGGCATCATCGCAGCGATAGACACTATCGACAGCCCCATGTTGATGCGAGTGTTGCAAGAAGTAGACTATCGTGTCGATGTGTGCCATGTCACCCGTGGTGCACACATTGAACATTTGTAGGTGTAAAGAAAGTAACTGTTTGAATTCCTCGTTCGTTCTGGACTGGTTTAATTTATTTAAGTTCAATACCTGACTGTTGAAGGAAGAAGAAGAAAAAAGGGGAGGGGGAGACGGGGTGGAGAAGGAGGAAAAGAGGGAGACCTCTCTCTATCTCCTCTTCTTCTTTCTCTCTTTCTTTCGATAGAGAGAAAGCAAAGAGGAGGAGAGGCGAAGAGAGAGAGAGAGAGAGAGAAAGAAAAAAATGGGACAACGAGAGAAGGAAGGAGGAAAAGAAGGTTCAAAAGAAAGAGAAAGGGAACAGAAGAATAGAGAGAAGGACAAAGGAAGAGAGACGGTGAGAAAAGGAGAGAGACAGCCAGAAAAAAAGAAAGCATTTTATTCCTCTCTCTCTCTCTCTCTCCGGGGAAGAAAATGGGGAAGGTGAGGAGAAGAAGAGAGAGAGAGAGAGAGAGAGAGAGGGAGAAAGTGAGGGTCTTTATTGCTCTCCTTTCCTTCTCTCCGCAAAGAAGGGGAAAAAAGGAAACCGAGAAAGAGAGAGAGAGAGACTGAGGGAAGACAAAAAAAGTTCACCACTCCTTCCAGAAGCGAAGGAAAAGGAAGAAAACAAAAAGGGAAGAACCTCCCCCCTCTCTCTCTCTCTCTCTCGAGCTCGGTAGAGAGAGAGACTGAGAGAAATAGAGAGAGACGGAGAGGAAAAAAGAGAGAGAGAGGGGGGAAAGTACCCCCAAAAAGAAACAAAAAAGGAAGAAGAAAGGAGAAGAAAGAGGGAGAGAGAGAGAGAGGAAGGGGAAAGAAGTATGAAAAGGAAAGAAAAAGGAAAAAGAAAGAGAAGAGACCAACAATGTAGCTACTCGCTCATTTCTATCTCTCTCTCTCTTACACGTTTGAGTTGTACCATACAGCACCCCCCCCCCCCTTTTCACGGCCGAGCGCTGCTTGCCATGCACGTTATAATGAACGCAACAATAGCCCCCAGAATGAGCAAAAAAGTTCTAAATCGAACCAAATAGAGGAATCAATTAACATAATCAAAAGGACATAGAACCAACCAGTCACATGTTTAGAATTGCATATAATATTGGTAAGAAAGGACGACCTTTTACAGATTTACCACATGACATAACTAGCAATAAATTCAACAATGTATCAGTTGGCACAGTTCTCATGCGTGTTAATTTTATAGGTCATTTTTGTGGTTTTAGGAACTTCTGCAGTAGTGAGTGGTTTAATGTCTAATACATTATTAGTTGTTACAATTCATGAGCGGAACAATTAAAAAAGGAGCGCCATTTGTAGTGATATAAGAGAGAGAATGAGAATCAATGTATTATATAAGAAGTCACCAAAAAAGGATTGTATCAAGGACAGGTCTGTGCAGACAAACATACCGGCAGTAATTTATTTCCAATTCGACCACTGCTTACTTGCAATAAATTCTTGTAACCCCTCAATTATTTATGAAACACCCGGTATTTTGTGCCCGCCCCCCTCAAATTTCTCAAGAGTTCCTAAGTTCCTATGTTTAAAATATTGCTTATGTCAATTCTACGCTATGACGGCATTATGGGCGATGTCCAAAAACATCCGAACTGTTTATTCTTTTTAATAATAAATTATGTATGTTTTAGGGATACTACAACTGCTATATTGCACTTAGATTTCTGCTTTCCGATAATGAAATGTCAAGTTGACGTGATAAAGGACAATCACGTAAATTCATGCGTTTAAGGAAAGGAATTAATTTTGCTCTGTTCTAACAATAAGATTAATTATTTCACTTGGAGGCCAACTGATAAGTTTCCAAGCATGTCAAAGACGTGGTCGATTAAGTTGTGGCGTGGCGTGCGCTGCTTAATGAACTTTTCAATAAATGTCTGATGGAGGTCTATTCCTGCACGCAATTAATAATCAGACTGAGTGGCTGGCAGACTCGCTCTTTCTCTTTCACAGTTGCCAGATATGGCAGATGAAGCTTTCATCTTGAGAGGACAGGAAAGTCACGTTACACTGTTGGCGAAATTTAACCTATTTTAATAACCTATGTTCTAAAAAAAATGGGTGTTAAATGCTGTTCCATAACATAATTTCGTAACTGTAGTCGAGATTATCGTTTATTTCTAAAGAATTGAATGTGTTTTTACTCTAATTTTTAAAAGCCTTTTCACTTTTCTCGTCTAATAATTCCTGTTCGTAATTAGAATAAAACTTTCCTGACCCATTTCATGTGCAATTTTATTTGCAAGTTTTCTCGGCTGTTCGGGATTACTAGAAGTCAGGATCTGAGTTCATACCACTTCATTTTGAATTAATAAGGTCTACTATTTTCCTTTCTTTTTTTACAGTACCCTTTGGCACGAGAAAACATGAAACAGAGGTACATGCAGGACGGTAGATTAAGTGGTCTCTGTTTGGTATCTGTGCATTGTGAAAAAGTACAAAAAGTCCTCAATAATCTAATTGGTGTTTTCTAAAAGGAAGCAAGGCGATTCATGTCTGAACTTGCATACAACGCCAAAGTATTTTCAATTCAATTTGAATTTTATGATTTGTAATAACAATAATAGTAACAACAATAACATTACGAATAATAATAATACTAATATTAATAACAATAACAAGTTACTTTGATTGATGCGCAAGATTTAAAATCTTACTCTGCCCCCTCCCCCCCCCAAAAAAAAAATTGCGGACGTCCTTGAATTCAGAAAAACATCTATAGCTCTTGAATGATATTCCAATATTCCAAGTCTTCTTTCTAATCTTATGAAACCCTCGTTTATTACATCTTGAAAACGAATATGGAAACATCATTCCCCGCTACATAGCATTTGCTAAGAACGGAAATTCCACGACACCTGCCACTTTCAGCATTGCAGGTGTTACTCCCACTCCATTTCACTTTTACTGGACTCAAAGGCTGTGTCCGAAAGGTACAGGGTCAACGAAGTTAGTAATAAGTTGTGTTTTATACAGCGTATATTCATACACTTGTATTTTGTTGTATCTTCTGCAAATATGCTGATTAAAGAAACTAATTGAGACGAGTGTACAAAGTGCAGACTTGAAGTACAGTCTTGACGGAAGTGACGTCACCTAGTGCAGTTCCAAAGCCCCAAGTACACGAGCAATCGAATCGAGACCACACCTCGGAGCACGGATCGTTGCAGATTTGATCACGTGATTTCTGCACGCTTTGTTCATTCAAAAACACTGAACTGACGATTTTAGCATTTGCTTTGATGTAGTAGCGGCGGTCTCTACAAATATCAGCGGCTGCTGTCTCTCTTTCGCCAGCATTTTTGTTAAGAATAATTTCCCCTTTTGTTTATTCAGCCGGCCCATTTGTCGTTTTCGGTTTACATTTTATAACCACTTTCTTGAAGTGTAAACATATTATACAACCATTGATCAATAAATACGGTGATAGATTGAATGATTGATTTCATGACTTATTTGCAGGAAAGGCGGTACATGTATGTAGGAATACAGCTTATTGTCCTTCAAATTAATCGCCTCCAATGGTAATGCACTTCTGAGAACGCGTTAGAGGTTTCGCATACTTTGGGCGAAGGAAGCCCGTGGGATGCGGTGGAGTTCAGCGTTCACATTGCGTTGGATGTCGGCAATGTCCGAAAACCGTTGTCCTTTTAAGTGTTTCTTTAAGCGATGGAAAAGGAAATAATCGGCAGGGGCCAGATCTGGTGAATAAGGGGGGTGATGGAGTACAACAACCCTCTTACGTGCCAGGAACTGCTGCACGGTTATGGCGGTATGGGGGCGTGCATTATCGTGCAGCCGATACCAGGATCCATTTTCAGTATACTGGGGGCGCAAACGTCTGATCCTCTTCAGGGGGCGATCGAAAATATGCACGTATGTGGCCGCATTCAATGTCGTGCAGGTATTCTTTATGAATGATCCCTATAGCATCAAGAAAGATAATCAGCGTTGTCTTGATGCGCGACTTCTCGCACCTAACCTTTTTGGAATTCTGTGACCCTGGGCCGCTCCACTCCATGCTTTGCCTCTTCGATTCTGGGTCGTACTTCAGGCACCACGACTCATCGTCCGTAACGAGATGTTCAGGAAAGGTCACTATCCACCTTGTTTCTCTATTCTCCACTCTCCCTCCCCTCTCCTCTCCTCTCCGTACGCCTCCATCCTGTCTTGTTTCTCAAGTCGTGAGGCACTAATCGCGCACCCTGTGGCCTCCGCCAACATTCGAACCGTCAGTCGACGATCTTCGGTCAAACGTTGGCGAATTTTCTCGATGTTTTCGTCGCCGCACGACGTCACGGCCTACCTGGCCGTTGCACGTCTTTCACGCTGTCCCGACCGTCACGAAAGCGCTTGTACCACTCGTACACACACTTTTTCGATAAAGCACTGTTTCTACACACCTGGCGCAGCATTTCCTTCGTGTTTCCCCAAGATTGAAGCAGAATTTCACGTTCGTACGTTGCTCCATTGTACACACAAACTGCATATCTGGACAACCACACGGCTTCGCGAACGATGACTGACAGACCTAGGGGTTCACTGACCTGACCGTCAACCAGTAGTACCAATTACACCGCACGCCAGCAATGCATTCACCGTATTTGTTGATCAAATGTTGTAGAATGCCCCTTAATTTGATTCCGCATTCCCCTCAGCACCCCTAGATGATTATTCCTGGTGCCGCCACTGTTATAGAGAGAGAGATTGTGATGATTCTTACTCTGGACCAAGTACAAATGCGTGGACTTACGGGAAATATTTTGTTCCCCCAGTAAGTAAATGTAGCCCGGCACACGTCACAGGCAGCGCTCAGATGAGCGCAAGATCGATGCGCAGCAAAATTCGTTCAAATAAAACAGACTTGTTTAAAACATATTTTGATACTTGATGTTTGATAGTTTGTGGTTATTTGCGTGTTTTATAACTTCGCCTTTTCATTCAATCCGTGTCATTTTGTTTATTGTGCACAGAAATCTGTTCAGTGGTTGAAAATGTACATTGAATTAACAAAGAAACACATCGTGATGAATACCCTTGGGCCACGTTTACTAAAACACCTGGCTGTTTTTTTTACAAGTGTTTAAAACATTTTCAAATTGAATACTATGTGGATGAAACAGTTTTGTTTCTCACTTAACATTAACAACTATGTGCAGTATGTTAAAATTTTGTTGCATTCATTCACGATAAAATGTATTTAAAATAAAAAGATTAGCTATCATGTGGACTGAGTGGGTCCTGCCAACAGTGGATTAGTTGAAGCATAGAATAGTGTTCTATGGTTGAAGCTTCTCGAACGGCATACAAGTGAGACCAGACAAGCATAATTATGTATTTTAAGAAGTTAGTCAACCATTTACTTTACAATAGGAACACAGTCCATCCTTGGATGATTAACAGATTCCTTATTAATCATTATTCTAAGAAAATAAATATGCTTTAAAAGTTTTATTTGTTTAAAACATGTTTTTTCAGTTCTTGTTTAAAACACTGTATAAAACTTTTAAAACATGTTTAAAACAAGAAAACTGTTTTCTTTTTAAAAAAACAAATTTTGCCAACCCTGTTCTTAAAATTAATTTCAATGTTTTATTACAAAATTTCTCGCTGAAAGTTTTTACGTTATCAAATAAAACGCTAGTTAGCCAGCGACGATATTCTACAATATATAAACCAAAAATTATTGCGAATCTTGAAACATTTTACTTTTTTACTTCACATGCTTAGCCTATACATTTTGTGTATAAAACATATACTGTAAGCATCTATGAACCTTCAGAATGTTTCACTATTCTTTCCAACCTTCTTGTGTCACTGCTTTCATTTTTACAGTTTGAAGTAAGAAATAATAATTTCTTCGTGAATTTCATGGAAACATGTTTTCATTTTTTTCCAAATGGCCAAGAAAGTATTTCAGTGTAAAAAACACATCGTAATGTTCTTTACGTTAAGTCCCATTTTCTAACAATTTTTTCGGAATTAATGATGAAAGTTGAAATTGTTGCTTATTGGCAACACTGTATGTGGGTGGCGTGACCTTGACTGGACAGTTTTCGTGGCGGGGACAATAACAACTTTTCCATACTTGATTTTACACACGATGCAACAATTCTGACAACAAGGACAGTGGTTTTTGACATGTATATACATGCGCACAGTAATAAAAATAAATGATTTATTGATTGATTGATTGATTTAAGTTTATGCACAGAAAAGTGTTACGCACCCAAACGTAGTGTCAAGTCAGATAAAGTGGACAATAGATGGCAGCACGCGACAGCACGCGGATTAAAAGAACAATGAGTGCGGGAACCAAATAAAAGTGATTGTAAATACTGAAACTGATTGTGCTTGTCTTAATTTATGAACTTAGAATAACGATGAAGTGAAATCGAAGAGAAAAGATAAAATGATCCCCACGTATAACATATACGATTACACGAAGAAATTAAAGAAATCGAAATGTGATTACGATTTTGTGTCCGTCTTATATCTACGGTTGCAACAAGGATGAGATTCCTTGTTAGGCTTTGGTTGTTTTCACGGTGTGGCGCCAGTTCTTCGGCAGCCTCCAAACGCTTCGTGTAGGCGCATCTATTGCAGCCCCGATCAAGGTGAGCGCGGGATAGGCGGCGCCCTTTGATTACTCCTTTTTCCATTTAGTTAGTAGGTGGCGCCGCAAGCCAGGCAGCGACCCTAGGGAAGGTATACAGAGATTTGGGCTATTAATACACGAAGAATTAATGTATGCATATAAATGGTTGTAATCCAAGAAGAATACATGTATGCAAATAAATGGTTGTAATCCAAGAAGAATACATGTATGCAGATAGATGGTTTTAATCCAAGAAGAATATATGTATGCAGATAAATGATTGTAACCCAAGAAGAATACATGTATGCAGATAGATGGTTGTAATCCAAGAGGAATACATGTATGCAGCAGATAAATGGTTGTAATCCAAGAAGAATATATGTATGCAGAAAAAGGGGTGTAATCCAAGAAGAATACATGTATCCAGATAAATGGTTGTAATCCAAGAATAATATACATAAGTGTATATATATAAGAAGAAGCTTTTAGGAAAGGAAGCCTTAGAAGAAGAAGCCTTTAGAAGAAGAAGCTTTTAAAAGAAGAAACCTTCAGGAGAAGTCTTTAGAAGAAGAAGCTCTTAGAAGAAGAAGCCTTTGTAAGAAGAAGAAGCATTTAGAAGAAGAAACTACCAGTCACAACGAAAAAGGGAATACTAAAATACATAAACATTAACCGAAATTGTATAACTTAGTGTGGAAATTGTATTATGCAAATATTTTAGAATATATTTCGGTTTATTCCTTCTGTAGTAGGTAAACTTTGTGTTTTCTTTGACCAACATACAACGTTAGCTCCTCAAATCTTAGCCCTGTGCTAAGCTGGCAATTGTGCTAAGGCCTGTATTCATAGTTAAATCTCAAGACATAGTTAATGAACACTACAGACTACAGAGAATATACTCTCTGATATAATTTCTTAAGAAAAGGGAATGGGCACTATTCACCGGATGTTTACATTTCTGTGCTTCCTTGGCGCTGGCAGGGACTGCACTTCCGGTTTTGAAAAGAATAACATTGAATTCGAAGGTGTAAAGGCAGTGCCTTCGGAAAAGGCGACAATATTTGGGTGGCTTTTGGTTTCAACACGAGATAGGGAACAAACAATTGTTCTCAGGTATCTATGTATCGTTTTCAGTCAGTCAGTGGATTTAGGCAGTAAAGCGAAAAGATTGGACACAAACACGAGGGAGTAGGTAGGCTCTGCAGTCGGCACTTCATCAAATCAAATGACAATATTTTACGTGTTTCGAAAATTATAATTGTCTAACGCACATGTGTTGACTAAATTTAAAAGTTGGAACTAGTTATAATTATACATTATAATACATTTGTTTTTGGTTGTTGATAAGCGCTCTCTCCATGGGCGTCGGTAGGTCAGTTGACCCCCCCCTTGAAATTTGCATCCTTCATTTTAAGTTGAAAAAAAGCAGGGAGTTTGTTATTTTTATTGTTAATAACAGAAATAATGTTCACTTGGTAGTTGGTATTTTTTTATAACTTCTAAGGTCCTTTCTTGAACGACACTTGCAAAAGTTAATAACAAAATACAATAACTGTGCATTTCAGTATAGTAACTATGAAATGTAAAAGTAAATGGAAAATAGTTGTGCTGGATATTCACTCGGCTTGTGGATCGAATAGCATGATAATAAAGAACAACAATAATAATAAAATTCGAATAAAATGTATTTAAGTAGGTATATGTTAATAGTGTATAACAATAATTTTAACCGTAGTAATTATTATTATTTCTTTTACTGTTGTAATCGAAGTATTTCAATGTTTATAATTAATGTAAGCTTCATTTCAACCTGGAAAAATATTTTCAAAAACGAAACTGTTTGTAGATCAAAATTGCCTTTGAATAATCGAATTGTCTGATGGATCATTTTTTGTTTACTCAGGAATGACCCCCATAAAAACATACAGATTGCTGTGCATGGAACAAGAATAAAGGTAATAAAATCAGAATTCAGCACCTCAATTCTCAAGCGACACACGTCGCTCCGGTGTGAAATCTCCTTCACGTTTTCAATTATTTCACTAATGTTTGGTAACGACATGGTGGCAAGAGGTAAAACAATGAAATAGGTCAACTGGTAGATGGCACTGGTGTTTCAGTTTCGCCTTTTCGCCATATTGAAAAGCCGGGAAAGTGCAGGTGAGTTTCAGTCTTTTTTAGAAATAATTATCGGTTGTGTATCATAGTAATCCGTAGTAATTGATATATTTATAACTATTTTAAAAACACATTTGAAAGGTTTATTTAGAACCTTCAACTTTCATTATGTAAGTAATTTCATGATGACATGGTAATAAAATTGTGTCTGTGTTTGTTGAAGTCATGCCTTCTTATAATTTACGTTTACCTGATGGCGTTAAAGCATAGCGAGCAGTAGTTTATTATTGAATTAAGATGTAGCATGCCTCGAATTTAGTACTATTTGTCATTTGCCATTATGTGTAGACAAAAGGCTATTGCATGTGCACATATTGTTTATCCTGCGTGATTCCGAATGCAGTAAAAGGAACATGTGCAATTTGCTTACAATGTATTTTATCAATGCAAAATAAGAAGAGCTGGAAGAAAGTGCCGTAGGTGGATAAATTTTACATCTATAAGCCTCTAGTATTGATTGTATATGTAATGTCAAGCATTACTTTGTTTTTCAGGAATGGTACGAACGTGTTCCTCTCCCATCAATTTATTCACATCCTCGTTATTAACAATTAACCCACAATTTGTACGGTTAGAGACAGGTAAAAAAAAAAAAAAAGGTAAAGTGCTCCCCTGTGCATAGCACCACGCCATGAAGGCGTATAGGGGGTGTGGGGGTAACGCCCCACACTTTCTTGATCCGGTCGTGAGTGGGGGTGATGTGATCAGCATCACGCCCCTGACCGCCTTTACCCCCCAGGGTTTCCCCCAGGTACCCATATTATTCGACGCTGGGTGGGCGCCGGGGCCGCTTTCACCGTTAGAAAAGTTCCCGGATTTGAACCGGCCGGGGATCGAACCCGGGACCTTGAGCATGGTAGTCAGACGCGTTACCGACTGAGCCACCGCGGTTAGAGACAGGGTAAACAAAATTCCAAATCTCGTAAAATGTCTTAGCATATAGATTGCATTGAACTAGAAAACTGTATATAATAAATTTCTCCATATTTTTACATTGTTTTTATAAAGAAAAAACATTTTCAACATGGCTGCAGATATTCATAATTATTCCCTTAGTGGCTGTTACAGACTTCCTGGCCATAAAAACTCAGCTGTTTATATTTTCGGAATAGTTTACCACTGTCCCTTGTAGATACACATACAAAAAAAAGAAACGAGTTTACAATACCGGAGCGCTCTCCAATTGCTATGAAATTTCGCCTACTCACTAATTGAGACCTCCTAATCACGAATCTGCATGTAATAATTGGCGGTCGAGTATGGAAATCGAGAAAAAAACGAAATAAACTATGCTTTCTTAACGTAACTTAACCCTACCATAAGAACAGTAGCTCCACGGAATTCGCCATTTCCCCCGAATGGGTGTCCCTTATCGCACAACACTTTAGCAACATTGTGTTCTGACGTCACGGGAGAGAGCTTTTTGATGTTAGGCAAGGCAAGGTATAGTTCTCTTAGGCAAAATATTAATTTTTCTTTGTATTTATGCTAATGGAACCTAACCTTACCTCTTAGGCATTCCTCTCTGACGTCAATATTCAAGGTTGCAAGATTGTTGTGCATAAAGGAAGACCATTAACGTATTGCGAAAGAAAGATTGTTCCGAATTGCTGTGTATGGACAATCAACGTGGTAAACCGCAAGGTTATTTTACAAGTCCTACACGTAAATGTATAATTTTAACGAGTGACTGCCAAATATGAACTACAGATACGTCATCAGGACACCAAAATTAGTAAGTAGGCAAAATTTTATAGAAATTGGAGAGTGGTCCGGTATTGTAAACTCATGCCAAAAAAAATAGTTGTTTCAAGCCAGATACACACACAAAAAATAGTTGTTTCAAGCTGGCCTGTATTCATGAAAGAAGGGAAAATACTTGGTGCTGTAACAAATAATGTACTTAAGAATATCCCCATCTTCTCAAGCATTTACAAATTGCCATTGCTCTCTGTGCTGTTCGAGACTTCAGCAGTACAATTTTTTTTTTTTTTTGCTCATTTTGATTGTTTCAGTGTTTTTTGGGATAAGCATTGATCTTCAGTCTCGAGTGTCTGTGATTCTGTTGTCGGACACCTTCCTATTAGGTTCCTTGTTAATGATTTTATTAAAATTTCGGTAACCACCAAACGTCTCTAATTCCCTTATTTTCGTATTTTTCACATTGATACTTACATATTCTGCATTCGTAAGGATTCTTCTATTTCGCGTTTCGTTTTTTGCAGGCAAATAATCTCAATTTTCGAAATATGGAGTATTTTTATTTTCTTCGCTTTTGCTTGCGTTACACGCGATATGGCGGAGAAATCTTGACTAGCGTAGTCCATGATCAGTGGTTATGCAGTGTTGCGACCTTCTTCATAGCAAAATATCTAGGTACTAGTATGGAGAATACGTAAGTACGAATGTCAAAAATTGACGAAACTCGGAAGTTATAGGTATCGTGTGGTGGGTGTGTTGTGAAATTGGTGCCGGGTGTTGAGGATCCGGTGGAGTTTTTGGTTGCACACGGGGTGGTGAAGAGAGGAAAGGAATGTGCAAAGTGTGAAATTGGAAATAATTGCGAATCATTGGCGCTAGCCCCACGAACCATTGGCGCGTGGATAGGTTAGTAGGGCCACGCAAAGGTTTCAATAGTGAAAAAGATAGCCCACGAACCATTGGCACGTGGATAGGTTAGTAGGGCCACGCAAAGGTTTCAATAGTGAAAAAGATAGCCCCACGAACCATTGGCGCGTGGATAGGTTAGTAGGGCCACGCAAAGGTTTCAATAGTGAAAAAGATAGCCCCACGAACCATTGGCGCGTGGATAGGTTAGTAGGGCCACGCAAAGGTTTCAATAGTGAAAAAGATAGCCCCACGAACCATTGGCGCTAGCCCCAAGAACCATTGGCGCGTGGATAGGTTAGTAGGGCCACGCAAAGGTTTCAATAGTGAAAAAGATAGCCCCACGAACCATTGGCGCTAGCCCCACAAACCATTGGCGCGTGGATAGGTTAGTAGGGCCACGCAAAGGTTCAATAGTGAAAAAGATAGCCCCACGAACCATTGGCGCGTGGATAGGTTAGTAGGGCCACGCAAAGGTTTCAATAGTGAAAAAGATAGCCCCACGAACCATTGGCGCTAGCCCCACGAACCATTGGCGCTAGCCCCACGAACCATTGGCACGTGGATAGGTTAGTAGGGCCACGCAAAGGTTTCAATACTGAAAAAGATAGCCCCACGAACCATTGGCGCTAGCCCCACGAACCATTGGCGCGTGGATAGGTTAGTAGGGCCACGCAAAGGTTTCAATAGTGAAAAAGATAGCCCCACGAACCATTGGCGCTAGCCCCACAAACCATTGGCGCTAGCCCCACGAACCATTGGCGCGTGGATAGGTTAGTAGGGCCACGCAAAGGTTTCAATAGTTAAAAATTGGTTTCGAAAAAAATATTCGTAGCCCCACACACCATTCTTGGATAGCCCCACGAACCATTGGCGCTAGCCCCACGAACGATTCACGGATAGCCCCACGAACGATTCACGGATAGCCCCACGAACCATTCACGGATAGCCCCACGAACCATTCACGGATAGCCCCACGAACCATTCATAAATAGCCCCACAAACCATTCACGGATAGCCCCACGAACCATTCATGGATAGCCCCACGAACCATTCACGGATAGCCCCATGAACCATTCACGGATAGCCCCACGAACCATTCACGGATAGCCCCACGAACCATACATAAATAGCCCACGAACCATTCATAAATAGCCTTAGAGATACTGGGCGAAAGGGGGGGTTATAGCCCCATCAACCTCACATTGAGCACGCCACTGATCCTGTGCACGTCATGTTGTCGCAAGTTCGTAATCAGAAATGATGAACAGTAACTCACGTTTATTTACGTTCTAGAACTGTTACACAGTTACAAAACCGCGCATTTGGAAACGCTGACCAGTTGTTACGTCATGAAACGCTCGCAAATATTTGGTTCACGTAGTAGACGGACATCAAGGGAACAGCTTTCGTGCATCGGAGCGACATTAATGTCGAAAATTACATGATTTATCGGCAAAAAAATTTCAACGAGTTGAAAGCAAACTTCCAAGACCTTCCTAAAGTATAAATAAACCCATTTCGGTAAGTACTTTCTCCTGTAAAATTGAAGAAGTACGTTTTGGGGATACGAAAATTTTACCATGATTTTTACACAAGATTCAATAGTAATGCATGAAATGCATCAACATTTGGAAAACAATTTTAGTTGTCACTTATTGCAGATATTCTTACTTATAGAACATCATGAGCAAATAGATCTAAAAGCTCCCAGTATCACAACTAAATATACCCCTTGTCATAACTTTTTTCGTTTTCTAATTTTCTTGATAAAACTTACACATTTTTGCGCTCCAGCCACTACATGCATTTATAGATTATTTTAGATGGTTATAATTTCATTCATTTCTTTGTTATTTTAAAAATCAATATCTTCAAATGAATTATTTTTCCTGTGTACAGTTTTGCCCTTCATGATGGTACTGATACTGCATAAAGGTGAAAACAACGAGATTTTGAGATTGTTGCTCATTTTCAATTTTTTTCACTTTATTGCAGAGTATACTGAATGCTACCAGCACTGTATCTAAGAAGAGAGCATATTTATATAATGTAAATTACAGAAACTACAAATCAAAACTTGGGATATTTCTTGCTACTACGTTCCAAATTGATTTTTTTTTCATTTAAAAAAAAAATTATCTGCTTTTCTTAACTTTTAATATTCAAGCTTTATGTTTGTGACATGTCAACCATAAATTGTAAGGGTGTAGATATGATATTGAATTAAAATGTTCATAATGAACTGATTTCATAGAATTATGAAGTAGTTTGTGATGTCTGCTAACAAATTAAAGAAATAACTTTAGTAGGATGATATAGCCTGAATGCAGGAAAAGCATTAACGAAAATGTCTTTTAATTTGTGATGATTTAAGAATGTAGCAGCATATAGGCTACAGATGCTAATAATTTTTGTTGGTGAAATATGCATTAACAAACACAAACCTTAATGCAATTAAAAATAATCATAGTTTTCAGATTAATACATTTTGTTATTTACATGGAGTAGGACCATTTTTTGTGGAATTTGCCTATGGCTATGTGAATATTTCTTCAAATATGGGTGACAGATTGATGACTTAACTACCTGGGCCATTGCTGGTGTATGTTTTATGGCTACTGCTGACATCAGCTTGGTGCAGTTTTTTTCCTTAACGCCATGGATCAAGGAAACGACTTTGCCACCCTTACGTCTGAGACATCTGGTGGTGAAACTTCCGAATTACTAGCAACCACCGACGATAGTTTCGCGAGCGGGTCCAACGCAAGAGTGTGGCTTATTCCGGGACTGAATATAGTTCCCTGTTTGATTTGCATTTTCCTCCGTTGCTGCAGTTCTTCCTCTACAATTTACCTGTACTTAGTGCAACACACGAAACGTAGATGTACTTTGGCTGTATGTTATGCATTAGAATAGACAAGATGAGAAAGGTTGTTTTATATTTCGATTTAATTTAGTTAAAAAAAAAATAAAAGATGTAGTTGAATGTTTGCAAACTACTGCAAGGAAGTGTTATGGTGTTCTCTGTGTACAATGTTACCATTTGATTCCTTTCCTAAAATATAAGTTAATCACTCTGTATTTTACTTACAAACAGCGAAAAATAGTATTCGCTAAAATAAAACTTTCACCCACAAAATACGAAACACGTGCCGACCCTCGTTCAAGCTCCCCTCCCCAAACTTCCGGTACTGTAAATTCCTTCCTCGCAGAACATTCAACCAACACCCTCCGACTGCTTTTGTTTTGATTTTGTCTGTCCCCGAGGCAAGGTTGACCACTGAACTGAATGTCTGTAGCTCTTTGGTCTGCCCTTAGCCAGCGACTCAGGTTGGGTTGGAATTTCCTATGTGCGATTGTTTTGGTTTTGGTGATAGCAGGGGTGGAAACTATTCAAGTGGTCAAAATTATTGACTTAATTGAACAAAGTAACAAAAAACTGACCAAATACTGACAAATAACCAGTCTCGTTACAAATTGTATGGGATCCACCTTTATATGAATAAGCTTTCTTAGAATCTAAGTATTGAAAATTGAATTTTTGTATTATGGTTAATATTCAGGATTGAATACACTCTTTATAGTTCTTATTTCCTCCACTCGTCTACGCCACTTTTCAGGCCGCCTCGATAGCGTAGGGGATAACGTTGTGGGATTGTGATCAAGGGCTCGGAAACTCCACTACTCCAGTTCCGATTTGCCTATCTTGAGCAACTAGTGAACCAAAAACTTCGTCACTTTCCACGGCAAGGATAAATGGTGATCCGATGACACAGGGAATAGAACAAATGCCCTAAAATATGTAAACCATGGCCATAATTCGAACCTAGAGCCTTTAGAACAGAAGTCAGTTAGTTCTGCGCCACCGAGGTAGCAGCTTTGGAATAATAAACTACATGGTGAAAATTTCGTCTGAGGTTCAATACCTACCGAATGGCTTATCTTTGGAGTACACCTGCTCAGCGCAACGAGTCCAATTGTTTTTATCGTGCCGACCTTCGTCGCCGAATGGTTGGCACAGCGCGCTACGACGACAGGGTTCCCGGGTTCGAATCCAGGGGTCTAAAGGTCTAAAGGTTGATACTATAACTGGCATTAATTCTAAATCTGAGGGTGCAGGACAAAAACAAAGTTCAGATTCGTCTTCAGCAGCTCGAAAAAAAAAATTCACTGTCGAACAGTGTTATCATTCATCCTCGTTGTCGCGATTAGTCAAAAGTGGCGTAGAAGCGACGTTAAATAAGAAAAAATAGAGTTTCGTCTGAATAAGAAAATTCTCAAAAGTATTTCTTTTTTAATCACTGTCAATGCAAGTAATTGTGGAACAACTTCTACTTCATCAAATTCTTCTAACGCTGGCGCCTTTCCTTTCCCGTATAATCAAGGGTCCCGGGTTCGGATTTGGTGAGATGTAAAAGTGGATGTACAAGAAAAACAGTTGTTTCATCCTTGCATTTGTCTTGGAATCTTGTGTCTGCCCATAATCTTCTCAATATTACATCCTGTCGTATCTTTACGGCATATTTTGTGACCCTCCCAGGAAAATTTTATGCATCCACCTATGCTTGCAGTCAGTCTATTTCGTATCTCCTTTGTCTACAATTATTTTTGTAGGATACTGTACATAAGCAGTACGGATTTCGTGAGAATACGTAAACTATCATTTATTAAATTATTCAAGGGAAGCATCTAGGTGAAAGAAAATACTTTTACACAATAATAGAATATGCAGCTTATCGTGCAATCAAAACAATAATTATTCGCACATTTTGTAGAAACCCTTTCGCAATGGAAAGACGTAACGGTTTCCAAAAAGAGGAAATGTTTCTGGTTGTATCGCCTAATCACTGGGATCTGTTGTATCGTAAATAAACACACCGTTGTGTCATTCCGAAAAGTTGACCTTGACCACTCTCAAGTGAAGTGACAAACATTTGGAGCTCGCTCCTACCGAGGGACGGAAGAACCATAGCGGTATCCCTCCCTCAGGCAATTTCTAGGCTTCAGACCAGCAACGTTTTCTACGACCCATGAATTTGCGGACAAAATTGTTCGCGTGACGACTGCGCAGTTTTAAATTATCTACATTACAGGAAGTAATATAAATACATATTTACATTTATCTATATTGTTTTTGTTATTCTCGCCAAATTTTCAAGTTAATTGCTCGCCTCGTCTTTCTTTTCGCTGACCTAATAGAGACAATCTTTTCTATTTTTGGCGATTGTGTTGGTTGACAGCACTCGACGAACGTGAAGCTGCCCAAGTCAAATATCCCTCCGCCTCCTGGAAGTTCCAGGAGTAATGGTAGGTGGCAGCACAATATGCTGCGAAAAAAATATGCTGCAGACTTCGAATATTATAGTAATTGCATAATAATACGCAAAGTTCCCAGTGACAAGTATACATCAATCGCAGCATAAATGTTTCCTCTAGTGAACTATTATGTTGGATTTATAATATTCTTCTTGTGAAATAAGAAAATTAAGTGGAAAGGCATGTCAGCTGCATTTTGTCAGTTTTTATTATTTTGCTCTCAATATAATTATAAAATTTATGCTTCGAAGTATTAGAACACAGGGGACGGTTACGAAGAACAAGGCCCTACAAGCAGATGGTCGAAGTTCCATTTCAGAGCAACGCAATTATGGTAACAATTTACCATGTAAATGAATGGGATGAATTTTCAAGATGGCGGCCGTAGTCCATCCCGTTAATATACTCGCAAAGATATCATATTGTGTAGAAGTGATTGATAACAAAGCTGAAGTAAGTTAGTATTTCTTTGTTGAAATATATTTTAGTGCATACACTGTTTCTTTTGTTTTGAACAGATTATTTAAAATAAAAAATTCCTTCGGCCATCATGCAAAACCCATATAACATACATCAGCCAAGTCCACAGTCCCATTGATGTTGCTGTTTTAGATATTGCAATAAAGTTTTTGTTGCCATGTAATGTAAAGTTATTGCTTCTGTTTCAGACAGTGCCAGGTGAAGCGATGCCCGAATTGACTGAATTGGATAAAGCCACAGCCTCAATGACAGAGCGGCGAGAAGGCTCTGGTTCTGGTACAGAGTCAGATTCAGATGATACTATACCAGAGTTGGAAGAAGCAGGGCAGTCGCAGGGCCAGTACCCTGTGAGTAATAGAATGTGTACTGTAGAATTATATTTTTAGTCATTCTCATTAATGAAGTCTTGCAACTGATGATTTTTTTTGCCATGGGAATGTTAATATTATTAGTTATATATTGCTACTTACGATAATAATCTGGTAATAAAATGTTGACATAGTCAGTGTAAAACATAATTTGGGCTTTAGTTTGTAATGTTGCAGGTTGTATTTAGTGGCAGGATGTCTCATATGCGGAGTTTAGTTCAGATAAAAATGTTCCAACCAGTTATATTTCGCTGTGTAATCTACACTAATCCGAACCATGTGTATCCACAATCTGCACCAATTCTTGTCATTAACATGTTAACTGATTGTTATGTAGGCACTGAATGACTTATCCTCTGTGATAATGAATGCATACAGGAATCAAGATTCATGTTCGCTTTTCTTTCTTACCAGAGTTGAAAATTGTGAATATTTCACATATTTTCTTCCCACATAAAAATCTTATTTTGTTTGATTTGGATCATTTATTCTCAAAAATGTTGAATAAATTCGTTACTTTTGATTAACATGTGAAGTTGTAGATGTCAAAACATTATAGTGTAGAATGTCCTGGGAATTTGGTTCTACAAAATGAGTGGGTACCCTGTTCAGTGAAAGCACCTGAATCCCATACAATTTCATTGTATACTTCTCCAAATGTTACCTGGCCGCCCCGAAACATTTCTAAGTTCAGAAATCGTTAACATGCCAACATAGCACTTGAGCACCAACAGAGTAGCCAACTTTACTACAGGGCCCTTTACTATACGATGCACGCTTTTAGAAGCGATATAGGGCGGGGCCACGTAGAGGGTGTGCGTGGCAATCAGCCAATGGCAGGAGTGCAACGTTGTACAGTTAGGAGACTGCGGCGCGGAAGTTAAAAGCCGTGTTCTGTATTTTTCTTGCGCGCAAGATGTTTTCATAAAACTCGCTACTTTAAGGTTCATCATAAGATGGGGAAAGACATTTTGAACCTGACTGTCCAAGTCCCATAAATTTCCGTCGCCTACAGCCGGAGTTATCGTTCCTTGAAGAAACAAGGGAAACGTCACCTTTCATTTCCTTCAGCCTGTTTTTTTCGTTGCCACCGTGTTGACGCAGCTGAGTTGTTGTGTCTAAGGAAAACTGTGGGTGTTAAATTCGTCTCGATATAAACAATGACCCTTCATTGTTCTCGAACATTGAAAGTCTGGGTCAGTTTGAGTTCAGCATTTTCGTAGCAAGGCTGGTGTAAAATTATTCGCTTATCGTTCACTCGTGCGCCATGAAGAACAGTTTGTGAAAAGATGAAATACAGCCCTTTCGTACAATAGTGTGTGTTCCGTGTGTTCTTTTTATTTTAAGTAATGTCACTCTCGAAACCTAGCACCAGTAGTACAGGCACCAAGGGTGCAAAATCTAATCATTAACCTCCAGGAGAGTGACTTGGAAATGAGTGAAATGAGTGACACGGAGACCGAGGAAGACGACGAGAGCTTCTTTCAGGTATGGGTTTCTCGTATATGCTACAGTGATAAAATATTCACTACAGTAAACCCTCGTTAACACAAACTCGCTTAAGACGCACACTCGGTTAACATGAACAAAATGTTGGTCCCGGCAGGGATGTATTATATCTTATAGAAAGTTTTATCGGTTAACGCGAATTTCGGTTACCACGAATTACGAACTGTTTTTCAGTCCGTTGTGTCATTAGATCTCATTTAACACGAACTTTCAAAGTTTTTCATATTTTTTTTTTTTTGTTGTTCCTCTGTCGTTCCTCTGCTAGGTATGTAAGAAATCGCTCAACAATCTCTATCATCTTGCCAACAATCAACTTATACAGTATTGTAACCAACAGATTAAGATCACAATGTCTTCAAAGGTGTTTTTCTATTCTATAAAACATAGCCAGTACGAGTAATATCAAGATTAAAACTTGGGTGCAATTGCTCGACAATCGCCATCACCGCGTCAACAATGAGCTTATACGTATTTAACCAACAAATTCAGTTGTGTGTTCCGATGTGTTTTTCTATTCTTTAAAACGTAGAAGACTGAAACCCCAAGTAGGAGTGTGCTTGATACAATAAAAGCTATCACCGCATCCTGGGAATCTGTCATCACAACACATACTGAACTGTTTTTCACCAGAAAATGATCTGTGAGTACTTTTTTTAAAAAATAATTAATGTAGTAGTGTTTTCTATGGTGACATACAAAATACGTATTCTAAATGGTTAATGTGTAGAAAGAACTGTATTGCAACAATAAAATTTGAGTCGCCGGTTAGCACGATTTTTTTTAACACGAACTCTTGATTTTTCGGTCCCTTGGGATTCGTGTTAACGAGGGTTTACTGTATATTATTTCACTGTACTCATATATACTGTACATGCATTATCAAAGTAATGGATACATCGCGAATCTTCTGTCCTTTCCTTGCGCTAGCTTAGTTTGGCAACGGCGCAGTAGCACTGGCCGGGTATTGGCCGAACTCATGTTCCTTCTAAAAGCGTACGTCGTATAGACTAGAAACACTGTGGTAAATGATTTACATGCTTTGTTATAACATGAAGTCAGAAACTATATTCGCCCAACATATTAATAGAGAACAAAACGGAAAAATTAAGTATGACTAGTAATTTTGGAGAATACTTGCGATTCAGCATGTTAAAATTGGAATCTGAGAAACTGTTGTAGGGTTGGAAACACTACACTCGCTAGTGATCCAATTGGAGGGAGTCGCTGTCAAGTTTGAACACAAAGGGGCTTAATTACAAATAGTTTATGCAAACTTAATATAACTTGCAAAGTACTGTGCAATTAGCGAAAATTAATAATTCTTAGAATTTGCAGCAAAAATGTGTTTGTCGCATAGAAAAGTGGTAGCTTGCACAGTCATCAATATGCATCAAGATGTTTGCTACCAGCGATGTTGTGGAGTATTTGGTAAAGTGCAGCAGTCAGCTCACAAGAAGATCCCCAAACGAGGGGAGGTGGTGTGCAGGGATAAAGGGAAGGGCTGGTTCATTTGCAGATTTTAGGGGTAGCAGGAAGTCATCCGCTGTGGTTAAGTGTTCTTTTGGAAGTGCGTAGGAGTTGATTTGCGTCAATCACACAGAGCGTGTGTCTGTGGCAACAGGTTGCTTATGGATCACACATGCCTGTAAAACAATTTTGCACAGTTTTTCGTATAACTAATAATAGGCAAATGTCTGGATATTCTAATAATTATTCACTATGCCCGTAATATTATACTATACGGCATACACTTTTAGAAGGAACATGAGTTCAGCCAATACGCAGCCAGTGCTGTCGTGCTGTTGCCAAACCAACTGCTAGCAGAAGAGAAACAGAGAATTCATTGTGTCCAATATTCAACTTTTTATTGCATGCACGTAATATTTGAGTACAATGAAATATATAGTGAAGAATTCTACACAGGATTATATCATATCACTGCAGCATATAAGAGAAACTCGCACCTGAAAGAAGTTTTAAGTTATTTAATGTAGAGGAACTGCAAGGTCATCATCATCGCTCTCGTTTCTGGTTTCCGGCATGTTTCCCAGGAGATTTGAATAGAGGTTCACAGTTTTCTTATTTAGATACTTTACCCTGTTTTATAATATGTACACGCTTTAGCCGTAAGTTATTGACTATGAGAAAACACTGTTTTAGCATTCACTTATTCCGACACCAATTCCTTGAAGTAAGAATACACTTTAAAACTAAGATTCCTGTCTTCTGAACATAATATTTTACCCTTGGTGCCTGTACTACTAGTACTATGTTTCGAGAGCGACATTATTGATTTGATTTGCTTTATTTACTTTGCTTTTCCGTCACTTTTGGCTAATTACGAAGATGAAAATAAGTAATGATATAATGAAATTGATGAATGGACATTCATAAATATCCATGCCCAGGCCAGGATTCGAATCTGGGACCCCTGGTGTCATAGCGCGATATGCTAACCATTCCACCATGGGGGCTGGCGTAACTTTATTAAATACCACTCACGAAACTCATGCTATTGTACAACTATAGAACATAAGGGCTGTATTGGACAGCGCGCACGATTCCATGCGTCCCAGGTTTGAATCCCAGCCTGGGCATAGGTGTTTGTAAGTGCCCCTTCATCAATGTCATCATATCATTTCCCATCCTCATCTTTGGGATTAGCCATAAGTGTCAGAAAAGAGAAGTAAAATAATCAATAAGGGCTTTATTGAATCCTCTCACAACAGTTCTTCGTGGAGTACGAGTAAAATTATCTTTCACTGCCCATGTTACGAAAACGATGAACTCAAACTGACTTTTTGTGAAGGGTCATTGTGCATATTCAGCCGAATTTAACACGCATAGCTTAACAAAGACACAACACTTCAGTGGGTTCAACATGTTGGCAATGAAAAAACAGGCAGAACACGGAAGGAAAATTAAAGGGTAATTGTGTATGTGTAGAGACGTGTTGTGTCCTGTGTTTCTTCAAGAAATGATAACTCCGGCTGTAGGGGACGGAAATTCGTAGTACTTGGATAGTCTGGTTCAAAATGCCGTGTCCCATCTTATGATGAACCTTAAATTGGCAAGTTTTATGAAAACCTCTTGTGCGCAAGGAAAGTACAGAACACGGCCTTTAACTTGCGTGCTGCAGTTTCCTAACTGTACAATGTTGCACTCCTGCTATTGGCTGGTCGCCAAGGAAACGCTCTCCGTAGCTCCGCCGGATATCACTTCTAAAATCGTGCGTTGTATAGGACTGAGCCAATACCAATGTATTGGTATCTATCTTATCTGCTGATACCAGGGGTATCAGTATCGGTTGATATTTTTGCACCTTTACTAGCCGATACCATTTTTTTTTTTAGTAGCTAGAAATGCTGCTAAAACCGAAATTTGTTCCCTTTCAAAGGTTTGTTCACCTTTTCCAACTTACTTTGGTTTTGAAAAAAAAAAAAGAGGAAAAAAGTTGTTCATTTGTTAAATGAACCTACTCAAGTTTCCATGAACACCAAGTACTTGAGTGAAACAAAGATCTGTACGCAGATAAGACTCAAGGTCAAGTATCTTACAAATCAAGGATAACGTGAAATTATCCCCATAGGAGTTTGCTGCTTCTGTTTAGTTCTATTCGAAGCATACGAGGCTTTGTTTGTACAGATACGGTCTTGTGTAACAATAACCTCACTGAGGTCACAAAAGCCAACGAGGCATCTGGTGTATTCTGGACATGTCAACAGAAACTTTTTGATCGGGACAGGTATTTTTTTAAATTCCAATGTTCGGGATGGGAAAAATTTGCAATTTCCACACCAAATGGGGAAATTCTCGAGACTGGAAATGTTACAAATTTACAAACCTAAATTTAAAGGTTACCTCATGCAGGTAATGCTGTGGAGATCTCGAATTGTACACACAATTTTCCCGTAAGTGATTGTATTTTGCAATTCGTGAATGAAAACTGACAATTTACGAGAAGTATCAGACACTTGCAATGCAGGAAACATCGAGAATTGACAACTTTTTAAAATTACCATTTGGAATTTGGATCAGGAAAAGTCGTGAAATCATGTCCCGAATTTGGGATCGAGACTGGAATTTTTTTTCAGAGTTCAAAGCAATAACTTTCCACTCAACACAATTTTTCACATCTTGGCATACTAGATGTGAAAAGTCTGCAATCATTTTGAAAGTAATGTATATCCTTTATTATTACCATTTACTCTTAAGTAATTCTTTTTATTATTTTCTTTAAAAAACAATAGGAACTTTCATCAATTTGGATCGAAAAATACATTAATTGTTGTCATAATCCAACAGAAAGTATTTGATCAAACAAGGAATGTGATGACCAGGGCTAGGAAGTTGATCAAAAATCATCTTTTCTCAGCCTTCAAAACAATGCTAAACCTGATGTTTGTCAGTTTTCCTTCAACTAGTACTAGAAAACATTATTAGTTGCCCGTACACACCGAGCTGTTAAAATTTACTCCTGATGATGCATCTGAGTGTTAAAGCTTGGAACTAGTTCTGTTTGTTTCATCATGGTGTGAAAATAATGATGCTCATGTCACTCAGTGCCAGTAGTTATCAGTGAGGCACACAAGTGTTGTAATTATAATGCAAAATTGTATAATATCCCCAAATTTGAATCATCATCATCATTAAAAGAGAGATCGATGACATCATTGTTAGTCTTTCTGCTACCTTTCTTGAATTTTTACAGGCACACCAAAAAGTGTCTCTGAAACTGAATAAGTGTTCGTCAAGATTTCTCTCTCTCTAATAGGAACATTGTGGGTGTGTAGAGTTAGAAGGATGTGTAATGCTAATTCCTGTTCTCTTGTCTGAAACACTTATCACATCCTGACATACTTGCCAGTTAATTGAAATGTTGTTTTCAGGATATGAGCTGACATGGGATAGAAGTGCAATACCTCTCTCTACTTTATAAAATAAATACATTCACAAAAGGTAAACATCTCTTGCAGTAGCTGTACCAACTATGCTAAACAATAGCTAATAGTTCTGCTGAATGTGTTGGCTTAAGGCTCGGCTGAACCATTGACCAACTCCAGTGAAGCTGTTTTGAAATATCATCTTATGATATTCCAAATTCTGAAAAATTACGAGGGGGCATTGCCTATTGAGGTATAATTTGTTTAATAATGGAAAGATTGAAACAACGAACATACATATAGTTTGCCTGCAGCATCCTCTACTCAGAGTTACCCTTCCACATTGTTCCCATCATGTTTGATGGATTTGAGCCAGCATTTTACACAGGTCTATCCACTTGAATGAGCTCATCAACCCAGGAAATTGCTGATGCAGTGCATTTGTCCTTTGGATCAGTACAGACAATGATTTGAGAGTTTGGGATACCATAACGTCTGTGCTTCATGGTACGAGATTCGAGGACCTACAGGAGGTTAAAACAGCTCTCAAACAGTGGGGCAAGGAGGGTTCTGTGGAATTTTTCCAAACTGGTTTTGAGGCCTGTGTAAAATCCTGGCACAAATACATCGAACATGATGGGAACAATGTGGAAGGGTAACTGAGTAGAGGATGCTGCAGGCAAACTATATGTATTTTCATTCTTTCAATCTTTCCATTATTAACCTTTAGTCTACTGCGTGGGTCTGACAAAAGTAAGCCCAGTGTCGCCAAAAATCGTAATAACTCTGGCACTATGGGACCAATCTACTTCGGATAACTTTTGTTTTGCAGCTAAACATCAGCGCATGCAACCATGTACAATTTGGAACACCCAACTGTGGGGGGGGGGGGGGTTACAGGCGGGGGCCGTAACCCCCGAATGTCAATGTCTTCCTTTTGCTATTTTGGGAAGATCACACGAACTTTTGCATTTTTTTCAACGAATGGACCTTTTGCAACAGAATGAAACTTGTTTCATATTTGTGGGTGCAATACAATTTGAATAGTGAGCCAAAATGTAAAACTGTTTTGTTTTTTTTACAAAAAATTGCCAATTTTCATATTACTCATAAAATTGTTATAACTCGGACACTATGGGACCAATCAACTTCGGATAACTTTGTTATGCAGCTAAAACATCAGGGCATGCAACCGTGTACAATTCAGAACCCCCAACTGAGGGGGGGGGGTTTCAGGTGGGGGACGCGACCCCCGAATTTCAATGAGAAAATAATGAAAATCTGGAGTTCGCCCCCTCTTCTCTGGCTATTTTGGAAAGAAGACTTGAACTGACCCCACCTCTTAGAGAGACCTCCTGTTGCAAGCAAGCTCCCAAACTTCAAGATCAAAGGTGACACCGTGTGTCACATTCGGCATTCTTAGCTGGAAGGAAAACAGCGTCAAAAATAGCAAGCGTTTATATGGCTTCTCTGTCAACTCAGGACTCGAACACGTCTCGTGGGCTTGTTGGAAGGGAGAAAGTTTGGATAACATGATGGCGAAACTTGTTCGGAAAACGACTGTCAGTGTTTCCACCCCAATATAAAAATACAAGTGGGGCAAACCCTCGATAATTTTATCTAATGCTGCATTGTTAAAAAATAAACCAAATTACGACAAGACACTTATTTTTATGGTTTAAATTTAAACCAAATTTCAACTAAAGGTTAAACAAATTATACCTCAACAGGCAAAACTTATTGATGCCCCCTCGTACATCTGTTTAGAATTCCTTGTAGAGCATTCACGTGAATCTTCGCGTGGTTTACTTTTGCTGTTGTCTAGATATTTGCAATAGTTTGATAGGCTTAAAAAGCTTACATACCCACAAACCTGTTGTGAATATCTAGACATCAGCAAAAGCAAACCCCATAAATATTCATATGAATACTCTAGAAGGAATTCTAAACAGATGAAATTTTTTCAGAATTTGTAATATCATAGCTCTTTTTCAAGAGGAGAGGAAATTCTAAAATGTCTTTGCCAGCTTCCATCAAAGGTCCAGGTGAGTCTTAAATGGAACATGCATATGTAAATCTCTGATCGGACTTCATGTTGCATTTAACAAACACACTTGTATTGTGAAAATTTATTGTATTTTCTTATTTGCGTTAATGCTTCTTCATGATGAGGGATCAACGTCCAGCAAGGTAAGTTTCTACTGTGTATGCTTCCAGTTTTATTTTATGTAAGCATACATGGAATCTGTTAGATTGTAAATACATAAGAACATAATTGTTGTACGTGAGGGGTCACTCCATTTTTACATGAAATACTGAAGCAGTGTAAGAATGAATTGGTTTTTTTTTTTATCATCATTTGCCTTCTTTTACATTTGCATAAGAATTAAATTGAAATACATGAAATTTAGTTACATATGTTTTATTTATTTATGTTATAAGGAGCCATGCATCACAAAGAAAAAAAATCAAATTCAAATCAGTAACCATTGAGTGAACCCATGAACAAGACACTTCTTTAACGCAAGATATGCCATGTCGTGATGTTACTCCCAAAACTAACAAGTTTCTGTGAATTGTCTTCAAGCAGGGATTGCTGTGGTTAAACTCTTTGGAAGATAATTTAGGTACAGCTGGCAGCCGACGAGAAGAGCGCTGGCAGAAGAGGTGTGACGTACTGCCAGGCGACTCCACTCTTTCGCGTGGGGGAGGTGCTCTTCCGCCAGAACTCTTGTCGTCAGCTTGACAATGACCCGCCAAGAAGAAAACAAGACTTCCTTCTCCCCGACCACCCCCAACCACCCCCAAATTCTGCAAATGAACCTGACCCTCCCTTTCCCTCTGTGCCCCGTCTCCCTTCATTCAGCGATCTTCTCGTCGGCTGCCGGCTGTACCAGATTTTCATAGCTTACACCTCAGGCTTCAAAAGCCATGATGCCAACTCTACACGACTCGCTATTTCAATCCTGCATTACAATACTGAAGCTGGTTCTAGCTGTCTGGTAGATTTAGATTGTGATTTTCCATTTGCACTGGCATTCTGCATTAGTTTTGCAGAAGTGTTACCAGCCATCAGTGCTACAATTAGGGCTGTAAGATGATGTCATCTCCAAACACCCCCTCCCCCCATATCCTGATGTCTTCAACATACTCTTTTTTGTTATTTTTTACAACCCTCAACACACGCCTGCAGAAGGAACTCCAACTATTAAGATGGTTAGTGAAAGATGCAATGAATATTGGTTAAGTCCTGTTGTGAATTCTTAATCTGCATTAACAGTGCATCCATGTTAGAGGTATTCCACAAGTAAGATGCATCCCACAAAACAACATCCAGAACTTTTGTTACTGATGTGATAACTTTAAATTTGTTACTGCTTTGCTTCAAAGACATTTCACTAAGAGTCTGGGCAGCCGAAACATGTTTGGCCTACAAAAAACAATCCCAACCTTCTTTTCCACTCTTGATCAACTTTCCAAACTTACATCCATTTTAAACCGCCACTGCTCAGGTATTTTTGTTCAGAACGAGACACACCTACACATACAATGAGATGTAAGATATCAGTACAACATACACACAGATTTACTTGGCTCCACTACTTTGAAATTTATGGTCCTTGTGGTGTCGCCTTTTTTCCTGGTCACTTCTTGTAGTTCCCTCAGAGTAATGTTAGCCCCAGTTTAGGTACGATTTTTTTTTTTTTTGTGCCAATCTGATATGACAGCACTTTCAGTCCTGAATGGTAACATCGCCCGGTAATAGGGATGTAAATAACAGATCCAAAGCACTGAGCCTTCCTTACTCTTCCCTTGTGCACAGAAACAGCTTTCCTCTTCACTCTCTCTGCAGCAAGAAAAATGCCCATCTGCAATATCTACTCCATAACAATACTGTTGATTAACAACTCATTTAATAGTGTCGTTATTTTATTTAAACAAATCTTTCACGTTTTGCATTTTTATGTGGAATTTGTCCTTAAAAAGTCTTATGAGGTGCATAAATTGATCACCAATTTATTTGATTTTGCTTTGTCACAGTTTTGCACATCTTGTCTTTTTAATCATGTAAAATTTCAAATTTTGTATCATGTCCCATTACTGGTTGTGTTTTTCATGTATTGTTCATGTTGTTCTCTCATTTTTATTGAGTTTTTTTTAGTGTATGCCTTGGCTTCTAGATGTAATGAAGTAGCCAGTTGTAAACTCTATTGCTATATTGTAACATTGCGGAGGCTTAGAAATGTTCAGGGATCAAACATAGCCCTGATTTTGCCTGACTTTTCACATATACTGTTTTTAACATGTGGACATTCTTTGACTTGTAATATCTCAACAGAATCTGTTAGCTTTGAGTTAACTGTCAGAGACCACAGTTAACCTCTTGGTGTCCAAGTATCTCGATCGAGATACTTTCCTGTAACCCCCGGGTGCCCAAGTATCTTGATCACGATACCTTGTTATGCTAGTAGTTTTTATGTTATAATGTCTCTATTTTTGGCTCGAATTAAGATTTTCTTCTTTCATATTATTGTTAACACATACATTAAACAATAATGACTCGTGCACATCTTGTTCTTCCATAAAAGAGGGGGGGGGGGAATGGCGGCTTCCTTTGAAACTGAGTCAGTGGCGCATAGTCTTTTGGGGGGTACAAGTAGTGTTGTATTGATCATATCATAATAGTGCAATTATTTTCTTGTTCCAGACGTGCCAGCGATCATTTCCATGTGTATTTTGACAATGTCCTGTACTTTGTTGTCCTGGGGCAGAGGGGGGGGGGACATTTTTCTTCAGAAATTTTGGGATTTTCCAGTTTCTCCCCTCCCCCCATCCATATATACACTCAATGTGCATAAATTATATGTAGTCATTCCGCGTATAATGGTACTTGATAAATCCATCTAGGACAATTAGCCTCCAATATACAGACATCTAAAGGTAACTCTGCAATCAGAGGCTTGAGTCAATGGCGTACAGACATGTCGTTTTGGGGGCTATAAGTCGTGTTCTTTTGCTCATATGATATTAGTGCTATTTTTTTTCTTGTTCCAAACATGCCTGCGATCATTTTCATGTGTATTTTGACAATGTCCTGTACTTTGTTGTCCAGGGGCGGAGGGGAGGAAGGGACATTTATCTTCAGAAATTTTGGAATTTTCCAGTTTCTCCCCTCCCCCTGTATCCAATTATACACTCAATGTACATAAATTGTATGTAGTCCAAATCTATGGTTCATTCCACGTATAATGGTACTTGATTCATCCATCTAGGGCAATTAGCCTCCAATATACAGGCATTTCAAGGTAACCCTGCAATCCGAGGCTTGAATCAGTGGCGCACAGACATGTTGTTTGTGTGTGTGTGTGTGGGGGGGGGGGTACAAGTTGTCTTCTATTGCTCATATGATAATAGTGCAATTTTTTTTCTTGTTCCAAACATGCCTGCGATCATTTTCATGTGACAATGTCCTGTACTTTGTTGTCCAGGGGGGAAGGGGGATTTTTATTTAGAAATTTTGGAATTTACGGTACCTCCTCTCCCCCCCCACATCCATATATACACTCAATGTGCATAAATTTTATATACTCAGATTTTATGGTTTATTTCGCGTATATCTACTTGATTCGTCTGTCTAGGGCAATTAGCTTCGGACCTTCAGTCGTTTCAAGGTAACTGCGCATTTTGCTGAATGGCTCAGTGGCATACAGACAGATCGTTTTGGGGTTACAAGTTGTGTTGTATTGTTCATATCACTAACTAACTAACTCTCTAGTCTTCTTAAACCTGAAGGTTCATGGCTGCATCAACACAGGCCTTCCATCTGTCCCTATTCTGAGCAAAATCTATATACTCTCTTCCATCCCTATCGATTTTCTTTAGGTCCATCTCAACGTTGTCCCTCCATCTTCGTCTTGGCCTTCCTACAGGTCTCTTACCATCAGGTTTCCCAACAAGAATGCTGTAAACTCATCTTTCCTCTCCCATTCGTGCCACATGGCCTGCCCACCTAAGTCTTCTTGATTTAATTATTCTAATAATATCTGGATTGTAATATCGTGGCACCATTTCTGTTCATGGAAAGTGAAGGAGTAATATTTTGCGATTGTCCATGTTGTTCATTTTATTTTCTCGGTCTTTGGTACACATTTGAGTTCTCATTTATTTTCCTAATAAATGAATGTAATTAAGTGAATGCAATAGGTTTTTGCCTAGAAAATGTGCATTTAGAAAAAATAGAGTATATGAATTATACCTTTTCAGTTATCAAAATAATAAGAATGAACTTTTCAGTAAATTACAGGCCTCCCCAATGCTGTACTGATAATGCCGTCGCCTTGTAATCAAGGGTCCTGGGTTTGATACCCAGCAGAGGCACAGTGGTTCGGATCCCACTTTAAACTGTAGGTCTAGTCGTGATTAGCAAGGATAGCGCTAAAGGGGGCTAGCGGGGCTGAAGCTCACCCAAAAGTGACCTCAGCCTCCCTTGTAGTCCCCCTAGATTTTTATAGTACTGTAGACTCATTTCGATTGAAAATAAGAAAAACTAGAAGTTGTTGTTACATTTAATCCCCATATATAAAGGTAGGTTTAGGCGTAGGGATGTGACGACCTCATCGCCCAGTGACTTGTTCACTGCAGCTAGTGAACCAACAGAGTGAAATGGTCAACATTTTGCTCTGTTGGGAATTACAGAGCTGTCCTGTCATGGCTCTATGAGTGTCCCACAATCGGCAGAAGTGGGGTATGGTTGGTGGACTACAATGTGATCCTCCCAGCTAGATCCGAGGGTTCCGCTGACCAACGACAGGTACGGTCCTCCATTCATATTGGGGATTAGGCGTAGAGCTGACAACTCTGCACTAGAAAGACATGTCAAGAAACAGCAATATGAGGCCATGGATGATCCCAAGTTAAAATTCTTCATATCATAATATTGCAATTATTTTCTTGTTCCTAACACTACAGCGATTATTTCCATGTGTATTTTGACAATGTCCTGTACTTTTTTGTCGGGTTGGGGGGCAAAACCCCCCTTTTTTCAAAAAAATTCTTGAATTTTCCAGTTCTTCTCCTCCCTCCATATATACGACAAATGTGCATAAATTTATATAGTCCGAATCTATGGTTCATTCCGTGCATAACTATATATTATTAGTCAGTATATGGCAGTTAGGCTCCGATCTACAGTCATTTTTATAAATCTCTGCATTTTGCTCAAAATTGGCCCAGGCACCTGGGACTTACCTGGCAAAAGAGGGTCGGGTAGCAAAAGGTTAAGGGTCCTTGTGATAAATCTGTAGAGCAGCAAATGTTCTGTGCATGCAAGAAAGTAAAGTACTTTTAATTTCCAGGTGGCTGCTGCTGCTGGCATTCCAGAGGAGATGGTGAGCAAGGCAAAGCAAAGCAGAGGGGAGAAGAAGGCAAGGAAGATCATGTCAAAACTTGGACTGAAGCCTGTGAGTATTACTTTTTTCCTCTAATAAAACTTATTAACCCAATATGACACTTACATTTACAAAACTGATGATATAGCTGTTACCAGAACTCAATTTTTGTATAGTTGCAATTTTTACCACTTTGCCGAAATTTTGTAATGGATAGGGATGATATATGGTCAGAAACAGTTACTGAGAAATGCAAGGCTTTTTACCTTGTTCTGCTACGTAGTAATTTAATTTAAAAATGCAGGCTTGTCCAGGACTCAAGCTTGGGTCTTTCAAGAACTCTGCCAACAAAGGCATATGTTTAAATCCTGATTAAGCATGTATTTTTCACTTACATTTCCATGCAAAAAACTTCTTTTTTTTTTTTTTTGCTTTTCCACACTCACTGGGTGCACTGCATACACTGCAATAAAATATTATTTTTTATAAAGAATAAAAAAAATAACAGAAAGCTCAGATCATTACCTTGATCACAACCGCAAGCCAAAAGATTTCAGAAGCTCACCTTCTCTGTCAAAACAAGACAAGTGAAAATTTGGGAAGGATATTGTGACTTCTTATGTTTAGCTGGTGACACAGCCATGAGACCTGAGGCTAAAGAAGGCTGTTGCAGGAAAGGGAAGGGGAAAATTAAGTGAAACTCTCCATAGTACTAATTTGTAGTTAAGCTAGAGTTTAATATGTGCACGAGTGTGTTTTGTGCCATGATGATAGAACAATAGTCAGGTTTCGCAAAATTTCTAAACTGAAAATACATTGTAGATATCCTTGGCTGTCTGAGCACAATAAAATACACACACTTATATGCTGAATATTATTTGCATGTGCACATTTTAGGGATGGCTGGTAAACATCTCAGTATGAAATTAGTCAGTAATGTACATTGTAACATCATCATCATCATCATCATCCTTCGCCGTTTCCTTCCTCTGGTTGAGTCGGCATAGAAGGCAAGCCTCTCAATTATCTTCTGGTCTTCCACCATTTCTCTCTTTCCACTGTGTTCCAATCTTATCCTATTCTCCTAACATTCTCCAATATCTGCTCTTTCCACCAACATCTTGGTCTCCCCTTTGGCCTTACTCTCACTGCTTGTGCATTGTAAACTCTTACTGGTAGTCTTTCTGCACCCACCCTCTTAATGTGTCCAATCCATCTCATCTGTGCCTGATCTATTCTGTCCTGAAGCGTCACCACCCCCACTCTCTGTCAAATCTCCTCATTCCTTATTCTATCCCTTCTAGCCTTAATATACTCTTAAAAATGTCATCTCCACTGCCTGCATTTTTATTTTGTCTCTCTGTGTCATTGTCCAAGTCTCTGCTCCATACGTAATTATTGGCACATAGTGTGTGTTATATATTACTTTCTTGGTACAGCCTTGTTCCATATTAATCTTTGAATGCTTTGAAAGTCGCACCACCCATTTCTCTTCTGTTTACCACCTCATCTATTCTTCCACTTCTCTCAACTATGCTTCCTAGATATTTCAAACTTTCCACTACCCTCAACTCTTCCATGTCAATCTTTATTCTTGGTCCATTGTAACAATGAAATGCAAAATACAAAACTTTTACAGAAAATTTTAATTGTTTTACACTCAACTGTTTACCTCTGTTTTAAGATTCTCAAACTATACAAGCAAAATATAATGTAAAATTAGTATATATTCATTTGTTAAAACTTTTTTCATTATTCAATTGACAACTGTTCAGTGCTAAAATATGCATTAACACTCAACAATGCATTTATATTCACCATAAAGTTTCAACAGTTTCCCAAGATCAATTGAAGTGGATTTATCTTTTGAAAGGATATGAATTTTCCCGAAGATAAAAAATTGAAGTATTGAAGAATTCACCCCATAGTCATTGGGAAAAGCAGTATGTGCTATCTGTCAAAATCATAATGATAAAAATAGGTTAAAAGTCTACAAGTACTCGGATAATCAAGTCAAATTAATCAGATTGATCATGGTCTTTTAGATCATGATGTAAATTCCAGGGGATGATTAAAACAAGTTAATATTTAAGGTTTATGTTAGTTTTATAACAAACCACTAACTGAAACTGCATGCAGCCTACTGCAAGTGTAGCTGAATGTGGCTGAGCACATGGAGTGGTCAAATCACCTCATCGAATGTTCAGAGTTAGCCCCTAGCCTGCTTATGAGTGTTCCTTTTTAAGTGTACGTACCTTCATCTATTTCACCATTCATTTATCCTCATTGCTGTAATAGCCTATGGAGCACAAAAGCTGCATAAAGTAAAAATACAACATTGAAAAGTTGGAGGGTGCGAGTCCTGCACACTTGGATGTTTCTGGAGAGTTAAACAAAAGAATGTATATTCTTCTTTGTAGCTAATCAGTGGTGATTTATTCATTCTTGGTTTTGGACTTTTAACCACTGTTATTTTTTTTTTTTAAAAAAATTACCAACGTTTCGGAGGCTGAATCTGCCTCCGTCTACATACAAAAATAGGTCTTGACATGACCACCTGACGAAGTGGAGGCTGGGCCACTGATAATCCTCCCTGGCAACTTAATGTATATAGAGGTTCTTGTGACAGACAGACGAGGTGGAGCCTAGGCCACCGAGAATAATCCTCCAAGGCAACCATTTACAGACACCATATGTATGATTTAACAGACTACACGCTACCCTGAAGATGGAGGCAGATTCAGCCTCCGAAACGGTAAAAACTTTTTTTAAAAATAACACTGTGGTTAAAAGTCCAAAACCAAGAATGAATAATGTATATGTTATTCATCATTAAAAAAAAGTCCTGGTTAAAGATTCGTGACATGAGTAAATAACAGAAGTCTCGAGTGTGACCTCTTCGAGTGGCAGAATAGAAGAGAACAGTTTTGTCTGTGCCGTGATGAAAATAGCAGTCTGGTTTCGCATATGTTACGCTGAACATGTTTTGTTGATATCCTTGGCTGGCTGAGCACGTCATCAAACATTGGTTTTCTCTGCAAGTGAGTGTGTTTGAACTACTTTGAATCAATTATGTGAATCTAGAAACACTTTAGCACACCAATATGGCTACAGAGTCAACTTGTGGCTTGTGTAGAAGTTTCAACATTCTAATTGTCTCCATCCTAAACGTACTGTAATTCTGTTGCCATTATGTACACATTTTTATTCCTCTTCTGCGTCACTTTCAACCACTCCCTTTTGTTTTTCCACAGTTTTTCATATCGTTGGCTACTTCCCATCGGGTTACTTAATATATCCCTCACTACATTTTCCAACACACACTGTGGTTGGTAATTTTTTGTAGAATATGTTCCTTGCAACAGTGTTGGGTTGCAAGCATACAGGCAGTAAAACAGCCTCTTTTGAATGCTCATTCTATCCAAAGGATCAGGGTGGCTACTCACCGGGAATTCCAGGAATTATGCATGAATTATTGGCTTCACGAATTATGTGTGAATTTATACATTTAATAATGTCCTGAGGCATGTTTTTCACAGTTTAGCTTTTATTTTTGCATGGAAACTAAAACAAAATTATCTCAATCCGTTTACTTTGTTAGTGTCCTTTGCAGCACAATCTCTCTGACAGACTGAAGATTATTGCAAGATAAAATACCTTGATGTTGATTAGGTAAAATTTGAGTTTGAAATTCTCATATAATTAACATTTTTTATCCTGTAACATTTGTGACTTATGCTTTTAGATGTATTTCAAGTCTGAGTATATGTGAAATTGCAAATGTAAATTAAATATTTTAAAAATATGCACCGTTTAATTGAATTGAATTAGATTTTTTTGATACATTGGAATAGCATTGGCCCTTTATATTGTGTGTGCACGAGGGGCGGTGCGGTAATACATAAGGTTGAAATAGAGACAACAACTGGTTGTACCCTTGAATTTTTGAAAAGTTCACCTTGAAAACTGGGAATTATACTTGAATTTTATCATGGTCCTAGAGTGGGTCACCCAGAGGATGCACCAACGACAAATTGATGCCAAAACCAGTTGTTTTACTATCTACTTTCTGTGGTCCGCAGGTGACACCTTTGTTGTCAGAGCTGTGTTTTAACGGGCAATCGGAAATCACAAGTGTCAGTGAGAGCAGTGTTCCGCAAGAAACAATGGAGGCCATATGGTTTGTGGAGTATCCATGGTTGTCTGGAGGGAGGGGGGAGGAAGATCTACACACCTCAGAAAATTTAATGCCAGCTGAATATCAAATTTCTTACATGGAATTTAACTTCAGTATCAACATGTTTTATTCATTGTTTAATGTAAATTTTTATGTGGTGAATTTGCACCACTAGCAGCATGCAGCTGGGGGTTGGTCACCCCTGTCATAGAGATTTGCGACTGTAAATTACAGAAGTTTGAGTGATGGCCATCTTGCAGAATTGAACAGTTTTGTCTGTGCTGTGATGAAAATTACAGTCTGGTTTCGCATATGTATGTTACACTGAACATGTTTTGTTGATATCCTTGGCTGGCTGAGCACGTAACTAAGCTGTAATGCAGACATTGGTTTTCTCTGCACTTGAATATATAACTTGCAGCATTGTCTATCCAATTAAATTCATATGGTTTCACATTACTCAATTTCTATTATATAGTGGGTTGGTGTGATTCAAATGTCCAGCAGATATGTTATTTTCAATATCCTAAAAGGATGAAATCAACAATACCTGGTTACTCATAGTAGCCTGACACTGCATCTACTAACTGTTGTCGCTGCCCTGTAAACAACTGGATTCCATAGAGAAAGAAGTCTGGATTCTGTGGTGCAATATTTTAGATTTTGGCAAGGAGCATTAGTTCTAGTAATTTTGTGAGGAAGTTTTTGACTGAACATTGTGTGTTTTATTGTCCTTAGTCTTGGTTTAGTTAAGGAGCTTGTCCCCATATTGTGACAGGTGCAAATAGCCTATGTGCTGACATGCACATAATTTCAACAGTGGTATGGTGTACAGGGCCGGATTTACCTCTTTGCCACCCCTAGGCCAAACAAGCTCTGTATGTTTTAGACTTATGTAATCACAAAACTATTGATAATATCTAGACAACAATGAAAGAAAACTACATGAAAATTCACGTCAATGCTCTAGAAGGAATTCTAAGCTGATGTAATGTTTCATATTTTGAAATATCCAAGAAGTTTTTTGAATGGAGAGGAAAATTTGAAACAATTCGCCCATTTGCATGCCAAAGGTCCAGCCGAGCCTTAACGGTACCTGTTCCAAATGTGATGTTAATGCTATTTGCCACAAGTCATATATACAATGTCCCAGTTTAAACTCGTACAGGAAGAATACTTGCAGTTACGTGTTCTCCATGGTTTACTTTCACGTGCCTCGGTTCAACAATGTTACACCTACTGATGTATTAGGCCTGCCATTTGGACACGTGAGCTTGTGAAGTAGCACATTTAACTTTGATGCCCCTATGCTTGTGTTTTGGAGGGTGTGCTTCCACCATATATGCAATCGGACATTTGAATTTGCACCAACTCAATATTTAAAATCATTAAAAATATATTTTGTTTCGTTGAGATAAAAGATTCACGACATGAGTAAATCACAGAGTGATTGTCACCTTTTGAGGGATACAATACAAGATAACAATTTGTCTGTGCTGTGATGAGCATATCAGTCTGGTTTTGCATATTTTATACTGAAAATGTTATGTTGATATCCTTGGCTGTCTGAGCACATGATCAACTTGTAATGCGCTTGACCGTATTTAAACTACTTTGAATCCATTATTTGAATCTTAAAAACACTTTAAGGTACCAATATGGCTACACAGTCAACTTATGGCTTCAGTAGAAGTTTCAATTTATATATTTTTCTCTGTCCCAAGACTTACTGCTCAATCGTTGCAATTAGATACCCATTGTTTTTCTTTTTATCACTTGTATGATTGTTTCACTAATTTAAATTAGAATGATTGCATGTAATAAAGAATGAATGTTTCAATTTCAGAACACTCAAGGATTTCATCATAATAAATTTTGCATCACTTTTCAGCAGGAAATTCAGTATACAGCAATACTTCATGTTTAGTAGAGAGTATGAATTCTATATTTTATTTACTGGTTTTAGTTGTTATTAGGGGCCAATTTATATACATTAAGATCAAAATATTCATGCAAATATGAATGGAAATTGCTAAATATGCACTGACATCTAAAAATGGCATGTTATGGTCATTGCTTTATGACCGCACTAATTCCTTTGGCACATTTCCAGCAGTAGACCTTTTTCTAGACCCATATTTCCTGTGGGATTTACTAATATGAGTGCTCAACACAGGCCAATATTTTAAAATATATTAATAAAAATCACACAAATAACCACAACAACCAGTGTTACACTGTTAAAAGAATGCTGGTTGAGATGCACTGTAACAGAAGTCTATTCATGTGAATAAAGTGGAATATGATTTATAGACCACGAAAACTTGACCATAATTCAAAACCCTAGTCGATACAGTGATAAACTACTTTCATTCAAATAATTTTGAACACAGAATTTTTTCCACATTCAACTGTTGTGCTTTTTCCTCTCCAAAAATTTTACCAGATATGAAGAGCAAAGTAGCACCTTGCCGTGACAGAAATAGACTTCAAAATGTCATATTTAAAAACTGCATTTGTTGGAAATCCAAAATGTGCATGTATTGCTGTGATGATAAAGCAAGAGATGGGTTTCGCTAATTTTTTTTAGGCCGAAAATACCTGTGGACAACACTCTTGGCTGTCTGAGCATGCGTTTTTTTTTTCCTCCAACAAAAGAACCTTCTGTCTTTTGTTCGTCATTTCCCCTCCCTCCCCTATTCATTACGTCATATCTAGTTCAAAATCTTCCTCTTTCGAAGCCTCACGTAAAACTTCCGGTTCGACTGCTTGCACATTCGCAAGGGAAGCTTGTTGCAGACAACTTGATTGGGAATAGAGAACGGTTTTTAGAATTTTAAAGGTTTTTACAGTTTTTTAAAAATTTATACAGGAGGACCAAAAAGTTTTTATAATAGGTTTTAACTTAGGTAACGATGGCTTTTAAGAACGTAAATTGTCAGAGTGTAATCAATCTTCCTATATTTTTCCCCGCTCACATTTCACCTAATCCTCGTTCCTGTTGACTATGGAAGAAATATTTTTACAAAGCTATGAATTGCTTATAACCTGAAGATGAGAGAAGTTATCTCTCGAAACGTCGTAATTGAAGAACGAAGTATACTCGCAAAAAAACCTAAGTGAAACTGAATTTATATTGCTAGAGAGTATGTCAGTTTGTTTGTTTTTATGCTGATGCTAATATGTTTGATACATTACAAATACAACAGATGTACACCAACAATCTACAGAACGTGAAAAATTACATTACAATATATCGTTCTGAAAGAGAGTATAGTCTATGTTTAATGCAAACTTTCCTGAAATGACAACACTCACCGTGCTGCAATGCATCATGCTAGGAGGCAATCTTTCTGAGCTGAGACCCTTCGTCTCGTGAAAGAGCTGAGAGCCACAATGGGGATGTATTCATGTGAAGGGTGTCAAAAACATGCAATGAAACCCAATCACAAAGCTTAAGAGATTGCAGAAAATGATAACATGCTTGGAAATTTTTGAGCCTCTTATCGTGGGATGCTTAATTTCAGTTCAGTGTTTTATTGAACTATTTAAATCTATGAAATTTTTCCTTATCTTTCGTTTCACCTTATCAAATTCTCTAACATGTTATAGCAGGATAGCACGTATTAAGCAGCTTCCAGTGCATCATTTAGCAGGTGTCCAAGCCAATTTATTTTTCTTTGGATCACTCCTAGAATTGCTCTTCTTTGACAAACTCTTTCCAACACTTGTTTTATTTGTCCATTTTACATGATCCATTCTTTGCCTTAGCCACATTTATAAAGTTTTGTAGTACAGCAGGAATTAGCAGGACGAATGTAAATTTCATGTCAAATGTGATTTTATTTTTCTTCCAGGTCCAGGGAGTGAGTCGTGTTACCATCAGGAAGTCCAAGAATATTTTGTTTGTCATAAACAAGCCAGATGTTTACAAGAACCCAGCATCAGATACGTACATTGTATTTGGTGAAGCAAAGGTAAGCAATGGGAAGCAGTATTACATTTTGCTAGAACTAAGACAAGTGTGTGTTGAGAGAAAGTTTCTAAGGAAGGATGTAGTATAGTATTTTGTGTGACCACTTTCTCCATGAACCATTTTCAGTGAATCATGCTTTTAATATGCCTTCACAGCATGTTTTAAAATAGTTTGCTGCTTAGTACTATTGTGAATTTTTCACCGTGAATGATTAAAAATGCATGAATTGTTTCATGCCTTTCTAATTTGAAATATGGGCAAATATTTAAATGGTAGTAAAGTGTGAAATATTCTGTTCTGTGCACAAGATACAAACTTCCTTACATCCCATCAGTCATAAATAATTTCTCCATTTGAGAAACCACCTCCATGATAGTCATTTGGTTAATTTGTTGTAGTCAGGGTTCTTGAATTGGTACCCTGAGACATGGATGTGTTTGTCCCAATACAGTGGAACCATTGATTTTAGGTTTTTTCAGGGAACCCAGGTGAAAGACCTTAAAATGCAGGAAAATGTAAAATCTGGGAAAATTTTATAGCATTTTGCTCTATTGGGACCTTAAATAAAGATTGAATGTATAATGCAGGAAAAATGTAAAACCGCGGAACGTGTTATTGGAGTTTCACTGTACCTATTTTCATCAGTTTGTCATCATCATGTTTAAACCAAGACGTACATAGGCGATATCAGGGTATTGAGATATGCAACACAACCTCCAGGTTTAGGATGCGAGTGTGTTCAGTAATATGTGTATTACCTTACAGAAGTCAAAATTGGAAATTAATATTTTAGAGACTGCAGCACAGACTTCAGAAAGTTCCTAAAATATTTGAAATATTTTGCTCATTTAATTTTTACTTTCGATAGATATACTCTAGCTTGAATTGTTGCAAAACTCATTTGCTTGATTGCCTTTCACTGGCCTTTGATTATTTGGATTGAACTTGCATCACCTTAGGATATAGAGAAACAGAAGACAACTTGTAAAGTAGATGGAGGTTTTGAAGTCAGTTGGGCCAATACGTTAGATATTATGAAACCAAGAGGAACATCTGCATAAGAATTAATGAACATAAACTAGATATTAATGGAAACAAAAATCAGGTTTATCAAAACATTTATTTGAATACAAAAAGCATAGATTGAGAGACACCAAATTTATGAGAAGTGCAAAAGGGCCAAAATAGGTTTGCCACCATAGAAAAATCCATTTCATCTCTCGTGACCTGGCACACTAGTGGCTTCAATTCTCCATCATAGCAGTCCTCAATTGAACTTAGTGTAAAAGAGTCAGTCATTTGCCATCTTGGAAACATCAGAAAACTTAAATGAACATCCAGGACCTTTGGATAAAGGATGGCAGTTATTATTGGAAAGAACTACCAACAAAAAATGCAGTTTCTCTCTCTGCAATCCAGATGAACAAATGGCAGCCATATCACAATAAACAAACGGCCATATTTACTCCTTGTCAGCTGGGCATTCACATTGATTATCGTCTTAACTCCAGAAGAAGCTACATGATGTTGCGAAAGCTGGAGTAAAATAAGTTAGTACGTGCCAAAACTATACCTTTTGAAGTTCTGCTACAGTAAAATTATGGCTTGTAGTGAAGTTACGTTTTATCTAGAATAAATTTTACCAAAAGTAAAAGTAGTTTTTTTCTTTTTTGGAGCTCTATGAATGTGTTTATACCTTTCCTTGTTAGCTGTTTCTACATATCCTTGATAACTAAATATACTCTCTTTAACCTTTAATGTAAGTTGTTATATTCATATTTTGGAAAATGAAATGCATGGTAGCAAATTAACACTAAAAGAAGGTAACGTTAGCACTATTTCCTGTTAGCATGGTAGCAGTGGCCACTAAAAGTGGCAGAACACACAAAAATAAGTTTCATGGATAAGTGGGAGTATTAATCTGTTGTATTGTTTTGTACTTTGCCACATCTATTTGAATATGTAAAGTTGCCCAAATTGTTGCTTGTATATTTGCTTGAAGTTGAATTGTTTCATATGTTCATGTGACCAATACCTTATAATGGTTTCTATTGCAGGATGTGTTTTATGAACACACAGAATTAATGATTGAAATGTTAACTTTCCAGATAGAAGATCTCAGTCAGCAAGCTCAGGTGGCTGCCGCAGAGAAGTTCAAGGCTCCTGAGGTTTCTCCTGCAGCTGAAGCTGGTGGCAGCACCACAGTAAGTCTCCTGCATACTTTATTATTATTTAAAAATGCATCAGCACATTGTTTTTTCCTTCTCAACAAGTTATATAATTGCAGTGAAAGGGTGAATTGTTTGTCTTGATGAACATTTTGGAAATCTGTGCGTTTACTCACTAAATATATTCTTTTACAGTAAAAAAAAAGTAAAAAACTTACGTGAAGAGTATAATGGTTGCAGACTATGCTTTGCTTCTTCAGGTCTCTTTTCATTATATAAAATACTTCGTCATATAAGTAAAAAATCCAGGATTAGGTAAAAGAGGGTGATGGGATATGGAATTTAAAAACACATGAAGTTAAAAATGCCATGGAGGCTAAGAGATAATTCGAAAAGACCGGTGTGCCCATACTACCATATAGAATGAAAGACTACTGTAGCGTACACAGATTACAGAGGCTGTTCAGTGTATATTTGACCAAATGCGATTCCTTCCCCCTGCACTCAGAATAAACTTACTCAACCTTGGTTGGGCATGTTTGTCAGTGTAGTGTGTGAGCTGTAAAAGAGTGGTTGTGTTTTCTCACTGGGCCAAAAATCCCGCCCAAACTGAGCAGCTTTTGGGAGGAGTGCGTTGTATAACTTTCCAAGTGTTTAGTTTTCTCGCTTGGCCGAAAATGCTGCCAAAACTGAGTAGCTTTTGGAAGGTTATGTTGTAGCCCTTTATGATGCTAAGTTCAGTGTGTCAATGATCAGGAAGTAGTGTAAGAGCAAGGATTGTGACGTTAGTTTGACTTTATTCAAGAATGTAATCAGCAAGTATAAGGATTGCATGGCCAGCATTCGGTTCTCCAACAAAGGGGACGAAAACACTGCCGTGCACACAAGCCACCACCAGTATGCAGCTGCAAAGTGCGGTTAACAGTTTCCAAAAACATATTTAGATAATTCGCCATCTGTCTTTGGGTCGTTGGATTCTCTTGCATGGCCATTCTGCGAAGTTTCGCATGCATACTGGTGGTGGCTTGTGTGCACGGTCGTATTCTCACCCCCTTAGTTGGAGAACCGAATGCTGGGGCCATGCAATCCTTATACTTGCTGATTACATTCTTGAATAAAGTCAAACTAACGTCACAATCCTTGCTCTTACACTACTTCCTGATCATTGAGACACTGCGTCATATAGGGCTACAACATAACCTTCCCAAAAGCGACTCAGTTTTGGCAGCATTTTCAGCCAAGCAAAAGAACGCAAACACTTGGAAAAGTTATACAACGCACTCCTCTCAAAAGCGGCTCAGTTTCGGTGCAATTTTTTTGGCCCAGTGAGAAAACACAACCACTCTTTTACAGCTCACACACTACACTGACAAACACGCCCGACCAAGGTTGGGCGAGTTCATCCTGAGTGCAGGGGGAAGGAATTGCGTTTGGTCAAATATACGCTGAACAGCCTCTGTAGATATATAGGTAGCATACGAATGCTACATCCCCTCCAATGAGAACTCCACAGATTCCAACTTCTCTTTTTCTAACCTTATGATTAAATTCTAAAACATGTTCATGTTCTAAAACATGAAAGAGTTCATAAACAACCTGATATGAACGTTCACGAGGCTGCAAATATTTGTGTTGATAGGGGGGAAAAAACTAAATAGGGATGACGGTAACTTGAATGAAGCCTGGATTCACTTGTTTAAACGGTGGGGGAAAAAATAGTGAAGAGTCTGTTAAATTCCATGTCACGCCGGAAGTGACCCGCGCTGCGTCGGAATCTGTGGAGTTCTCATTGGAGGGGATGTAGCATTCGTACGCTACCTATATCTAATCTGGGTACGCTACAGTAGTCTTTCATTCTATATGGTAGTATGAGCACACCGGTCTTTTCGAATTATCTCTTAGCCTCCATGGCATTTTTAACTTCATGTATTTTTAAATTCCATATCCCATCACCCTCTTTTACCTAATCCTGGATTTTTTACTTATATGACGAAGTATTTTATATACCGAAAAGAGACCTGAAGAAGCGAAGCGTAGTCTGCAACCATTATACTCACTCACATAAGTTTTTTACTTTTTTTCCTGTAAAAGAATTTATCTTGACTAAACAGGGAATTTACCATTTCTGATGTCCTTACCAATTGTTGGGTGCATCAACATATATGGCCATTTTGCACCCTTCAGTGCATACAAGGAAATATCCCCTTACCTAAAATTCTTACTTAAAGATTAAAAGAAGGGGTGTAAGAAGCACCTTCGACACTGAAGTTGAAATCAGTGCTCTACAGGCAATTTATGTCTGAAACCAGTAGTCAATCTTTGCTAAATTAAGGTTGCTAAGAAAATGGACATGAAGAAGTCCGAATTGGTTACAGTTTTCAAGTTGCATAGATGAACCTTCTGTCAGATATCTCCAATCTTCCAGGTTTAAGGAATTTAAGTGAATGTGGCAACACTGTATGTTAACTTTTTCAGCATTTTCAGTTTCAAGGACTTTGCATTCCCATGCTGTACTCACAATATACCTCCTATGGGGGCTATATGAAGTTAACTGAGCAGTGGAGAGAGAAAATATATGTTATTGGCCAAAAATAGACTTATCATTTCAATGGGTGAGAGAAAGAAGGTAAAGATTCCACATTTTGGTCATTTTGAGCTGAGATAGCCATTTTTTTTTTATACTTAAGCTAAGTTGCATCAACTGACACAGAAAGCAAACATTCTCCCTATCAGCTCGTAGTAATAGTCAGTAGAGAATATCATTGAGGGGAAGAAGGAAAACATTCCTGGAATGTTTGCCTTTTAGCTTTCAGCACCGAAAAGAAGCAGCCAACATTTGAAGTAAAAAGTGTTGTAAATCAACTAATAATCAACTGTAAGCAATGGTGGCCTACTCTGTTTAAGAAGAGTACTAAAAGCTTGCAAAGTAGAGAAGTGTTTCAAATGAGTAAGTACAGACATCTCATGTAAAAAAGAAGAAAAACTATATGTGCACACGAGTTTATAGACTGCAGTATGAGAAGTATTCAAAAGAAGTGCGATTGTGCTTGCTGTTACTAATGTTTATGGTGGGAAAGTTCCAATAAGCAGTAATAATTTTAAAAAACTAAAAAGAAAAGAAATGGAGGATGGCTAAAATTGTGCATTAAGTACCAGGCGACTGCAAAAAGTTTTACGACATTATTTTATCATGGCCTACATCCATGCTGTCTGCATATGATGAACATTCTGATAGTGACTAGCAGTGCTGTAGAAAGAATACTTTTCAATTCATTACGTTCATGTTGCAGGATCACCACTATTTGAAGAAAATGCTGTGTTACGTAAAATTTATTGAGAATTCTTAATGTTAAAATTTATTGAGAATTCTTAATGTTAACATTTTATTTGGTTGGAACGCTTATCTTGCATTCATAGTAATATTAAATCAAATAATAACTGGGGTGTAATATTTAAAAACTGCATTTATTGTTTGCTACGTTCAAGTGAGAACCAAAAGGAAAACTTTCCACAATGTTTTTATGACTGTGTCTATTTATGTTTGAACAATTTACAGAAAGTATTGCTTTAGAATTATTGTCAAGCACTTTGTATTATAATTTCACAATAGAAAGTTTTCTAGATACAGTAGAGCGTCGATTATCCGAAGTAATTGGGGGACATGGGTGTTCGGAAAACTGGTTTGTTCGGATAATCGAACTGTACATGTTTATTTGCCAAAAAGAAGTACTGTACAGTAAATTTATTCATAAAAACAGGCATCTCTTTAAGTATTACAAAGTAACGTACAAAGGCAACTTTTCCCCACCTTGTACTCATTGGATAAAGTGGTTGCAGATTCACCTTCTAACCTTTTAATAATCTCGTACTTGTCCCTCATAGAAAGGACAACACGTTTACGTTTAAGCATTTTGTATCGTCAAGTTCACTTCTTCACGCAGCAGCACACAAGTGGTCGTAACAGAACAGAAGGTTACTGTTTGCACCGTGAGAAGCTCTTCTTGGGGGCACGCAATCCTTCAAACTGCACGGAGCGGCACGCCTCAACTCTAAGCTGGCGCAGCTGTTGCTGTGAACAGCTTTGATACTGCCGCTACTTCTACAGCCAGTGCCAAACCGACAGAAGTGTGCTGATTGTTGAAACACAGCGACTGGCGGCTTGGCCGGTCAGCAGCGCCTTATGAAGGCCCCATTAGAAGCAATGTTCTGCCAGCGGTGGCTCAGTGCGGCGACTACTGTGGGAAACTTGGTTTGGGAGTGAGGGGGATGATGGACGGTAGGGTGGGAGAGTAACAGGTGCAAGCGAGTACACAGTTCGGTTGACCGACGTTCGGATAATCGACGCTCTACTGTACTAAAGTATTTTGAGCCCCAGAACTATTTCCTTGATTTCCCAAAAAATTACACCCTATGGAATATGTTCCTTCTTTCACTCACCCATTCCATTTTTTTTGAATGCTTGGTGCAGATGTTCTCGAAACTCCACCATGTTTGAAACATTCATTCATTTCTCTCCCAATTTTAAGCTCATTACTGTCTTTCGTAAAGCACTAAATCGTGTTTACCATAGTCTGGCTCTTTTTATTTAATTAATTTTGATAAGAACCTTTCCCTGAAAAATCTAGTGTCTCACTTTTTATAATTGTTTAAATGCATTCTCAAGAGCATATTAAACGAGATGCACGTTGTAGAAATTAAAAATAAAAATGCAGACTCGAGCAACACTTGAACATGGGTCCTATGGTATACTATGCTTTTTCTTCGGCAACTGAGCTACCAAGCCATCCTTGCTTTTCACAGGTGAAAGAGTGGAACAAAAAGTCCGGTGAAAACACCCAGAAAGAAGGGTATCTGCAGACTATAATACGTAGAGATATCGGTGCCCCTAGTACAGTATTGGCCAAATTGTTGTACTCATTAGTTGAAAAACTGAAACAGATAAACTCATTTTATCTAGAGAAATTTGACATATTTAATGTTTCGTATACACCGATCAAGTACTGTCAGTACTTTCATATGACCACCTTTGGCTCTTTTGAGCCCATTTTAATCACTGTTTGTGTACAATTCCATTTCACTCTTATTTCTAAACTTAACCACTGCACGTGGTTTATGAAATTACATGATGCTCCAGAGGTACAAATAAAGAACACCCTTACAACAACCAGAATTATTAGTTTCCTTTGTTATAACCAAACATATAGCACAAATAACACGGTGTACAATGTACGTATTGTTCCAGGCATTTTTGTGAATGTGCAAAGAATCGTACTGCCACCTATTTTTTGGACACAGTAAAAGAAAGAATTGTGGGAAACAAGATAATATCAAAGCAGACAAACAGTTTAATCCTATAAAAAGTTATTACAAACATTAAATATACGAGGAGTGTCCAGAAAGAAAGGTTACAACGGCTAGTATTCATTACAAAAAATGTATTTGCCAACATGTCCACTAGAGATTATTTAGTGTTACATGAGTTATTTTTCCACATAGTTTCCGGAATTGTTCAAACACTAGTTAAATCTAGGTACTAGCTTCTGTATTCCACAGTCATAGAATTCTGCCGCCTGCTGCTGGAACATTTCAATTTCATTCTTGATCTCTTCATCATGCTGGAAGTGTTGACTACCTACCGCTCTTGTGTTTGTCATGAACGTTGGTCGTGCCTGCAGCAAATTCACGGCATGTAATGACTCATAATGTTTTCATACACGGGAACAATTGCTTTGTGGATTTCCGCTGGGCACTCTCCTTTTGCATCGAGAAAACGTAGTATCACTGAGCTCACTTCACATTTTCGGGATTCTGAAACTGCACAGCCATTGTTCAATACGTGTTACTCGAACTAGACTCCAGGTAACAATGATGAACATCCTTGAGACGAAAGTGGAAGAATGAAGGACAAAGCCAGTGTTGCCAACGTATGCTTTAAAACATCACCTTTCAGCCTATATGGGCTGTAACCTTTCTTTCCAGATACATCTCATATTTAGTTAGAACACTTTCAAAACAAGAAAATGATGTTCTTTTTACAATGAGTCCAATAATTTGGCCGATAATGTATAACAGGAGCATAACTGCCACCTCGGTCCACATGCACATTGATTAGTTGGCTCTTAAGCTTGTCACTGAAGATGTTGGGTTTAATCACCGGCCTGGACATGTAGTCTGGTCTTTCATCCCATTTCATCTGATCAACATTCATCACATAGATTAACCTAAAGAGATAGAAAAGCAGTGTTCAATAGCCAAAAGTAAATGAATTTCGAAATTTGAGAAGTTTCGGATTTTGAAAAATATTTTCAAAATATATTTATTGTGTAGTCCAATATTTTTTTTAAAATTACCAATAAACTAGTGATATAAAATTTGCAAATAATGATTTGATATCTTGATCCGATATAAATTTTAAAATATTTCATAATGAACCAAATAACTTGTCTCATTGTTGTGTTTTGTGAGCCATTTTTCATCCTTTGTTTACACTTGGCACAGTTTATCAGGAACTGATGTCTAAATCCAGAAGTATAAAGAAAATACCAATGTGGCGACTTTCTCGTAATGTCCAATGTTTGTTGTGCTGAGATACGTAACTTAAGTCTTAAAAAAAATCAGTTTTCACTCTACCATTAGGGTATAGTAGAGGGGAAGTACTGGAGCCCATAGCAGTTAACAATGTGTTGTAGTGCAGTCATCCATTTTTGGAATTAGATCCATAAGTTGTATGTAAATATGACTGGTATTTTCATGTTTGGAGTATTGCCTCATTAATGCCTATTTTTTTTTTCCTTACAGGTCCCAGCACCTATCCAAGAAGAGTCTGAAGAGGAGGATGTGGATGAGACTGGTGTGGAAGAGAAGGATGTAGATCTGGTCATGTCACAAGCGAATGTCAGTCGTGCAAAAGCAGTTAAAGCTTTGAAAAACAACCAAAATGATATAGTGAATGCAATTATGGTAAGTAGTAAAATTTTTGTCTCTCCTTAACATATATATCAAAGTGTGATTGTTGGATAAGGTTATAACTATGGTTTGAACCAACACCAATACTTAAATTGCAACAATTCAACGTAGTTCAGAATATTTATAAAGCTTAATATAAAAGTTCTCTATTGGAAATATACTGGAGTTTTGCTGTAACCTGTGAGAGGAAAGCTGGTTTGAAATTGAACCAACACCATGTGGTAGCAATTAACTTGTAATTTCTTGAGAACTAGAGATGATAATTCAGTTGTGTCTTTTTTGTTCATTTATATACATGTGAAGGTATGACGACATACTGGAATGACAAAACAGTACCTGCAAATATGATTTTTTTTTTTGCTTAATGTTTCAATATTCTTTTCCTTTTTTTTAAATTGTCATTATTGGGAGGTAAACTATAAATTTCACCTTGGCTAAGAGCCTTGTCATTCTGCTAAAAATAAAACCAATTTCATCTCTACTACAATTGGTTCTTTTTCTTGGTACATCGCAGCAAATTTGAAAAGCATGTGCCTGAAAAGTTCCCATCCTGAGATGCTCCTGACTTCTAAGGGTTAAAATAGTTAAATGAGCAATTATTTAATCACAAGTTGCGTTTTTACCCACAATGCTGTTGCAAAAATAATGACTCCTTGAATTTTACATAATATCCAGGCTATTTGGACTTTGTGGATTGTGTTTCTACTCATTTTCTAATCAGAACTCTCAACAAGGACAATGAAACTTGTTAAAAACAACAAGAAACACACAAACAGCACTATAAAAAAACACTTTAGAAGTTCTTCCAAGCTTTGCTCATATGTAACTGGAGAGTAGTTTTGCATATATATTTTGTAAATAGAATCTAATATTATGATATAATTATCATTGTTTGAATTTGACATATGAACATGCACATCAAGCAAAAAAATAAGAAGAAAGAAAGAAAATAGTGCTGCATCTTTTAACTCGCTTATCAAATGTACCCTCAATGATCAACCAAACCCCTTTACATTTGTATTTAGCATAAAATATTTGTATTCTGGCTTTCTAGTGCATCATGTATAATTTTACTTAATGGTTGGTAAACCTGGCCACAGAGCAAGACTTGACGTGTTTTATTGCCATTTTTCAAAAACATAACTGCATGCCAGTGAAAGCAATGGTTCATACATTGATACTGAAACCTGTGATATTTTTATCATGAACAATATTACCTTTCTGATTTTTTTAATATTATGTTGAACATGTATTGATTATGCTGTATAACAATTTTCATTGTGGTCAAACCTGGGATTCCCTATCCAACAATTACCCTAAGTGGAGTGTCTTTTTCATCACAATATATTACTTTCTTTTTAAAAAAATATATTTTTTGAGCAGGTAAGAGTGGTAACAGTTATTTTCTGTTAGGACTGTCCTCCTCTCCAAGAATACCTATATCATCACAATACTCCACATAGTTTCCGAGGTATGACATATTTTGTCATATTGTCCACCCAATTTATGAAAATTTTAAAAAAATTGTTACTTTTGAAATATTTCTTGGATAAGTCTAATATTACATATTTGTCATATTGGACCGTGACTATGAAACAACTTTTTGTCTTTCAATTGGGTGATTTCATATGTAATGACTAGAGGCATGCATATTTCGTTTTTGACGAAAACATGAAATGTGAAATAACACATTGCAATGTTAATTTTTCATGTTTCTGAAAGGTGTGAGGTTCATTTTTCTACCCTGTTTTGTCACGAAATGAACCGCAAAATGCGAAATAGACTCTTAAACATGAAATTTACTGTTTATATCAGGGCACAAAATTTCCGGTCGCCAGGTCGCCAAAAAGACTTGATTCCGGCGACTGACTTCAAACTCGAAATTTCATGCCCTGGTTTATATACAGACGCGACACTTTCTTAAGTTGGAAGTATCCTGTGAGTTATGCAATTCACGGAAAATTGATTAATTCTGCTGCAAACATTTGAGAAGCAAAAATGGATCCCTTTATACAGGAATAAACTTAGTATTCTGGTAATGATTTAATGTGCAGTTTTTAAATCAAATTTGGGATTATATTCACATTTTTGAAACCAAAATGTCATTTTATATGCTGCTTTTTCACCGCTATAATAGCGAAATTTCATTTTATTTACCGCTTTTGAATCCGAAATTTTGCTATGCTAAATTATTGTAGAGTTTAACTACAAAAATTTTACAAAATGGAGTTTTCTCTCTTGCTGGTTTTGACCTCTCATGTCAACATGATTGAAATTGTCGGAACCTTTAGATTAAGACAACAAAGAAGAAAATGCATAAGAATTAAATAAATTAATACATTTTCAACAATTCACACAAAACCCACTCATCATTCCATTCCATTCCATTCCATTCCATTCCATTACAAATTTACACCCAGGCATTTACAATATGCACACACTGACAACGCTGGGAAGAGGGCAGTGAGTGCTTTTCAGCTTGCACAAGAGCACATGACTTGTTCAAACCTGGTCTAAAGCTTTAACAAAAACCACATCAAACTTAGTTTTCATGGGAAGTGGTGGTAGTGTTCTTATCTGTTTTTTTTTTTTCACAAATGACAAGTGATGGTTGATGGACATCCTTGTCTCCATTAAGTTTTGCATTTTGCTCATTCTTTCCTTGTTATTTATTGTGACCCACTTGCCCCAAATACATATAAACAATAGCTGGATCATCTTCAATGTTACATCACAACTAGAAAGAAAAAAAAAGATGATCCCGGTCCTGGATGTGATGTCACATGTAAAAATTAAATGGTACACCTAATGGCGAATTAAATTGTGAATTGTCCAGACAATAAGTAGAGGACATAGTCACATCTGCTTCTCATCAACAGAAGCAATCCATTTTTTAAAACACAAGATACAGAATAGAAAAGAATGAAAATAGCGAAGAACAATTTGATTACTAATAGTAAGCCTTTGGCTGTACATGCAAGCTAAAATTCAGACACCATATTTTAAATCAGCATGTCAAAATTAGTAAAGAACATATGTTTACTCCTATGCCAAAAGGTTGTTCCCTACTGTTAGCTTGTTATTGATCAGTTGTCAGCAAGTATCTCTAGCTGTGGACATATTGTTCTTAGTTTGTTTCAGTTAGTGTACATATTGCATGATACAAACTTCCAAGTTACTACAAATTTATTTTTTCACCCAATTCCAGGAGTTGACGATGTGATGAGTGACCATGAGAGAGAAGTTGGCTTCTTTAGATGCAGATCCTGTGTTGAAGATTGTTGGAATTTGGATGGTATAGTAAACTCACTCTGTTTGAAAGGACATTTTTTCTCGTGCTGGCTGTGAACTCGTAGTTAACAGCAAACACAGATTTTTTTACAGAAAGTTAATTTGTTGCATCAGGTGGACTGTACACAAGTTGGCGTTACATTGTTCTATATGTTTTTATGCTAAAAGTTAATTTTTCCTTCAATAACTTGCCATCATCAATAAGCCAGAAGATACTGCAATTATGTAAATATGTCAATCGTGGCTTTAAATAAAACTCAATTGAAGATTATTTTTTTTGCTATTACTTTTGCATGTTAGTTTCTATACTTACACTGAAATGCATTGTTACTGGCATGACCTTTAAATGAAGAATAATTTATTTTCATACATGCTGTTTATATCTAAATCATTTTAGGTTTCATGAGCTTTACATATCCAGTTATTTTCTGTAGAATTTCAGTGTAACATTCAAAGCAAACCCCCATCATGGTGACATCTTGTGTCTGGTGATTTAGGCACCTTTGACATCAATGTTCAAAACTCAGTGTGTTGTTGCCTTGGTCATATTAGAACAAGTTGCTACTCATGATCATTTTCTTAAAGGTAGCAGAGTAGACACGTGTGTAACGACTTGCAATCTTATGTCCTGTCGATATACGTTAAGCATGCACATACACACCTACTCCATTTCTGAGAACATACAATTTTATTCCTGCCAAAAGGTGAACACATGCTGAGTATACAAGACTGAATTGGATTGTCATCAGTTATTGTTCCACCCTGTGGATTGTGATGTAATATAAAGGTAAGTGAATTGTAAATAATACAACTGACTTAGTAATATGGGGAAACAGAGAAGTAGTAGTACAGAGACAGCTTGTTATTTGGAATGAGGAAATCAGAAGAGCAGGAATGAAATTCAGTGCAGAAAAGAGTGAGGTTATAATAACAACAAGAAACAGCCAGAAATGAACCAAGAATAAAGATGAACACGGAAGAGTTTCAAATATCTAGGAAGCATAATTGATGGAAGTGGAAGAATAGATGAGGTAAACAGAAGAGGACAAATGGGTGGTGGACTATATCAAAGCATTCAAAGATTAATATGGAACAGAGATGTACCTATGAAATGCAAGAAAGTAATATATAACACACACTATGTGCCAATAATTACGTACGGAGCAGAGACTTGGACAATGACAGAGACAAAAGAAAGATGCAGGCAGTGGAGATGAAACTTTTAAGGAGTATATTGGGGAAGACTAGAAGGGATAGAATAAGGAATGAGAATATCTGACAGACAGTGGGTGTGGTGAAGCTTCAGGACAGATGAGACGGTTCGGACACATGAAGAGGATGGATGCAGAAAGACTGCCAGTAAGAGCTTAGAATGCACAAGGAGTGGGAATAAGGCCAAGGGGGAGACCAAGATGTCTGTGGAAAGAGCAGATAGTGGTGTGTGTTAGGTGAAGAGGACAAGATTGGAACACCGTGAAAAGGGAGGAGTGGTGGAAGACCAGGAGAAAATGGAGTCTTGACTTCTATTCCGACCCAGCCAGAGACTGCAAAGGATGATGATGATAGGGGTTGGCATAAGTCAGTTTACCACTGTACCCAACTACGATGAATTTTTGTTAAAGTGACTTATGCCGACCCCTTTATATATAATTTACGAAGGATGGACAAAAAATAGTACAGTAGCGCTGCTACTGTAGCTAGCTACAAAATTTGTAGTGGCGCTACATTTTGAAAATTGTAGCTGTAGCGAAGCTACAAAATTTCTGTAGTTGTAGCGAGAATTATGCTACAGCTACATTTCCTCTCAGCATTTTGAGGTAAATTTGAATGTGGCAACAGCGTAAAAAAATGGCAAGAATACTTACCTTTGCAGGAGGTTCATAAAGAGAGTCTATTTCATGGAAATACAGATAATCTAGATTATAAATACTTCGATATCGCAGGTTATAGATATGTTCGTAATGTATTTCATCAGTATCTGTAAAATTCTATTATGGCTAACAGCTACGTTTTTTGAGCTGCATCTCTATTTTGGGGAGAAACGTCTGGTTTGGAGCACCCTGAAAAGAAAATACCTTGTTTGCGCCACCACCGGAACATACTGTCTGGATATCCATGGTGTAAGAGGCAGCAAAATGTCATTAATTACTGTGAATCACATCTTGCAGTGCAAACGAGTGATCCATTTTACACTAGAATGACAAAGCAATAGTGCCATCAATCTATTGCTCAGTATGTTAACAGCATTGACATTTGTCAGGATATGCGATCTCACCAGCAAGAAGTTATTGTTACAAGAACAATAGACATGCACTTTCTGGAATTACAATTATTTTCGTCAATATTTGTTCACAGATTTTCAAATTACAGTGTGTTTAGAACACTCAGATTTACACGTCAGTTCCTCAATATATTTCTGTTACTTTCGCTAATCATGAATGTCTTATTTTGTAATTATCTTACCTAAGTCGCTTTATGCCACTTTTTGGCTAATTGTGAGAATTAGGAAGAATGATGATGAGCAGTGTGGGTAATGGAGGAGCAGGAGGCCTTCAGGCTCCTTTCCTAGTTTTTATTTTCAGTCACTTTATGCACAGATAAGCTAATTGAGGCTGGATCCGAACCACTATGTGACAACTCAATCTTTATTCTCAAGGAAAATATGTTGATATATAAATGTAAATAATCCTACCAAATTTCATTTGTGTATAGTTGTAATCATTAATTTGGGTATCATCCTAATTGCAATAGAGTCATTCCATGCCAAATCAACACAGATATGTGCAATTTTTAACCTGACCATCTCCGATTTTCATGAAATTTGGGGAGTTGAAACTATGCATAGAACTTAGTAACAAAATTTTTAGTCTCGTGCGTCTTGTAATTGTTAAATTATTCAAGGTCAAAGTTTGCAGAAATTGCCTTTTTTGAGCCCGCTTAGCTATACTAAATGTGCTGTAACTCCGCCACTATTTTGCCTAGGAAGCTCAAATAAAGCTTATTGTACAGGGAATTGAATAAGCTTTCCAGTGATATATAACAAGCCTACCTTTGGATAAAAATATAATTTTGTCACGTGACCTTGACTTTTGACCTTGAATATCTCAAAACATGTCATCACCAAAAGTCGTGAAAAAAATATATTTGCTCCCTCATACCATACTCTAAAACATACCAAAAAATCATTCTGGGACTGCAATGGGATCAGAAGATACAAAATAATATGTGTAACTATGTGACTGATAAAAGCCCCATTACATGAACTATGAAGAGTCAAATGTCCCTTAACACTCCCTACAAAATGTGAAGGAGTTATCCTGGGTATAATTGGTCATGAAAGAAATAGGTTAGGCACAGGGAGATCCCTAGCCGTATGTGTCAAGCGCAGATCTGGCATATTGTTGACCGCCATATCGAATTCAACGCAAAAATTTCAAAGGAAAGGGGGTGATGTGATATATCAAATCAGGCTAGAATTTCACAAGAAATGAAGTGACGAAGGTTTATCCAACATATATTTAACCAGCAAAAATTTATTACTGCATGCTTGTAACCATTTTCTCCTTTTCGAGGTGTTAAAAACAAAGCATTGGAACGTGTTAGGAACTCATCGAGATCACGCTGACATCTTGGGAGAGAAAGAAGTATACACACCATTGCATATGATTTTAATCAGCTACATTCACCAAATAGTTGAATAGTGAAGAATATTGGGAAAAGTATCTCAAACAATTATATGACACTTCCTTCGGAATGAAAAATTCTTCAGTGACGAGGCAAATTTTTATGTTCACGGTGAAGTTAATAAAAATAATATGCAATACCTGTGATTTGCTCAGTCGAATGGTTGTTGCTGGTAAGCTAATTATGTGGTATAATGTATGGCGAACGGAAATGGTTGGTCCATATTCAACAACGGAACCTTAAATGGTGAGGGCTTCTTGGATTTGTTAAGTGAACAGGTTTTTTCACCCTTGCTTATGGGATATGGCACTTTTCGAGAGTTTTGAAACAGGACAGAGTGTGACCACACTATGTGGACATTTTTGCAATTTCTTCATGGTAATTTTCTAGGTAGATTGATGGGCACACGGGGATCTATTAAAAGACCTGCACATTCCCCAGATCTAACATCTTAGGAGGACTTTTACCTTCAGAAACATTTGAAGAGAATGGTGCATGCACTAAAAGTCCCTGATATTGACCATCTGAGAGAAGGCATAGTTGCTGCTTGCGATGTTGCACATGCTACATTGCCAAATGTTCTATGCGAGTGTGATAGACGTCAACGAGTGTGCTCACAGGAACATTGACAACATTATAATGTGCATATATCGTAAGTGAAAGATATGTGTATAACTTTTTGCTGGCGTAAGATACGTTGGAAAATCCTTCGTCACTTCATTTCTCGTGAAATTCTAGCCTCATTTGATATCACATCACCCCCTTTCCTTTGAAATGTTTGCGTTGAATTCAATATGGCGGTCAACAATATGCGGGACCTGCGCTTGACACACACGGCTAGAAATCTCCCTGTGCCTAACCTATTTCTTTCATGACCAATTATACCCAGGATAACTCCTTCACATTTTGTAGGGAGTGTTAAGGGACATTTAACTCTTCATAGTTCATGTAATGGGGCTTTTATCAGTCGCATAGTTACACATATTATTTTGTATCTTCTGATCCCATTGCAGTCCCAGAATGATTTTTTGATATGTTTTATAGTATGGAATGAGGGACCAAATATATTTTTTTCACGACTTTTGGTGATGAAATGTTTCGAGATAGTCAAGGTCAAAAGTCAAGGTCACGTGACAAAATTATATTTTTATCCAAAGGTAGGCTTGTTATATATCACTGGAAAGCTTATTCAATTCCCTGTACAATAAGCTTTATTTGAGCTTCCTAGGCAAAATAGGGGCGGAGTTACAGCAGATTTAGTATAGCTAAGCGGGCTCAAAAAGGGCAATTTATGCTAACTTTGACCTTGAATAATTTAACAATTACAAGACGCACGAGACTAAAAATTTTCATAGTTACTAAGTTCTATGCATAGTTTCAACTCTCCAAATTTCATGAAAATCGGAGATGGTCAGGTCAAAGGCTGTGTTGATTTCGCATGGAATGACTCAATACTCATATATCAAATTTGAATTGATGTGCCACTTTCATAGGTACGTTATTCTCAAACACTATAGTAAAAATAAGTAAGGTAAAACGAGGAGAGACGCCGCAGGCGGAGAGATGCCGCACATGCTGTAGTTTGCCTAGTACACATCAGATGGCAGCAACATTCTACAAGGATGTGTAACTGTCGTTCATTCCACCACGCCAGTGCAGTAGAGACGGGTGAAATGAAGTGGAAAGGAGTGGGGCGCCTTCATATGAAAATTTCCTGGTGAATTGACCTTCGAAATTTTATGAAAGGTAAGTGTGATATATCCTAATAGAGTGCACGCTAGTTTCTACGTGACAAATATTTTATAGAATACTTGTTAGAGTATTTAGATTACCTTTCGCTCGATTTTGCACTGAAACTACAAAACCAGTAAAAAGCAATTGGTGCGGCATCTCTCCTCTCGAAAAAGGATTGTTGCCGCAGTGAAACAAAGGAGAGATGCCGCACATTTTTCTGTTAGGAGAGATGCCGCACTTTTCTCACCCTCATATTATAAGGTGTACAGTGTCATTTATTTCACCTTTTGACACGTTGAATATTTTGAACACAGTGTTACATATACTGTAGGCTATGTATTTTAACAAAGAATGCAATACAAACACAACAATATACACATGTTATTTATGCTTGTATATAAGTTATGTAAAATAGAGTGTACTTAAATATTAAATTGTCTAAAAGTTTCTAAGCACTCGTTTCTTATTATTTTCAGAATTCAAGATGCCCAACACATACAGAAGAAGATCTGCTAGAGCTTCGTGGTCTGATGAGACCTTGAAAGAGGCATGTACAAGAGTGCAAGCCGGGGACATAGGGAAAAGAGAAGCTGAACGATATTACGGCATTCCAGCGAGAACCATATGTCGAAGGATTGAAAAAGGCGATTTCTCCAAGAAGAGTCTTGGACCTGAAGGGGTTTTCGGTGCACATAATGAAAAGAAATTAGTTTCCCATATTCAACGTCTAGGTGCAGCAGGTTTCGCTCCAGACAGACAAGCAGTTAGGGTGCTGGCGTACAAATTTGCTGAAAAATTAAATATTAAACACACGTTCTCGCATGAATCGCAGATGGCAGGAAACGTATGGTTAAATTCCTTCCTGAGGAGAAATCCTGAACTTTCTTTGCGACAAGCTCAAGGCCTCTCTATCAACAGAGCTCAAGGAATGAATCGTGAAGATGTGAAAAACTATTTTACGTTGCTAGAAAAGGTTATGGAAGAACACGATCTAATGAATAAACCAGGTAACATTTTTAACGTCGATGAAACAGGATTCCCACTCATTAACAGACCTAGAAAGGTTGTGACCTCCAAAGGTGCAAAGACTGTGCACACATTGACTCCAAAAGAAAGGGGAGAAAATGTGACGCTGATAGGGTGTTGCAGTGCAGAAGGAACGTTTCTTCCTCCTGTTCTTATTGTGAAAGGTGTGAATAAAAAACCTGAATTCGTTGATGGACTTCCTGCAGGATCCGATGTCTACATGAACCCTAAATCGTCGTACATCAGTGCTGATCTTTTCATGAAATGGTTCAAAGAACACTTTGTTCCCAGGAAACATCCAGGCAAAACGCTTCTACTCCTAGATGGCCATTCATCACATGTCCATGCATTAGAGCTTCTGGAGTATGCAGCTGAAGTCGGTGTTATCGTTTTGTGTTTGCCAAGTCACACTACACAAGCCCTTCAACTCTTGGACCGATCTGTATTTGGTCCAGTAAAATCATATTACAACAAGGAAGCAACATCATGGATGAGAACCCATAAAGACAGAAATATCACAAGATACCAAGCAGGCTCTCTCATTGGTGCGGCGTGGAATAAAGCTGCTTCTGTTGGAAATGCCATTTCAGGTTTCCGAGCCTGTGGCATTTACCCTTTGAATTCAAATGCTGTTCCCGATTACTTCTTTTCCTTTTCTGGTGCTTGTCAGTCAGGTCCTAGTCCACTTTCATCCACCCACACCATAATATCTGACCATAATGATTCGCAGGATCTAGAGTCACCTTCATCGAGTACCTTAGGAAGTCTCTCTCCTGTCACAGTTAAACCAACAACCTCGCAAGCAACACAACTGACACCAAAAGTAACTCAACAACCTCATTTTGTGCCCCAGAATCAATTACCAGGAATAAATTCAAACCCTTCAACATTTACCTGTAGTTCTACACCCACGGAAAGCCCCAGTAAGTACCTCCGCCAGCTGAGTCCCATTCCGGAAGTTCCTCGTCAAGGTAAAAGGTTCAAACAGTCAGCCGAAGTGCTCAATTCCGCTTCCAGACTTGCAAATATGAAATCAAAAAACTCGCAATCAACTTCCAGGATCAAAACAGGACAGAAAGAAAAAACAACCGGCACAAAGCAACCTGCGCCAGATGCTACAGCGAGTGGATCTGAGCAAGACATCAACAATTGTGTGGAATGCTTGGAGAATTACTTCCTCACGGCTTCCAAATCTGACTGGATCCAGTGTGTTACGTGTTCAAAATGGTTACATGAAACCTGCACTGTGTATGGAACAATGTGTGTGGACTGTGGAAGGAAGAATGTTCGTGAGAAGAACTTAAAGAGACAGAAGTGAGTCAGTGCGGCATCTCTCCTCGTGTTTTTCATGACACTCAAAATTCAATGCTTTTGTAATTTGAAAAAATATCCATTTAAATTCTTCCTAATGGATGCCAATTATTTTTTTTCTTAAAGTGCAAGGACTGTAGTTATGTTTTCATGTCGATAAATTTTCACAAAAGCAGAGATGTTTTTTTTCTATTCAGTTATGAAAAGGTGCGGCGTCTCTCCTCGTTTTACCTTAACTGAAATAACACATGTTATCAAAATTACTGAATGACTGGAATCATAATAAATAACAATGTATTTTCCAGTACGTACAACTATCATACTAGGGGCTTCTTTGGAATATTCATGCGGTTGTATCATAAAGATTTGGATTCCATTTTAAAACTGTAGACTGAATCCTGATTATACTATCTAATGAACATAAAATGTACTTAAACTTTCACATGTTTGTGCTGGATGTTGCAAAACATGAAGCAAATGTTAATACTAAACTATTATGTTAAATATAATATCCTTACAAGGGAAATCAAGGAGTCCCAGGTTCAATACACAGTTGGGGCACATAGTGGTTCGGATTCCACTTTAAACTGTAGGTCCAGTCTCGATTAGCCTTACTGTGCATAAAAATGGACTTAAAACACAAACTCAAACCTTATGAGGGAGATTCAGATCCCAAAGTAACTTTTAATTGAGAGTACTGATTTTTGACTGAATGATATGATAAAATACTGAGCCTTCCTGATGGCATAAAATAATGTCATTTTATAATGAAAGGGTTTTAAGGTTCAATTCAAATTAGTATATCTGAGCATAAAATGTTCTTATGATATTTTCGTGAGAAAGAGCCAAGATTTTTTTTGCCAGTCTATTTCAGTTTCTGCCACATTTTTAGGGCTGCGAGAGTTCATTAGATACTGTATGCCACAATTTACTAATATTTTAGCAAATGGATGGTCACTGCACCTATGCAAACAAAGGTGCATCATGGAAAATACTTCAATTTGCATTGCAGTATTGCAATTCAACCTCCCCTGCTTGACGAAGGGTTGCCTTCTCTGATGAGACCCGTTATCTGCTTCATCAAACAGATAAATGTTGGTGTGTTTGGTGAGAAACAGCAGAGAATATATATATCCTGCAACCATTGCTGGAAGAAAACAAGCTGGTGGTGACTGTGTTAATATCTGGGAAATGTTATTGTGACATTCTCTGGGACACCACTATCCATGTGGAAGGTTCTGTCAACCGATTTGGTTATGAATCCATCCTTGCAGATCATGTACAGCCATACATGCTGATTGTCTTGCCTGGGGCAGATGAGATCTTACAGCAAGACAGTGCGTCACATGGCTAGAAATGCTAGACTGGTTTGAAGAGCATGACCAAGACTCCCAAGTACTTCCTTGCCCCCCTAGTTCCACAGACTTGAATCCAATAGAGCATCTGTGGGATATCATTCTGTGGATCCTCCACCAGGCACCCTCCAGCAGCTACATGCATCGCTCCAAATACCCGAGACAACCTACTAGCACCTGTTGAGTCAATCCCAGGCCCTCTAGCTGCTGTTCACGCTGCACAGAGGGGTTACTCTTGATATTAGCAGGTGGTCATAATAATGTGACACTACTGTGTATGTTTTATCAGTCATATTACCGATCTGATGAATTTTTCAGTATTAACAGGAGCAAATAATTCATGACATCGTATTGCAAAGTACGAGTAAATGCAGATCTTTCTCAAAGGCAAAACACATTACAAACACTTAATGTAGATAAAGTAGGTGAATGAACAATTCATATTCAAGAAATATTTGCAGTTAAATTACTGTTCATCATATTAAATAACGAAACAGATTTCACCACACAGATTGTCGAAGATGTCAGTAATTTTTAGCAGACATCACAGTTAGAACTTGGACCAACCACGATGACTTCGGAACCATACTGGGGACTACGATTCTTGTGCTTGAGAGCTAGTGATTATATAGGTATGTATGTTGTATCTCTGCAGTGTAAATTATGGTCATATTTTCTTATATTTCTGTGTGTTCACGTGTGACCCATTTAGAACTGAGTGAATAATTATTATTTCCACCAGTAAATTCAGTAACTTAGGAGTTTACAGAGTTTGTTATCTTGATTATGAAACATTATAAAATGCTGTTAAAGGATTTCATAGATACAAGTCAGTTATGTGTAAATATGTATGTGTTATCACTAGGGACCGGATTTTTATGCCCTAAAAAACTTGAAAATATGCATGCATCTGTGCAGAATAAACTTGCAAGATATGCATTGCAAGATGCACACAAAATTTTCATTGAGGGTGTAAAAACTGATTCCACACAACTTTTTAACTAACAAATAAAACGTTCAAATTACATTACGTACATGTAATTTTAATGAAAAGACACAAAAAAACCTACAAAACATGCAGAAGAGAAACTTTTACTCGTTAGGAAGAGGATGTGAGGTACTCACATTCAATTTTCCAAGGCTTCGGATTCTCTTCTGTTGCAGTTTACAATTGGGAGATGTTTCAGGTTTTCCAGCGTCAGTCGTCTTTGTAGCGGGAGAAACATCTTTCAACCTCACAGGAACTTACCGGTGCATATTGAAAGGCAGCAATTTGCTCCACTGATAAGGACTTTGTCGGTAAGGGTCCACTGAGTTTACCAGCTAAAATTTCTTCAATGTCACAAATTTCTTTATGCCCTGGGTTTTTTGAAAGTATGCTGTGCACTTTTTCCTTCACTGTTTTACCAACTTTTCCAGGAATCGAATTTAGTTTAGAGATGGTAGTTTTGAAAATGTTCAGCAAATCACTTAAGGAAGAACTGCTTTTCTCCCCGAGAGGTAATGCCTGATGGAAGATAGGCAAGATTATTTTCTATGTCTGTGTGCTTTAATACTTCTTGAGCAATCTGAATCGATGTTGCACTATGGGGATCAAATGTACTAACAATATCCCTAACTGTTTCTAAATTGAGCCATGGGAAAATGTCGCTTTGGCGCCAGGATTAAAATTTGCACACAAATATTTAGAAAAATGTAAAATAGTTTTGTGAGAAAAATATGCAGTGTAAAAGTAAATCTTCGAAAATATTATGCCCGTTAACAAAACTAAAATATGCATTTATATGCACCATAAACTCTCTTCTAAAAGGTGGGGAATGACTTGATTCGAACATTTAACAAAGTGTGCATACTTTTTGGTTGCAATAAAAAAATATGCATTTACATGAAGTGACTTTTGTTTTTCTTTCGAGTGAGTGAAGATAATTTGAAGTGTGGGATTGGATTTAATTTTATTTTCAGGTTTATTTTCCAATATTTCAAAGGAGAATTTTATTCTAGTAAAATGTTTTTTCATTCCTATTTTGGCTGTTAGTTCATTGGTTACTAAACTGGTCAGGAAAATATACTGTTTGTAAAAAAATGGATTGTCATGTCGGGGTGAGGATTTTGTTGTAGATATTTTCTAACAGATTTAATTTGAAAATTTGCAGAGTTGTCACTCGCATAGTGAAAAACTTGGGTGTCCAATGCTGGTAGCGCTATTTTGAGTTTGGAAGCCAATTGTAATGCACTGTTATATCCTTCCTGTACAGGGTGGCTCAAAAAGTCACTTAACACCCCCGGTACAAGGCTACTGCAGTGCGCGACATGGAAATGGTGATAACCAATCATTATCAGGCCAAGGGGGAACCACATTGATGCCACCCATGCGGTCGGCGTCCATCTTGATGTTCACCATGTTGAATTCAACTTCAGAATTTTAAATGGGAAGGGGGTGATATGATATATCAAATCAGGTTAGAATTTCATGGGAAATACAATGTTTAAGGTTTTTTTGACTTATCTTTAACCAACCAGTAAAAAGTTATGACTGAATTCTTGTAATAATTTGCTCCTTTTCGAGGTGGTAGAAAAATGCCTTAAAATTCGTTTACCGCATCGAGATCAAAGTGATGTCTATGGAGAGAAGTTCGCATGCCATTGCACACGATTTTAATCGGATACATCCACGAAGAGCTGGGCATTATGAATGGTTTTCGCTTACAATTTACAGTGTGACGCTTCCATTGAATTAAAAGTCCTTCACAGTGACAAGGCTAATGTTTATGTTCATAAGGAAGTTCATAAACAGAATATGCGACCCTTGTCATCTGATAGCTAACTTTGGACAGAAACTGCTTCACAACATTCCCATAGTGTTCTGGTGCTCCTTCCTATTGAAAAAAACTTTGTAAAAAAGTACCTTCTTCCATAAGCAAGGATGAAAAAACCTGTTTAGTTAACAAATCCAAGTAGACCTAAGCATTTAAGGTTCACTTGATGGAAAATTGACTAACCAATGGTGTTCCACACAGCCAGCCATACCATTAACATACCAGCACTAACCATTCAGCTTTGTTCTGTCGAAAATGTGTTACCAGATAAAAAGCATCGAATATTCTGTTTATGAACTTCCTTATGAACATAAACATTAGCCTTGTCACTGTGAAGGACCTTTAATTCAATGGAAGCGTCGCACTGTAATTGTTCACGACAACCATTCATAATGTGCAGCTCTTCATGGATGTATCCGATTAAAATCTTGTGCAATGGCATGCGAACTTCTCTCACTAGACATCACTTTGATCGCGATGCGTTACCGATGTGCTAAACAAATTTTAAGGCATTTTTCTAACACCTCGGAAAGGAGCAAATTGGTACAAGAATTCAGTCATAACCTTTTACTGGTTAAATATACATGAAAAAAACCTTCAACATTGCATTTCTCGTGAAATTCTAGCCTGATTTGATATATCATCCCCTTCCCATTTAAAATTCTGAAGTTGAATTCAAGATGGCCACCGACCATGCAGGTGGCATCAACGTGGTTCCCCTTTGGCCTGGCAACGATTGGTCATCACCATTTCCATGTTGCGTGCTGCAGTGGCCTTGTACCGGGGGTGTTAAGTGACTTTTTGAGCTACCCTGTAGTTTATCTAGATCTTGTTCTTCTGGTATGGATAGATGTATGATACCATTGAATGGTAGATCGGATGAAGAAAGGTGAATCGCCTCTCCATGCTGTAATGGAGCCACTATTTGGCAGGTTTGGTTATAACCCAGGTCTGCTGTTTCTGCAACAGATTTTGCGAGAGTGCCTTGATTGGACAGAAGTTCATCTTTTGGGATTACGATCTGATTCTGATTTCTTTCTTTACTTTGTGTTGTGCTCAACTTTAACTTAATGTGATTTATTTCTTGTTCTACTTTAATTTCTTTAAGTGGTGCTATATTCCACTAGCTTTTTAGATACATGAATGGCTGTACCTATTCTTATTGAAGCTTGGTTTTATAATTGTATTGTGTTACGTTATGTTAATATTTAGCACTTACTTGTTTAAATTACTGTATTATATTGAAATCTGTCTCTACTCTTATAGTCCACGTTACGAGCTATATTGTACGAGGGCCACTATTTATATTTTGAGCCTTGGCAACACTGATTGAAGTTAGGCGCGATTTGACGTTTGCAGGGAATCGTCTGGCATTATTGACCATAACGTACTTCAAATGTTTTGTCAATAGCTTGATTTGTGTTGTTTATGTTGCCTTGGAGATTGCGCGACAACAATAAAATGGAATTAACTTGTGAACATTTTCGGGCGATGATTTTTTACGATTTTCGACGTGGATTATCAAGACAAGAGTGCATCGATCAACTTACTTCCACATTTGGCGATGAAGCCCCATCCTTTGCCACTGTGAAATGCTGGTATAATGAATTTAATCGTGGCCGCCATTCGCTCACCGACGAGATTCGCGAAGGTTGTCCAAAATCAGTTGTTGTTCAAGAAAACATTGATGCTGTGCAAAACCTAATATTGCAAGTTAGTCATGTGACATACTGTGAGATTGAGGCAACCATAGGCTTTAGTTCCACCAGCATATATAAAATATTACATGATCATTTAGCTGTGAGAAAGGTATGTTCTCGTTGGATCCTACACAATTTGACAAAAACTCAAAAAGATGCTCGCGTCAATTGGTGCAAACAAATGCTCAATAAATACAATTGTGGTGCTTCAAGAGACGTATATAAGATTGTAACAGGTGACGAATCATGGATATATGCATTTGAGCCAGAATGTAAACAGCAGTCGACTGTATGGGTGTTTCAAGATGAACCCAATCCAACAAAAGTTGTTCGCGCTCGAAGCACATCGAAACAAATGGTCACCTGTTTTTTTCTGGAAAACTGGTCATGTGGCAACTGTGCCTTTAGAGGAACGTAGAACGGTCAACTCTGAATAAATTGCGTGGACAACGATTTTCGTCGGCGGAAGACGCCGTTGATGCGTTCAAAAACCATATTATGGAGGTGTCTCAAGAAGATTGGAAAAACTGCTTTGACAAATGGTTCGAATGAATGCAAAAGTGTATTGACCATAAAGGAGAATACTTCGAAAAACAATAAAGCAGTTTTCAATGCCAAATTCCTGTTTTTTCATTGTTAGGCTCAAAATATAAATAGTGACCCTCGTATCAGGTGTTAACCATGGTGCATCTCATCACGTTACGGGCTAAGGTTCTGTCCCAGGGCTGGTCCCTGGAGACACAATTGGGGGCGTTAAAACCTTAGTCTTACCGGATTTCACCCTCTGCATTAGAGGGTAGGACCCATTGACCAACGGGCGACGAGTCTGAGGTAGAGTAGTTAAATTAAAGAAACACTAATTGAATATTTAAGTGACTGAGTTTATTGTTTGGAAAGCACTGCAATAGATTATTAAGAGGGAGAAGTTTGGGGAGAAGGATTAGCACCATAAAGGGTTAGATACTTATTTCCGGATCGCCTGGATACTGGAATGGTTGGCTGGGCACTGGTTTGAATTGGTGGTTTCTCAAATAGAAGTCCTAGACTTTAAAATTGACATAAATGAACAGTAAATGCAACTAATTATACGTGGAACATACAGATGTACTTGAAATTTCCCTTACCTTTCAATATAGTGGTGAGAATGGCCTGAACGGAATATGGGCTTTCTATTGTGTTGATTCGAAGATTAGATGCAAGGTCAACTTTTTATTCTGGTTTCTTTGAATTTGAAGCTGCAACAAACTAAAAAGATAGGCTTGAACCATTAGCATTAATATTTAATAACTTTTATTTTCACATATATTTCAACATGTTTATTACATTTTGTGACACATTATGTACATAAAACTCCATTTGCGATGACAATAAATAAAATACATAATACATTTTGTAGCAATACATAAAAAATACTTTTCAAAACCTGGGCTATCTCACCATACCATAGTGTTTGAATGGACAAAAATTAGCTGGAGGGGAGGGGCCTTTCTCGTTGATTCTTTTTAATTTTGAAGTGGCGTGACATTATGATTACAAATATATACAACACATTCGGTTGTGCCTGAGCTCTTGTCATGCGCAAAGCAGGAAATGTTTGTTGTTTGCGGAAGACGTCACGTGATTCATAGGAGCAGTGTTGCAATTTGCGGAAATTACAATTCTACTAGACATGAAACTGGCAAAGGCTATATGCTGTTGTCTCATTAAAAAAGATACTTATGGATCTAAAGTTGGAAGCTGTCCTTCATGATCGTGAAATTTGTTAATTGTTCTACAAATAACAAACATGTCAAATTTGTCCACATAATTTTTAAATTTCTTTGTTCTGCATGTTTTCTTAGGCATTACTATAGTTATTTTCGTTTAAGAGGCATTTCAAAAGTACTTACTGACACACCAGTAGCTGCGGGAACATGCTTTTGCACTTGTTTAACATTCAACGCAAGACTACTGTCAGCTCCTTCCTTCATAAACTTATGCACGTTGAGATAATTTCTCTACTCCAATCTTCTTTCCAGTTTTCTGCACCTCAGCTTCCGCTGAATAATAACGCCCTAAGCAACACAGGACAACAATAATTACCTTCCTCCTGGCAACATGATCTGCCCCCTCCCCCCACCTCTGGAGAGTAATAAGAGAGGGAGAATGCTTCTTTCGCTGAGGGGTATCACAGACACAACAAATCCTCTGTCATTCTTTTCCTTGAACTATCACCTTCTCAAACTGTCGTTTTTATTATTATTTTTTAATAAATCCAGACACCAGTTTTTGTCGCAGGACCTTTCCACAGATGGACTCGTGTTGCGTTGTCCATACATGTTTGTGATTGTCCAGTCATATCTTCTGTGGCAGAAAAACTATGTAATACAAACTAAACAAATCAAATCAATCCGAAAAAGCCATAGCAAGAGGCACAAAGAGGCATTTCATAGTTTATGCATCACTCTTAACGCTACTTGAAGAAGCAAAGTGCATTACAAATTAACACATTTCTGAGATATGTTCAATAATCGTTGGTCTGCTCAATTCAGGAGTAGACATTAATGTAAGTTGAAGCTCTGAGATACTGAAAAAAACTTCATCTACATTTGGTTCAACTCTGAAAGATAACAGGATACTGCTTCTCCCTGGCTTCAATACATAAGGATGCTCGATATTCTTTGGAATTTCATTAAAGCCGAGCATATTGGGAAATGGAGTTTACATCTTCAATCAGTTCATGTTCTCTCCTTTTGCTGCATCAGGGACAACACCTGTGCTACAACTGCAAGTCCGTATGTAGAGGAAATAGTGAAATTTAACATGGCACCAGGTATCTACGAAAAATTCTGCAATGGACTATAAGGCAAAGTGACCGATTTAGAACCATATTTTACCATATCACATTAGTTTAATGTATTGGCAGTGGCGGCAATTAGGGGTGGGGGCATGGGCAGCAGTCCCCCACCCCCATATCGCTCAGTTAAGACACCTAATACATTTGTAAACAACAAAAACAACATGTAACAAATGCAAGTAAAGGAAATACTGCAGAAAAAAATATATTTCGTTCTCACCAATATCATTAGAAATGGCATACATACATTTAGGGAAAGACATGACCCTGCATTAAACTACATATCTCCTCAAACCCTGACACTAAAGGCACAAAACAAAAACCAATCTCTAGAGAAAATCATAAGCTACGAGTTTGGTTCTGTGACTTTAGGACATAAATTACATAGTTTCTTAAATACAGTGTATTTGCTGTTATTTGTGTCAGTAACCAACTTTTACACTAATTCTAAAAATTAAAGAAAATACTTGAATCTTTCTAATTCAATTAATATTTATGGTTGCGCTATCGAACAAAAAACATAATTTAGCAAATTTTCTGCTCATTCATTTTGGTGATGTTCACTTTTTTCTGTACAATGCACAGTTTTTGAGATTATTTTTTTCAATTTTTAAGGTGAATTTTTGCTGCCATTTTCCCCAAACATTTGGATGGTGGATTTTTAATATATTATTCACTATACCATTCCGCATAATCTGGCACAAAAAACATTTATGTTGCAATTATTTCCGGGTGAAATCATTTTTTTTCCTCTACTAGTAAGTTACCTGCTGGTGGCAATGATGTAGTGTGAAAATTGCATACTCCTCATATTGACAAACAAGAATGTTTACATTTCTTAGTCTTTTTTCTTTCGTACAACCTTGGATAAAGTGTCATTTCGGATGCAATGGATAATTAAGATGCCTGAATGTCCAGATAAATTGGATATCTGGATAAACTGAATATATGGATAGTTTAGATATCTGGGCATCAGACCAATACGCAGGGCTCAAAAAATCCCGTTCACCATGACGACTGAAATTTTGATGTAATATTGCAGTACAGTGTAAGGTAGCAAATTATTATTTTTTATCAACGTTGTGCACATTTCGTAGTGTCAACAGCAATTTCTTACTCTTTGCCCCCCCCCCCCACTTCCCACATGCTTTCTCATGCAAACACTTCATAATTAAACACTCACCTGATTTAGGTATTTTAGTGCCAAAACCACAAGGCATGTGTATGGACACAAGGGGCTTTGTTGTTGTGTAGAAAGGGGTTCACAATTGTGAGATTGGTGAATCGACTCGACTGCCACGTGATCTGGGACTCTTTGTAAATAGTGAAATTGTAAATGACTTGTATATACAACTGGGATTTAAATTATTTTTTTTTACACTATGTGTTGTGAATATGTCAGTGTCACTCCATGTGCGCTCAACAAAAAAATCAGATAAATTGGTCACATTTACACTTAATACGTTAGTGGATAGCCTCTCAACATAAAGGTAAATTTGTACCTTTTTAATTGTAATTTAAAGCTAAAAAAATGTAAACATGTATATGATGATTTGTATTTCATTAGCCATTGATTTTTTCCTCTGGCACCTGATTTTCAGAGCTAACGCCTATATCTGAAGAAAATTTTTCAGGCTCTGCCAATACGGCTGGCTATTCCTGCTATCAGAGTAATCTGTGTATGAAGATCGCTATTTACGTTTTTAATTTAAGAAAGTTATGCTCATACAAATGGTGTCTTAAATTAATGAAATAATCATCAGATAAAGGATTGGAACACCAAACTGAGATGTTATATTCTAAACTGTATCTCTCTTAAGTTTTGTTGTTACTGGCAAATTTTGTGCATTTATACTGAACTTAGTAATGAAGAGATCAGTTTTAGGCAAAAAGAAGGTAAACATTTTTAAAATACACTGAGACTCCGTAAAACAGATATATGTACAGGTGACTGATTTGTACAGAATCTGAACAGTAGAAATATGAACATGATGGATAAACGATAAAACTGAATAATGCACACATTCTGGTATTTTGGAAATTCAGATGTTTCAAATAATCTGGATATCTATCCAAATATCTGTAATTTTGGATAATCTCAATATCCAATAATCTCAATAAGCAGACAATTAGAATATAAATAGGGTAATTCCATGTCAAATCAATAATAATTTGGAATTCGAATGTCATGGATTTGACAAATTTTTGATATACACGTTTCTTATCCACTGAAATATGGAAAACATTTTTTTTTTATTTTGCATGTTGCCGGTTTGTGAGTTATTGAAATTTGAAAATTGACAAAATTGCCCAAAAACTGCTCACCACTGAAACTTTAAAATACAATTTGCAAGAGACGTTTCAACTACAGGGCTGGGCATGGTCTCATTTTAAAGCTTATGAAGAGGGATTTTATTTGATATATGGCATGCTTGTTTTTTTTGTTTTTTTTTCAGAATTTTATTTTGTGCCCACCTTGTATATATTTTCTATATTTCAGATAAGAAACATGTATACCAAAATTTAGCCAAATCCATGACATCAAAGGTTTATGCACTGGTTGATTTGACATGGAATTATCCAAAGTCTGATATCCTAGTAGAAAATTATAATATATCCAGATTTGGCCATCCACAGGTGCGGATCCACAGGGAGGGCGATCGCCTGCCATGGTTTTGATATATTATTATGCCTAATAATATTCAAGACTCATTAGTTCTGTTATTTTATCACCACGTCTAACAGGCTCGAGAAGTTCACTTTATGCTCATGATAGGCTAATCAGAACTGGAACTACAGTTTAAATTTGGATCAGAATGAGTATACAAGATGCATTAAAAGGGAATCAGACCCGAGATCATTGCAGAGAATGCATTTTTTATTTATTTGTTTATGCTTTTTACTGCTCATATCTGACAGTTTAGCATGACAATGGGAGGAATTATGATAACAACAGAGGCATAGCAATGGATGGGTGAAGTGGGCGAGTGCCCAGGGCCTCGCATCCCATGGGCTTATTATTATATTTTTAAATATAATAAATAGAAGTGAGAAAGATAGATGGAAAGGGCTAATTTATTTGGCCGATAAAACTACAACATTTTAACCGATCAAAAATTCTAGTGAAACTTACACTTTGATTGAATACGTCAACTATTTAGTATTTTAAATAAACCAGGTGGGAGCTGTCTGATTTTAGAATATCCAGGAAGCCAAACAACAACAATGAAACGTTCTCTTACAAAGATTGATAAGCTTAAACACGATTACTGATTTCTCATAACTTAGTGGTTCGAGAACATTGGGAAACATTATACACAGCAGAAACAACAGAAAATTAAGGAAACTTGACGTATTTGGTGAAATTTCTTTCGAAATATGACCAATTACCACAAGAACATTTCAGACGTATACAATAAAATGAGATTCACAATAATTATGCATGTTCCGAATTTCAAAATGAAATGATACAGGTAAAGAGCAACGATGACAAAATGGCTATATTAAAAAAAAAAGTAAAATTAGCTAATTCCAGTGATTTAGTAACCACGTTCAGTTTCAATATTTACTTTCTTTGACTTTGAAACCTCTTCTTTTAAATTCTAGATTATTTTGTAAGTGAACGTGACCAAACACAAAACAGTACAACAATGTTTAACATACAACAGTTATTGTTCATTGTTGAAGCTCGTTACAGTATAGTGGAACCACGAGCAAAACAACCTGCGCAGACCCGCAAGTCCTGTGCACCGTACCCCCGCGAGTAGGGGAGGGGGAGAGTTGACCATGCTTCCTTATGGCCCGAGGTGGAGGGAAGAAGGGAAAGCTGCGCGGGGACTTCTAGTCCCAAGGTTTTTTTCCTTGTGGTCGATCTATAGCTATGAAACTACATCCAAAAACTGATGACCAGACACGCATAAGAATTACATTGTACTTTTACTTAAAGTAAAAGTTCTTCATGCCGGATTTCCATTCAAAGTGGAGAGATGCTGACATCTGCAGGTTAGTACGTAAGTTTTGAATATTATTATTTTTCAGTCGCTTCTCTGTAATTTCTGGCTAATAGCGACGATGCGGATGAGTGATGATTTAATTCAATTAAAGAAAGGGCACTTACAAGAACACCCATGCCCAGATCGAGATTAGAACATGGGAACTCCTGTGGCAAGATCAAAAGTCGGCTACTTAACAGACTCTGTCACCGAACCGGCATGTTTATGTTATTAATGCTCCATAGATTTGGCTTATTTTTCTTCACTTTTCTGCCACTCTTGGCTACTCGCGAAGATGAAGATGGGACAGTCACAAAGAATACCCATTCCCAGGACATCATTTGAACCGGGAGCCTTATTAATGCGATATATATTCAAGGGTGTTTGTCTGTAAAATAGATAAACCCTGTGGCCAACAGGTCTTAAGAGTGCCAAAGCCTGCCAACCAAATTTCAGTTAGATGGCATCTAGTGAACTCATAGATTCGCATCACCGCTGCTGTATGCAGCTTGATAGATTATATTGCAGAATGAATGCTAGTTATTCTCTTTATCTACTAGTTATATTGTGTGTGTTACATTTTGTGCTAAAGAAACCTGTTCCTGAAGTAACTTGGATTCTTCTATAACACGATTATGCCTTGTTTCGATATTAAACACACTTTGCTAACGAAGGCAATTTTCTTTTTAAAAAAATTAAAAGCACTATACACGTTAAGTTTCCACCCTATATCTCATGGATTCCTGTTATTTGGATGGCAAGTAAAATTGTAGGACCTCTCCCGATAAGGTTTTCCCCTACCATTTGGTAGGAGACGACATGGAAGTTCCACCTAGGACAATGGGCCTGCCTCTGCGTTGGTGGCCCTATACTATGGTGTGATAGTACATGTTTTCTGAGCTGTACGAGATCGTCAGCTCTGGAATATTGCTGGGTTGGGAAGGTCCTACTGTGGCTCAGCATCCACTGTTATGCTGGGGTGAACTTGGCCAGCTTACCACGGTACAATTACAGTAATCCCTGAGATCTTCCATGTTACTTCAGGAAAATGTTGCTATGTAATGAAGTCTTAATAGCCAGTGTGTGTGTGTGTGTGTAGGTATGCAAATAGTAGGTATGTAATGTAAGACCACTAATGGTTTTTCCTTTTGGGTCTGCGAAGTAATTCCTTAAGCTTGTAAGTTAGGTTGAGTGATAGGTATTTCAAGTGCTTTGTGTAATTTTTATTACCGTAGATTTAACCATGTCAGTATTGCTGACTCAAATGGAAGAATGGTATATTACGAGAGATCGCTGTGGACATGAAATCAAGATCTTGTCGTACACAGATGCAATCGACATTTATATCGAGTCAGGGCTGCCGTTAGCGAACGCGAGGCCCTGTGCAAACTATATCCGCGAGGCCCCTGTATTATGAAAAGTGAAAATATCGACATCAAATGTTTCTCGTAAAATTTTATGTTAAAGCAAACATGGATATTAGTATCATGTACCAGTAATTATTATGTATTGTTATACCCAAACGCATGTTTGTACTATCCACTTTTACCACCAATGAAATCTAAAATTTGACACCCTAACTTTCCTTAATGACTTTTGCTGATTGAGACCTTGTTTATGAGCTATAACCCTCTCCCCCAAATATATATATCCTGTGATATCGCAGCCATGTACTGCAAATTTATTGTTTAAAACTGACTGCCACTCACCTGAGTCTAGAAGCAGAAGCAGAGCTAATCCATCATCTGGTGCAGAAGATGAAATACACTCTTCCTCGCAATTTGTTCCTACATTGCCACCTGGCTCACAGAAGAGTTACATTTAAGATCACCACCGCCACTGGCACACACGGCTGCGGCTGTAGCACACAACACTAACACTAAATCCCAGGATTTCGCCATTATTTCAGTTTATCGATCGTGACGAAATTGAAGGAAACTGTATTTAGAGGTAGTAACAATTTTTCGAAAGCACCTTTCTGGCTTTTTAACAACGCATTTCCCCATCTTTCCTTTCTTTATAGCCTTTTGGTATCCTGATTAAAATTTACGAAATTTGTCCAGTTTCCTAGACATTTAATTTCTTCCCATAATTGCAATGCTATGCACCCGCACACACTACTGTCTCAAACAAGAATGACTTCATTGACTTGAAACTTGGCACTTTGGCATAGTTGACTACAAACGCTCCTCCTCTGGGAGGCTTTGTGAGGAAATAAAATATCTCCAGATCTTTATTTTTATTCCTTTTCCGGGTTATATGCCGACCCAAGGGCCGTTGACCTGCTCACCGCCTGCCTTGAGAGGTCTGTTTATAAAGCTCCTTTTTGGAAATGGATAGAGCTGTAAAGTTTGATGTCAGAGGGATGAAAGGTTGCTGCAGAAAACACAGGACATGCCTGCTTAGAAAGTGAAACGGGATCGTAGCAGGAGCCAGGGGGTGCTCAGCCCCCTCTGAAATTTAGTAAAACTGCTTTATAAAATTTATTTGCCGTTATTATTGAAAATGTAGACAGCAGTAGCTTATATCCCAGCCAAGGACAATTAGTGCACGGGTGTTAATTAATTTGCATATAATTAAGAACTAATTTGCATAATTTGAATAAATTTGCATATCATTAGAATAATTTATATTTATGTGTTTGCATGTTTATAACGTTTAGGCATTTTTAATTATTTATTTTATGAAAAATATGTACACTATCTGGCCATTCGTCACCGGACACCTGGAACGAGTACTTTAATCCGGTTTCAGGCGTCCGTCAGTATCGTGTGGGGCCTCCTTTCGCAGCAAGTACAGCCGCAACCCTCTGAGGAAGACTGTCCACCAAATTGCGATAGGTTTCGACGGGAATCCTGCTCCATTCCTCTTGCAAAGTGGCGAACAACTCTTTAGTGTTTTTTGGGCGGTGTGGCCTGGCTCTCAACCGGCGCTCCAACTCGTCCCAAAGATGCTCAATCGGGTTGAGATCAGGACTTTGGGCGGGCCAATCAAGTTTTTGCACACCCATATCCTCGAACCACGTGTTGATCACACCTGCCGTATGACATGGGGCGTTGTCGTGCTGAAACAGATAAGGACCACTACCGAATTGTGCCCACAATGTCGGTAGCGCAGAATTGTCCAGGATCGTTTGGTATGCATCTGCATTCATGTTTCCACGCACTAACACAAGAGGACCAAGACCATACCAGGAGAAGCACGACCACACCATGATGCCACCTGATGGGGTGTCCGGTGACGAATGGCCAGATAGTGTATGCTATGCATTTGATTTTATATTCATTACTGCAAAGTATGTAATGTATCGATCGATAATATTAATGTTTATAATATTGAAAATAAGAGTTTACGGTTTATGAACTGCTATGAAAGGTGTTAATGGTACGAAAGAAGACGGTCCCGGTACTCGAACCCTCGATATGTAACGGTAATAAATAGTCAGTGTACTACGTATGTAATAATGTATGTTATTATGTTATGAAAGACGATAGTACGACACGCTAGACAGAAGACTGTAATCTCCATGCTGAGGGTAGACGAGAAAGGAATTTGGGGGATGCGCGATCTAGGTCAAATGACGCCAGAACAAAGAAAGAACCCGATGATGTTCATTTAGGTCAGAGCGGAAGGCTTGTGGGCGAGAGGGGTTGTTGTTGTGTCGGAAGAAATATACGACAAGTCATTTGGGGAAAATAAATTGGTCAGAGATACGAATCGCTTCCATTTAGGTAGAAAGAAAAATGTATAACGGGATGATTGTTTCTCTTGAAAAAGACAAGAGATCGTAAAATGAAAATTTTAAAAGTCTCCCGGTAAGCGGAAAGTCCGTCTCTGTGTGTGTGGTGGGGCGATACGGGCAGTAAAATATTAATCGCCAAAGCAGGTAGTGAATTTGGATGAAGAAAAGGATATTATGTTAAAAGGACAGGAGCTGAAGGTGATATAATTCAAAGCGGGTGGATGTAAGGAATTTTTCTAATGGAAAGAGAGGCTGGGGGTTTTAAATTTGGACGTCTAGAGTTAACGGGGCAGCGTGAATTTAAAGGAATTGTTATTTTCCAGTGTGGAAAATAAGGGTGGCTGGAAGAGGCCTTGAATGTTTGGCCTGATTTTTTGAGGGTATTTAAACTTGGGAATCCGAATTTGTCCTCAGATTTCTATTTTTTCTGTTGAGTTTCTGGTGTGTTTGCCGTTGGAGCCTGATTGTTGGACCGAGTGCGAAAAAGAATATGCAGATGCACGTTGTAAGTATTGCATTTTTTTATCTAAGTACAAGTGTTATACGAGAATGGAATTTGACTAGTGTTTTATCTTAAATACAAACTAACTAGTCAAGTTCTATCTCGGTTGTGTTTTTTTTGTTTTAGCGGCAAAGTGTTTAGTGTGGTGAGACGGGATAAAAGTGAATTGTAGTAACAGTTGCGATTAATGTATTTGAGATTTGTGCAAGATCTGTAACAAGGATCGAACCTAGGACCGCTTGCACCAACAATATTAGCTTTTTTTATACTCTACATATAACTATAAACCTTTTATTTCTATTTTTTAAAAAGAAATAAAACACACAAGTCTACTACATACAAGTTTATTGTTCTAAAACTAGTCTACTACAAAATGAATACAGAGTCAAAGTAATTTTACAAAAGGTTATACATAGCGTTAACACAACGCTTTACAGTTTTTTATAAGTCAGGTTGTACACATGTTGTAATACATAGCGTTCACACAACGCTTTTCATTTTCTCAAGCAAGATTGTACATAGATAGTAAACAGCTTTAACACTACGCTGTTATATTTAGACACTAGGAAACCATATTCAAATGACAGTGTTAGTTTTATAGAAAGTTCTTTCTCTGGACTGTCAAGCTTGACACGCCAGAAGTTTTTCATTTTTCTCACACCAAGTTTATGTTTTGAACATGTAGGATCAGGATACTTTTCCAGTATTGCCTGCTCCACACATTCACTGTAAATTAAGGAAAGGCACTTGAGAATTTTGTCCATACAATTCTGTCATTTCATTTTAAGTCTGTTCCAAACAATGACAGAAAATAGGTTAGGGGTAACTCACAGCACATATAATGTAAAAACATAATACAATAAATTCCACACATTGATGAGTTTGGGTTTTGAACCAACGTTTCACTGATGCACCATGAAATACAGTTCTTTTTTATAAATTTTAGTACACTTGCACTAGGAGGCTGACCAAAACTATCAAAGTACAGGGCCTCCTTATCATTGTTTATAAACAAACTTGTCCAGTCCAGATTTATTGTCGGTGTTAATAATCAATGCAGCAGGCAATTGCACATTTTTTGGCAATGTATACTAGCAAAAACACCTCGAAAAATAAAAGACAGACATTTGTCTGATTGAACAGTTTTTTCAATTTCAATGTTATTCATTGTTCACTATCCGAAAATGCACTATCCTTGGAATAGCAACCTTGCTCGGATAAGTAATACACACTTGCTGCATCGTTAATGATGAATATCCGATGTTGAGGTGTTCTGTTTAGGTGAAGTCCTTGTGGCTTCTCCTATAATATGCTGTTGAAGCATGAAGCTACGGAGATAAGATGCGCATAAATGTGCGTCTCTAAGAGCACATTTGATTGTCCTTAATCTGTGATAATTGCGACAGCAATTTTGTGCAGGGAAGGCTAACAGCGATGCTTTAGGGCATCCTAGGTCCTCGAGGTTAACCACAGTGCGGTGAAGTACTTTAATCAAAAACTTGCATTTGTCAGCTCCAAAAGAATAAATGAGGCATTTTCGGTGTACTGGGAAAGTACAGAAAACAATTTTGAATAGCAAAGTTCACCGATAGGCCATTCGAGAGAATGCTTGTTTTGTGTTTGCCACATATTTTCGTTTTTTGCTCCAATATCTAAAGTATCCCATTCGAAAGGTGGTAGAAATATCCATGATTGCATACTATCTGAGTCTGCATCGACAATAGCTAGTTCTTTAGGAATAAAGTTGCCAGAATTGTCTCGGAATCCTTGAAAATCGACGACAGCCCTCATATTGTGATCCGTACTCCCTCCAGGCTGGTACTCAACTGATTATTATTTTGTATTATCTGGGAAAATACCTCTGTGTTTATCTATTTGCAGTAACGAGTCGAATTCTCCATAAATAATGCACGTGACCGCCGTAGGCAACGGAGCAGAGAATGACAGTTTAGCACTTACACTCCCATCGCGTAATATGTCCCAAGAGTCAATTTCCATTGTGGGTGAAAGAATAAAGGGATACAAAGCAAATCCATTATCAAAATCTTCTCAGGAGAGACTGTTTCCTGTATCCTGGTAATGTATTCCCGTTCCAGAGAATAAATTGTAATATGCTTGGATAATATTTTTGTCTGTGAAGCTTGGGCAGAGAGGTTGGTTTGGAATGGTTCTAGTTCCAACTTGGAGTTGAATTTTATTCAATCCGAAATGATGGAAATTAAAGGGGTTTTTATGTATTTGACCATTGAAAGCTGAATTTTCAACAAAACCTAATATTACACGTTTAGGAACAGTGCCTAAACATATATTATCTAGATTATAAGAAGTAATATTTTGAGGGATAGTTATTGACTTTACTTCCACGCATGTAATTGGGTATTTAGCTGTAGTAGTTTCAAGAGCGTTTGCATGAGCAAGACCTATATCTGGAGATACAGTAACTCTTTTTACATAAAGAGAAATGTCCTGTATTTCTACACGATAAGAAGTATTCTCGGCGGCCATCAATGAAAATGCATCGTTTGATCTATATAATTTAATTCTCATGGACACATTGTTCAAGAGAAGCCGAGGTTGGCACATAAAATCAGAATACAGTCGACCGTACATGTCGAATGACCGACTTTGCGCAGCAAGACTCATTTGTTTTTCAATTCTTTTATTTTCAGTCAGATTTTCTAATTTTCCAGGCGTATCGCGATACCAGAGAGAAGCAGTGAGATGAGATTTTTTAGCCTCATTAGAATAGTTGAGTAATGTTTCAAGGTATGCCCTGTAAGCGTAACATCCTGCAGAGGACGAAATCAATTTGTCATTTAACGAAACGTCGACCTGACTGAACGCTGAATGTAGAAAATTGTTTCCAGGGGCAACCAGGTTATCGGCAGCTAAGGCCGTACTATCTGGTTTAGTTATTTTACATTTTAGGTACAGATAAATGTGTGCTGGATCAATGTATTCCCCACTGTCTCCAGTAATGGCAAACTCGACTGGACTGTTACTAGTTAAAGATGAAATGGGACGATACTCCACTAAACAAGAATTTTCAATGCTAGTTTGAGTTAATGGCAGAGAAAACAAATCCAATTCTGTATTTGTGCATTCCGATGAGTTACAGTTTACTCTGGCAGGTAATAAATGGTGGTTCGAATTTTATAGTTTTAGCCTTCCGTTTTTGTCTCCCTTTTCCTGAAAGAATCTGAGAAATTTTTCTCTCCCCCTTTTCACGAAGAGCTTGTCCTGCCTGATTTACACGATCTCTGAAAGATTGAGAGGCCTGTTTTGTAGAACATCCCCAACAAATTCCATTCCCGATTGTAAAGCTTGATGGCCAATTGCTTTAGCACCCTGTTTTACTAAAGGGGCAGCAAAACGAAACAAGCTTTTAAATATTGAACCGAGGGCCCCGTGACCTTTTTGATACGGAGGACCGGAAAAATAAGGTAAACCTGTTCCCGCCTGGTTGAGATAATAATCTCGATATAACTGATGTCTATCGTATCTCATTGTCGCTTGAAATGTAGTTTAACACTCAGATCTCCGAAGGCAAATGAGAGTTTACGACCTGTGTTGTCTCTTAAAACTATTTCTATTGTATCAAATAAATATTTCGATACAGGCATATAATGAACGGGGTTAAATATTATAGATTGTGACCAGCCATAAGGGACCGAAGAAAATGTAAACATTCTTAAAAGAGGTGCCTTTGTATCTCCTACAAACTGGTAACTGAGTACATTAGTGTATACTAAAACCTGCTGAGGATAACCAATATTTAGGTTGGTTTGTTTCGAACTATGTTGTTGTTTAACAAGATTTCTATTTGGTTCGAATCCTAACTGCAGAGCCAAAATATCAGAGAAGTTCAGTGCAGATAACTGAGCATTGTATTTTCCCTCAACAATATTGCTGGACGGGTTATAGCCGAATCGAAAAAGCCTTTCTCCAATATGATCTTGATTTAAAACTTGTAAAACAGAGTCCACACTTGAATAATATCCAGGGGAAACAATTGTTTTACCGCTCTGTTTATTTGACTGATCCGACTCTTGGGTATAAAAAGTCCACATAATTTCATTTTGTCCATTTTGAATATTAAACAGACTGTTTGTGAAATGAATTTCAGACAGACCCACTAACCAGAGAAGGTGTATTAGTCGGAAAAATATTTTTGGATGCATTTGAAACCAAAGTTACATAGTAATCATTATCACTGCCTTCTGAAATCATTATTCCACTTTTTAAAAATGTAATGTAACGCTTGACGCTCCAAACTCAAATGGAAGCAAAGTTCCATGCTCTGTTTTTAATATAATTTCAATTGTTTCAAAGTAACGCTTCTCCACTTTTAGATACTGCCTGGGCTCAAATATATAACTTTTTATTGCTCCATATTCATAATCAGCCACACTAACCGTTCGTATTACGGGAGCTATATTTGCTTGATATTTGACAATATCTGTGCATATGTTGATTTCACGGGGGATATGATAATCTAAATTACAAGGATAAATTGAACTCGATCTTGCCGTACCTGGACCAATAACCGAATGTATAGATATTTCTGACTGAGGAGTATCCAACGAACAAAACACTGGAGCTAATTGTGGAGATATATATACACTTTCATAATTTCATCTTCCTCTAGTGTTGTTTGTGTATACATACTATGCGTGGACAAAGTATAGCCAAATCGGACATGTTGAGCAAGCAGTTTTCTTTTTGAAGGGGGAATATTGTTTAATAATAATGGAATATTGGAGTAGTAACCTTTAGGAACTATACTTTCACTATAAAAAATCTGGTTCTTCTTTTTTGGTTTAAATTCATATGAAATGCTATTTGTATCGGAAACAATATTATAAAAACTCCAAGTTAAATGAAGCTCTGTGGCCGCCGCCACCCACTGTTCATTTAATTCTATTGGTTCACTCAGCTTAGTACGGTAATGTGCTCTTTTATTATCAGGAAACAAGTTCAAGTTTACATTGGAAGGTAATGTAACATAGAATTCGTCCCGTGGCATAATGGCAACTAACCTAAACACGCATAATATCTGATTTATGTACATAATTTGCACATGCGAGGGGGTAGTTTTTCCATTTTACTAGAACAAAGTCCCCCCTTCGTTTTAGAATTTTCTCGATAGTAAATGGTGTGTCTGGATCAAGTGTAATTTTTTGTAATTCTGGTTCATAGAAAATGCCCTTGTCAGGATCGTTACTCCAGTCTTTTATACGATATGTAGGAGGATCAGTACTCATACGATCACTAATTATAAAAATTTCCTCTGTCCAACTAGGTAGATATTCTTTCTCGAATTTCATTTTGGCTTTACTTATCCTTACGTAGTTACCAATATTAAATTTAAATTTGATATTATTGTTTTTTTGACTTGTATTGTTTCTAGACTGAGACCAGACCTGCAGCGCATTATTTTCGTTCACCTCAACAGGAGCCATTTTTATAGAACGGTGATACGAGTGATTATACGATTTTACTACAAGGGGGAGAATATCGATACGTATTATTGGCTGAGAAGTGTTTATACAATTTTGATTTTAAAGTACGAATAAATCATTCCACTACTGCTGCCTTTAGTTCTGAATAAACGTTATAATGAATAATATTGTACTTGTCAAACACTTTTTTCACTTGAGCATTATAAAATTCTTTTCCTTGATCTGTCTGGCAGTAAACAGGGGGATATTCTAACATGTTTATAATTTTAGTGATTGCTTTTGCCATAATTTCACCTGACTTGCTTTTCACTGGAATACAGAATGCTTGCCTTGAAAACACGTCATTTGCACAAAGTATATAGCGCATACCGTCATTGTACTTGGCGATATTCTGCATATCTGCCAAATCCATTTGCTTAAATTCCAGGGGAAAAGTGGTTTCGTAGCGTTTACGTGGGAATTTTTTTCTAACTGGAACATGTAAAGTATATGCATCTTGTTTTGATAGCCACTGAGAAATATTCTTTCGTGATTGCGTAGAATGTTTCGATAATTTTTCAGTATTGGAAAATGAAGTCGGTAGTTCATGTTTATAATACAATGTTTTAAGATCCATACTTTATATATCTTCCCATATAAACTCAGCTTTCCTATTTCTTGAAGGGGGTGGGGGCGTTCGTGTAACTATATATTCTTTGGGTATGTTTAGAGAATGAAGGATAGATTGGAACTGATCTCTCCCGACAGGATCTCGACTTTTCTTACGGGGGCGAACAGAATCATTAATCAAATCAATGATATTTGAACCCTGAATTCTTTTTCCATTTATGTACACTGTTCCATATGCGTCCCAATTTATATATTGAGAAGAGAATAGTCTTTTAAGTAAAAGTTCTGTTTTTTTCTGAACAGTTTTCGGTACTGAAGCAAGAATTTCTTCCCCGAGAGTAACACTAGGGGGGGGGGGGGTCATCTTGTTGGATTGGTTCACTTATTTGTGGCAGCTATTTTCTTCTTCGATCACTGGTAGGTGTGTGGGAATAGGCTTAGTAAAATTAACAAATGGTCGAAGTGCCTGTTGGTAAAGTTTCCATTTTTCACTTTCCCCTATATCTTCACGTGCTAATATTGTACGAATATTAGAATCTAATCTTGATTCGTGTCTCTGAGCTTTCTCAGCGGAGGCATGCATATTAGTGGCAAAGTCCTCGGGAACAAGAATCATTTTTTTCACGCTCATTGTGAAAACAATGCACTACCTAACGCTGATATAATCGGACCGATTAAAAATGGTAAAAAGCCGGCGCCTTTTTGAATTAATATTTTCTTTTTCTTTTTGAGCGAAGTGCCCTTCGCCGCTAGTTAACGCAAACTGGCCTTATACTTTCGAAGCTTGGTTTTTTGTACCTCTGAAAGCGGAATATTACCGCGTACTGTATTGGCTGCACATTGTCCTAGTTCACGAACTAGACCTGGAGTTGCTCATTGCAAAAGGCGTTTCTGTTGAATAGGTTTTAATTTACACAATAATTTAAGTGCCGGAGCATGTTCTTTTAGTTGTGATGTCATTCTGACGTTCGCACAAGAAATGGTTTGTTTACATGCTTTCCAGTGGCATAAATAGTCAATTGTTCATCGGGGAAAATATGCGCCCTCATACGTAAAATTTCAGGTGTATTTTGTGTTAAATCGAACATTAAATAACTGTGTGGTGTTTCAGTTGCATCTTGAAAAGCTTCCAAAACACTTTTACTATTGTCAGGTTTGAATTGTCGTGCTAAATGGTATATTTGGTGTTTGTCACTTGGATTTTTGAATATCACATGATAGTGTGAGTTGAGGCTTATGTCTCTCATTTTAGCACCTTTGTGAAATAAGTTTTGTACTATAAAAATAACACTTATATTTTTGTGATGAGAATATTTCGTAAATATATCTGCAACAGCTGAATCTTCGCTGCTTTCATTCATTAGATCATCAATGACAATTAATCCAGGAGTTTCAATATCCATATTTGCTACATCAGGGATTCCTTCAATAAACTGAATATTTGTATTTTGGCTTAATTTTAATCTGAGAGGAACCGCACCATACGCCCATATTACTGTCTTTGGAACTTGTGTAAACATTTTATGTTTATAAAATAGAAGCTTATCCACAAAAGTGGTTTTTCCTCTTTGTGACGGCCCACAAACCATCATTGCAAAAGGGTGTGTAAAACGCAGTTCCATATTGAACAACACACTCTGCTCAGATGCAGAAACAATTTCAAAATTGGCTTTTCGTTTGATTTTACGTGGGTTCTCAACAACTCGCTTTTCAATTTCCCCTTTGACCAGTTGCTTAAAATAATCAAAATTAATCTGGAGTCAAGTTCTGTAATTCATGGTAATGCCCCTTACTTTAATAACATGTTTCTCATCCTGAGGATCATGTTTGTTCACCATCTTATATGCATAGTTTTTGGGACCACCACCCAAAAAGCATGTAATTTGGTAGGGCTCTTTAATCTCATCCATCATTTCAGCAAGAAATGAGCCTGTAGGAATAAGATTTTCATGTTCATTTTCTACATAGAACACAGAGTCTGTATCCACGTAGTGAATACTTTCCTTGACTTTGTCCATAAAAAAATACAAATGCATTCTTCCATAAGCAGTAATAAACGCAGAGACAAGTACATTTGAGAGTACTAACAGTTAATTTTTGCTTTCCAGATCAATATAATTCACTAATAAACAAGATTCAGAAATAGAGAGAACATTACTGATTTCATACTGTGGATTAAACACTATATCATGGAATTTCTGTTCTGTATTTACAAAAATAGACTTAGTTTTTAAAGTATTTTCTGAGAATTTTCCAAAAAGTGAATTCAGCAGAATTTTGGAAATAAAACGAAGCCCAGGGTTAGGTGCAATTTCATCTTTTACAAGTTGAATTCCCTCATGATCGAAATAATCTTGAATATACTTGTTTTTGTCATGTTCTGAACTGCAGCCGGAAGGCTATCCTGAAGACTGTTGTTTCAGTCTGAGAAATGTGTCTACATAGTCTTTGAACACATTATCATTCTGGTCAGCCGAAGGAAAATCCCAAATTTCATATATTTTGTACCCTTTTTTTACAGCCAGTTTCAGTTCTTCCGATACCCAGGTGCCATGTAAGTATCTTTCTTTATCTGCATGTGTACATTGTTCTTGATTCTCGCTTTGTGCACAAATTCTGCATAAAGCAAACATTAATTTGTTATTGCATGACATGCCCAGTACTGGTAAATATAAATCTTTAGGGGGGAGAATATCACATTTTACAACCCCAAACACATTATCCAAGGTAGGAAACTCTGACGTGTAAATCACTGGTTTCCCTGTAGGCATTTTTCTTTGCTTCATCATTGCAGGGTAAAGGGAAACTACATCTAGCGGTTTCATGCTCGTATTTTCATTCTCTTGTTTTTCATAAACTGCCCTGAAAAGTTCAGTGCATCCCCCATTAAAAGCTTGTTTTGGGATAAGTGGGTTATTCAGGGAATAACAATTCTCAGCAATGAATTTGCGTAATTCTGGATCTTTTTTAATTTCCTCATTAAATTCACATTCCCATTTTTCTACAGCCGTGTACCTTATTTGCTCTAATATTTCTTTACGGGTAACAGTACATTCGTACCTATGGTCAAGGGTCTCGCCAGTCTCGTTAAGAGGCTTATCTCTGTTTTCAGGAAGGCAAATCCGAGAAGCGTGGAAATAACAACCATGGAAACTATAAACAGTTTTGCTTTCTTCATGGAGCCTGTCCAACTTATAACGACCTATTTTAGCCTCCCCCAGATTACCTGCATGTCTTAGAGTGATCTTTTCAGTACTTTCCACCCACTTTAATGCAATTAGAGATTGCTGGTCTTTCAGATATTTACTTCTAAATATCAAAGAAGCTAACGACGCAAGAGTCGAGCAGCAAACAAAGCACTGTATTCCAGTCAGATCTTCGATCAGATTAGAGAATTTAATACATGCAGCAGTAAAAATTTCCACATCTTTAATACAGTATTCGCGCAACTCTTTTTGAAAATCAAAAATTTTCCCTGCTTGCACTGTTTCCTCATGCCATTTTAGCATCTCTTCTCTTTCTTTGGGGGACTTTGAATCTATATCATAATAATGAATGTCTGGGAATGGACCCACATAATTCTGATTTGCTGGGGTGGAAAACAAATATGGAAAATCGCCTTTCTGCAAATCTTCTGCTATACCTGCCGCAAAATTAGTTTGGTATTGACACTTGTGAACCACGTGTTGAAATCGGGTCTACGTCACTGCGGGAGGGTGGGTTGCTGGCATGCGAGCCAATCAAAATCTTCCCAGTGCTTCACCCAAGCCCTGGTTACCTAGCAACAGAAAACGTTTTTCTCGGTGTTGCCGCTTGTCGGGCGATTCTTCTTGCGATCAGATTTCATGTTGTTGAGAGAGGACGTGTTGTTTGTTTGTTGCGTTACTGTGATATTTTAACCAGTCCGTTTGTTTAGTGTTTATTGAATTTAGAGTATTCTTTGTTGTATATAGCGTGTTGTTTTAGTGTGTTATTTTTTGTACATAATTTTCTGTGTTCTGCTTGAGTGTGTCGTGTGCTTGTGTGAAGAATGTCAAGCACAGGAGGCAATACTCGAGATGACAATGTACCAAAGAGGCCATGCACTAAAAGAAAAAGGAATTCTTCTCAAAGGACAAACGCGGGAGATGGTTTGTTCTGAGCGCAAATAATTTGAGCAAGAGAAAAACAATGGGGCTCCAATCATTTCTGTAAATAAAGTTCTGGACAGGACTGCTGCTGCTTTCGGCGTGTCTAAGAACACTATTGTTACCACAGGGAAAGAAAAATATAATGTGGTAGAAATTAATAAATAAATAAATGCGAGGCTTCAAAATTGGAAACCCCAGGAAAGATGAGGAATATCAGTAAACGCGTGACAAATTTAGATACTTTTCAGCAAGATGCTATTCTCGCCATATTTACTCTTATTATAGGAGAAAAGATCATCCCACTGTTGGGAAACTGCGCGTTTCGTTTAAAGATTCGGCATTTTTTCAAGGTGGGGAAACATCTTTAAGGACAGTCATAAAATATCTGGGATTCTCATACAAAAAAAAATAATGGTCCCAAAATAAAGTATGGAGGCATATGGAGATGTGGAGGTAGGTAGAGCTCCACACATTCTCGACCTCGACCTAGGCCATATTATGGAGGTGATGTGGTTCACCAACCGCCTTTACCACAGGTTTGCCCCAGGTACTCACTTGGGCTGGGTCGACCTCGGAGCCGCTCGGGATATTTGAAAAAGTTCCACAAACCAACGCGGGTCTCACTCGTGAAAGTCAGATGCCCCACCAACTGTACTTTGTGCACTTCAGTTGCGGTGTAATTGAAAGACGGGCAGACTTTAACGGCGACTTCGGAAAGAAATGATTTGTGAAAGTGTATATACAGAATGGATTGAAAAGGTAACCTGTAAACAATGCTCGTTTCATTAATTCGTTCATGTTGTAAGGGAGATGGAAATGAATAGAAAAAACAATAACACATTCATCATTGTTGTCATCATTGTTATTCCATTTTCCTCGAAAAACAATAACACATTTCATCATTGCTGTTCCTTTTCATAACATGTTTTCCTCGACACAGCGTCTGATGCTGCAGTGCGTACTGTACCGCATGATATGGCAACACCGTGACGCGTGTTCCTTCAGCTCTCAATACCAAACTAATTTTGCGGCAGGTATAGTCCCCGACTTGATGGCAGATCTTTCAATTTCATGAGCATGAAATTCAACGAGTCTCTGAACACTATTTTCTTTGTAATTGACATCTCTATTATTTTCCTACCCTGCATAATTACGGATGGGGTAATATTCTCTTTAGTAATCAGGTAATTTAAAACAAAATGAGAATCATATCGCCCTGATTATATGCAATACACACAATTTCATCAAACCCTTCCCTCGGAGTTTGTATATATTGCATAAATTCTTGAATATTGGGGAAAATATGGACACGGGGACCACACATCTCGCAGAAATCTACATCAGTGTCTTTACAGATATGACAAGCTTGCTTAGCAACAGCCAGATTGACTTCGTGTTTCTGACTTTCCTCTCCCTCTACAAGCATACACTCGAAATCATAGAAAATATAAATAAATTTTGCACTTGGTTCGGGCTTAATAGGCTGAATATAGCATTTGTGTGCTGGCTCAACAAAAGCATTACAGCTTTTACAAAAGAATTCACGCATTTGTGTGGTGTTTTGCGCAATCTCTTGTTCACTACTTTGTAACATACGTTACATTGGTGAACGGTTTGGCAAACACTTGATTTCCGCCCTTCGGTGCACAAATGATTTTCATAGCATTTCGGGGACAAAAATTTCCTGTTACATGCAGTGCATTTTCTGGGGATAGTGTTAGTGGATTCATTGCCATGAATGTATTCACACAATGAACAATATCTAGTGCATTCAGTATGTTCAGGTTTATTATTAAATCCTACTTGGCATTTGGGACAGTAATAATGTTTCACAAGAAGTGTGGGGTATAACCCTCTGCCCACAAATGCATTGAATGTGCTGGTAACATTGCAACTGATGTCATGCCTGGATTTGATTGGCTGTTATGCTCAGAGCCGCCAGGAGGAAACGAGCACGGTTTGTCTTGAGGCATCGGTCACGGGGGAAAGAGCGGTGTAGCTCTGACTGTAAACGTGTATGGTAAGTGTGGCGATATGATGGGGAATTTACGTAGTGTGGTTCCTTTAAAATTCTATAGTTTATTTGTTCATTTCTTTACCCTATATTAGGTTTTTGTTATTCTAACTTCTCATTAAATTAATATTAGTTTGGGTATTGAGGAACCTATTCTTAGAATTCTCGGTCGTATGGCCGCATTCACTATACACGCATTGACCCCTAATTACTTGTCAATTTAAGTTGTAGAATATAAATTTCAGTTGCATATCATACAGTTGTGTGATTATGGATATATAAAGAAAGGGAGTTTATTTACTTTTTGATTGTTACAATTCTATAAAAGTACTTTGCACTGTTAAAATAAAAAGGAAAAGATCTAAGTTTCTGGTTTTGAATTCGTAACTAATTTCCTAGAATAATGGACTCTGATAACAGCTTGCTTTCACTGTGCCTCTGTATGGTAGATCCTGCTTTATGCAGTTGAGGTTGAGCGTGTTGAATATGAGTAAATGGGCCTTTTTTACAGCTTAGTTGCAGGGGACAAAGTTGACTATATCCAAATGTTGATCGTGATACAATAAATTAATCTGTTTGGGGGCGAACGGTGTTGACCTGATAACTTCATACTCTCTTTCCCCCACTTTCATTGAAAACACAATAATTTGGTACTCTGGACCCAAATGATTCTGAAATTTAACAATATCCTCTACAGTGCATCCATTGGTTGGATCGACGCGTGCTTCATGGCATAAGCGCATAGCCGCTTCTTTGAGTTTATTATCAGATCTTTGAAAGGATTTGATTTTGTTTGTGTTCTTGTCAAGTTTGACTTGCGCAAATACAATAGCGCGTGGCAAGCACAAATTGTCATCGTTAGTCATAATAGTAAAAGCAGTCTGTCTCTGATTGTGATTGTTTATTGTTAGTAGAGGGGCATACTTTCTGTAAAGTGGATATTTTCTCTTCCCTCTACCGCGCTTGGGTTCTACAATATGCGCCATGCATTTCAAAGAGTTATTCACAAAAAAGGATTCATTGCTGTTCAGTACTTTGGTTACATAGTGTTGAATAATTTTAGGATTTAATGCCCAAAGGCTGCACCAAGGGATATAAATATCCTTATTGGTTTCATTGCCGAAAATAATCAAACCAACCTGACTGTCCGGTGACACATCAAATTTTTTTTTTCTCATTAGAAATTGGAACATAGACCCAACCAAATATTCAGGGTCCCCCACAACCTGATTACGTATTTCAATGGATACCTCACGCCCTAGCATTCCAAATCGTCTAAAATATTTTTCTCTTTCATCCACAATTGAAAATTGACTTACCCCCACCCCTAATTGACACATTGCTGTTTGCACTGTCTCACAGAAAAAAGTCTGATCACATGTAGGGATATCGTCGTGGAACACAACTCTGTCACACATATCATAATATGCATTAATGAGTTCTAGTGGGGAAGTATACATTCCAGAGGAAAAATTACTTATAATTTCGTCCGAAGTACTCACCGCAGTGTGGTTAGCCTCAGTGGTAGAGCTTGTAGATGCCATCTTTCACTAAAAGTTCCTTCCAGTCACACGTACACAGAAAATAGAATCACCTGTAAAAAAAAAATAGAAAAATAGTTGTAGTACTTGTTCACATTACGCATATTTGTTTTTTGCTTTGTTTAAATATTTGGTTTACATATTATTTAAAAGCACCGTACATATATGTAACAATTCATTTATCTTAATTATAGTTTCTTTTGAGTTTTTTGTCTTCAACTCTCAGACAATAATCTCAAGTTGATATCTTTTCTGACACAATGGTTCAGAAATTCTTCTCAAACTAACATTTTCTCGCTTTTACGTGCTTTTTTATACTTCATAAACAAAACCGACGCTTTCTCTGATTGGCTGAAATAAAACAGACGCGTTTTCTGATTGGTTGAAATAAAACCGACGCTTTCTTTGTTCTTGCGGTCTAATTCACCTTGAACTCCTTCCCACCATCCTTTGTTCTAGTGTTCTAGAAAACCTTGGCCTACTTTGACAGAAACATGTTCTAGCATGCAAGCGACGCACAGTTTCAAAGATTTGACCTAGATAGCGCATTCCCAGACATCCTTTGTTGTCTGGTTCAATCCCTCCTCTGCCCTACAGCATTGCATACCTTTCACCTGTTCTTGCGTTCTGATTAACCTTGGGAAAACCGGTTCTGATTGGTCAATCGGGTTCTTTCTTTGTTCTGGCATTCTGACATCATTTGACCTAGATCGCGCATCCCCCAAATTCCTTTCTCGTCTACCCTCAGCGTGGAGTTCACAGTCTCCTGTTTCAAACCATCGTCTTCCATAACATAATAACATACATTATTACATACGTAGTACACTGACCATTTATTACCGTTACATATCGAGGGTTCGAGTACCGGGACCATCTTCTTTCGTACCATTAACACCCTTCATAGCGGTTCATAAACCGTAAACTCTTTTCAATATTATAAACATTAATATTATTGATTGATACATTACATACTTTGCAGTAATGAATATAAAATCAAATGCATAGTGTTAAGTACCCTTAATTACCTTCTATATACATATTTTTCATAAAATAAATAATTAAAAATTCCTAAAAGTTATAAACATGCAAATACATAAATATAAATTATTCTAATGATATGCAAATTTATTCAAATTATTTCTTAATTATATGCAAATTAATTAGCACCCGTGCACTAATTGTCCTTGGCTGGGACATAAGCTACTGACAGCAGATATTATTTTTCTTTTTCTCAAGACTTGATAAAGGTTAAATTCAGAGAATAAAAATAACAAATATCACAATCGTTCATCTGATTTATAAACTTTAGGCTAAAAGATTAAAAATCGGCAACTTACGTGTGTGAGTATGAGATTTTTCGTACTACGTTTCGGAGGTTACACTACCTCCTTCTTCAGGTTGAAACGATGTTATTCAGACACCTGACATGGTGCCTCGTCGTGAAAGTGAAGGTTAAGGATTTAGGTTAAAAAGTTGCATGAAGGACACTTTCTAAAAAAGAATATAAATTACACATCTAAAACCGCGCAATACTATAAAAAACAAAAGAACGTCCAAGGCTGAAGTCGGCGAACTCTATTCAGCCTTGGACGTTCTTTTGTTTTTTATTGTATTGCGCGGTTTTAGATGTGTAATTTATATTCTTTTTTAGAAAGTGTCCTTCATGCAACTTTTTAACCTAAATCCTTAACCTTCACTTTCACGACGAGGCACCATGTCAGGTGTCTGAATAACATCGTTTCAACCTGAAGAAGGAGGTAGTGTAACCTCCGAAACGTAGTACGAAAAATCTCATACTCACACACGTAAGTTGCCGATTTTTAATCTTTTAGCCTAAAGTTTATATTTAATTGTGAGTAATTCGCACATTATCAGTATGTTATCGTTCATCTGATTTACAAACTGAAGTCATAGGAGCAGGAAGTAATTAGAATATTCCCCCAGCTTCAGCTATGAGTGGGAACAAGGGGTGATAAAAAAACTTTATTAATTTGAATGATATTTCTACATTTTCTGTGTCCTATATTAACTTAATAAACCCCCCTCCACACACACACACATGCATATAATACTGTTAAACTTTTGAAAATGGACTTGCTTTATAAAGCTTCCGCTGATAACCCGTGATGTACCCCCCCCCCCCCAACCTGCAGATCAATTCTGGCTACGGGCCTGAAGTGAAATATACTTGTATTTTCCATGTTTCCTTCCAACAAGAAGTAGATAAAAGTTATTAGAAAGACAAATTTGAGGTAGGAAATTATAAATTTGCGCTTTATTTTTTCACGAGAGTGCTACGAACGCTGTTTAAAATCTGAAGTGCTTGGAATATCACCCTATAAGGGATTAAATAAAGATGAATGCCAATCCTGTGTTGCGAATTGCTCACCTTGAAAAGCCCAAATGAAAACACCATGAAAAAGTTCTTGCAAACTGACTGCTGTGCAGTCACAAGTAATAAGAGGCAAATGATTGATTGTGCCAGCAATACGACTGTTCTCAAACATATTTTTATTCCTGCTTTTCTTATTTTGCGTCACTTTTCTGCCTCTTTGGGCAAATTGTAAGGATGAGCACGAATGCTGGTTAGATGAAATTGAAGACGGGAGACACACACCCATGCCCACCTCTAAATGAAATTTATGGATATTCACAATGAAATGAAATTAAACACTGAAGCTCAGGCCAGGATTTGTACCTGGAATTTTCTTTCGGATTGACCGCTCAACCACCTTGACCACTAAGGTGGGCTCATGTCTCAAAATCACAATGATTGACTTTCTGGCTCCGGCACCTCTTTCTACACCTTCGATTTCAGGCACATTTCAAATATTTTCGTGAAAATATTTAGTTACTCATAACAAACAGTGTTTGCAAATAGCGCGAAAGTTAATTTTTTAGATCTATGTGCTACGAAACTTGCATTTTTTATAAAATTAAAATTCCTTGCGTAATGTCAAAAATGTTTTTCAGAACTTCTATGATGGCGGATGATGTATTCATGTCACAGGTGCAAGTCTGAAGATTTCGGATCATGGATTCATGCCACAGATGCAAGTCTGATTTTTTTTATTTTTCTTATTATGATTGACTTGTGCAATGGGAACATTTGCGATTGCGATATGTTATCTGTGTGATATATTGGCGGATTGGACATTTCAGACATTGGACTTCATTTATGCGACTTCAGAAATTGGAATTAATTATTTCTTTTTGGCAACTGCAGGCTGTAAAGGGGAGGGTTGTTTTTTTCTAAATGACTTGTGGGATGTAATAAACTGCGACTTCTTATTTTTATGATGGGAAGGGAGTGGAGGGTGGTATTCTGTGGAAAAGGACAACAAGGACTTTCAACGTAGGATTTACTTCATTTTTGGACTTACAAATGTACTTCGACCAGCAATTCAGTGCCTGGTCTTGGTAAAAAGAGGTAAGTTACCTTCTTAGGTTTAATTTTAGCCTTCATTTTTGGTATCTTCATGTGTCAATGCGGGAAAACAGTGAGAAATAGTGTTGGGGGCAGCTGACTTCGGCCAATTTCTAACATGCCTTTGAAAGGGACTGTATAGATAAAGGTGGGGCCATGGTAGCGGTAGGGGGCAGTAAGTCAATTACCCCAGGGACTGAGCCCGGAATCGGTGGGAAATTTGGACTCAACAATTTCGAACGACAAAATCTCAACTTTAAATGGCTGTACAGTCGTAAATACTTCTTTCCGCACTCCAATTTTTTTTATTCACAATTAGGATCACATAATCTTCATAAAGAAAAAAAATTTGAAAATTAGAGGGTGTAGAAAAGGGTACCCGACCCGACTTTCTTACCAAAGAACTCAATAAGAATGCCCTAGATAAACTTTTCTTGCAAACTTTGTGAGGTGGAGAATTTTCATTTTAGAAAAAAGGAAACTGAATGTTAAGCACACAAATTACCTCGTGCCACGAGTAATGTAAACATTTAGACCAAGTCATGTATGATTTACAACCAATGTATGGCAACTAAGTTCCCGCCGCTTTTTTTAATTGGAAAAATCTCTATGACATTAAATGCGTTTGGCACGAAGGTGTACATCATGCGAAAGAGAATATATTGTTCTACCTAAATTTATGTTTCTTTGTTACTAAGACACATTTTTTTGTTATTTACAGATCATTAAAATGGAATATCAAGTTGAGAAGAATGAGCATTTTCGACACCACCTCCTTTTTGCCTTTAATCAAGGTTCTAAGGCCGCAGAAGCTGCTCGCAACATTTGTGCTGTGTATGGAGTGGGTGCTATAGCTGAAAGAACCGCCCGTGATTGGTATGCGAAGTTCAAAAAAGGAAATTTTGACCTCAAAGACGCATCTCGTTCTGGCCGTCCAGTTGAGTTCGATGAAGAGCGATTGAACCACCTGTTGCATGAAAATCCACGTCAAACAACAAGGGAACTGGCAGAGACAATGGGTTGCTCCCACACTACTGTAGAGAAGCATCTTCACTCGATGGGAAAGGTTCAGAAGTGTGGAGCATGGGTGCCTCACACTTTAAGTGTCACCAACAAAAATCAACGAGCCACAATCTCCGCTGGTTTGCTTGCTCGGCACCGTGCAACCCATGGACACAAGGAACGATTTCTTCACCGAATCGTTACTGGCGATGAAAAATGGTGCCTTTACATGAATATGAAGCGGCGTAAGGAATGGCTGAGCCCCGGAAAACAAGCGACCCCACGTGCGAAACAGGAACTGCATCCGCGTAAAACGATGTTGTGCGTATGGTGGGACTGGGAAGGGATTCTCCATTTCGAATTGCTTGAAAGGAACCAAACGATCAACGCGGAACTCTATGTGCAACAAATGGAACGACTCAACACGGCTATTCAAGAGAAAAGACCGAATCGGCAACATGGTGTTCTTTTGCTGCACGACAATGCCCGCCCTCATATCGCCAATATGACCAAGGATGCCATTGAAGCTCATGGTTGGGAAGTGCTGCCACACCCACCATACTCTCCAGATTTGGCACCAACGGATGTTCACCTCTTTCGATCTCTTTCAAATGCTATGCGGGGAGTTTCGTTCAATACTGATGCAGAATTGAGAGCTTGGTTGGATGACTTTTTCGAGTCTAAACCACGTGATTTCTACCGACGAGGTATTGAAAACCTTGTTGAACGTTGGCAAAACATTGTAAACAACACAGGAGAATACATTATTGATTAACTACTTGTATCTGTTTATTGAAAACTAACCTTTTAACACCTTCCTTAAAAAACGGCGGGAACTTAGTTGCCAATTTATCGTGTAGATGATGGCCTTGTCTCTTCCTCTACTCGACTATTACAAATTATGACAAGTTGCTAAACTATATTCACAAAGTTTCACGGGGAAACACTAATAGAGCAAACGTAATTTGTGGTTTGCTTGAATTCTGAAGAATAAATATTATGAAAATGACAGATTGTTAAAAAAAAAAAGCGAGCATTTTTTGAGAACTCTATATTTGAAACGTAGGTATAAAAACTGGGATGATATTAATTGTGCAAAAGCACTGGACGTTCTTTACATTAATGCTGCTACAAACAACTCCAGCCCTCTGAGAGCCAGGGCCTACCAAGTAACTTTTCTTCGGGTGACTCATGATCTGCGCGTCGAGTCCCATCGCTGATGTTTTTTTACTTTGGAGACCGGAGACCGCCACACGTTTCAAGTAGCTCCTCAATTGTCCTCACGATGCTGGGTCAACCTGAAATTTTGGGGCTTCCCACCGGGAGCAGGACCACTCGCTCCAAAGCTAGAGCGCTAACTACTATGCTACGCGTGGGGCCTCTTCACAGTAATAGGTATGCTTTCTTTTTAACCAAAGTATTTTTTTCTTTTCTAATATCATCTACCATCATAGTCACAATCAGCCCAAAGAACAGAAAAGTGCGTCTTTTTATCATTGTGGTGCCCATTTGCCTAGGAGTTTTAGGAGTTCTTAGTGCCTACAAATCCGCAACCATACTAGTTACTTTCTAAAACGAGAGCGTTATTAATACGTGCTTTGCACTACTTGAAGTACCAAACACTCGAAGACAGTTTCATATTACCAGCAGAGAAACCTTGCCATGGTTGTAAACACGATGGCTTGAAAAGAGCTCAAGCAGTCCTTCAAGACTTTGATGCGGCCTCTTCTTTTCATCTTTTCTCGAATTGGCCAGATCATAAATTCCAAACGCGAGGCGGCACACCCTCAAACTTGTTGTCCCTCAGCTTGAAGAGTAGACAAACAACCATTTTATGGTGCCTGTCCTCTGTCGAGCAATGATACATGACAGGAAATCGAGGAAAGTTGGATTCGCAAATACCTCGCTGTTCCTTGTCGGTGAATTCTGACTGATGGCTTGACAAGAATCGACACAGTTGTCCATTACGAGAAATCAACTTTGTTATGGTGGAATCTTTCATTTCACAGGAATTATGTTTTTCTTCCCTATTCGATTGCAATCTTGCTTGCACAACAATGAATGAACGACTGACTTGAAAGCGCGAGGCCCTGTGCGGTGGCATGCATCGCACACCCCTAACAGTGGCCCTGTATCGAGTGTATTTGCATGCAATATATTAAGTCGATTGCAGTTGGTTCTCCGGCGCAAGGCACAAATGGCTTTGCGTCCCTCTTCCAACTGAAAAAAAGGAGGCCCTCACAGATGGTAGAGACGTTGACGGCATTGTGAGGCTTGGAACAAACATCTACCTGTACCAACCAAGTCGCATTGGGACCGTTTAACCACTGTACCCACTCAAGAATTACGTCAAATTTTTTTTTCATCCACAGAATTCAATGTTTTATGTAATGTAAAAGTGGTTACAGCGTTAGGAAAGCACAAATAACGGAGATATTTAATACCAAAGAATGGCACACGTAAGTTAAAACATGCATTTTCGAAGCTTTTTGTTAGTAAAGACTGTTTGTATGTATACTAAAATAGTGAAAGAACATGCCGAAAATAACAATCAGTACCAAACCTAACCTAACTAAGTAAAATTATAGCTGCTGTTGTGGAAAGTCATTTTTGGTGCTATATTCACTTGCATGAAGCCTTCAGGCTGTTCTGCTTCACAGTAAAGTAACATGCTAAGGTAACAGACGTACTTTACTTCACAATAACACATTTCCGAGAGCCAAAATCACCTGAAAACGTTCATAAACAACAAAATCTTCATAAACCATGCAAGATATTTCACTTTCTCTAGGGAATACAGAGGGTCTTTTCAGGATCTTAAGAGACGTATAGGTATTGCCCAGGAACTCTCGACAGAATTATGGAAGCTATTGCACCGACAGGAAAGATTATCAGATGTCCTAACTTCACGGCATCAAAATCAACACAAGGATGTTCACAGAGACTAATTCTAGGTCCAGAATTGTGGAATCTAAGCTCGGAACAATCTCTAGAATATTAGGAAATATTTCATGATCAAAAGCACAAATAGACTAAGCAGACGATGTAATAATTGTAATATAAGATAATTCAAGAACAGAGTTGGAAAGGAAGTCCAGTATTGCGATAAACTCTTTTGAGGACTTGTGTGATATGGCGAAATTGATGATTGTCACCCAAGAGACCTACTTTATAATCTTGCAGTGTAAACACCCACAGATGAAACTCAAGGAGAAAATTTTTAGAAGAGCAAAGGATGCTAAATATCTAGGTGAGAAATTACGAGAAATGCAACGGTGACATGAATTATGTAACTTCAAAAGCTGAGTCTGTAATAAATAAATTGGTAGCAATAGGTTCAAATACATTCAAACGCCCTATGTCGCTTATAATCGACAACACAATTGTTTCTTTCTACGGACAAATCTGAGTAGACTACCTAAAATATACTAAAATAACCATCTATTTCACTCTGGACCCCTTAAAAAAGCTAATCCATAGAGCACAGCTGTCTCCTGCTAAAATAACCATATATTGTTAATATGAAACAGTGCAATTGTAGGTTCGGTTCTGTACCCGACTGAAATTCGCCCCTCCCAACAGTAATTTCTGGATCCGCCACTGGCCAACCATAGTGAATATGACAAAATTATCATACAGCATAATGGTACAATAGACAAAGAAACTGAGTCTCTACACTGAAGATTCCAGGTTCGAATTCCCATCTTGGCATGACTATTCCTGTGAATGAAGACCAACTGTTGGTACACATCATAAAACTAATTAAAGGATATAAACTACAAAAATAAGATAAAGTATCTCATGGGAAAATAAACTTTGACTCTTTAAACAAATGCACCAAAATAATACTCTAAAAATAACAAAAAAAAAAAAATTGCCATATAATGAAGGAACTAAAGAAGAACTCATTGTTCACAAAATTATCAAAGTATTTTCCAAAAATAATTGAAATCGTAAACTTATATGAATTAAGAAAGGAACTATTTTTTCCAAAATTCTCAGTCAAAATCTTACTGACTTGCAGAAAAAGCAATGAATGTAAAAACACAATTCGAAGAAACTTCCAAAATATTTCAAAAATGTTCAAATCTCAATATGTGTCCATAAATCAAGTATCAATCAACTTTTAGTGGGCATCTATGCAGAGGTGCGAACTTAAGATAAATTTGTGGGTGGCAAGATCGTCATAAACAATACTTTATATATGTAAATATACAAAAAATGTATCCTTCTACATTAATTGGGGGGGGGGGGGGAGAAATTGACTTGCACCCCTAAAGTCGGCACCTATGAATCTATGATAATATGCTAATGAAACCGAGGAATACTAGCGACTTGCTTCATTTTTGCCTGATTTTTTTTAGCACAACAACGACGTTTTGAAATTTGAAAAGAACAGCTTGTTCAAGGGAGATCAATAACATATATGGACGACTGGAGGATTTTTCCCATGGAGAGGGGTCGAGGTACATCCCCCCCCCCCTAATAGTGTTGCTCACTCTCTCTAAAAAAAATCCTTCAGTTTGAAGTTACCATGTCCCTGCAACGCTCTTATAATAATTAACATAAATGACCGTGACTGAAATGTACACTTTTAGATTGACATCCATTGTTTTAAGTCCACTTTATGCACATATAGGCTAATCAGGACTGGACATATGGTTTAAAGTGGGATCTGAACCACTATGTACCTCCACCGGCTATCGAACCCGGAGATCACTTGATTATAAGCCATAATCATTTGAGGTACAAAATTAAGTTATTAATCAAATGTCAAATATGTTGTATAGGTGACAACAATTGGTGAGTGTTCAGTTTGTGTGCATTAGGTAAAAGAAAGAAATCTCTACTATGCAACCTAAAGATCTACAATTTGAAAAGAAAAATAACACAATGAATATGAAATTATGTAGTCACTTTCTTGTAATTATCAATTCATTTTTTGGGACTGCTTCACTTATCTGAAAATATTCCGTTGCTTTCTTACCCCTCTTTTCATATGCGTTCGTTTTAAATAATACATAACCTACCTTCCGTCTGCCCAGATGCTGTGGTATCAAGACAAAACACTTAGTTATAAAATCCCTTGGGCCGCCTGTGCCCAACAACGAACTGTAACATTTCCTAGCGACTTTTTGTCCTCTTCGTAACAGCCTTAAAAAGTCTGAAATGGTATGTTTACTAGAACAAATATAACGAATTAACAAGGAAACTACCGTCACAATACAACTCGCGTTCAATAAATTCCAGAGAACGACCTGATGATACTTGAAAGCAACTGAAATTTTTGTTCCAATGCAACTTGAAGACAAGAGGAAGAACAAGTAGGCGAGCAACAAAACAGTGTATCAACAGTACAAAGGAAAACATATAATAGACTACTTGAAACACGAGAAGAAACAATTCTTGACAACAAATTCTGAAGAAATAAGGACAAGGGCCACTGACTGCCAACAGTATAGGAAAATAATCGCGGAATCTCTCTGAGAGTAGGGTAAATGCTTGCCTGTTATAAATACCAGGTAACCAACAAAGTTCATGCGGTTTTAGTACAAAGAAGAAAAGGTCCAAAACAAATGTGTTTACCTTATATTTATTCTGCAAAATATCCACCATCCGCTTCTACAACCTGCTCCCATCTGTGTACAAGCATGTAGATGCAATGTTTGAAAAAGTCTTTGTGTAGGGCCGCAAAAAACTGCACCACCGCGTTTTCAACCTCCTCGCGAGTTTGGAAATGTCGACTGCGCATATGGTTGTCCATAGACAAAAAAAGATGGTAGTCTGATGGAGCGATGTCCGGTGAATACGCTGGATGTGGCAGAAGTTCCCAGCCGAGAGAAGAAATCACCTCCAGGGTCATCTTTGCTGTATGCAGTTTAGCGTTGTCTTGGTGGAAAAGAACACGCTTCCTATTCACTAATGCAGGTTGTTTTTTTGCAAGCTGTTCGGCCACTCTTTGCAATTGCACGGAGTACACCTCTTTGTTGATGGTTTTACCACTTTCCAAGAACTCATAATGCACAATCCCAGCCGTAGTCCACCAGACACACAGCAGCACTTTCCGCTGATGAAGAGCAGGTTTTGCAGTTAAAGGTATGGTGTCATGTGACGATAGCCAATGGTATGAGCGTTTCTTGTTATCGTACATTACCCACTTTTCATCACACGTCAAAATGCGGTCCAAAATTGGACAGTTGTTGTTCCTAGTGAGCAAGGAAGCGCAAATGTTCAGTCGTTGGAGACGGTTCGCAGCAGTCAGCTCGTGCGGGACCCACTTACTCAGTTTCCATGATTTGCCAAGCTCATGCAAGTGCACACGAATTGTTTCAGCACTTACCGCAAATCGTTGAGCGAGTTCTTGACACGTTTGACTTGAATCCTCTTCAATTGCTGCCTTCAGTTGGTCCACATCGAGAGATTTCGGTCTGCCCGATCGAGGTTTGTCTGCCAGTGTCTCATCGCCACTCGAGAAGGTCTGAAACCACTTTTGCGCTGTCCGTTCACTAATTGTACCTTCTCCAAATGCTGCACATATTTTTCTTGCTGCTTCCGCTCCTTTTGTGCCCAACTTGTACTCATACAGTAAACACGCCCTGATTACTGCATTCGACACAGCCATGGTTCACTGCGAATACTTGCTCCCGAACTATCGACTGCGACCTGTTATCTACGTTAGCCGACGTGCCAAGGAATGAGCTTTCCGCCAATCACACATACATGTACCCCTGGCGGCTGAACTGCGTACTACCCCACGAAAACTACGGGCAGTTGTAACAACCGCATGAACTTTCTTGGTTACCTGGTAGTAACAGCAATCTCACTTCAGTACCTAACATTTGGAGTTCAATATGACAATGACATGACATAATATGACACTGTAAGAGGTAATGTTTTCGGTAGAATATAGGTTTTGGATAGGGGGTGCTGAAGAAAATTAAGGGGTGTGTAAGCACCCCTTCGTGCCCCTGCCCGCCAACACCTCCTGGGGAACTCCACTGAAAGTAGGCTATTTATTTTGGAGGGTCAATGCTGGTATAATATATATATATTTGCTTCCTTTATTTTCCACGTATTATTTTTTTCTCAAGAAAAGACATTGGTTGAAGTAGATGTCAGTCATGCCCAGCAGGAGATTCAGAGACATGTTTTGATAGGATGTGAAGCAAGCCTGGAATTGATCTGTGCATAGACAATCTCTGCTGTCATTCTTTTTTTGCCTATTGTGCCGAGAGTAGTGACTTGTGAATGTTCGTTATCTGTGACTGGAAATGGAGTGTTCTGTAGGACTTTTAACTGGAGAGGACTGACATAAATACACTTTTGGTAAGATTACCAAAGCCTTAATTAATCTTAACAAACTTAGTGTAAATTATAAAACACTTCTTAGGTCAAGACTACAGGTGGATGGCTTAGAGACAATATGCAAATACCCTTGAAAATAGTTTTTTATATGGTAGAATATGTTGTGATCTTCAGAAGTACCACTTTACTTTTTCTTTAAGTAAGGGAACTTTTAAAATCAATTTGCATCATATGGTAAGGCAAAAAAGTGTCAAGTAAGCCTTATACCAGCGTATCGTAGGCAAGGTGTTGGGTAGAAGTGACAAGTCTGCTATTATTATTAACATAGCAGGAAGCAGAGAAAGGAATGCTGAATAAGTAATTAGGCAAACGTCAGGTGATTGACTTGATAGGTGGTGATGGAATGTGAGGTGGAATCGAGAGAAAGTGGAGACAGTTGTCGAGTGAGTAAGATGGAGTGAGGATCGCAGATTGAGAGACAAGGGAAGTTGGGGGGCGATTATTGAACAGTGAATTCTGACAGGGAGGTCAGATGTGTAACAATTACCCTTATTGAAGGACAATCTGTGGGAATAATTATCATCCAAACGTGAGGCAAGTGATATCCTTTTTTTAACAATGTCCATATTGGTTCAGTCGTGGAGAGTACAAAATCCATTTATTATACATGTAAATTCTTTTGCCATTCCTTTGAACGAAACCTCTTGCACATCTCACATTTAGGCCAAGTGAGTGATAACCATCTGAAAGATAAATGATGATAGCTACGCCACCCAATAGAAGATTCTGGGTCTCTGGTTCGATCCCAACGCAGTATTAACATTGCGTTACGCCAGTTAAATCAATATGCCTGACATGTTGGAGTAAAATTTTCAAATCTGGAGAAAGTGACTCACTTAAATGCCAGAATGGAAATGATGTATTTGTGCCAACCCAAGAAAAACTAAAGGAAATGCATGAAGTCTGTTCTGTTTTTGATGTATCTTCTGTTTCAAAACTGAGGCTCATTGCAGAAAAACAGTGCTCAAACTATTCACATCATACAAGGAGTGCAAAGGAAACTGGAAAGTTCCTTTTCACAAAGTATTAAAACTGAAGAAAAGGAAGGCAAGTGTGATAATCCTTTGCATGGCCAGTACAATCATATAATGGAAAAGAAAAGAAAAATGTAACTTAGTGAAAAAAAACTGTACTTGTTTACTATCATTCGGACAGATTTTGTACATAGCCCCCACGAACCATTTCCGGTAAGGTTAGGTAGGGTCACGTATAGGTTACAATAGTTAAAAATTGGTTTCGAAAAAAATGTGTAGCCCCACACACCATTCTCACATAGCCTCACGAACCATTGACGTATAGCCCTACAGGTGTCCGAAGGATAGTAAACATTTACCAAGAAAACTAATGTTAAAAAGGTCCGAATCATCAGTTTGATTGCTACCACTTGGTCAAGAAAAAATATATGTGATGAACTGAAGGTTTCTGATAATTTACTTAAGAACTTAGTGAAAGAACAAAGAATTCTGCCTGATTTGACAAAGAGAATCAATAGGAAACTGGAGGTGACAACACCAACTGGTCATGGGTACCTAATAAATCAAACCTTTTGCCATGAGATTTCGCAGATTTTCAATTGTCATACCTTGTAATTTCAATTTCTGGTAAGTCAAGTATTAAAACCTTATGTTACTATATTTTCTGAGGCTTTATTTAACCCAAATTTAAAAAAGAAAAAGAAAAGACTAATTATTCTAAGTATGAGATGTAGTTTAACCTTACTTTGCAACGTCAGAAATTAGGTGACATACGTTACCTCATATTGACCAAAACGAGTTGAATCTAAAAGTTGAGATTTTTACTGTGAGTTAGGTTCATGCAGGGCTTCCTTTGTGCCAAATTTCAGAATTTTTCAAGAGGATCCATCTGAGATATTTAACCCCGAAAACTGTCAAAATTCAATGAACGGCCATGTTTGAGCCCATGCTGTAAAAAAGGGTTACATTTCTGAGCACTGATATTTTATATACAGACACCCTGCAGGCAGGTCTACACATGAAAATAAAATCAAGCCTTAGACTAAACCCCTTCATTGAAAAAAATCGGGCTTAAAAATCCATCTTTTTAACTATTGTTAGAATTTCCACCATAATTTTCGTACTTATGATGCAATTTTAAGCAAAACATACTTGAATATCATAGAAAGTATACTTCATTAGTTACAAAATGAATTTTGTTTCATGTCTCTAGCTCTAATAGTTTTTTAGATATTAAGGTTTCTGAAAAGTGCTACATGATCAAAAAAAGCCATGCGGCATGTTGGAAAAATGGCTGCCCCAGAAGAACTAAAGACAATATATTTTTTTGAACATTGGTTTTGATATCGAAAAACATGTACAAACCTATGTACTAAAAATGATTTTTTTCTAACATGGTCATGCAACCAATTATTTTAAAATTGGTTCATTTGGCATGGAATGACCCCTTCGCCTCATGAGACACACTTGGAAGCTTGAAAACTATTTTTTTTCAACGGCTGGATAGTGTTCAGTACTACCTTGGCATATCAGCACCTACCACTACATAAGATCCCATCCTAAATTCAATTTCCAAAGCTGTAGCATCTTCTTGGTTCAAATACTGACCGGGACTTGTCCTTTCATAGTAACAGCACTTATCTTTATCATTGTAATTGGTCACATGTGGCAGGAAAGTAATTTTAAAGAACATGTGAACATGTGTGTAAAAAAAAAATGCACTTACATTGGGCTCAGTAAAACTATCCAAGTTGTTTGTCTTCATCACTTGCACAACCACTCCTCAAATTCTGCCAAGATTAACAGCTTAGGTGATCAAAAGGTAGACTGCAGTTTTCAACTGAAAATACGGAAGGCATTTTTATTTTTATTCAAGGACTAATTCCTGGCCCAAGTTCACATTGCTTAATTCCGAACTAATCATGGTACACATGCAATTCTCTTCTTAACATGATATTTATACCTTTTAGTGTGTGTGTGTGCTTTCTGAAGTATAGGGATGGAAAAATCGGTACTATTATCGTATGAGGGAAACACCTACGAATTATATATTTCGGACTTCTTTACATTGCTAACGTGTTCTTTTCGAATGTGGAACATTTCCTAAAGTGAAATAATGCATATCAATGTCTATTTCTTACATTTACGAGTACTTACTGTTACTTGTTTCGAATCTGTAACACATTATGGCCGTGATAGCATACTGGTTTAGGGGGCGTTCTGAGTGTGTTTTGTCGATTTATGCAGTGTTGCAACCTCGTCCACCGGAAAATATCTACTTTCGTGCCCAGATCTGAAATTATCCTAATACGTCGCAAACCATTGATGTTAGCCTCACAAACCATTGACGGTAGCCCCACAAACCATTGACGTTAGCCCCAAAAACCATTCATGTTAGCCCCAAAAACCATTTTCCGTAAGGTTAGGGTAGGTTAGGTTACGCAAGCATAGTTTAAAAAAAAAAATTAAAAATACTCGACACGTCATGTTCTAGTGAAAACACGGCGAGGCTGAAACACTGGCTACGGGGTTGCATCATCTTAACACACGGAACATTGCACTCTTGTGCAGAAAGCAAATGGCGGGAGCAGAAACAGCATGTCGGACAGAGATTTTTTTCAGAAAACAACATGCATTCACATTAAAATGGATCAAATCTACATTCAGGAACTTCCACAACGCTAAAGAAAATGATTTCCGTAAGTACTTTCTCCTGTAAATTTGAAGGAATCCGTTTCCCTCATACGATAATGTTACCGAAAAATCATTAACCCAAAAATAAGCAGTAGGTAATTATCTGAAGTACGTGTTAACAAATAGAAATTGAACCACGTAAAAATTGCATGTGTACCACGATTAGTTCGTAATTAAACAATGCAAGCTTGTACCAGCTCCTATTTATGGAAATATGATTGACAGCACTAGTGTATGTAACGAACATCTTGTAATCCATGCGTAGAAAGAAATTGTAATGGATTTTTCCTTTAAAAGCAAAGAAACCCTGGCATATTCGTACTGTACAAGGATCTTGTTATGTAGACTACCAAGAGTTGACTTCCTGTCCGAATCAGTACATGTGTAAGTGTTGATATGCCACAATTTGCATTTTTGGTTTGCTTGATAACAGCTTGCTATAACATAAGTTTGATGGGTAATCCTGCACAATTGGGTTGTATTAATACGCATGCGCGAGATCCATGCATTTCGCGAGGCGGAAGATGTACAACGTTGCCAGATCTCTTTGCAGCGTCTTCGCTGCCATTAGGGGTGTGTAGGGGGCAGCACGCATATTAATGAGCAATTGCACATTCCAATATCTACCGGTATCGTGGGTATTTCTTGTTGCAGATTTTTGCGAGGTGGAAGATCTCCAACGTTGCCAGTTCTCTTCTTTTTGGCATCTTCGCTGTCATTAGGGGTGTGAGGGGAAGATTTTTTTGGGTCGGGACGGGAATTTTTTAAATCCCGATATTCCCTGCATTCGGGATGTGAAAAATTAGTCATTTCCGGAAAGGAAGGGATAGAAATTTCCCGAACAATTTCCGATAATTTTCACACACTTCATTTTAAAACGACCATTTGGCATTTCTCGACTGCTTATAATAACGAAAAGTCGGGAAATATTTTCCCGAATTCGGGATCGGAACGGGAAATTTTTTCCCCGATATCCGGGTCCCAACTTTTCAGGATCCCGCACACAGCATTTACATCATTTGAGGAATGTGCGGGATTCCGAAAAGTCGGGACTGGGATCGCGAATAAAATATCTCTACAATGTCACTATTCGAATTACGTTAATTCTTTCCAGATATCTCAGGGGAGGAAAGTGCCCCCCCCCTGCGGTCACCCATGCATAATGTGGACTTTAATCAATCAACCATGCATGCTAACGGGTAGATATTAGAATGTGCAATTGCTAATTAATGACGCATTAGCTTGGTGAATGCGAAACGAAAATATGCTGGCAGCACCCCTGTTCAATCCCTACGCTTTTGATGGCCAATTGTTCTCCCATTTAAATACATAGGGAATTTGATGCAGAGCGTGATTCTATTACATTCATCTTAACTTTAGAAATTATGTCAGATCATGATAGACGATTAATCAGTGCTGTGACACTAAGAATTTTAATGAGACAATTGTCAACAGAACAGACATCGGAACTCAAAAAAAGCCTTAAATTTTTCACAATTTAAGGCCGTACTAAAGGCAATTTTGTGGTAATTTTTCGCTTACAGATGGCAGCACCGTTTGCCATGGCTACCGAGAGCCATGTTGCCAGATCTCCGCGTAAATATAACCAAGGTAGATACATACAGGTTGGTCGATTAGGGTACTCGATGTGAGATGACGCCATATTGGTTAGAGGTGAGTTAGTGGATTAAAAAATAGTAGTAAATCAGGGAAATTGATAATCATGATATTTTAGTTATATGTTCTTCTTACAGAAATATGCAATATCATTATTGGAAGGTAGTAATAGTCGAAATATTAAAATAAAATCCGTTGTTTTATATTAAGTATTTGTTTTAATATTTAGAACGCAGAGAAGAAAATGCAATAATAAGTGTAGTTAAATATTAATATAAAATCCGTTGTTTTATGTTCAGTATTTATTTTAATATTCAGAACGCAGAGAAGAAAATACAATAATAAGTGTAGTTAATTCAAACACGAAACGGACCAAGTAAGGACAGTAATTGAAATAACTGAAAACATTTTGTGAACGCGTTTGAAGAGAATGCTGCGTTGACTCAGACACGTATCCAAGGGGGCGTTCAGGCGGCTAGAGCCCCCCCCCCCGAAAGTTTTCGGTTTACACTAGATAAAATGAGGCTTTTTGGTTTCTTGTGTGTGTGACGAAAATTTAAGGAGAGAAATAATTATCGAGGCAAGGTAAATTTTTCTACAACCCTGTAATTGATAATAGCACGTGTCCAAGGTGGGGATAAGGTGGGTCGACCCCCTCCCCAAGAAATGTTTCAGTTTACACTAGATAAAATTAGGTTTTTGGTTTCTTTAAAATGCGACAATTTAAGGAGAGATATAATTATCGGGGCAAGATAGAGAATGTTCCATAGCCATTTTATTGATAATAGCACGTATCCAAGGTGGAGATCAGGGGGTCGAGCCCCCGCAGGAAATCTATCAGTTTACACTGGATAAATTAGTTTTTTTGGCTTCTTGAATAATGTGACGATAATTTAAGGAGAGTAATTATCGAGGCAAGACGGAGAATGTTCTATAACCCTTTCATTGACAATATTGCACGCAAACGTTTCTTGCGCTTTCATTGTTGCCGTCGCAGCGAGAGCGATCATTGTGTAAAGATTTGTCATCATTTGGAAGCTGCACAACAAAGCGTGCCACGAGTAGGACTATTCTTTGTATTACTTATTCTTTGGAAAGCGGGAAAGGAAACGTTCTTAAGTAAGAGGTGGAGTCGAACTACTGGTAATATTAATGAAACGTTTTATCTGCGGAACATTCTAGAATATAATGAAGACATAAATACCTGGCTTCAATTTCTCGGTTGATCAGTACAACAGAATCTGTTAGTAATTCGAAAATGAAGAGGACTAGTGACACAATTTCCCGTAAACTACCGAAGTCTACTTCTAGTTCGTGTCCAAAGTTGAAGATATGGACGTCTGTGTAGTGTTGCCCACGGGACGAGACGGGACAGGCTTTTAAAAATTCGAGACGAGACGAGATGGATCATGTGTCCCGAGAACAAACGAATATTTTCGAGACGAGACAGCATTTCACAGCATTTCCACGAGACGAGACAGGCCAAAGTCTCGTCTCGTGGGCAACACTACGTCTGTGGAACTCTAGGAGACTCAGTGTAGTGCTAGTTCGGGGCATGAGCCGAAGAATTGAATTGAATTGATGTTTTAAGTCCACTTTATGCACAGTAAGGCTAATTGGGACTGGACCTACAGTTTAAAGTGGGATCCGAACCACTACGTGCCTCCACCGGGTATCGAACCCGGGACCATGAGCCGAAGAGATCGAAGGTCTAAAGTGAATATTTCAGGAGTACCGGATGTTGGGGCGGTTTATTAAGACATAAATAAGTTGCACAGATCAACTGTAATTTTATTTGTGCCCCAAAAGGACTTTTATTTAAGCCAACTGGGTTCGACACACACTCAAACACTTAACCACTACAAAGGGACAGCCGAAAATTATATGAATGTCGAGAAGAGAAAGCAGGAAGATGTTGCATATGTAGATATTTTAGCGGAATTTTCAGGCTCTGTCAGGACCCGAACCAGGGTCTCTGGCATTGGCGTAGCTACGAGGTGTGCCGGGTGTGCTTAGGCACACCCTAAAGGGCTGCTTTATCAAAGAGAATTAGAGACAGATATTTCAATAAGAGAGAAAATAAGCGGCAGTTTGTAAGGAGTTGAAAATGTCATTACTTGGTACAAACGTGTGCATTATCGCTGATGAAACTAGTGTCTATAGATTTTCGATTTTTTTATGTCATTGGAGAAAGAAGATATTTACTGCATTCTACTCTGTACTGCAGCGCCATTATTCTATACCTGTCACAAGCTGCACGTGTGAGAGAGAGCTTTCTCCAAGCTTACCCAAGTTAAAACTAAATTAAGAGCAACTCAGAAGCAGGATAGATTGGAAGCCCTGTTCTTGCTATTTGTGGAACAGGAAAAAGCTGTCTTTTATATTGATGTAAATGATGTTATTGAGGAGTTTGAGAACATTGTACCTTTTGACAGACGTCTCTTGTTATAGATGACGTGTATTTTAATGTATTTGTTTGTAACATTTATGAACATTTTGTGTGTGTGTAATTTCTATGCAATTTGATTTTTCTATTACATATATTCAGAAATTTTCAACACTGTCATTTAGTGAATTTATATTCCTTTACAAACATCAGTGCAGTTAAAGAGCAAATGATTGTGTTGCAAAATATGTTATTAGAAAGGTACAAGAACTCATTTTTTTTTTCTTTGTGCACACCCAAATATAAAGTTCTAGCTACGCCTATGGTCTCTGGCATGTCGTGCCGTTGCGCTCTACTGGCATACCTAGGATTTTCGAAAAGGGGGGGGGGTACGTATACTTTTTTCGGTAGTCAGTCCTCATTTTGCCATATTTGTCTGCCTTTGACGTTCATTTTTTTTTAGAAATACTGGGCCAAAGGAGGGTTATGACCCCCGTCACGCCACTGGAGATAAATGAGTGAGCATTTTATCATATTGAAGTCGAAACATTAGATGTGTTGGGAACGGAAGGGTTTTCACTGTGCATTAGCCTAATTGTTTCTCGATGCAGCTGTGTTCGAGAAGACTTCCTTTGTTTCGTGCCGATATATTATGACAAGACTGTGGAAGCTGTGTGACGGACAATTTTGAACACTTGCAAGTGCTTAGGCCTGAATATGAACAATTTGGTGGGTTTCAGCTGTTATAAGAGCTGCATACATGGGAAGACAAGACACATTAGTGGTGTTCAGGCTCGAATCAGGGAGAACTATTCGAGAACTATGTGCGTCCAGTTCGCAGCCCACAGTTTGAATCTCACATCGTCAAGTGGATTGTGTGAAGAGACTTGCTTTCGTTCGCTTGCTCCAGCGAAGTTCTTTTCTTGTGTATGTTGCGACCGTTCAAAATATTCTTGGGTAGAACGCAACGCAACGCACCGTGCTTTCATTGTTAAAATGCCATTTGCAATTCCGCACCCTGTATTAGTAAAATGAAATTAAAGATAAAACAAGTTTTCAATTTTTTTAATTATAAACATTGTTGGAAAATGCTTAAAAGTATTAATGTTAATTTTTCCACAAGGCCGTAAATTTCAGTTTCTTAATGTATTATTCTTGCAGAATTCCAATTGATACAAAAAAGTGTTCCATTTTCTCAGGATGATGATAAGACCAAATAATCTTTGCTTATTGTCAATTTTGAATATTCGTCTGATGAAGACCCTGTTAGAGGGTGGAAACGTTGCATTTTTATGTATATTTTTTATACTATAAAAGCTTTCCTTCAACATTTTAATGACATGGAAACAAGGCTTAACAGTGTTACAATGGAAATTAAAGCTCAAATTACTATACTTTAAGCAAATTATTTTTTTGAAAACCTTGAATTGATGATTTAAGTTCTTTTTATGCACAGATAGGCTAATCAGGACTGGACCTACAGTTTAAAGTGGGATCCGATGTTTCCTTCTTCCAACATTTACTGGGATTCGTTATTCTCTAGTAACTTGGTTTAACTTTCACAATTTCGAAGCACTCGCATTGATCATATCGTTAGAAAGCACGGAGTGAAATCTCGGCAACAGTGTTGGCTAAAATCTGCACCACGAACTAAATTGCGACGAAACGCCACTTCAAAAATTTTGATGATAAGCACTACTCTCTGAAGGTACGAAATGTTTGCATTTTTTCACATAGAATTTCAGATGCTTGGGGGAAGAAAATGTGATCTTTGTTTCACCACGAAATCTTCCATACTAGTCATACAATAAAAAATGCACCGGTATTGACAAAACTACCACTTCAGCGCCATCTGTACGCAGAAGTTTGAACATGACGGAGACTTTTCTGTTATTTTCTTATATACCTTCAATTTTAAAAAAATATAAGGCTCACATTTTTTAGTGAATAAAACAATCTTTTATATCGGAAAATTTCTTCCTTACCGAATCTATATTAGTTGTACGATTATATTTTGAAATTTGGGCCTATGCTTTAACATGGCTTTAGAACCCCCTTAAGTGCTTTATTCTTGTGAATCTGGTAAATAATAATACATAATACTTCCACGCGTCTGTATTCTTATTTTTATAGTTGTTATTTCGTAACTAACTTTTTTTAACGTGATATCATACTTTTCCCTCATGACTAGTAAATATGGTTTTCTATTTTATACATGCACATTTATAGAGAAAAGTTATTGCCAAGAATATTGTATATTCTGTTTCATGTCTCGCAATCTCTACCGCTTTCTTATTTACAGGAACTATAATTTTAAAATTGTTGAAACCAAAGAAATATAGGACGAAAATAGGAGGGGAAAGAATTAATATTATAATATCGGATAGGGTACAGTGTCATAGTGTATAATAATAAAAAATATCATGCGCTTACGCACTTAATACATTTTCGTTTCAATTTTGAGAAGTATATATCAGATTCCTACTTCCGCTGTTGAATTAGTATTCGCAACCAGAAAAAGAAAACATTAGGCGTAGTGTAAAAAGTCTAACTTTTTTTATTTTCGACCCATGGCTGCTAGGCAAGGCCCAATTACATCAAAGACCTATGCATATTCTGCAGAGAGAGAGAGAGAGAGAGGGGTAGGTGGTGGAGGAGGGTTATACCATAGAAAATGGTTATACCAGGCTTGATGACATTGGGAAAGACGCGCGGCTTCTTGAGCCCATTGTGCATTGGGAACTCCAACATGGGTGTCCCATCTGGTGCGGTTTTTGTCAAAGGGGAGGTAACTGAAAACTGGTTACAACTAAATACCAATGTTGCCACCCACACATAGGAACAAGTTTTCCGTTTTATGGTAGTGTTTATTGCAACTCGGATAAAAAGGGAGTCCACATAACGAATGCAGCTAAAGGTTATGGTTACAAAAGCTCTTAGTAAAATGTCGATTGATTGATTTGGTTTATTTTACTTCGCATTTCTGCCACTTTTGGCTAATCGCGAAGACGAGAATGAATGATGATATGATGAAATTGATAAAGAGATAACCGTGCCCAGGCCGAGATTCGATCCCGAGACGGCCGGACCCTGGGGTCGAGTTTTTAGCACATCGCGCTGCGACGCCAAGGGTCCCGGGTTCGAATCCCGCTCGGGCTTGGTTGTTTGTGAATGTCCATTCATCAATTTCATCATTTCATCACTCATCCCCATCGAATTTGCCAAGAAGCACAAAACGCGAAGTAAAATAAACTAAATCAATCAATCAATCAATCTGTGCTAACTACTCAGCCACGGAGGTCGGCTTAGTAAACTGCTGTTGCAGACTTATACCTATGCTTGTACGTCGCAGTCTCTTAACTTAGAAATAATAGTTCATGTTTTTATTTAAGCCATTTCTGAGCGTAACTGATACTACAATTGTTCTTATGTACCTTTATACTCAATCAATACTGTGGCGGTAGAAATTCTCTTTCCCGATTTTATACCAGATAATCCTCGAATGCAAAAGGCGATTTAATTAACATTTACATTGTCTGGAGTGACTGGGAAAAAAGTTGAAGAAAAAACCTGCGACTTGTCTGATACTGGTTTCCGGGTTCGAATCCCGGACTGGCATGGGTGCTCTTTGTGAGTGTCCCTTCATCAATTTCACATCTTTATGATTAGACAAATGTGGCAGATGCGAAGTAAAATAAACCAAATCAATCAATCAATCTGTGTAATACTGGTTGGTTACCTTCCTTGATTGAAAGTAAAATTTTAATTCAAGGATATTTCGGGGGTTCAGGCATGATAGCCCTTCTCCATTACCATCAATGCGAGTATACTTTGAATGTGTTGTTAAAAAAAAACTGTGGGCGTTCTTACATCCTCTAACTTTGTCTAATTTTAAATAAAAGCAAGCTAAGGTGTTATCAGGTAGAGTAATTCAAAAATATATCCCCGAATGCGTAATGGCTGAAGCTCTAGTCTTAGTTAACACAAAAATCACGAAATGTTTCCATAAACTTTTAAACGCCAAGTACATAAATCCATGCACAGTCACAACCATTTATTTTAGAATATTTCTGAGAGATGAACAGAAAATAGAGGTCGGATTTTTTCCAGTACTGTCACTTGCACCCCCTCTGTTTTGGCACTCGATCATCGCCACTGGTTGGGGGAAACTACCTTTACCTTAGGTGAATTAAGGGGGTGGGGTTATCGTACCACTTGAAGTACAAATTCATAATAAAATTTGTAGTAACGTAACAGTATTATCTTTTGACATCTAAAATTAATAACACTGGGGAACAGTGAAATTGCGGCACAGTGTTTGAGAGCTAATTTAGGGTGATTTCATGCTGCTGAATAATGATATAATAATAAATTTCCTGAATTGGCTCTAATTTATGAAATAAATGCAACTAAACCAAAATGGCGGAAACATAAGACATACATATAAATGAACTTCCAACAACAATTTAATATTTCTTTTTGTGATTACAATCATTATTAGAAAAATAAATTTATATAGGCGTATGATCATAATAATTAAGAAAATATGTACACAATGAAGTAACAAACTATGTGAAACGTTTTCTATACGATTTCCTGCTGTATTGCTTTTTAGGACAATCCCTCTGTAAGCTCCAACAGTAGTCGGCCATCATGTGGCGATCCCACCGTCCCTGGTACCTTTCTTCCATTATCCTTATATCCTGATGGAACCTTTCTGCCTGTTCTTCACTAAAATCACCAAGGTTCTGAGGGAATCTGTCAATGTGGCTATGTAGAAAATGTATCATCACACTCTTATTACCTCCCAACTTCTCAAACTTTTTCAACATATTTCCACCTATAACGCGGTAGTTTTCTGCTCTGTGATTCCCCAAAAAGTTTTTGACGACGGACACAAAGCTCAGCCAGGCCTCAGATTCGATGTAGGACATGTAAGTTGTAAAATTGGCATCATTTATAAGTGTACGATTTTGTGGTCCGTCAAAGATTCCTGCCTTCAATTTTTTAATACTTAGTCCTGGAAAAGTGTGGCATATATATTTGAAACAATCACCACTTGTATCTAAGGCCTTGACAAACTGTTTTATCAACCCAAGTTTAATATGCAGTGGGGGGAAGGATGATTTTGTCCCTATCTATCAGCGGTTCATGAATGACATTAGCTTTTCCCACTGTAATATTTTCCCTTGAGGACCAAAATTTTATCGTCCAATGCTTTTCTCTGGCACGACTATCCCACACGCATAGCAAACAGGGATGTTTTGTGTACCCACTTTGCTGTCCTAGTAAAAAAATCACCATCTTCAAATCCACACACACGAGCCACTTATGTTCAGTATATTCATTTTTTTCTAAAACCATTTTTATGATTTGGTATTCTTCCTTAAGCTTTGTTGAGTGTCCGATAGGAACTGAACGATGTTTATTACCATTGTGTAGTAAAACACATTTCAAACTTCTTTTAGAACTGTCCAGAAATAAACGCCAATCCTCTGGGTGATATGTTGATAGACCTAACAGCAGCAAAAGCTCAGGAATATTGTTACAATACACAAGATCATTGTCTTCGCTAAAGTAAGGAAGAATAATGTGTTCTCTAGTTCTATATGATGTTACAGTAACACCAGGCTGAAGACAATGTTTTTCTCTTAGTCGCGATGCTAGAATCTCAGATGATTTTTTTGACAAATGTAGGTCACGAATCAAATCATTCAGTTCGCTTTGGGAGAATGCTTGCGGTGTAGAACTACATCCTTCAAAATCACTTTCGTTTTTATTGTCACTAGCACTTTCATCTGATATCTCAACGTCATCGTCGATATTTTGCGAAAAGATACATACTGGTAAAGGTAAATTTTCACTGTGCAGTATTGACGGCTTTGCTGACTCTACATTAGGGTACACCCAGTTACGCTTTTTGAATCTATTCATGCCTTTAACATTTACAGCACAAAAATAGCAATCATTAACATGATTTTTTGGTTCACTCCATGTCATGGGCACTCCAAATTTGGGTCCACCTTGGCCTCAATAACGAAGTGATTCCAAACAAGTTTCGCAAACTATATGTTGGACCCATTTTTTATTCTGTTGTCCCAGATTTTTGGCAAAAAAAGCCTGATACAAATCTCTCACTACATCCGTGATATTTCTTCTCTGTGATGGTAGACAATAGGCTATATTCCACATATATAGCAAAAAACATTAGGGTTATTGAAACACATACTACGTGAGGAACTCATATTTCCAATGTATTCACATTAAACGCATTTCGCTTAGTTATACTACAAAATTCAACATTAAGAGATATATTGCCTAGCAATGCTTCATAAGTTGGCTAGCAACAATTTACAAATAAATAAATAAGTTTCTTAATGGGAATTTCAGCCAATTATCAAATTTTGATATTACCGAGAAAAGTGTGGAGTAATTTTACCTCCTACATTTTCCATGGTGTGTTTATTTTTGTAACTGGAGTCAATTCAACTGAATCAATCATACAATTGGCAATCACAGCTGTTTTGTGTGCTGAAACTGTTATTAAACTTTATGCCACAAAATAAAATCTTTTTTTTGTTCCCCAGTGTAATTAACGTTCAATAATGATAGTGGGAAGCTTTTCCCACTCAACCCCCCCCCCACCAGAACGTTGATAATACGCTATTATTAGTTCTTCTGATTTTTAAGCAGATCTCCTGATTTTTCAGGGGACGATCTCCCGATTTTTGAAAATATGACCTGGCAACGCTGAGAACAACAAGTTGAAAAATTCGAAGAAATTAGAAAGGCAATCTCGGAGAGGAATATTTCGGCATTATGGGGAGTTCTACGCACATTGAGGGGTCAGAAAAACAACTGGGTGCATATTGAGCCACATATTTGGGAATCTCACTGTCGTTCTTTACTTGGAGGGGAGGGGGAGACATCTCGAACAGAAATTGCACGGGAACGTTACTTCCTAGGGGACTACATACCGATACTTGATGAGGATATACGAGTGGATGAGCTAAGAATGGCGATTGGGAAATTGAAAAAAGGGAAAGCGGCTGGATTGGATAATATCGGAACGGACTTCTTTAAAGCAATTGGGGAAGACATTAATATGTTAGAAAATATCCGTAGACTACTAGATAAGATTTTCAAAGAGGGACATTTCCCGAAGGACTGGGCCACATCAATAATTTGCCCTATATATAAAGGCAAGGGGGATAGGAGCGACGCGGGCAATTTTAGGGGTATCTCTTTGCTTCCAATATGGAGCAAAATATATACGCATATTTTAAACCGTAGAATACAAAAGTGGTCAGAAATATTTGATAAAATTTCCCCTTTACAAGCAGGATTCAGGAAAGGGCATAGTACCCTAGATAATATATTCATATTGCACACATTAGTACTTGAGCGAATTAAAGAGAAACGAAAAAAGTTGTACGCGTGCTTCATTGATTACGAGAAGGCGTTTGACAAAGTTCACAGGGGTATTTTGTGGGGGAAACTGCAAGAAAAAGGAATGTCGGCGCGCATGATAAGGGCGCTACAAGCTATTTATGAAAACGTACAATTTTGTGTGAGATGCGATGGCCACAGAGTATCATCATTACAACCCTCGCATTCCGGGTTAAAACAAGGATGTATCCTGTCGCCAATTTTATTCTCCCTCTTCATTGATTGGGTGGCGAACGAAGTATCATGGGAGCAGGGCGCAACCCCATCTATAGGGGAGCAAGAGATACCTGTACTCTTGTATGCGGACGATATAGTCATCATGTCGGAGACAATAGAGGGGCTACAAAGGGGACTAAATAGCATATACGAGGGGTGCCAAAAATACAAAATGACAGTTAACATTAAAAAAACTAAAATCATGGCTTTCAAAAATGGGTATACTTTCAGCAAACAAGAAAAATGGAATTACGGGGGGGAAGTAATTGAGCCTGTCAAGCGTTTCACGTACTTAGGAGTAACATTATCTATGACTGGAAGTTGGACGCAACATATACAGACACGAAAAAGCAAAGCAAAGCTCGCAATAGACCAAGTAATACGTACCATAAGTAAAGTACCGCAAATGCCGTTCTCAGTGATTCAGGGTTTGTACAAGTCAATAATAACAGGAACTTTGAACTATGGGGTTGAACTGTGGGGGACAAGAGGAGGGAGCACAGTCGCAAGCATTCAAACAGAATACTACAAAAAAGTGTTGTGTGTAAGTAGAAGTACTGCCAATTGTGGGGTACTTAAAGAATTAGGTCTAAGCAAAGAGACAGTACAAGCTAGGATGAGAACTTTAAAGTATTGGCTTCAGCTAGCAAGGGAGGGTAACACGACACTTAAGGGTCAATGTCTGATAATGCAAGTAAGAGAAGAAAATACACGGAACTGGGCGAGGGATATAAAAAACATGTTGAACTCTATTGGGATGGGGTGGGTTTGGGAAGCAGGAGGGAGGGTAGATACATCAGTTGAAAATCAAATTAGAGGGAGACTTATGGACATAGACAGACAAGAAATACTAGCCGACTGTCAGACGAAGACTTCACTAAGAGATCATTTGAAATCAAGGGATTGGGGGAAAGCAAGATACATAAACTTGGTAGGCAAAAAAGAAAGGGGAGGGATAGCATGGTTCAGACTGGGGGGTTGGAAACAAGTAAAAATTAAGAATGAAGCAGGGGAAACTATATGCTCTTTGTGCGGGGAGGGAGAGACGGGCGAGCATCTGCTCTCTGCCTGCCCCTCTACGCGTGATTTACGAGACAAGTGGGTTGAGATCGTAACAGAGAGGGAAATAATGGAAGTGGTAGAAGACAGAAGAGGAATCATAAGTGAGATAGTGCAACGAGTGGGGAGATATTTGTGGGAAGTGAGGGAGCGACGAGGAAAGGCGTTAGCGGACAGCGATAAGAACGAAGAAACCGCACAAAGTGAACCGAGCGTGTAATACGTGTACTGTGGGTCTAGCAGTGTGCAATGTATATGTGTTTTGTTTTGTTCTGTTCTGTTTTGTTTTTCACATTATTCAACAAAGAAATTCAAATTCAAGTAAGTCTCCAGACAGGAGGCCGAATGAACCGGACACACAACTTTATTTGCATGTGCAATATTTCGATTGTTAAAATATACTAATTATGTTTAATTTTTTCTTTTGTATCTGATCAACTGCTAAGAGTTATTTGTATACTAACGTAAAGAAGGTACAATATTAATACATGACTTTGAGGGAAGAGAAAGTGTGTGTAATGTAAAATTAATGTAGTGCGTACAGCGTACAGCTCGCACAAGGAAAATGTAAATAAATACAAAAAAACAAGCGAGACGTGCACCTTCGGTTTGAAGAGTTTGCTGTGAGCAAGATTTCTGCACACCAAAGTTACAGGCGACAAGCGACACGAGTCGTTTGGAAGCGAATTTTCAGTAGTCAATGAAACCTTTCGAACAGAAGACACACGAAAAGCTGCACGTGTCTCTTGTAGCCTCGGTCCGTTGTTCACGGATGCGGGGTGAATGTTTTCCTTCCGACTGAAGAAGATTGTGTCGCTTGTCGCTTAGGTGTGAATTATACGTGTCACTTGTCGCTTCGGTGTGAATTTCCACAAGATAGCTTTCAGGTTGAAGCGACAGGCGACAAGCGACACAGGGTTTTCACACCAAAGCAACAAGCGACAAGCTCCTTTAGGGAGATTTCAGACCGGAGCGATAAGCGACACGCGACACATGTTGCTTTGGAACGAGACAATCAACAGCAACGTTTCACAGCGTAGGAGCATGGCAGGCAGCACAAATCTGCATTCGATTGGTGAAATCCTGAAGCGACACGTGTTACGGGTCGCGTGTCGCTTCGATGTGAAATCTCCCTTAGTCTATAAGCAAGCTTTCGCTGTGAATTCACTACCAACAGACAGAGGCGACACAATGCAAGCTATTAAAAAACTGCCCAGTCCGAACGCCACGCAAGCGACAAAGCAACGCTTGCCGGTCTAGTCGCTTCCGTTCGGAAGGTTGCATTTATTACTGTGGGTTCATTTCCAAGCGACACTTGTTGCTGTCGCATGTCGCTTATTACTCCTATGACTTCAGGCAAATTTTATGTTCGTTACGTCAAAGCAGAGTATCTAATTGCACTAGATTTTTAGAGCCGCGGTGGTGTAGTTGTTAGGGCGTCTGACTGCCGGCGGGAGACCCGGGTTCGAACCCCGGAGTGGGTGAATAAAGGTCGGAATTATTCCGCATTGTCCCCGCATAAAGTAGCTCCGGGGCTCAACAGCCTCATATCAATGGGTGCATGTGGGCAATCCTGGAGGGCAAAAGCGGCCGGAGTGTGATGGTGATCACTTCGCCTCCAAAATGACCTTTCCCCCACATCCCGTAAATATGCCTTCATGGCACTGTGTTATATGCACTTGGAACTTTACCTTTACCTAGGTTTTCAGTGCGAAATCTTTGAAGTTTGCAACCAGCACTCGAGGCTGCTGTGGATTTTGAGAAGAGGGTCACAAATGAAAGAAGGGTCTGTTTGGGCGAGAAATTTTATGACGATTGTCGCCAGTATGGCTGGAACAGGGCCGTAGGAAACAATGGCAGTGACTACCTCCGGATCGTTTTGCGCAAGGATGAATGGAAGAGAGCTCTTGGGGTAGCAGATAGTTGCCAGATTTAAGGTATTCTGAGGAAATTTCAGTAGGAAGATACAGAGACACGAGGCTAAAGTCTGGGCAAATTCGTTCCGGACAACGTGCGACGAATTAGGATTTTTCGAGGGGGAATTTTACAGATCTCTATTCCTGTAATAGAAGCTGTTTTGGGTTTCCAAGGAAAATGCTTTATTCCGAATAAATAAATATTTGCAATTGATTAGTTGTTTTGTTTATATTTTTTCGAGACTTTTCAGGAGACGTCTCGTCCCGTCTAGTATCTCGTCTCGAAAACGAGACGAGACAGGTAGTCAGTCTCGTCCCGTCTCGAATTTTAAAAAGCCGTCCCGTCTCGTGGGCAACACTACAGAAATAAATGCATTTTTTAAAAAACCGAAGCGACACGACAAACTACACGTGTCGCTTGTTGCTCGCGTGTCACTTGGATACAGTCGCTTTTCCAACATCATGCGTAGTGTCGCTTCGTTGTGTTGTTTGCTCAACTGCGGTAAATATTTTGCTTTGGGAAGAATTTACACCGAAGCGACAGGCGGCACGTGTCGCTTGGGTACGAACCAATCAACAGCAACGTTTCACACTGTAAAGGCGTGACAGGTCGCACAAAGCCTGCCTTCGATTGGTGAAATCCTTAAGCTACACATGCCGCGTGTCGCTTCGGTGTAAAATCTCCCTAAAAGCAAGTATTCACCGCGCATGCGCTACAAACAGACCCAGGTGAGACGATATATGTTATTGGGAAAACGGACCAGTCTGAGTGACACATGGAAGCTTGCCGTGTCGTTTCCGATCGAAAAGTTGCATTGATTTCTGAGGGTTTGCTTCCAAGCGGCATGTGTTTGTCGCTTCGGTATGAATAGATACAATTTCATATCGAAACAACAAGTGATAAGTACCGCTTTGAGGATTTCACCAATGCAAGCTTCTGCGGCGTATCTTGCCGCTGAGGCAGGCTGGTGTAAACGTTGCCAGGATCGTCCCCACGTCGCGTCTACATTCGATCTTAAAACACCATTATTAGAGGCGACAAGCGTCACAGGCCACTTCGGTCTGAATAAAAAAAATGACCATGCATGTGCCACAAACAGACCAAGGCGACCCGATGGACTGTTGTTAAGAAAATGGCCCAGTTCGAGCGACACGTGCAGTTTGGCGTGTCACTTCAGTCCGGAAGGTCTCATTTATCTATGATATTTGGTTTCCAAGCGACACGTGTCTCTTTTTTCATGTCTGAAGTCTCTTTGTTGGTTACGAATTTACAATCCACATAGTTCGGAACATGTATAAACATTCGCAATAGTTATCTTTAGGAAACTTGCGAACGATTTTTGCTATTCCAATATGTGGTAATTTTTTAATTTATAATTTTATACATACCGTTAATAATAATATTACTAAAAACATCACAACAGAAATGCGTGTATAATAAAGGTAAATATGTTTTGTAAGCATGTTTATCTGGGAAACGTAATCTTCTTGGACCTCTAAATTCCTTTTAAAAAAAAAGTTCTTGCAACGTCTGTTGTTGCATCCGAAAGCTCCGCAGAGAGGCATAGCTTCTTATTTATTGTTTACTCTCAGTATCATTGAAATGTGCAGATATTAAGCCGCGTCCACATAGGCGTAACAGAATACCGTTCCGTAACCGCATAACGCATCAAGGTTGATACGGGGCAAGGCAATGCACGCGCCGATGTTATGGCATGAATGTTTTTCAATCCGCACCGGAGTCCGTAACTGCAACATTCTCGAGTTTCACCAGTTGAGTGTGTACGAACATGGAAGTCGCTGCAGCGTACATTTACATGCATTACGCATTGAAAAGGAAAGGAAAACAGATATGTTGGTGGGGGACACAATTATACAAACGTAGAACTAAATATGGAGGTTCAAGGTTTTTGCCCCCCCCCCCCCCCAATCAGGGGTCAGCGCACGCCTATGTTCGGCATCCTCGGCCGACTCCCGCAGCCCCCTAGCTATGTATCTGAACTTGACGAGACTGAGAAAAGCAGGTATTGCGAGCGAAGCGAGCAAGAAAATTTTACGAAATGTATTCTTATTTGCATAAAATTTGAAATCGAAGGGGACAATTGTTCCTCTGTGCCTCCCCCTGTAGGTGCCTTTGACCATCAATAATTGCCCCCTTCCTATTTGCCCTTATAAGGGCGCACATAATATCACGGGGCGCCAAGGCATTGTCTCTTTAAAAACATTTTTTTCATTAGATCATTTGGAGTTCATGGCCGCCGCCCTCTAGCTACGGATCTGAACTTGACGAAACTGAGAAACGACATTGGGAGCTATGCGAGCAAGAAAAATGTTACGAAATTTATCTTTACTTGCATAAAATTTGAAAACGAGGGGGGGGTAATTGCTCACCTGTGCCCCCTGCAGGTGTCTTTGACCGTCAATGTTTGCCCCCTAGAATTGACTTCCGTCGAAGGTTGGGGGAGGAGCAATGCCCCCTGTGGTCCCGCCACTGTTCTTGGGTGTCTCTCTTCGACTGTCACGGAATGAGTGTTACACGTCTCTGTTCTATGCACGTCCAGACTTGCTGCAACTTAAACGAACTCAGTGGCGCAGGAACGATGGGGGGGGGGGTTACATTGTATCCCCCTAAATTTTTCAAGGGGGTACATTGTACCCCCTAAATCCGTAAATCTAATTGTACCCACTGTAAACCCTTATATAATTTGACGGACGCAAGGTGCTACTGTTAAAATAACCTATTTTCAATTAGCTCAATAAAAGAAGTTTAAATTGTTTATAACTTATAACCATTATCTTCCTTACCACAGAAATTCAAACCACTGTAAACTTATTTTACTACATTGTGCTTGCTATGATTTAGTTCATTGACCTGTGTTCTTGGAAACTTCTTTAAGGAGATGAAAATTGTTTAAAATGTGTGTGGAACAGTGGAATCAGGTAAAGTTTAGCCTACTCTCAGAAAATCACTCTGCAGGCGAATGCTCTTTTGCTTAAGGGGAGTACACTTTTCTCAAGAAACGGTCGCGTCTATTCGAAGATAAGATATAAATCTTAGTCAGAACTCAGAAGAATATATGACTGACCTCCTTTTCTTTTGAATTTTTCAAATGGAATTTTCCGAAATGAAATACACAAACGAGACTAGAGACGACTGACCAACTTGGGGGGGGGGGGTACAATCTACTCCTGTACCTCACTCATAATTTTCATAACTTTGTAAGAGGGTATTTGGAAAACTATACTTAAACCTATATACCTCGTATTAAGAGATTTGTTGAAAATACAGATGTTACTAAGACAAGAAAAATCTGTTTTTTTCTCAAATTTCAAGACGAGAATGAAATAAATCTCTGCTAAATCAAAGCAATACGGTACTTGATGTAAGAGACGATCTCGTTGGAAACTCTGGTTATCATGTTTGAAGAAATTGCTTAAAATAAATTTAAAATGGTATATCTTTTTCAGACATACCAAGTGTATATCAATATATTTTTGAAATTAGCTGTGTATTTTATTTATTGTAATTGCAAAGTAAATCCAGTAGTGACAATTGTAAGCCTGTGCTGCCCGTTTTAATCTATTCAGGATAAAATTCCATGTTTCGATGGTTCGCAGTGTCGAAACAAGATGTAAAGCAGAAAAACGTTATGAACTAAAGTTTTTGCTTTAATGAGATATTGCAGGTTGTGGGAGTGGTGACACAATGTACATGTTGGTTATACTAAACATTTCGTGGGACAGGACGAGACACCTCGCCTTGTATTTAAGGGGTCCCACACGCACACACACAGTGCTTTGGATTCCACTTTAAACTGTAGATCCAGTCCCGATTAGCCTATCTGAGCATGAAGTGAATCTAGAAAAAGTTTTAATAACTTCTGATCTGAAACCGAGACAAGAATAAGCACAAACAAGAACGACCTCGCCACACAGGAGACGAAATGAGGCTGTGACAATTCTCGACTCGTCTCATCGCGATATCATTCCCATGTACATTGAAATGCTTCCTACACATTAAAACGGTGCGATTTGTGATTTTATCAGATGGAGGAGGACTTATTTTTACCTATGTATTAGGTATACTGAGAATTAGACACTAATTGCTTAAAATCTAATTTGATATACAATGAAACACAAACACAACGCCATTTTAAGTTAAACCCTAAAGTCATACTGTAAGAAAATCAGATGAATGTACGAGAGAAATTGAATCACTGCAGGTTCTATGGTTTGACAGTTGGACTGTCAAAGGCACTGTGATGCTTAGACTTGATCCAACTTCTTGCAAATTTTTCTGCATGAAAACAATGCACTGGGGGTCTATTTATTGAAAGGAAAAGTAGATTTGAAACTTCTAAATGATTTCTCTAATCAGTTAAGTTAGGTTTATTGCATTGAACCCGCTTTCACATTCAGTTGATTTTGGATTCGATTCACAAGGTCTTTGAGTGAGATGGGAATATTTGATTGATTGATTTGGTTTATTTTACTTCGCATTTCTGCTACTTTTGGCTAATTACGAAGATGAGGATGAGTGATGATTATGATGAAATTGATGATGAGACACTCACAAATAACACCCATGTCCAGGCCGGGATTCAAACCCGGAACCTCTGTCATTGTAGCGCGCACTGCTAACCACTCCGCCACGGAGGACGAAGAATTGGCATGTCACCCTAAAACATACGCATGTACGTACATTCTACATTTAATACCACTACATGTGAAAAGAAACCTTGGCTGGCTCTTCATATTGTCCACCAAAGATTGAAATGAAATAAACTTTCGAGCGAATGGTTTTCCTTGCTTGCTCTGAGATCTGAAGGATTTCGGTTTTGTATGTGTAATAATAGTACTTTCAGTGCTTGAACAGCCTCATTAGGTACAGCTAATTATATTACAAATAAATGCTTTGCCATGAATTTTTTAATGATATTTTTATATGTAGACACGGGACATTAAAATGATCTGAACTGAAGTGGAACTTTATAAGTATGATATATTCAATAATATGGTTTCTATATCCAGTAAGTGGGAGATGATTATTCCTGATTGGAATGGCTCAAGATAGGGGTGGGGGCAGGAATCTTCCTCACACCCTTTAAATCGCAACCTGCATTAAAATGAATAGACGTATCTTTATTTTCACATTTCGAACTCCTGATTTTCCGTTCCATTAAATTCAAAATGAGCCCAGAACAAGGTTCAGAGCTTTATATGTTTCGGAATTATTATCTGATCTTAAATTATCATAAATTCTAAGAAAAACAAAGAAATAAAAATTATTTGTTCAAATTTAGCATTAAATAACAGGAATTTCGTGCGTGCTGTTCTAAAATGGAATATTCCCCATGCCTTAACATTATACAGGAATGGAAACCTGTGAAGTAATATATATATATATATATATATATATATATATATATATATATATATATATATATATATATATAGGGGAGTAGGGGAGGCTGAATTTTGTACCCCCCAAATGAAAAACGTTCCTGCGCCACTGATACGAGCTGAACCCTTTGTTGCGACGTGGAAAAACCGACAAGTCATGGAATGGAGCGAACCCCGACTCTTAACATAATTGTTTCGGGCTCAGGTTGCGCGTGCAAGATTCGCAATACCGTCCAAATCCCTACTTCCACCAATGCTTCAGCTGTGTAACTGTGACACATCCCAAGATGACGAAATTTACCTCACCCCCTTCCCCTCGAGCAGAAAACATGCTTAGGCTCTCTCTATTCCTTCTATACTCTTAAGTTTGCAGGGCTGGAAATCGCACGTCGACGTTCTGTTTCACGTTCTGGACTAAGCGGTTCTTTCTAGTTTGCTAGTTTGCTAGTCATTGATTGTTGTTGCCGTTTCGGTTCGTTACTTCACATTTCGAGCAGTGTACGTTCGGCGCGATATTTAGTGTAAATTAAGTAAATTTTATAAGTTTCATTCAGTTCAGTTTGTGTGTATTAAAATGGCTGGCAGAAGAGCCGTTCCTGCACCGACTTCCATAGTAAATCCTTTAGAGATATTGGGGAATGACGTGATCAGGAACGAAATGGTTACCTGGGATGATCTGGCTTTCCGAACATCTTTGGAAACCATCATCTGGCTGACAAAAAGACGTCTGTTGCACAATTCGTATTTGTGCCAGAACTGCCAAATACAGATGTCATTTATTCAGCGAGCTGAGCGAGCTGATGGTTATCGCTGGATGTGTAAGCAGTGTCGCAGTGCTGCTAGTATCAGGAATGACTCTTTTTTTAGTCGAAGTAACCTGACACTAAAGCAGATCATTAAAATAATGTACGGATGGTCCAGAGACTACCCCCAGCGTGACATTGCGTATGAGGCTCGGCTTGGAGTTCATTCCGAACACACTATTGTGGACTGGTGTTCTTTTTGCCGAGATATTTGCGAACAATATTTGACAGACAATCCCACAGTGATTGGTGGGCTGAATGAAGATGGTGAGTCAAAAGTGGTGGAGATCGACGAAAGCAAGTTCTTTCACAGAAAGTACCATAGAGGTCAATGGCGAGAGGGGCACTGGGTCTTCGGAGGTGTTGAAAGAGGTACCGGAAAATGTTTTATGGTTGAGGTTCCGGACAGGACAGCAGAAACCTTATCCAACATAATTGAAAGGTGAGTAAGGTTCAACTTTTGAAATAATGCCTTTGTCTGAAGTTTCTAATAACCTACATGGTGTGTTTTCCTTATGCATGTGCATCTAATTGGAGCATATATTTTTGCTTAGGACACAATTTTTTTATTACAAAATTCCAGTAATATTGTACAATAGGGGCGTAAGAATGCGCATGTGCGAGATACACGCGTTTCGCGAGGCGGAAGACCTACAACGTTGACAGTTCTCTTTTTTAGAGTCTATTATCTAAATACGTTTGCAGGGCTCATGACCTAATGTAACCTAACCTAACTTCCGCCTCGCAACACGCGTGTATCTTGCGCATGTGCATTCTTACGGCCCTATTGTACAGTGGCTCTCAAAAGTTTTAGGACAACGACATTTTATAATAGGCAACCCAACTTACAAAGGCGTTGGTGGGTTGCGTGTAGAGTTAGGCTTAATTTCAGGGTTGCCACATGAAGAAAAGATATGTATGAAATACGCAAAAGGAATAAAACCAAGTATTATGTGCATAAAAATATTTAAAATATCAGTATTATATTGCAAGTGACAAAATACTTTCTGAAATAACGAGAATCGATGAGTCTACACGAATGGAAATAGAGGAGACAGGAAGCGAAAGGAGAAGAGGAAAATTAGAGGAGGGAAGTAATGAGAGCATAGGGGAGTGGAGAAGAGTGGGATGGAGAAAAAAGACGAGAAGAGGAGGGGAGACGATATGAGATAGAAACAGGGGTGAGAAGAAGGAGAGAAGAACATAAGAGATCAAAATTTTCAAATAACTCTGTACTTCTAGAATTACTTTATTGTATTTGAAAGTTAACTGTGAATTTCTTTCTTTGTAATAGTATTAATGTGCCTGTGGATATTTTATTTATAATTTTATAACGGCGCTACGCGAGGTTAGGCCTACGTGAATATCTACGAAATACTTCGTTTAAACTTGCAATTTATTAAATCGCCATTTTCATGTCTTCATATGAATTTCAAACCACTAGATTTTTGGCAAGGGAATTGTGTCATCCTGTTTCCAGTCAAGTGTTCCTGTAGCAAACATTTAAAACTCTATATGGAATTTTCAGTACAAGATAAGTTTCTTTATTTGATACATGTATGCGAATTACACTACGTCTCGGTTATCTATGTAGCAGGCAATTGAAAACAAGTGACTGCGCAAGTACTGACGCGAGACGGCCCCACCAATGAACACGTGAGAAGATCGGGATTGCGTGGAAGGAGCAAAGAGACTGCAGTTTCCAGCAGTACTAGAAAATCTTTCTTTCGGAAATACTTTTGTCATTTGCGATATAATGCTGATATATTTTATAGTTTTATACAATAATACTTGGTTTTATTCCTTTCACGTTTTTTCATAAATATCTATTGTGCATGTGGCAACCCTGAAATTGAGCCTAGCTCTACAGCTCTACAGGCAACCCACCAACACCTTGTGAAAGTTGGGTTGTCTATTATACAATGTCGTTTTCCTAAAACTTTTGAGAGCCACTGTACATGATTACAGAAAAGGGTAAAATTCATAATTGAGTTTTATTTTATTCATTATTTTCAAATATTTAACACTACGACGGGAGGAGTCACTTTTCTCCTTTAATAACTCTCTCGTTTTTCTGATAATTTTCTTGAAATTTTGTGACTTTTCGTAATTTTTTGCTCTTGTATCTAGAAAGTACAATTTATTTCAGTGAAATTTCACGTTATACCCCTAGAACAGCGGGAGGGGTCAATTTGACCCCTATAAAGTTTAATTTATGCATACTGAAATATCGGCGTTACGTAGGTTGCGTTTATAGCATGTTGACATTTAGGTGTATTGAGAAAGGGTCACTAATTACACCCCGCACGATCCTTTGTGATCATACCACAATATTTAGAGTAGCTTTTATGATGAACATAAATAATAATAATAAAAATAGAAAAAATCGCTAATGATGATAATATTAATAATAATATTATAAATAACATTACATTTTTAATACGATTTTATTATTATTATTACTATTATTATTATTATTATTATTATTATTATTATTATTAGTTCCCATGAGCCGGCCACCGTGACGGAGTGGTGGTTAGCACATCGCGCTACGACGCCAGGGGCCCCCTCCCAGGTTCGAATCCCTGAATGGGTGTTTGTGAGAGTCGATTCATCAATTTAATCATATCATCATCACTAATCCCATCTTCGTAATTAGCCAAAAGTGGCAGAAAAGTTAAGTAAAATTAACTAAATCAAATAAAATCAAAGTAGTTCACATGTCCATTCATTTGTGGTTGGCGTTCCGGCTATTGAATGAATTAGTTTTGTATGGACATTGTCTGTGGAAATAAGTGCATGATGATAACAATAATACGTTATATTTTTATCACCTGGAACTAACAACCTTTTCGTTTATCTCGTCGTCGCCTTGTTATCATGTGGTCTCGAATTCGATACCCGGTGTAGGCACATAGTGGTTCGGATCCCACTTTAAACTGTAGGTCCAGTCCCGATTAGTCTATGTGTGCACAAATTGGACTTCAAACAACAAATCAATCAATCTTTTTGTTAATTTATAAATTTCTCATTTCATTATTTATTTATTTACATTAATTTTCTAAGTAGAACACATATCTCTGATAAAAATAATGAAGGTAGATAATGAATGTGTTTTGTTACGTATTCTTTCACCATCTCTTTACTGTTCATATAGGTAAGGTAAAGTTCCCATTCCACATTACACCGTGCCCTTAACCACACATATTCGATCCCATCACGCTCCCGCTGACTTAGCCCACCCCAAGGGTTGTCCCCAAGAACCCAATTATTTGAGGCTGGATGAACCCCAAAGTCGCTTCATGCAGGGACAAAGCCGGAAAATTTCCGACCTTAGATCACACACATAAGGGATCGAACTCTGTCTCGTAGCAGTCAGACGCCCTCCCGGCCTCTATTCACATAGCTAATCCATAATTATTTCTACCACTTTTGGTTAATCGCAACGATGAGTGATAATTGGATGAAATTGGTGAAGAACAAGCATGTCCAGGCCAAGACACGGGAACTTCGGTGGTGAGATCGAAAGTCGACCATTTAACGCTTTTGGTCTTATAGTATTATTGGCAGATATTGTAATATCAAGACAATTTTGCGAGTATTATTACATGTGATATAATTGAGCAGCGTCCAAGAACTCTTCCCGAAATATATTTCTATCTATGCCATGCCCCAGAAATAAAGTAATAATAATAATAATAATAATAATAAATTTTCTTTATTCAGCGGGCGAGGTTCAGCCAAGGGCTGCTCTGCCACCTAACCCTTGTCAATATGATAATACATATGAGATGATATAAACTTATGGAGCAGTAAGCTAAACGTAATAAAAAAATAACATACAAAAAAATTAAGAAAAAATACATAGGAATTAGTTGCATACAAAAAAAGTGTAACTAGAAATACAAAAGACAATAGTAATAATAATACAATAATACAATTCCTTATAGTGAGTAAACGATATAATGAGTCAAAAATTAGTTGTAACTATTGGAAAATATTGACAACTCATCGTTGTTTTCAAATGAGTTTTTCAAGGCAGAGGGAAAGCTTGCGTCCGCGATGACGTCACAAATTTACAATCCAAGCCTCTCGCGAAAAAGAGGCTGTTAAGAACAGACCTCTTCAAGGGGGGTAGGAGAAAGTCTTCATGGACATTGGCATCAAGTAGCAGTTTCCCGTAGTGAAATGTTGCGTATTCTGGAGTATTCAGTTGTTGACGATTATCATTTTTATTTGATATCAAAATATATCATAAACCCACCTAAACACTGTGATTATAATACCTAAAGCGCAGAAAATAATACAAAATAAAAATATGTTCCCATTGTAAAATAATTATAATTTTAAATGCATTCCTTATGAGGGGTCAAAATGGTCCCTTTCCGCTGTTCTACGGGCTATCAAATCCTTCGCCGTTCTAGTGTTAAAAACATTTTATACCTCTTTCAGGTTTATACTACCTGGCACTATCATTGTGTCAGATGCCTGGAGAGCCTACAACCGTATAAACGAAATTGGAGGCGGCGTCTACGAACATCAGGTTGTGGTCCACCAAGAAAACTTTGTAGACCCCAATGATGCACAGGTCCATACACAAAATGTTGAGAACATGTGGATGAGAGCAAAAAGGAAAATTAGACGCCAGTTTGGTACATCTGAAGCCCTGTTTCCCTCATACTTGCATGAATTCATCTGGAGAAACCAGTTCCCCCACACTACCATTTTCAGTGAATTTTTAATATGTGTTAGTAATCAGTACCCAGTGTAACGCAGGGGGTGCTCGTTGCTATGTGAAGTACGTATGCATTACGTCATCTGGGAGGATCGGGTTTGACCAAGACCATCTTGAGAGAAGGTAATGGTTTGACGGTGCTCGTTGCTATGTGCAGTAAGTTTGGTGTGGGGTACATTTAGCTACTAACACGTCGCAAAAATCGGAACAAGCAGGTTGTTGATTATGTAGCGTTCAATTTATTTTTATTGTATTTTTGTACTTGTAGACTGCAATCATGTCTAATTGTGCTGTAGCACGCTATGAAAACTATAACCAGAAAACTAAAGGAACTGACATAAAATATCATAGATTTCCAGTCGATAATTGCATAAGTAAACAGTGGATTCATGCTTGTAGACGAAATGTAAAAAAAATGCAAGTGTGCAGTGCCAATTATTGTGAAGAAGACTATGTGCGAGATCGAAAATCAGAATTTCTGTATTTTCCACCAAAGAACGTGCTGAAGCCAACTGCAGTGCCATCGCTAAAATTACACCCAATTACTTTAGTACCAAATAATCGAGGAAATGGTGTAGTTCTCCTAAACACTTATCTTCACAATATGATTCGCTTGTAGGACGTGTTGATAAGGTTTACAGAGATGTACGCTACGAAAGATATGCAATAAGGAGACGTGCCCTAAACAAGCTAAAGACTGTGCTGCCAGAAAAGAGAAAAATATATAGACAAAGGTATATGCACAAATTGCAAGCAATGGTTCGTTGTTGGAAAACATATTCAATCGTTTACAAAGGAGGAACACACATCTGCATAATGAAGGAAATAAATTAAATATTACAAACAACCTCTATCAACCTGCTATAACTGAATAAAGAAGTTCAAAATCTACAACGTAACCTAACCGACAGTACCACAAGAAAAGTCATCAATATCTTGAAAATGTGTTCAACTAGTGCGAAGTACGTAGTGAGCCTAATTGATTTGTTATGTACATTTTATGTAAGTCGGATTTATAATTATTAACAATTTCATTTAACACAGACCGATGTTGATTGTGATTTGTATGTTCACATTATTGTGAAAAACGTTGTCGGAAATGGGCATTTCTCGAAATGAAATTCACTTAGTACATCTTCAATTCGAGTTACATAGCGTTGTATGCACGATGGTAAATATTGCATGAGTGAATATTACACCCATCATTGAAATTTTTGCAACTTTGTTCAATTTTGGTATTTCACAAATATATTGTGAATAATTTTGTACTCTTGTACTCAATATAAACCAATGGATGTTACATTATTTCTTTGTAGTACATTTCTGTCAAAAAGAGCAAGATCTAAGATTAGTGTAATGCAAGTTACTTCGTTAATGTACAAATGTGTGTCGCATATCAGCCTTGGAGTATATTTTCCGGTTATACAACTCAGACATGGAAATGGAAATGGAAAATCTGCGGACAAAGTCCTTTAACGAATAATGATTCGTACAGTTGCACGGTCAATCATTGTGAGTTCATGTAACTTTTCTCCTTTATTGTTTAATTAAACTAAGATATTTTCATAGATATTCTCAAAGCGTTTCATTTACCGTGTGAGCAGAAATCTATTTCTATAGGCTTGAATTTAATAGGTTAAGACATTTAAGTTTGATGTTCCTTATTTTTTAGCACTCATCAAGTATTTAGAGTAGGTTAAGTTAGTTAAATTAGTACTTGTACACTTTGGCTCGTCTTCTGCACGCGTTTGTATGTAAAGTTCTTAATACGAAAAAATACTTTTTAGAACTATGACAACGATAACTTGCAGCCAAATTTGAACCAGAGAAATTAAAAATATCTGCAAATTACAAACTGGAATTGCGTTTTCAAAGTCTGGAACTACTATCTTACAAACTATTTCATCATTCTTCCTCCACATAAAACTTCCCAAAAAATGTTTGCATGTGGAACTTTGATCCGTACGTAAATTATTGTACAGTAAATAAATATATGAACAAGGTTGGGAATTCTTTCGAATTTAGAGTAAGTTTCAAATGCAGAGTAAAATTTTATCTAGCTCGTATATTGCTTCTTTCACTTGATAATGTCAAAAATAAAGTTACATTATGGAGAATGGTAAAGATTGGATTTTAAGTATATCAGTATAATTTCAATACTTTCTGATGTTATGTAAAATTTGAAATGTTCCTGGAAATGATTGCAACGTTCTGAATGAATAAGAAGGAATTATTCAGTCAGAAAACTATATATTAGGCTTTTTACTGCGTTGTGTTAAATGTTGTAAATAGATTATACCAGAGTACTATCGGATTAAAAATTACGGATATTCAAGTTTGGACTCCAATTAAAAGTTAATCAGTAGAACAACATAAAAAAGAGTTACATCAAAATTAAGCTTATTCAATTCTGTGTCAATCTATAGTTACCAATTTATTTTTGATTATGCCTTCTATTTTTATCATCGTGAGAACAAAATAGGATTATTTTTTAGTTTAGCAAACTATCGCTCTCTTTGAGATTCTATAAATAAAGAACGGGTGTTTTTTTATTTATAGATTATATAATTTATTTATTTATTATCCAAACTCTAATATCCATAATTTATAATCCGATAGTACTCCTGTGACGTTCGGTGAGGCCCGTAGAGTCTCGGAGGCCTCTGTCGATATCCTTGGCGTAGTGGTTAGCACATCGCGCTTCGACGCCAGGGGTCCCGGATTCGAATCCAATCGGGTAAGACATTGATTTTTCCTTAATGAGAAAATTGAGAATTTAGTAAATGTGATAGTATATGTGAAAACAAATATTGATTGATTGATTTGCTTCATTTTACTTCGCTTCTTGTGCCACTTTTGGCTAATTTGCGAAGATAGGGATGAGTGATGAAATGATGAATGAACACTCACAAACATCCATGCCCAAGTCAGGATTCGAACTCAAACCTCTGGCGTTGAAGTGCGATGTGCTAACTACTACGCCAAGGAGGCCTGCTTGTGGAAACAAAGAAAGAGATCGAAGGGGGGGACTACCTCTTATGGGTTTTCCTTTCACATTTAAAACAAGACAGAAAAGCAAAAATAAACCAAATCTGTCAATCAATTCTTTCTTTGTAACTATTTCACTATGCAATTCTTCTTTAGCATGCAACGTTTCTTATTAAAATCATAATACGATTTATGAAATGATGAAATCTGAAATTCTAATGAGAACACGGACAACCTTCTTTGTAATATATCGATCAGGAAACATGAATTTTTACAATACGTTTCCATGTGCAATTTTCCCTCTTTTAAAAGTAGCATGTTTTAATTATGTTACTAATCATTAAAGGAATACCTCAATACCGTCCCGAAGTATGATAATTAATATTTACCCCTCAAAGTAATGAAACACTTTCCCTCTCTGAAACTCGCATAGAAATGATAGCGGCCGTTTGCTTCGGCCAAGCCTCGAACGAACATAACCGAAGGGGCACCGAGCATAACCGATCCTCCCACATGACGTCACGCGCTCGTGCATGATCGGCAATTTTCGGATGGCGCTACCTTATATATTAAGTTACCTTGAGTGTAACGCCCGATTGTATAAAACAGTTGATACTCGATTAGCCAGTAAAATTGATTTGCAGTCACGCTGAACTCTGATTTTGTGTTGTATAAAAGTTGAACTGAGATTCAGTCCCTGCGATCAAAGTTGATCCGCGATTTTTCTCCGATCAGCAGACATTGACCGTAGTTCAGCTGTTGTAACATGGCTCTACTAACGAATATTTGCTTGTAAAATGTGTTGCAAGTGAACGTATGCGGCAAGACGGGAGAATCAATACGTAAAATCCTGTTTCCATAATAATAAAGAAGAAGCATGCACAACGAGGTGAACAATGATAAATATTTCTTCCATTCTTCTTTGTTTCCATATATCGTGTGTCATTGTTATTTACTGTTTAAAATACCATGTATTTTTTTCTTTAAATTTGCCTTAAATGACTGCAATAGCATATTGTAACATTGTTTAATTGTACGATCAGAGAAAAGTAACTTGAGAACAATCGAGTGTTGATACAAACCGAAAATAGACCCGCGTACATTTTCTTGTTGATATCTTTGTAAAACTTGCGTTGGGATGAAGAGGGAGTATAAAAATATTACCATTTCGCTTTACTGCATCCAGCCAAGTGTTATTGCAATTCAATGTTATCCGCAGAATGGAACAGATCATGTAACTTTTGTTGTAGTGTATATATTATTATTATTATTATTTATTTATTTGTTCAGCACAGGATACATTTCCCAATTATGTTGAACATAATACACTGTGAATAAATAACAAGAGAGAAGAGAAAAAAATAATACATGAAACTATGACCGTCTATGTACACAATATTTACATAAATTTATGAACATATTGTTTTGATTATCTTTTTTTTCAGCACACTACGTGAGTCTGTGAACATGTCGAAGCTTTATGAGCCGAGCACGTTGCATTTTACTTGGTAAAGCTTTCTCTCCTCCCGATATATAAATGACACATATTTTACTTCGAATATTATTTGTTTTGTGCAAAATTTACATCCAAGAGGACAAGCGCCACTGTTGTTTCAATATTTCTTTCCATTCGGGAAAATGCAAACAAATTTTACATTTCATAACGTAGGCTATTCAAGTGCAAGGAAAATTCCGTATATTACTTAGAGGAACTAATGGTCCACCTGTAACATGTTGTCGTGTAATCACAAAATAAATATAATAAACATTTCCTTACATGAACAATAGCTCCAAATCCGAGTATAAGAAAGTTGTTATATCTCTTTTAGTAATTAAAATAAATACATATTTATTCAAAAATTCTATTTATGCAAGCTTATTTTCTCCTCTTTCTGCATTCGTAGAAACATTAAGCAACGTGAAACTGAAAATTGGAAGACAATATATTTTACGATTCCAGGTGACATTTGTTCAATGTGTATATAATAATGTAATGCTGTTTAAATGCAGATGTATAATTTGAAAATTGGAAGACAATAAATTTTAAGATTCCAGGTAAAAGAAAAAATCTTTATATAATAATTAGGGGTGTGCGGGACCAAATTTTCTGGGTCGGGACGGGATGGGGACGGGAAATGTTTGAAATTTCCCGAATATCTGAAAATCTCGAAATGTACACATCATTTTCACCTTAGTTGATTGTTTTCTCATTTCTTGTACACAAAGAACGACTATTTAAAATGACCATTCGGTATTTCTCGACTGCTCGGGATCCCGAAAAGTCTGGATCGGGACAGGAATTTTTTTTTCGCGATCCCAGTCCCGACTTTTCGGAATCCCGCACATCCCTCAAATGATGTAAATGCTGTGTGCGGGATCCCGAAAAGTTGGGACCCGGATATGGGGGAAAAAATTTCCCGTTCCGATCCCGAATTCGGGAAAATATTTCCCGACTTTTCGTTATTATAAGCAGTCGAGAAATGCCAAATGGTCGTTTTAAAATGAAGTGTGTGAAAATTATCGGAAATTGTTCGGGAAATTTCTATCCCTTCCTTTCCGGAAAATTTCCCGACTTAGTCCGGAAATGGCTAATTTTTCACATCCCGAATGCAGGGAATATCGGGATTTAAAAAATTCCCGTCCCGACCCAAAAAAATCTTCCCCTCACACCCCTAATGACAGCGAAGATGCCAAAAAGAAGAGAACTGGCAACGATGGAGATCTTCCACCTCGCAAAAATCTGCAAAGGCAGTGTCTGCTGCCACGTTCTTTTTGTGCTGGAACCTCAAAAAAGATGCGCGTGGCAGTAGACTCGTTCTTTGTTTTATCGTGATTTCATCATGCTATGTATGCAATTACGTCTGTAACACATACTGTAAAGTTGTAGCGATTACTTTCACAAAAATGTTTTAAGATTAGCTCCCTCAGCATTCTTCTAATAATAAACCTAAATGCTCTCGTAGTTAGGTTAAGATCTATTAGCATTAAAATAATATCGCTAAATGCTTTCTAAAGAAAAAGGTTCTAAATTACCTGTAAATTCATTCCCACTAATCATAAACTTGCATTTCTCTCGTCTTAATATGTTCTTAAGATTTGTAACATCCTCTTAGCAGACGAATTACGTGGCAGCAGCAAATTTGATGCTTATTCTTACTGCTGACACGTGCGTGGCAGCAGACTCGGCCAACAAGAAATACCCACGATACCGGTAGATATTGGAATGTGCAATTGCTCATTAATGTGCGTGCTGCCCCCTACACACCCCTAATGGAAGCGAAGACGCTGCAAAGAGATCTGGCAACGTTGTACATCTTCCGTCTCGTGAAATGCATGGATCTCGCGCATGCGTATTAATACAACCCAATTGTGCAGGATTACCCAAGCCTGTACTGATGTATGAAATGAACGGAATTTGGTTCGCGTTTGGCGATACTTCTTTATCACTATTTGAAAAAAAGCTTTGATACGTATTACGCAGTGATTTCATACAATGTTAAATTACGATTTCATTAACTACAATAGGCAACACTTACCGCATCCCCAAAATAATATTCTAATGACAAGAATTAAGCAGATCAGCGTTGCCAACCCCTCAGCTACGAAAAGTGCTGTTCGAACTGTGAAATTATGCTAGAATGCAACCCAATTGTGCTAGGACAGTATTATTATTATTATTATTATTATTATTATTATTATTAACAATATATTTTATTACTATTTTCAAATGTTATATTTTATCCCACCCTAAGATCTATTTATTTTAAGTCACATTTTTGCCTTAGGGTCTCTGGGAGTAAGTACAACAATGAGGGTGAATGAAGAACTGATGAAATGGTCTATGGACTATGGGATGAAAAAATCATGAATACATGTCCATACCTTACCAAGGGTCGAACTAGGGCATGTGGCTTAGTAAATTTGTAAAAATACTTCACATATTTTTTCTAGCAAATGGGGAGAGGGACAAGTACTGCAGGGGTGGGGGTCGGTGTATAACTCACAAATATCTTTCATATACTACTGCATTTTTTGCGTTATATGGAAGGACGTATTAACCCATTTCCACCTCCGACAACACCTTGCTAGAGACACACACTTTTGTGCTAGTTCTTTACAACTTTCAAATGCTCATACAATGCATTTCTATGTAAAGTAACATTTTTCCAAATAAAAAAAGGGAAAGGAAAGGAAAAAAGGTACTCACCAAACTAAAAAATAAAAACGGCCTCTTTCCCACTCCTTTCTATATTTCTGAGCATACGACTCCCATTTCTGGTTTAAATCCCCACGGTCTTCTTTTATTCTTTTCGGCAGTTTCAAAGTTACTTCTTTTGTTATTAGTACTCATTTTTCGAAATTGTTCCAAATATATTTTAAGTAAAAATAATTAAAAAGCAGAAAAAAAACACTCATAGATACACTCAAAGACACCACGCTCAAAAATACACTGAAAGACGCACACACGAAGAATTAAAATCATGCACAGGAACAACGCTTTTTTCGCCGCGGTAGACGGCTTCCGAAATGGTAAGATGTCGAGTCGACTGAACCGAACCAAACACAAGCTGAAGACAAAGATGGTCAAAATTTGCCGACAAAGGAGTGTGCCACATGAGCTTTATTTGTCCATGAAATTTTCTACTAAACATTCCTCACGAAAATACAGGCACTGGAAATGGCTGACCCCTTGTGTCGGTGCTATGAATGGACAAACTTTTGAGGGTGGGCCGCCCCAACCCTCGTCTTCGATTTTATGGTAGGAAGATGCGGAAGAGATGAAATGCGTTGGTGGGGGATGGGATCCCTGGGCCGGTTTACTCTCTTTTGTTGGAAACATGTCCACTCCTGAAATAGAGATGTGAAGTTACTTTTATTTTTACTTCTTCAGAGCACTTTCCTTTGAGTTCAATATCTATCGACGGTTGCAGATTATGCTAGATTTGGCTGTTATGCCAAACACAGGGTGCTAGGTGCCAAAGACGGTTAAATTATGCTAGGTTTAGCACCATTATGCTAGGGTTGGCATCGCTGAAGCAGATTGGTCGGCCGGATGAAGCTACTTATCCAAATTAGAAACTAAATATTGTGTAAATGAAAGAGTTGTAGAATACGTACATTGCTGGTACTATTTGTAAATATTACACGTATTCTACTCACATTCTCGAAATAAAATTTAGTAGAAAAAAAGGTTCGTGAATATGGACACGAATTTGACTTCAGCCGGTTCGCGAGGAACAGTAGAAACACAGAATACTGGAGAGGCAATTAGATCCATAGAACACATGATGTTTGAATGCATCTTTCATCAACACCAGGGTTGGCATGTTTAAAACAAAAGTGTTTAAAACACTTTGTTTTAAACGTTTAAAACACACGGCTTTGTTTTTTTACAAATGTTTTAAACGTTTAAAACAATGTGTTTTAAACATGTTTTTTTTACAAGTGTTTAAAACACATTTTTGTTATATATATTTTGTAGTCTGTGATAATTTTTTGTTAGGAAACCCTGTTTTTCATTGAATCTGTGTCAATTAATCCGGCCTTTACAGGTCTCACTTATCGCACAACACTTGAGCAACCTTATGTTCTGACGTCACAGGAGAAAGCTTTTTAATTTTAGGCTAAATGCCTATGTTGTTAGGTTAGGCAGGCTAGCTATGTATGCACAAGGTAGCAAAATTGTTGTGCGACAAGAAAGACCCGTGCTTTACTGTAGAAATCGGAACCTCTCAGTTTCTTGTTTCGTATCGTCCTGTAAGTTTGAGACTGGTGGAAGCTGGAAATGGAAACTAATATCTGAATACACAATGCGTGATTTTGATCATGACGTGTTTTTTTTTCATTTGCGATACGATTCATTGGTCTGTATAACTGAATGAAGCGCAGATGCTTACTTTTGGTAACATAATTTTGTACTTTGAAAGATAAATTGACCTGGAGAATCTATTATGACACTGCAGGTTGTTTTCTGCTATATAAATTGTTCAGGCAGCATGAAATATTTCACCGTGATTTTTTTCAGGACGAGGATAGTAATTCTATAATATTTAGTTTCTTGAAATTTAGATGGATATAAATCCTAACCTACTTCAGTAGTGGCGGAAAAAGTGGGGCTATTGGGATCCCCAAAAGCCGGGACCGGGATCGGGAAAGAAAATTTCCGGCCCGATCCCGACTTCCGGAAATGACTTCCCGACTTTTTGTGATCCCAAGCAGTCTGGAAATTCCGAATGGTCATTTTAAAACGTTGTCAATTCTAGAGGTTCTCTGCATTGTAAATGTCTGGAAATTGTTAGGTTTTGTACCAGAAGTGCAAAAACAAGCACTTAAGATGGAAATCACGGGTAGAATTCGAGATTTCAAGAGCTTTGGGAAATTTCGAACACATCCCGTCCCGAAAATTTTCCGACATTTTCGGGAAATTGAGAATTTTTCCCGTCCCGAATGTCGGGATTTAAAGAATATCCCGTCCCGACCCAAAAAATTCTGTCCCGCACACCCCTACCCTGCAGTATGGTAAACCCATAGGGTAAACCTTATCTCCAAAGGTAAATAAACTGTCCTTGTCCCCACTGTACTCATAAAAATGAGTATTTTTTTCTGTTTAACGACTTTAACTATAATTTACTGGGAAAAGGTTGAATTTGTTTTGTTTAAAACATGTTTAAAACATGTTTTTTTAACTCATGTTTAAAACTATGTATAAAACAAAAAAAAACATGTTTTAAACAAAAAAAAAAACAGTTTGTTTTGTTCTTTTTAAAAAAAACACAAATTTTGCCAACCCTGATCAACACGAAAAAGACATACTCGTTGCAAGATTAACTCAACTGAAAATTCCAACACCCACGGAACTAAATACACTTATTTTTACACAAAACCCACACATACTAAACAGCATTAGTAAGTTTATAAAGAAATCCCAAATCACTATATAATAAGGAAAAAAAACAAAAAAACAAACAACAACATGGACATCTAGGTAATAAAATGTAACCCTGTGTATATAATTTGTCTACATTTTTTGTTTTTTTTATCCCTACCAGGGCACAAGATACCCAGTAAGAAGACTCCTCGGTGTGCCTCGAAGGAGTGAAGAATAGTAAATGTTTAACTATACTAACATTCCCAAACTGTGTGATCGTCTAGAATCAACTAACAGAACTACCCAACACACAATTTAGATCGAAAAAAAAGAAAGAAAAAAAAACGTAATAAGAAAAGTGAGAGTCTGAACTTGGCCAAAAGTCACCAAAACAGGTGAAGGCCATTAATGAAACCAAGCAAGCAACACAGAATACTAACTACGGTCAACCAATCTCCCATAAGACTGAAACAGCCAGTTCAGCTAGTTTGCTTTTTGCTTCACTGTTGTTGAGCTTAAAGTACTGTAAAATAGTAAGTTTGTTTTTATTTCTTCTATTTTTTAAAAATTTAATGGTCTAAATTATTAAACTCATAAAGCGTATTGCGTATTAACTTAATAATTAATACATACTAACTTATAAGGGTAAAAATTGACGTTGTTTAGAGTAGGCTTACGAGTACCCCAGCTTTTTCAACACGTCTTTCGTTCAGTACCCAGATGTAGTCTTTTGCTATAGGAAAATAATGCTGACTTGGTAAAAATTTACTATCCTTCGGACACCTCTATTTTTTTGGTTTCGTCAATTTTTGACATTGATACTTACGTATCTGCTTCGCGGAACATTCCTGAAGGTGTATTAACGTTGTTTTGATTAAATTAATTGCAATTTTTCACATTACCAGAACGTCTTTCTGGTAGGTGTTTTTCCTTGCCTGAGACACAATATCGCGAGTACACCTTCCTACATAATTGCGCGTCCGGCTTCTCTTTTGCCAAATTTTTGACATTCGAACTTACGTATCTGCTTCGCGGAACATTCCTGAACGTGTATTGACGTTGTTTTGATGAAAGTAAGAGCAATTTTTCACCTTACGACTACTTCTTCCTCCTACATTTCCGTTTGCCTCACACACAACATGGCGCGGACACCTTCGTAAATAATAACGCGTAGGAATGACGCATCGGCCTTGTTTTTTCTCGATTTTCAATTGTTATGCAGTGTTTCAACCTTCGGAACCCAAGAAATGCCCGTTGACAAACTTAATCAGATCTATTTCTTTTTAACTTTATTTTTCGCGTTCTGACACCAAATTTTAACTATGTATCCCAACCTAACTGAACTAACCTATCCACGCACCAATGGTTCATGGGGCTAGCGCCAATGGTTCGTTGGACTATCCGAGAATGGTGTGTGGGGGCTACGAATATGTTTTTCGAAACCAATTTTTAACTATTGAAACCTTTGCGTGGCCCTACTAACCTATCCACGCGCCAATGGTTCATGGGGCTAGCGCCAATAGTTCGTGGGGCTATCTTTTTCACTATTGAAACCTTTGCGTGGCCCTACTAACCTATCCACGTGCCAATGGTTTTTGGGGCTAGCGCCAATGGTTCGTGGGCTATCTTTTTCACTATTGAAACCTTTGCGTGGCCCTACTAACCTATCCATGCACCAATGGTTCGTGGGGCTAGCGCCAATGGTTTGTCCACACCCGGCACAAACTTTACAACACACCCACCACACGTCATTCTCCAAACCCTCGATCCACAGTTCTAACTCTCGTCGCAAACGCAGGCAGTTCGAAGCACTGGATACCAACAAAACACAATCACGACACGTCATGATAGTCACGACGGTGTATGAAGGTGATGGTGTATGAAGGTGTACGAACTTCATGGTATACGCAGATGTACGCGCCAAACGCTATCTCCGTCGGAGAATTAATTTTCAACGAACAACATGAATTTCAGCTATGAAACATTGCAACATCACACAAAACACCTTCTCGATGTTCGACAATGCTACAGGAACTTATTACGGTTGTAGTCTCTTCTGTACAAATAAATAAATGTGTCCGAAGGATAGTCAACTAGTACCAAATAGGTCTATATAGAAGGAGAGAGAACCACCCTTTCTTCTATAACTTATGCTTTTGTGTAGTCTTCCAATACCAAAGCCAACATATTCGGGTCTTTGTTGCCGGTCCATTAAAATAAATTAAAAGGTACCTTACAGAGGGTTACAGAGCAAGCAAAAAGAGCGTTTAAGTAAACAGTAGCCTAGCCAGCATTTAAATATAGAGAAAAATGACACTGATGCTTAGCCATTGTTTGGCTCTCCCCCTACAAAGCAATCAACACAAAATGAACAAATTACTGTCAACAATATAGGTACCATACAGTACATCATATCATATGATATGATATGATTTATTTCATTCATTTGACCATTGTACAGTGGTTGTTTTCCACACATGGTATGGAACATGTCAGCACATTACAGTTAATAATTATTTTCAAATAGGTACAAGTGTGAAGATATTATACATAACATTTAAAAAACATTGATTACATTATAATTGATTCTCCTTGTTCTTGCTGTTAGCTGCAAGGTTTACAGTAATTTACATACATATAATAGATAAGAAATCAATACATACATATACATGTCCTAGGAGTTCATTTAGGATGTTACAATTTGCAATTTATTGTCAGGTACTCTTTAACAGAATAAAAACAATGATCTAATAGGTATTTTTTTACATGCTTTTTATATGAGGTAGCTGATTGTATTATTTTTATGTCACTTGGAAGGTTATTGAAACAGTGAACAGCCATGTATTTAGGTCCTTTCTCAAATCACAAAACATTTTAGTGAGCTCGTGTCCAACATTATACTGTATTATAGCTATTATGTTAATTATTGTGATTCGCTCTAAGTACCAGCGCTTCATAATCATGTACCATTAGCATTGTCATTGACTTACTGTGGTACTAGCACATGTCCATGCGCCAGCGTATCTGTACTACCAGGAATTAGAGATCTTTTATCATCTTTCCAACTGAGTGACTTCTTATTTAACTCTTCTGTATAAATTTCATGTTTATGACTCCTAATAACATGCTGTTTATGCAAGCACTCTTTTTGATTGAATAAGCAATTTTTATAGTCCTCAAATTGGATTTCTTTCTTTAATACAGCTTTTTTTAATTCCTTTCAATCGTTTGTCTACCTTATCGTCAGTTCTATATGCATACATTTTACTCCTTAACCCAATAAATTCTAACATTGGTTTGCCATTTAATTCGTCTTTCATTTTTCCAATTACTTTTTTATTTTTTTCACTATATAATTCGCTATCCTTAGGATAATCACTCGTATCAAATAAATCAGAATTATTTTTCATAAAAGTATAATAATCGTGATTTTTGAGTTCAAATATGTATGCGTCGGTGTCTACGTATAATAATTTTATATCAGTATCAAATTCATTCTTTAATATATTATAGTAAAAATCATACATTAGAGCTTTAGATAAATCTAGCACAGCCTGCCCAATATAAATAGGTTTATCAAATTTAACTGATGTTTTATAATTATGAACTGCAACCAAGTATTTACTAAAAATGGTTCTAGACTTAAAATTAGGTTTATTTATTGCTTTCTGGACTTTATTGTCATCACAGTATAATTTAATATTTTGTTGTTTTCTAACTGACTGCATAGATTTACCAAATACACTATTAGACATTAATTTCCAAAAATCTTTTTCAAAGTCATTTTTTGCTTTCTGTCGCTGTTCAGTATTAAATTTAATATATGGGGCAATAAAATCAGATTGAGTAAATTTAATTCCTCTGTGAATTTTTGTTATTTTCATTCCCAATTCTGTATATAGTTTTAATATTTTATAGTGAACAACATAATTCTTTTTATCATAGAAGTGACATAGCAACTTTGGTACTTTACCACCTGGGGGTATTGCATTCTCGGGTGCAAGTGGAAGGTCATTGAACTTATTTTGAAGATCTTTTGGTAAAGATAAATCTACTTCTAATAGATAACCAGTTTTATCATCAGAATTTAAAATATGCGCAGCAGAGCGCCCAGTAGGGCTAGCACTTCGTGTGCTGCTTGTTAGTGACTTTTCTAAATTATTTAATTCTTCTTCAGTCATCCATTTAAAATTCTTTTGTGGTAATTTCTGTGATAATGAGTGACCATATAAATTATTCATATCATTATAGTGAATTTGTGTGTTCGTGTCTGCTTTAGAATATCTGTTGGAGCACTGACTTATTCCACCTCTTATTCCTTTTTCGAAAAACAGATACATTTCATAATCAGTTAATTGTTTTAATTGAACCTTGGTATATTTAAGCATACAATCCCAAGCTAAAGCTGGTGTTGTATAGTACCAAACAGGATCTAACCCATATGAACTATTTAATCCTAAGTCTCTAAAATTTTCAAATACATCTGCTAATAATAAAACGTCTAATTTTAAATATAAATCATGCCATTCGCCTAAATATTTAATTTTTAATTTATTCCATACTTTTTGAGCATGGTCATAGTCACTCCAAGAAATATTTTCTTTGGTTAAATTAGAATAAAATTTTTCAATTGCTGGTAATTTTGTATCATTAAACTTAGCGAAGCTGTCCATATATTCGTAAGCATAAATTCCTTTTCTTATAGTTCGATTATCTTGCTTCCTAAATATTATATTTAATTCTTCATTTGAAAAGTATTTTATTATTTCTCTTAGCTGTTCCGGTACTAAATTCGATGAGAGATTATCTAAACTGCTGGCTAAAAATCTAAAAGAATCAATAAATCTTAGTTCAATTAAACCTTCATTTGTCCTCAATACTTTACTAAACGAGATATATTTTTCTTCATTATTTGGAATTAGTTTTAGTTTTGATTTAGACGACCACCCAGCGTCCTTTGGACTTAGCCCTCCGGGGGCCTCCTCTCCCAGATTTTTTATAAACAGATGGCAATCATATGAGGACAAGTTATGAAATAAAATTGGAATAAAAAGTGGTTGTTTGTATTTTAAATTACAATTATTACAAGCAGCCCCTCTGTATTTTCCAGTATAATGATCATGATCTCTTACTTTTGGATTATCTTTGGTAAATTCATTATTACACAAATAACATACTGTAGCTGTTAAATGTTTAATTTTTATTTTGTTTGTGAATTTCATATCTTCATTTTTCTTTAATAATTTTTGTATTGTTATTGCATTTTCAGTTATCTTATTTATAAAGCATTTATCAGCAGTTTCACACTTATGTATGTGTAAAGGATTTTCTATGTTTCCGTAAACGCTTTTTACATATCCATAACTACAAGGAATATGAAGTTGTATCTTATTGGTATATGATTCACTAGGGTTTGGTTCACATGTCTGAATTGGCTTTAAGATTGATTCAAAATCACAGTAAATTACATATGGGTGTCTAAGCATTCTTTGAAAATTTTTAAATGATATTGTAGGTTTATTTTCTGTTCCATTTTCTATAATTTTAGATTTTGGCATAACAGGCAAGCAGGTTTCATTGTTATTACATATTACTTGATGTTTCTTAACAGCTTCTTCAGTTCTAGCACTATAATTTAAACATCTTCTGCAGAAATATTTTTTATTATTATTAATTTTTAATTGGTTATTTAATAAACAACTTAAATTTTTATCCAACAGTAATGGTTTTTGGTGCTGTTACCAAAATAAAGCAGGTCAATATTATTTTCAAACTCTTGTTTTTTATTATGATATAATGGGTATATGCTACCATTTTCATACCCAAATACAGTTACATTAATTTTATTCTTTGCTTCAAATTTAGGTATCTGATCAATAGTAACCGGATATTTTACACAATCAAAATCTAAGTTATGATTAATGTTTTTATATTTAGATGGCCTTTCTTTATTTTTTACTGGTTCCTATAAACAAGATAACACACTATATTTAAAGCACTCATTATCAACATTTTTAACATTAATACAAGCTTGCTTAGCTTCTATCAATTCAGGTAATTTTATATATGAACTTCCACTTAATGGTTTATATTTATTAATATTAATTCTTAAATTGTTTATTCTGCTTATAGCCCAGCCTGCGCCTTTCGCTTCTAATTCATCACATCTGGCTATAAATAAATCTCTTTGTGTATCCCAGAAATTATTAAGTTCTTCCAACGATCTGATTATTACATTAGGTAGTTGAAACTTATGAACCATTTCATGTTCTAAATTTTTAAAATCACATTCTAACTCTAAATTAATTTTAATATTTTTATGAATTTCTAAAGCATTTTTAATAAGATTATTCGCTTTATTCTTAATTGAGTCCATATAGTAAAACAAATCAGAATCTCCTTCTTTATTGTTATGTTGATAAGTTAATAACCTACCTTTAAAAGCAACTTCAACTAAAATAAAATCAGGTTCAGGATTATGTTTAGCTTTATGAAGCTGTAGCCTAGTTTCTTTAATATACTTACCACAAACATCACATTTTATTTGTTTTATTCTTTTTTCTTTGGAGGTGCTATTATGTCTTGATCAAATGGAAATAAATCATTAATTTTTTTGTTTTCTTTTTCTCTTTTCCTTCTTTCATATTGCCTGATTATCTGTATAATCAGATCAGCTTTTTTATATCTTGTAATATATTGTATTTTTAAAAGTTTTGCAATGTTATATAATTCTGGTAGTTTAAGTTTATTTAAACGTTCTTCCATTTTAAGACAACCAATTTATTATAAAAAAAAATATTCAATAAACACCTACCCCCTTATTATGCAATTTAGTTTTTAAGTGTCTTTGATAGTGTGTTTTGGTATAATATCTTCCACATTCACATAACAAACGTTCATAATTTGAAAGTATTTTGCATTGTTTACATCTTCTATCAACATATTTACCGTTGTAATATTCATCTGGATGTTTAAATAGTAAACAAACAGAACAACGAAGCGCAGCGAGACTACTTGAAGGATCAAGGTTGTCCATTTATTTCGGAAAAGATATTTTCAATAAAACGCACCGAAGGTGCTAAGCGGGCAGCCGCAGCTTGACCGCGCCTAATCTAGCTAAAGTTATTATTTTATTCTCGTGTTCTTTAAATTGTGCGTTCATATTTCTAATCATAATTCTTTCAAACTCATTGGTTGCAGAATCTTCTGATCTGTATAAACCTTTCACTCTTCTTTGAAATTCAGCGATCTGTGTTGTGTCAACTTGATTCATTTATTTATACCCAATATTTTTTCAATTTAGAAATTTATTGCAAATTAGGTTTACAAATAAAATTGTATTAAATACCTTGACATTTTGTTGTACAATTATTTATGTATGCTATAAAATAAACTTAGATAATAAGTAATATATGTAAATCTTAGAAATTATCTCTTATTTTATTTTCCCATTGATAAGATTTTTTTATAAAAATCTTTTAACTTTACCGTTAATTATATTTTTCCCTTCAGGAATATTAACTATTTGGATTTTTTCAATATCTTTAAATGTTGGACCTTTTTTTACTAGTTTTCATTTCTAATAATTCTTTTTTAGAATATTCATTAATACCTTTCTTCTCAAATATAGGTTTAAAATCATCTTGAAACTTTATATCTTTTAAAGTTTTATTCATATATCTACTTATCTTCTTATTGTCTTTTGTTTCTATTATCATCATACTAAACATTTTGTTCATTTCGTCTATACCACTTTCGTCATTGTGTTTAGATGCTTGTTTTGTTATAATTTTTTTATATTCCTGTTCTCGGGCTAATAATTTATCAATTATTTCTTGATTTCTAAAATTGGAGTATCTATATATTTCTTTAGTAATATGTGTGTTACTCAATGCTTTAAAAAATTTTATTATCATTTCTTTATATGAATCTGGAAGACGTTTTAGGTTTTTAACACCATTATTGATAGTTTGAATATTATAACCCGATTCTTCAATTAATTCTTGTAATTCAGGTACATTGGTTATTAAATTATCTAAACCTATTAATTCACTCTCACTGGGGGTAAATAATTTGATTTGTTTTTCCATTTATATATAGATTTTATTTTAGAATATTTACCTTACCACATTTCTTTACCTTACTATATTACGGGATTTCTTTACCTTACTATATTACTGTATTACCTTACTATTTTGCAATACCATACCTTACAGTATTACTATACTATAATACTACAATACGATACTGAATTACACTACTTTACAATAATACCATACTTTAACAAATATAAAAAATAATATACATAAATAAAAGATGTCAAGACCGATTACTCAAGATGAATTTGTTAAACTTTTAAAATCTTATAATTTCTTAAATAATTCAATTAATTCTTTTTGCAACAAGTATAAAGTTAATTCTAAAACTGTAGTAAAATATTTAAAAGCCAATAATATATCCTATAATCAAAAAGGAGTTGTTAATTTACCACCCCGAGATAATTATGGGCGTTTTATGTTAAATTTAAAGGTTAAATCACAAATTATAGTAAAACCTAAATCTAATACAAATAATGAAGCTGGGTTAAATAATGTAAAATGCAAGGAAGTTAGATTTCAAGAACCATTGAAAAAATGTCTATCACTAAAAGACTTGAATAATCTTTAATTAGTTTAAATATTCAGTTTCATAATTACAATTTCTCATTTGTGTAATTTTTGAATTTCTTATACTAGCCAGAAAAAGGGAAAGGCTGTGATTTAGATGTGGTGTAGTGACATTTTGTTAAAATTTAAGATTCTAAATTTTAGACATGGTGCTATGGTTTTTGTCATTGCAATAACTTTTAGGTATCATATTTTAGATCGTAAGACTTTAGTTTTAGAGATAAATCCCCTTCTACCAGTGAAATTGATATCTCCATATTATACTGCCTGTTTTTCCTGAAGTAGTTTATAATTTTTTCTTTCTCAGGTCCAACCTAGGCAAGATGGGTTTTTTTGATGACGTAGTTGCCAACTACAAGAAAGACAACTTCAGGATTCTAGAGTTTCTACAGTCTAGACCACCGAGTACTCCACAAGAGGCTGTGGCCCCCATGAAGGACTTTAATGTGGTTCTTTTCCGTGACTGTGTCATTCACAATATTTTAGAGCAACGCCTGGAGCTAGAGCCTAGCACTACACAAAAGTTGATTGAATTTTTGAGAGGGGACTTCAATGACATCACCAAACAAATCACACTTCAAGTGATGATACACTACACTAAGATGGATGTAGAACTCCAATATCGTAAATATCTTATTCGCGGTGACATGGATAAGTTACCAGAAGCTGAAAGATTAACAAAGGCCAACTTTTTTGATGAGTGTATAGAGTCATTTGTGACTCATGCAAATATGGATTGCGGAGTTGATGGAGTAGTGTGGTTATTGCCCGAATATACAAAGAAGGACATTCAGAATGCTCTCTGTAGCAAAGCAATGATAAGTGCATTTGAGGAAGCCATGAAAAAGCTGGGCAGCACACCCATTCCAGATTTTGGCAAAGAAATTGCTAATCTGAAGATATACGGTGTTAAGAATTTTGCTCCCTTGAGGAACTTGCGTGGAGCCTGCTTAGTAGATGGGATCCTGCTTTGCATCAACAATTTGGCGGGATATGAAGGAACTGCTATTAATAAGGCTGACATGATAACACTTTCCGCGCATGAATGTACCCATTTTTTAGGACGTCTTATGTTCAATGATTTTAACTTTTCAAGCCCAAGCAAATGTTTGAGTGATGATTGTCAAAAACGACTTGATCAAGTTCTTCCAGATACATCCTTAGAAATGGGATGGCATACAGAGCTACTTTTATTTGAAGGGGTCCAACCAAACTGGGATGCATCCACAGAAGAAGTCGCTACAATATTTAACACCCGTTTGCATACCTATACAACCTATCCAATTATTAGGTCAACTGAGCGGAAGACACTAGGCTTAAGAATCCGTACACCTGCTTCTCCACCATTTGGAATCGATATTGAAGACAAAGACTACTTTTGCTAGTTTTATTGTTAAGTGGGACAACACAGCTCCTGTTGGAGACTTTAATATTGTTTGAAACGAAAGCATTCAACAAGCGTTGCAAATCGCCAAGCAGTTTGATTAATGGTTTGCAAATAATGAGTATGTGTACATTAGGTATAAATGAAATATCTCTATGGGTTCTGGAATACAATACTATATGTACAAAATTATGAAACTCCTTGTGTGGGATTTGTGTGATCCTTGAAAAAGTCTTCTGCACTTACATAATTAATATTTTTTGTAACCGGGTTTGTGTGTGCATAAATTCCTGATTGGGATTTGTCTTGAAAGATAGGGGTGGCAAACCCTACAATTGTTTTGGTTTTCTTGTATGTTGTGTTACGTTGAATGAAGGACCATTGCACCATGTTTCAGTACATTATATCATTTTGAAACTCATGTAATATATCTTCAAATGATTTGGTAGAGTAAACAGAACATTTGAGTTGGAAGAAGCTATTTGAAAATAATTATGAACTATGGAAGTGAAAGATATGGATGTATAAGATATTCCAAAAACACATTTCCAATGCATGGTATATCCGGAGCATTTTTTGTTGTTGTTTTGATGTCTACTTTCTTGATGATTCTAAATATAATATTGTTGAGCTAAGTTAGTCTGTTTATTCATTTTTGTACCTGACGAATTTGTAAATGGATTCTGGATGTACAGGTGGTAGACCAGCAACAGCTGAACCTCGCCCAGCAATAAAGTCAATTCAATTCAATTCAATTCAATTCATAGTAATTCTGAAAATTCAGCTCTTTTCATGTCCATTATAAGAATATTGCGATAAGCAAAGTATATAATTGCGATTTAGAGAAAGTCGAGACGAAGGGTGAGAAAAAAAATATCCTGGCCAGCATGGGGGTCGAACCCACGACCTCCGCGTTATCAGCATTCAGCATGGCTCTAACCAACTGAGCTAACGTGCCTACTTGACGGCAACACTGGATTTTAGCATTGATGCAAGCGGCAAGCGCCATAATGAAATTAATCTTTATTGAAACAACGTTCTGAAGAAATATCGCTTTTTTCGATTTTCGTAATTTAAGTTTTACGTTATAATCGTTGTTATCGTTTTTACGTTATTTTCGTTTTACTCGATTTTCGTTATTTTTAGTTTTCTATCGTTTTGACAGTTGGCAACTATGCTTGGAGAAGATGGCTGCCTTTTTGTTTACGCTGTCAGAAATGATCGTGGTTGTTTTTTAGGTTACAAATAAATATTTAAGTAATGTGCAGAATAGAATTTTATTTCACACGGTAAGGGAAGGTATAAATTATACAGTTTTATTCACGGGTTAGTTACATTTTCCTTGTTTATAAAAACATTTGCTCACAGAGGTGAGAGAGATTGAAGTTGTGTCGGCCTTATCTGCGTTTTGCCGTTTGCAAACACTTGAGCTGAGATAAAAATTTTCTTTGTGATTCATAACACAGTTACAAATCATATCACCATCAAGCCCAAAGTTCATGTGGCATGTGGCATTGACAAAAAAGTAAACTTTCTTAATAATGGTATTAAGACTATTTTCGATAAGCATGCCCCTACACGTACTGCACGAATAGCCAAGAAAAAAGTACCGTGGGTAACCGACAATACCAAACTATTAATGAAACTTAGAGATAATGCTCTCAGAAAATATAAACTGACGAACAATCCGTCACATTGGGATTATTATAAAGAACTGCGGAATTTCACCACGTCGGTTATAAGACAGGAGAAGAAAGCCTACCTCTCGTTCCACATCAATAGAAACGTTCATGATTCGAAATTAATGTGGAAAGAGATAAAGAAATGTGGCATTTACGGAAAGGTGGAGCCGAGTGTCCCACACTTTTTAAATGATCCGCATCTGTTAAACACCCACTTTATTGACAGCGCCAGTCCCTCTAACCAAGAAACCGATCTCATCCTCGAAGAGTGCGAACTTTTCCTTACAACTACATTTACTGAAAACGGTGACACCTTCTTCTTTTGACCCGTCAAAGAAGTAGAAATTGCACAACTCGTGTCCAAAATCCATTCCAATTCCTGTGGCACAGACGGCATAAACCTAAAAATGATAATTCTTCCACACATTCTTTCACCTCTGACTCACTTGATAAATTTCTCGTTAGATAAGAACACCTTTCCCCTTGCATGGAAGGAGGCTAGAATCCTGCCCTTACCGAAGAAACGACACGTGACCGACATGAACGACTTACGACCAATTAGTATATTACCTGTCTTATCAAAAGTTATCGAGAAAGCAGTGTACAAGCAGATAGAAAGTTTTGTTACCAAAAATCAAATATTGCCTGCAGTACAGTCTGGTTTCCGACCTTCCCACAGCACCGCAACGGCGCTCATGAAAGTAACAGACGACATTTTACAAACACTAAACGAAAGTAAGGCTGCAGTCTTGGTGTTGCTTGACTTGTCCAAGGCGTTTAATCTTGTATCTCATCAGCTACTCCTTTCAAAAATGAGTTACTACGGTTTATCGCCGGGAGCAATAAAATGGTTCCAGTCTTACCTTACTGGGCGAGTGCAATCGGTGACGCTTCCCTCAGGAGCTACATCGACTCCCATTACGATACCCTCAGGGGTTGCGCAAGGAAGTATTCTAGGCCCTTTTCTATATTCCCTCTTCACCGCCGACCTACCCCTAAATGTACGACACAATGTACCTCATTGTTATGCAGATGACACGCAGCTGATGATGCCAGTAGACCCCAAAAATGCAAAACCAGCAATTGGTCTCCTGAACCGTGACCTTCATGCTATTTACAAATGGTGTAAACGTAATGGTCTTGTAATGAACCCCTCTAAATGCTGCTTTACATTAATTGGTTCTAGCGCTGCCTTAAATAAAATTCAAATAAATGGGTTATCAATTAATATTAATGATGAGAGGGTCCCACACTGCACAACTGTTAAGAACTTAGGTGTGATATTTAATGAGAAACTTGACTGGCAAAACCACGTAACGTCTCAGAGTTCAAAAGCTTATGGTATACTTAGATCACTATATAAATCATCGCACTTACTTTCGACTGATGTTAAATTGCGCCTTATGCAAGCTCTAGTTCTTCCAATTTTCGATTACTGTGACGTTGTTTACGGTGTTAATTTAACAAAAAAGAATGCTAAAATTGCACAAAAAGTACAGAATTCTTGTATACGTTTTGCATTTAGCTTGAAACGAAGGGATCACATACTGCCTTATTTAAATGACGTTAATTGGCTGAATATGACACGACGCAGAAAACTACATCTGGCCTGCACAATATTCAAAATTCTGCAAACAAAAACACCCACATACTTATACGACAGACTCCAATTTAGACACGACATACACAACTACACGACTCGACACTCTAAGAAACTTAATCTGGACAGATTCTCAAAATCCATATTCCTGTCATCCTTCAAAGCTGCTTCTGCATATTGTTGGAATGCGCTGCCACCAGATGTTACCTCGTGTGCGACATATAACAGCTTTAAAAGGGCAGTAACAAAAGTACTTCTACATGAGCAAGGACAAATCCTCAGTACACATGATTAGATTCAGCATGCTTACGTTGAAATCAAAACAAAAAATGATCAGATTCGAACCCAAGATGAACATTTTGATGTGTGTGAATGAGAAAAATTGTTTTTTATCTTTTTAGTGTGTTAATTACTGAAAAGTGAAAATGTAATGGAATTCGTATGTTATAGTGGTAATTGTATTTTGTTTGTTTTATTGTAGTAGATTTTGCGGGTTAAGTGGTAGAGCAGCCACAGGCTGAACTTCGCCCATGAATAAAGAAATTCTAAATTCTAAAAATACACTAAATAAGTCTTAACTTTGTATTTTGCTAATATGTTCTATTGAAGCAAGCTGTGTAATTGCATGTTGTTGCCCCCTTCTAGTTTTACATGTGTAACACTGTTGTACTTATAATATGAAAGCTATGTATGTAGTTTTTAAAGTTATCTAGTTGTATGGGGTAATCCTGTAAGTTTATTAACCCAATTTGAAAACTTAATAGCATGTTGAAGATTGAGGCATTGATGAGAAATACCAATATCTGTGAAATGAAGTTAGGAATAAATAAGGTTTAAAGGGCATTGTTAATGTGCATTGATTTCAAGTTTATTTGCATGAATATTGTATATTATTTGGAATTTTGTCATTATTCATACCAATTTTGTGGATTCATGATAATGTGCATACAGCTTTATTATTTTTCGCTGTGAACAAGGCTGCTTATTTTTGTAATTGAGGCTTAATTTTCCCTGTTAATTTACTAATTTCTCTTATGCTGTATATTCATCCAGTCTTCTATGCTGACGATTTTCATTTATTCAAAAATATATTTACTAGCTGCTAATTTTGCTGAAATAACTAGAACTAGTCCAGAATTTCTGATATAGAGTTGGGCTAATCCATAATGTTTGAAGTAAGCTGCTTGGCTAGTTATGAGGATTAGGTTGAAGATGTCATTTGTACCTCCATACAGGATGTTTGATTCTTGACAGTTACCTAGGTTTAGTGAAATATAGATTCCAAGAAATATTTTCCACAATGAAATAGATACGAACATAGTTCAAAATTAATTATTCTTTTATACAGGGTTTCTATAAATTACTTACACAAAAGTAACAGTTAATTGTGAAGAATGTGTATTTGTAACAGAAATGTTTTATACATCAATGAATACAGCATATCTTCATATTTTCTCTACAAGTGTTCAATATGTGATCCTTTCATCACACTGCAAATGTCCCAGCGGTATTAGATTTCCTGCCAAACCTTTTGAAGCATGTCTGCGTCGATGGTCGCAGCTGCCTGCGTTATTCGGACCCATAGCTCATCGACGTTGCTGGGAAGATGGTGGGAACAAATACACTTTCTTTATGTAACCCCAGATAGATGAATCCATGGGGTCAAATCAGGCGAACAAGGTGGCCATGGAATCGTTCCTCGACCAATCCAAGTCTGTACTTCACGATTGAGGTAGGCGGTTACTTCTTTAAAAAATGAAAATCAGCACCCACATCTTCACGCAATTGTGACATTAGATAATTCTCAAGCATGTCCAGGTATGATATGCCTCTGACAGATAAGCAAAGGCTCACACCTCCAGTGGCAGCGTCTGAAACTAGCAACTGGAAGCAAATGACGTGCGACAATAAACTTGAAGGTATATTGTATTCATTGATGTATAAACCATTTCTGTTGCACATAAATTTCTTCACAATTAACGGTTACTTTTGTATAACTAATTTAGAGAGACCCTGTACATTGTGTATCGAAAAACCTGCAAAAGCTCTTCTCTCAAATATATTACGATAGAATTCTCCATTAAAATTCTAATGTTTGTGATTACTTGCATATTATGACCTGTAATTACCAAATGTCCCCATTTCTTATTCGTAAATACCCATTTCATGGACGTTTAAAATGTTATTGTCTCATTTGAGTTATGCATTAAAGTTGTTTCCCACTTTGGGAGTGGTGTTATCATGTGAAAGAGGCCATGGAAGCATCACTTGGGTTTTAGCAGAAAGCTCATTTTAAATTGAGGAAAATTAGAATATGCTTTCCAAAAAATGTCGCTTTAAGTCTCCATATGTTGAAAGCAGATCACGTGTACTGCCACAATTCTAATTATCCACATTGGTATTATAGGTTGTGTAGGTACATGTTTTTATCTAATGTTTCAATTTTCCATGCATAAGTCCTTAGGGTACAAAAGTGCAGTTAAAAATATTTTAGTTAAAGGAAAGAATGAAGGTGATTGATGTGGCACCACTATGCCAGCCTTCTTTATATTCTTTCTTATGTATATATTACTTGAAAGTTTAAATGTTGTGTGCAAGGTGAATAACAGATACAATTGTTTAGAAAGAATTTTCACTTAACTGACAGGAAAGTTATAACATACTGTTGTATTCATGATTGGGAAAAGAGAGACGCGGTAGTATATAAATACGGAGAAACTAGTACTCACTTTTATCCGCAAAGCTGTTTTTTCTTTTTCGATTAATTTCAGTGGCCACTGCCACCATCCTCGTTGGAACTTGCTGCACTGTTGCTTGGCGTGCGTCTTTTGTTCGTAGTTCTCTGGCTGCCGTTAGGTGCGCTGTGCGTCTTGGTGCGTCGTCTGCTATTTCCGGGCGATAACTGCTGCAGTAGTGGAATCCAAGTATGGTGCGCTTGCCCGCTAACGATGTTTAGTTCGTGCGGGAAGTGCATTATGGCGTGCGTTTCCTTGATTTTGGTGTCTATGAGCGTGTGGGTAGTGTGTTTGACTCGAACCTTTTGAATTTTATGGCTATTGTATTTGATATGTCTAGCAAGACCAGCACCTAGCAGATGCGAAAAAAGCCCAACCCACTACTGGTCTTGCTAGACATAGCCTGGTTTGCCCAAGTAGGTGGTGACTCAAATCTAACAAAACACTGTGATTTTTACTCTGACCAGTGTTCAGCATTTGCAAGCCAACAACGGTTTAAAGAAAATTTGGTTAACATATAGTTGACATGGGTCTGGGTCATTCCTATTGTCAGAGCATAGCTTTTCTTTGTTTATCTGTAATAGAAACTAGGTTGTGCAAGAATTCAAATTTTCTTCTCGCTTGCCTTGTTTCTACGTCTGTATATGTGATCACAACATTCTTTTGTTTACGGAAAAGTGAATCTGCTGTGCTACATTTTGATTCCTATTTAATGGCAAGCTTTAAGACAATATTATCTCAAGTTGCTGCATTTCGTCTTGGAAATTGGGCTCATTTGATATGGAATAATGAAAGTTCCAATAGAACTTAAAGTTGGCCATTTCATGTTGTGAACATGCTTAATGGAACAGTTTATTTCCTTTGGTCATGTGAACTATAATATTCCCATGGATTAATACTCAATTTACCTTCACAAATTATATATTTTGATTTGTTATTTCGGGAATCTAACTAAAGCTCATATTACATGAAATTAGTTTTATCTTGGTCACACCCATGGTTTAATTTATTGAAATTATCATTCAACGCAAAATTTCTATGTACCCACAACGTTACAGCATTGCCCTAGATTGAATTTTTGCATTGTACAAAATATGATGTAACTTTTAGGATCATGCTCCTAATGACATCCCCATTGATAAAATATGCAATTAGATTCACAAAACAATATGAAATGCCTGTGTTTTCCATGAAGTGCACATCTTTTTGCAAAATATTTGCCACATCTCACATGCACATAACATGGCAATTGAGGTTGTGTGTTTGCCTTGCATTTTTGCGTATCACTGTTGTCTGTTACATCCTTGCTTTAAAGAAATTCATGCAAACTATGTACACACACACATTCTTCTGTTCTCATTTATCACACAGAACAGTCTGAAACATTTTTCCCACCACTGTTTTGTACCACAATTATAGCATTTTTAAATCTTATTTCTCAATAAAACATTGCCACCCCACACCCCCATCACCCTTACGTCCTTTCCATGACAACAGACTGTATAGGCTGGACCTCTTTCCATAACAAGCACATTATACAGAGATGAAATTCCGGTAGTTCTATGTAATGCCACAGCACACTAAGAAAGGAGGCTCTGGAACATGAAAACACAGCCAGTACATGGGATTTGTTTTCTGCATTGTATCCTTTCATCAGTTTTGTCTAGTCTAATATCCCTATTGTTTCGGTGAGCCAAAACTGACAAATTTACTTTTAAATTCAAGTATACCAACAGAAATCAGTTACTGTCCTATGAAATGTTCCTTCTTGATCTGTAGCTGAACGAGCTGCTAATGCGTGGCAATACCATTTCAAAATGCCAAATTACATCCTTCCGTGTGTCAATTTAAAATTTTGCAGACAACCTCGTGGAGGGAGTGGCATCAGTCTACTTCAGACAATACCTAGTTCCTTCTCTATTCCCTTGATTTCTGATGTACTAGGTTCGTTCAAGGTTGACCAGATTTCTATTGCGAGGGGAAATAATGGAAAGTCCTACAAGCACCATACTAAGCTGGTTTTTCAAGTATTTCCACAGAGCATCCAACCACAGTTGTCGTTCCCTGAATCCTTGGGCGTAGAAGGAAGTTGACTGCTGTCTTAACCACTGCAGGACATCTTTTGTGTCAGTGCTTCATCGTTCTTCAATTTCTACCCTCTTGTTTGCCTTTCCAAGGAGCTCAAGGAAAACTGATAATCTAATCACTGAGGGCTAAGTCCGGAGTGTACGAACATAACATCAAAACCTCCCAGTGCATTTCAGTGAGCGTTGTTGCATTCAAATTGACTGTGTGGGGCTGTGCATTGTCATGATGAAGAATGACATTTTCAGATAACATTCTCAGTATTTTTGTGAATTGCATTCCATATGTCATCCTTGATCAATGTGCAGTAGTACTGGGCATTAATTCTGACCCTTACTCCAAAAAAAATCCACATGAATAACATCTTGTTTGTACCAAACATGTCCATGTGGTTCATTCATCAGCAATTATCATTCTTTGCCAAACTACTGCAGTTCTTTTCCTTTTTACATTACTGATGCTATCTATATAGCAATCTTTGAATTTTTTAAAAAGTGTCTATTGAAACTCCAAATTAGCCCTCCTTTATAAGGAGAACCCATTTATTTCGGCAGGAAGTGAAGCAATTGCAACCATCCTCATTCATTTAGGATGTGATTTTTTATGTAAATTTTCACCCCCTTCCAAAATTGTGTTGATGTATGTGTGTGTTGTCAACAGTGTGGGCACTCAGATTTAAAGGAACACAAGCATATAAGTTCTCGGACGAAAGTAAGCAACCTGCTACGTAAAAGAAAAGTACTTTAGAAGATCTGATTCTTTAAATCGATCGCTCAAAATTTTTTAATTCAATTTTCAATACTATTAATTCTGAATTTAGTAGGAACTTAGGGCAGCAGCTTAATTGCTTATTTGCTGTTTTCCTTTAAGAACCTGAAGCCAAGAAGGTAGCAGCAGTGAATGACCCTTGTGGTGCTCAATTGGCTGTGTTAAGGCAGCAGCAACAACAGCAACAGCAGCAGCAACAACAACAGTCACAGTCACAAGGTGCAACAACGCCGCAACCAACGCAAAACCAACAGACACCACCACAGGCTGTGCAGGCTGCCCAACCTCGTGTACCGGGTGCAGCAGTCCCACATGCCGGCCTTGGTGGTGTCCAGTCAGAAGACATTCGGGTCCCGGACAAGATGGTTGGCTTGAGTGAGTATGCAAATGAATTTTTTTTTAATCCTCTCCAATTTCAGGGTAGCTTTGCAATTTCTGCCTTGATTTTTTTTTTTTTTTTGCAAAGAAAAGGACAAGTGATTAGTACCTGATAATTTGAGCACCGTTGTTTGTTGTCCAAATTTGTTAGCTCAAATCGTGGCTTCATAAAAGGAATATATGCTGTTCTATACATAAGATTGGTTTGATTTACATGCTTGACAGATCTGTTAGTAGTTTTCCTCTTATTTTTGTTACTTTTGAATATGAAAAGTATTACTGCTGTTTAATTAGCTGCACAGGCTGTTTTTCTTTAACTCTGGATGAGCATATGAAGACCAAAATATTATAACTTCCAGCAAACTTAAGAAATTCGCTGTTGAATTTCTTGTGAATATACAGAGCAGATGTTCCATTCATATACCATAAGCTCGTCAAACAAAAGGTAAATTTTGGTATTTCCTCAAACTGTCGATCTTAATGTGGCTTTTTCTACTTCTCATAGTGCTAAGAATGTTAACTCACTCATAAATACTAATATTTCAGTCGTGCTCGGGAGCTTATAATGAATATTGTACATCAACGGAGTAGAACGGAAGGTCCAGGAGGAGGTGGTGGCGGTGGCGGAGGAGGAGGAGGAATGTCTGATATGGGAGGAATGGGCAATCATGCTCAGGTAAGCACACTGGTAAGTTGTAGCATTCCTCTGGGATAAGATGTCTGCTGTATGTAATTTAATTTTAGTACGTAAGATAAGTGTTTGTCAAAGGGCGTCCCTTTTATGATTTCTTGCTGCTGTATGACCAATAATTTATGCATATGTTTTTGGTGATAATCATTAATACTATCATTACTCGGATATTTCTTGAAAATAGAGATGGGATGGATTGGCACTTTATCTCTCTTCTGTCATCGGTAACATTGCTAATAATTTTATCTGCCAGATATATCTTGTACATCGCCTATAACTGCGAAATTCTAATTTTAAAATTATTATGGATATAAAGGTTTTTGAAAGTAAAAGGGACAAACTTTGGCAAGCCTTTATAGATTATAGTTAGCACATTAAAAAAATATTACATTTATCCTTAATTCAGTACAAATAAGACCAGAAAAAAGTTTTCTCAGGTTTACCAGCAATCTTCAGTTTTCATCTATAATTGATATGACATGGAAAGTACACATCTAACCAGGATCAAATTATTTTCGAAAAGGCTACTCCTAGTGTGTCCCATTTGAGCTGCACGAAATTTGCTGTCCGCCATTGGATCAAGTTGAATTGAAAGGTCTGGGCAATTTTGAAAAGATATCCAAAAACCTGAAAGTCTTGGCAAAATGAGGGGGAACCTTGTTCATAAGCATAATTGAAACAGTAATACATTTAATTAAAACATTTTTTACTTGTTTTGTTGGAATTGAGAATTAGTGATATTATGAACAAATTTTGCCATCAATAAGAATTATCACATGCCTTTCAACATGGAGCCACAGTAGTCTAGTCAGTTGGAATTTCTCTGGCCTTGTCCCAGCAGAAAGTAGCTCTGTAGCTCACCCAGCCTCAATAAATGGGTACCCCGGGGGACGTAAAGGTGGTTGGAGCACTGTGCTGATCACCTCCAAAATCGCAAGAGGTCAATGTGTGGGGCCCTATTGCCACATCCGCTAAATGTTCCTTCATGGCACAGTACAATATGCACAGGCAACTTTGTACTACCTTTCAACATAATGAAGCTAATACTTATTCACGTGTGTACATGCTAGAGGACACACTCTCCAAATGCTGAATTTTTCATTATCTTGTTTTCTGTTTCCTGGTAGACCGAATAGCAGGTAGTGCCTAATAGTGTCTTCAAACCTGTAAGTACAGTTTCATGAGCTGAACGTACACATGTAACCTCTAAAAATATGAGAGGGTGTTTTATTTCACCTCATTTCTTGCTCAAAATTTTCTTTTACACTTCATGTATATCAACACTTTTTAATATGAATGTCCACATAACAGCATAAGATAATTTGAAAAGTATGAAAAACGTTTGTGCTTCAAAGTCTTTTGTCGTTTAACGTCCTCTTCTGTCCAATGTTTTGAACTTGTTTTCCACATTCTTCCTCAGGAGCCCCGGGTGTTATTGGGCTACTTTAATTCCTGGAACCTGGAAATAGGTCCAAATAAGTATGTATGTACATCCTTAGATTAGGTTTAGAATTCTGATGGACAGATTACATTAGGCACAGTTCATTACACTCTCGCAACAGAGAACAGGAACAATTATGAAGTCACCATCTTCCAAAGAACATCATTTTTTTTTTATTTAGCCATGAATCAAAAAGGATTTTAATTGTTTTCTCCTCACCCAGGTTGAAATTATGGTACCAGGACCCAAAGTTGGACTGATAATTGGCAAAGGAGGTGAAACAATAAAGACTCTTCAAGAGAAGTCTGGTGCAAATATGGTCGTGATCCAGGATGGTCCACAGCAAGAACAAGAGAAACCTCTGAGAATTAGTGGAGATCTTCAAAAAGTAGAGGTAAGGATACACCATGTGATTCTTTAATGATCGGTCTAGTATGGTTGACATCATATTTTAGTCTCGTTGTTCAACTGTGTGTAAGCCGGTTTTCCCACTAACCTGCAATGTCAATTAAAGGCTGTACACTTATGGATATGGAACTTTTTACAAGTTGAACAGTGATTTGCGACTAAAGTGTTAAAAATATGCTTTATGTAGTAACTAGGGCTAATGTCTTATTTCCACTTAACCTTTTGACGCCCAAGCCCTTTTTCAATAGTAAGCCTCGGTTGCCCAAGCCGATTTTGAGCAAAATGCAGAGTTTCAATTAAATGAGTGTAGTTCGGAAGCTAATTGCACTAGAGAGATGAGTGATATACCGTTGTACGCGCAATGAACCAGAGATTCAGACTATATGAAATTTTTGCAAATTCGGCGTATATGTGGCAGGGGGGGGGAGGGGGCTAACTCTCAAAACGACCTGGACTCAGCATCTCGATCGAGATGCTTGGGCACCTAAAGGTTAAAGCTTATCACAGAATTATATGTGGGGGAAGGGGGTAGGATACATTGTCTTCAGCCTGTAAATTGTAACAATTCAAAATACTTAAAAATTTAATAAATTATCATTTTCTGGGGAAAGAAACTTGAGATAGCAAATTATTATACTGAAATGAAGTACACGCTTACCTGTGAAACTGTTGGAATTACATGATAGAAATCTACCAGCTTTGGTTGGGAATAGTCCTAGTTTCACATACTTCCAATGTATTACAAGTTCCATGTCTTCCCACAACGATGTTAGAAAAATAATGAAAAATATGAAATTTGCAGTTTCCATAACATTGACACACTATGGAAGTGTTGCAGGACATTTCTCTGGACCAAGATTCTCAGATTTGGGGAAAGTATTAGCCTATGTTGGTGTCACTTTCGGATCCTAATACTCGGCCTTCTAAAATTAAATTAAATTCTACATAGTTTTTCGGAATTAATTCTATGAAGTATTGTGTGCCATTTTTTTTTAACTTGGAAAAGTGTTTACAGATATCAGTGGTTAAATTTTAAGTAATACATCACCATTGGCTCAGACTTAATTTTAAATTTCTTCACCCCGGTCCCTTGAGAAACGTAAAATTAAGGTGTAAACAGAGTTGGGGTAAGTGAAAACACTACAGAATTATCTGGAAATTTGATATATCTAAGAAAATGTTTTTACATAAAAAGCAGGAACTCTGTTATAGTTGTTAAACTGATAGGATGTGTTAGATAAGTACACTGCCCTCCAGAAATTAAGCAACAACAAGAAAATTCGAGATAAAAGAGAAAACAGTTGGAGAAAAGAGAAGAAGAGTGGTGGGCACGCTGAAAGAAAGCAACGAATGCGTTAGGGAAAACAGGTGAGTCATAAATTGCGATCATCGTGCCCTCGCACGGATTTCTGGCGTACCAGGTATTGGAGTCGAAGACGCGCGTTCACGGAAGAGGTGTGTGTCTCTATCTGGAGAGTGCAGAGGTGAATCAAGTGTGCGGAAAGGGTCGAATATGGCAACCAGGCATCATTTGGCTGATGCGTGGCGTGCCATCGGTAGACTAGAAGCAGGGCAGCGTCAGGACGAAGTGGCCAGATGGCTCAATGTCGATCGTTCAGTTGTCAGTAGGTTATGGAACAAGTTCCAGAGAACGCAAAATGCATCGCGGAGTTTCAGTGGAGGTCGACCGCGTGTGACATCGGTCAGGGATGACCGATATATCCGTTTGACAAGTCGGCGTAACAGGTCCGCAACAGCTACCCAAGTGCGTGCAGCGGCTATTGCTGCCACAGGACGGCCTATGTCAACGAGTACAGTATGCAGACGGCTACGCGAGGGTGGGTTGTATGCCAGGAGACCAGTGTTGTGTATACCACTCACCCAGCGTCAGAAGACAGCCCGCTTACGTTGGGCACGAGAACATGTGAACTGGACACTGGACCAGTGGCAGTCCGTTCTCTTCACTGATGAGTCCAGATTCTCACTGGACAGTGATTCGCGACGCCGATTGGTCTGGAGAGAGGCAGGAACTCGTTTCCATCCCTCCAATATTGTTGAAAGGGACAGATATGGTGGTGGAGGTGTGCTTGTATGGGGTGGCATTTCTATTGGTGGACGTACTGACCTCTATATCCTCCCACGTGGCACCATGACAGGTCAGACAACCTCGTGGAGGGAGTGGCATCAGTCTACTTCAGACAATACCTAGTTCCTTCTCTATTCCCTTGATTTCTGATGTACTAGGTTCGTTCAAGGTTGACCAGATTTCTATTGCGAGGGGAAATAATGGAAAGTCCTACAAGCACCATACTAAGCTGGTTTTTCAAGTATTTCCACAGAGCATCCAACCACAGTTGTCGTTCCCTGAATCCTTGGGCGTAGAAGGAAGTTGACTGCTGTCTTAACCACTGCAGGACATCTTTTGTGTCAGTGCTTCATCGTTCTTCAATTTCTACCCTCTTGTTTGCCTTTCCAAGGAGCTCAAGGAAAACTGATAATCTAATCACTGAGGGCTAAGTCCGGAGTGTACGAACATAACATCAAAACCTCCCAGTGCATTTCAGTGAGCGTTGTTGCATTCAAATTGACTGTGTGGGGCTGTGCATTGTCATGATGAAGAATGACATTTTCAGATAACATTCTCAGTATTTTTGTGAATTGCATTCCATATGTCATCCTTGATCAATGTGCAGTAGTACTGGGCATTAATTCTGACCCTTACTCCAAAAAAATCCATATGAATAACATCTTGTTTGTACCAAACATGTCCATGAGGTTCATTCATCAGCAATTATCATTCTTTGCCAAACTACTGCAGTTCTTTTCCTTTTTACATTACTGATGCTATCTATATAGCAATCTTTGAATTTTTTAAAAAGTGTCTATTGAAACTCCAAATTAGCCCTCCTTTATAAGGAGAACCCATTTATTTCGGCAGGAAGTGAAGCAATTGCAACCATCCTCATTCATTTAGGATGTGATTTTTTATGTAAATTTTCACCCTCTTCCAAAATTGTGTTGATGTATGTGTGTGTTGTCAACAGTGTGGGCACTCAGATTTAAAGGAACACAAGCATATAAGTTCTCGGACGAAAGTAAGCAACCTGCTACGTAAAAGAAAAGTACTTTAGAAGATCTGATTCTTTAAATCGATCACTCGAAATTTTTTAATTCAATTTTCAATACTATTAATTCTGAATTTAGTAGGTACTTAGGGCAGCAGCTTAATTGCTTATTTGCTGTTTTCCTTTAAGAACCTGAAGCCAAGAAGGTAGCAGCAGTGAATGACCCTTGTGGTGCTCAATTGGCTACGTTAAGGCAGCAGCAACAACAGCAACAGCAGCAGCAACAACAACAGTCACAGTCACAAGGTGCAACAACGCCGCAACCAACGCAAAACCAACAGACACCACCACAGGCTGTGCAGGCTGCCCAACCTCATGTACCGGGTGCAGCAGTCCCACATGCCGGCCTTGGTGGTGTCCAGTCAGAAGACATTCAGGTCCCGGACAAGATGGTTGGCTTGAGTGAGTATGCAAATGAATTTTTTTTTTAATCCTCTCCAATTTCAGGGTAGCTTTGCAATTTCTGCCTTGTTTTTTTTTTTTTTTTGCAAAGAAAAGGACAAGTGATTAGTACCTGATAATTTGAGCACCGTTGTTTGTTGTCCAAATTTGTTAGCTCAAATCGTGGCTTCATAAAAGGAATATATGCTGTTCTATACATAAGATTGGTTTGATTTACATGCTTGACAGATCTGTTAGTAGTTTTCCTCTTATTTTTGTTACTTTTGAATATGAAAAGTATTACTGCTGTTTAATTAGCTGCACAGGCTGTTTTTCTTTAACTCTGGATGAGCATATGAAGACCAAAATATTATAACTTCCAGCACACTTAAGAAATTCCCTGTTGAATTTATTGTGAATATACAGAGCAGATGTTCCATTCATATACCATAAGCTCGTCAAACAAAAGGTAAATTTTGGTATTTCCTCAAACTGTCGATCTTAATGTGGCTTTTTCTACTTCTCATAGTGCTAAGAATGTTAACTCACTCATAAATACTAATATTTCAGTCGTGCTCGGGAGCTTATAATGAATATTGTACATCAACGGAGTAGAACGGAAGGTCCAGGAGGAGGTGGCGGCGGTGGCGGAGGAGGAGGAGGAGGAATGTCTGATATGGGAGGAATGGGCAATCATGCTCAGGTAAGCACACTGGTAAGTTGTAGCATTCCTCTGGGATAAGATGTCTGCTGTATGTAATTTAATTTTAGTACGTAAGATAAGTGTTTGTCAAAGGGCGTCCCTTTTATGATTTCTTGCTGCTGTATGACCAATAATTTATGCATATGTTTTTGGTGATAATCATTAATACTATCATTACTCGGATATTTCTTGAAAATAGAGATGGGATGGATTGGCACTTTATCTCTCTTCTGTCATCGGTAACATTGCTAATAATTTTATCTGCCAGATATATCTTGTACATCGCCTATAACTGCGAAATTCTAATTTTAAAATTATTATGGATATAAAGGTTTTTGAAAGTAAAAGGGACAAACTTTGGCAAGCCTTTATAGATTATAGTTAGCACATTAAAAAAATATTACATTTATCCTTAATTCAGTACAAATAAGACCAGAAAAAAGTTTTCTCAGGTTTACCAGCAATCTTCAGTTTTCATCTATAATTGATATGACATGGAAAGTACACATCTAACCAGGATCAAATTATTTTCGAAAAGGCTACTCCTAGTGTGTCCCATTTGAGCTGCACGAAATTTGCTGTCCGCCATTGGATCAAGTTGAATTGAAAGGTCTGGGCAATTTTGAAAAGATATCCAAAAACCTGAAAGTCTTGGCAAAATGAGGGGGAACCTTGTTCATAAGCATAATTGAAACAGTAATACATTTAATTAAAACATTTTTTACTTGTTTTGTTGGAATTGAGAATTAGTGATATTATGAACAAATTTTGCCATCAATAAGAATTATCACATGCCTTTCAACATGGAGCCACAGTAGTCTAGTCAGTTGGAATTTCTCTGGCCTTGTCCCAGCAGAAAGTAGCTCTGTAGCTCACCCAGCCTCAATAAATGGGTACCCCGGGGGATGTAAAGGTGGTTGGAGCACTGTGCTGATCACCTCCAAAATCGCAAGAGGTCAATGTGTGGGGCCCTATTGCCACATCCGCTAAATGTTCCTTCATGGCACAGTACAATATGCACAGGCAACTTTGTACTACCTTTCAACATAATGAAGCTAATACTTATTCACGTGTGTACATGCTAGAGGACACACTCTCCGAATGCTGAATTTTTCATTATCTTGTTTTCTGTTTCCTGGTAGACCGAATAGCAGGTAGTGCCTAATAGTGTCTTCAAACCTGTAAGTACAGTTTCATGAGCCGAACGTACACATGTAACCTCTAAAAATATGAGAGGGTGTTTTATTTCACCTCATTTCTTGCTCAAAATTTTCTTTTACACTTCATGTATATCAACACTTTTTAATATGAATGTCCACATAACAGCATAAGATAATTTGAAAAGTATGAAAAACGTTTGTGCTTCAAAGTCTTTTGTCGTTTAACGTCCTCTTCTGTCCAATGTTTTGAACTTGTTTTCCACATTCTTCCTCAGGAGCCCCGGGTGTTATTGGGTTACTTTAATTCCTGGAACCTGGAAATAGGTCCAAATAAGTATGTATGTACATCCTTAGATTAGGTTTAGAATTCTGATGGACAGATTACATTAGGCACAGTTCATTACACTCTCGCAACAGAGAACAGGAACAATTATGAAGTCACCATCTTCCAAAGAACATCATTTTTTTTTTATTTAGCCATGAATCAAAAAGGATTTTAATTGTTTTGTCCTCACCCAGGTTGAAATTATGGTACCAGGACCAAAGTTGGACTGATAATTGGCAAAGGAGGTGAAACAATAAAGACTCTTCAAGAGAAGTCTGGTGCAAATATGGTCGTGATCCAGGATGGTCCACAGCAAGAACAAGAGAAACCTCTGAGAATTAGTGGAGATCTTCAAAAAGTAGAGGTAAGGATACACCATGTGATTCTTTAATGATCGGTCTAGTATGGTTGACATCATATTTTAGTCTCGTTGTTCAACTGTGAGTAAGCCGGTTTTCCCACTAACCTGCAATGTCAATTAAAGGCTGTACACTTATGGATATGGAACTTTTTACAAGTTGAACAGTGATTTGCGACTAAAGTGTTAAAAATATGCTTTATGTAGTAACTAGGGCTAATGTCTTATTTCCACTTAACCTTTTGACGCCCAAGCCCTTTTTCAATAGTAAGCCTCGGTTGCCCAAGCCGATTTTGAGCAAAATGCAGAGTTTCAATTAAATGAGTGTAGTTCGGAAGCTAATTGCACTAGAGAGATGAGTGATATACCGTTGTACGTGCAATGAACCAGAGATTCAGACTATATGAAATTTTTGCAAATTCGGCGTATATGTGGCGGGGGGGGAGGGGGCTAACTCTCAAAACGACCTGGACTCAGCATCTCGATCGAGACGCTTGGGCACCTAAAGGTTAAAGCTTATCACAGAATTATATGTGGGGGAAGGGGGTAGGATACATTGTCTTCAGCCTGTAAATTGTAACAATTCAAAATACTTAAAAATTTAATAAATTATCATTTTCTGGGGAAAGAAACTTGAGATAGCAAATTATTATACTGAAATGAAGTACACGCTTACCTGTGAAACTGTTGGAATTACATGATAGAAATCTACCAGCTTTGGTTGGGAATAGTCCTAGTTTCACATACTTCCAATGTATTACAAGTTCCATGTCTTCCCACAACGATGTTAGAAAAATAATGAAAAATATGAAATTTGCAGTTTCCATAACATTGACACACTATGGAAGTGTTGCAGGACATTTCTCTGGACCAAGATTCTCAGATTTGGGGAAAGTATTAGCCTATGTTGGTGTCACTTTCGGATCCTAATACTCGGCCTTCTAAAATTAAATTAAATTCTACATAGTTTTTCGGAATTAATTCTATGAAGTATTGTGTGCCATTTTTTTTTAACTTGGAAAAGTGTTTACAGATATCAGTGGTTAAATTTTAAGTAATACATCACCATTGGCTCAGACTTAATTTTAAATTTCTTCACCCCGGTCCCTTGAGAAACGTAAAATTAAGGTGTAAACAGAGTTGGGGTAAGTGAAAACACTACAGAATTATCTGGAAATTTGATATATCTAAGAAAATGTTTTTACATAAAAAGCAGGAACTCTGTTATAGTTGTTAAACTGATAGGATGTGTTAGATAAGTACACTGCCCTCCAGAAATTAAGCAACAACAAGAAAATTCGAGATAAAAGAGAAAACAGTTGGAGAAAAGAGAAGAAGAGTGGTGGGCACGCTGAAAGAAAGCAACGAATGCGTTAGGGAAAACAGGTGAGTCATAAATTGCGATCATCGTGCCCTCGCACGGATTTCTGGCGTACCAGGTATTGGAGTCGAAGACGCGCGTTCACGGAAGAGGTGTGTGTCTCTATCTGGAGAGTGCAGAGGTGAATCAAGTGTGCGGAAAGGGTCGAATATGGCAACCAGACATCATTTGGCTGATGCGTGGCGTGCCATCGGTAGACTAGAAGCAGGGCAGCATCAGGACGAAGTGGCCAGATGGCTCAATGTCGATCGTTCAGTTGTCAGTAGGTTATGGAACAAGTTCCAGAGAACGCAAAATGCATCGCGGAGTTTCAGTGGAGGTCGACCGCGTGTGACATCGGTCAGGGATGACCGATATATCCGTTTGACAAGTCGGCGTAACAGGTCCGCAACAGCTACCCAAGTGCGTGCAGCGGCTATTGCTGCCACAGGACGGCCTATGTCAACGAGTACAGTATGCAGACGGCTACGCGAGGGTGGGTTGTATGCCAGGAGACCAGTGTTGTGTATACCACTCACCCAGCGTCAGAAGACAGCCCGCTTACGTTGGGCACGAGAACATGTGAACTGGACACTGGACCAGTGGCAGTCCGTTCTCTTCACTGATGAGTCCAGATTCTCACTGGACAGTGATTCGCGACGCCGATTGGTCTGGAGAGAGGCAGGAACTCGTTTCCATCCCTCCAATATTGTTGAAAGGGACAGATATGGTGGTGGAGGTGTGCTTGTATGGGGTGGCATTTCTATTGGTGGACGTACTGACCTCTATATCCTCCCACGTGGCACCATGACAGGTCAGCGCTATAGGGATGAGGTCCTTGCACGTTATGTGGAACTATTCGCACGAGAACGAGGTCCGGGCTTCATTCTGCAGGACGATAATGCCCGTCCCCATAGGGCAGGACTAGTCGATCGGTTCTTGGATGAACACCATATTCAACGCATGGTGTGGCCATCCCGTTCCCCGGACCCTAACCCCATTGAACACATGTGGGATGCTCTGGGGAGACGTCTCGCTGGTCTTGTGCCCCCTCCACAAACACTCCAAGACCTTCAACTGTCTCTCTCCCAACAATGGACTCTCATACCCAATGAGTTGGTGGACAACCTTATTGGCAGCATGCGGCGGCGTTGTGAGGCGTGCATTGCTGCGCGCGGTGATCATATCCCTTATTAGTGTCAGATAATGGTCACTTTCCGTCTCCGTTTACCACCTGTGATGCTCCATGCGTACATTTCATTTCTTTTGCCCACGAGTGTACCTTGTTTTGTGTTTCTTCTGTTCTGTAAGGCGTGGGACACTTGTTTCTTTCGTTACAAATAAAATATGTACACCCTCCGGCCTTGTTGTTGATTCTATTGGATGATCACCATTTGTTGCTTAATTTATGGAGAGCAGTGTATTATAACTTGTACCAATAAAGCTGCAGGTCTACTTATAATAGCGCATTTTGTTTATCAGTTCTTGAGGTCTGAACCAATGCAAATTCTAATCAATGCTTATGACTAGGGCCCAGGACTTGGTTATAACATATTTTTTATTTGGCATCAGATCGTGTACTGGGACGAGATCTTTACATATCTGATGAAAATCATCTGAAGTAGACCAACTTGATAAAGCATATTTTTACATATTTTACCAATTTTGCTTCTTTACAAATTTCTTCAATTTTCTCGTAATAAGACATATTTCTGTATAATTTCGTAATTATCTTGCATATACTGTTGTTTTATAATTTAATTTTTCTTCATATATTTAGCGCAACTGATAGTTCATATTATTGATGCTAGGATAAGGAAATGACGAATGAAGAATTTAAAAGCAGTTGCAGTCTTCTTTTACCAACTGAAAATAGAACAATAATACCCCCTTTTTTATCCCGCTGACAATTAATATTCATTGAAACATTATTGAGGGAAGATGTTATCTCATTGTTAGGGGCATGCATATTTCGTTTTTAATGAAAAAACTAAATTTAAAAAAAAACATTGTAGTGTTAATTTTTCATGTTTTTGAAAGGTGTGAGATGCATTTTGTGACCATATTTTGTCACGAAATAATGCGAAATGAACTGCAAAAAGCGAAATTAACTCTTAAACACGAAATTCAGGGTTTATTCACCGACGCGACACCTTCTGAAGTCTGAAATAAACTTAATACTCTGGTAACTACATAAATGTGATATTAGAAGTGAAATGTTAATTCTGTGGAATAAGTGTAGTTTTTAAATCAAATTTAGGATTATATTCACAATTTTAAAACCAATATGTCTTTTTATATACCACTTTTCATCCATTTTTTCACCGCTATAACACCGATATTTTATTTTATTTACTGCTTTTGAACCCGAAATTGACTCCGTTTTTGTACCGATATTTTGCTTTTTTATTTACCAAAAATATGTGCCTCTACTCATTGTTGTGCAGGATTCTGGCTTCATTTAATACTCCACCCCCAGCCTAGTCTATCTTCCCTGGAAGATACTGAATCCCATGTTATGAGAAATTCAAAAGTACTGTAGTGCATATTTTTGGATTTACTAGGAATATTTCTACCTTTTTCTGACATATTTTTTCAATTTTTGACATAATTACATATATATTTTACAGTTTTATAGAACATAACGTTCCGGGCCCTACTTATGGCCGTACTCTTGCAGATGTTGCTTATGCCACTTGACTTGACTTACTTGACTTAATTCCTTTTGCTCCATCAGGAGCATAGGGCTTCAGTGAAACGCCTCCATTTGGCTCTGTGTCGTGCCAACTCCTTGACCTCTCTCCATGTTTTTCCTTTCTCGGCTGCTTCTTCTTCTACTGTTCTCTTCCATGTCTTCTTCGGACGTCCTATTTTCCGGGTTCCTTGGGGGTTCCAGTCTAAGGCTGCTTTCTCTATTGCTCCAGCTGGTTTTCTTAAGGTGTGTCCTAACCAACTCCATTTTCTTCTTTTTATTTGGGTTGCAATTGGCTGTTGTTTAGTTTCTCTCCATAATTCTTCATTTGATATTATTTCTGGCCATTTTATATTGAGGATACGCCTGAGACAGCGATTAATAAATGTTTGTATCCTTTTCGTGTTAGCTTGTGTGGTTTTCCATGTTTCACAAGCATACAGTAAAACTGACTTTACATTTGTATTGAAAATCCTTATTTTTGTCTTTCTAGAAATATTGCAGGTTTTCCAAATGGGATACAGTTGTATAAATGCCACATTGGCTTTCTTGATTCTATTTTGTATGTCTTCATCTGAACCTCCTTCTTTTGTTATGACACTTCCTAAGTATGTAAATGACTCTACTTGTTCAACCAGCTCATGACAAACATTCAATTTTTCTTTTCCTCTTGTATTGACTCTCATTTCTTTAGTCTTGTTCACATTAATAGTGAGTCCTGCTATCTTTGCTTCTTCCTGTAGTCTTTTTAGTTTCTCCTTCATGTCGCCAAGTCTTTGATATAATGAGCAGATGTCGTCCGCAAAATCTAGATCTTCTAGTCTATCTTTGAGTCCCCATTGTATTCCTCTTTTCCTGCAACCCATCGTTTTCTTCATAACTGCATCTAGTACTAGCAGAAATATTGTCGGAGATAGAATGCAGCCCTGTCTCACTCCATTTGTAACATCTATGTATTCTGTAAGCTGCCCTTCATGTAGGATTTTGCACCTAAAACCTTCGTACATATCTTTCATTAGGTTTAATACCTTCGTTGGAATGCCATATTCTGCTAGTGTCTGTCACATGACTCTTCTATTTAGTGAGTCAAAAGCCTTTTCAAAATCGATGAACGTAAGATATAAGGTGGCTTGCCATTCATTGTTTTGTTCCAGAATTATTCTTAGAGTATTTATTAAATCGACACAACTACGTTGTCTGCGGAAACCAGCTTGTTCTTTCCTCAATCTTGATTCTACAACATCCTTCACTCTATTTAAGATTATTCTCGATAGTATCTTGCTTGGTATACTTAGCAAAGTAATTCCCCTCCAGTTTTTACAGTTAGTTGTATCTCCCTTTTTTGGCAGCTTTACTATTAAACCTTCTCTCCATTCTAATGGAACTTTTTCTTCATTCCATATTTTCTCTAACATAGGTTGTAAGAGATCAATGGAAGTTTCCACATTAGCTTTAATTAGTTCCGGATTTATGTTATCCATTCCAGGAGCCTTGCCATTCTTCATTTGCTTTATTGCTAGCCTAACTTCTGCTCTAGTTGGGGGCCCTAATTTAATTTTGGTATCTTTTCTATTTCCTTCTGTTCTTGTTTGATTAAAGGTTTCTTCTTCTCTTTTCCCATCTCTATTCAATATGTCTGAAAAACATTCTCTCCATCTTTCCATTTGTTGTTCTTGGGTTAGCAATAGATTACCATTTCTGTCTCTCACCGGTTTACTCTTCCTGAATGTTTTTCTGGATAATTTCTTAGTTATGTCATACAACTGTTTTAAGTCACCTCTCTTTTCTGCCTCTTCTGCATTTTGTGCTAAGTCCTCTACCCATTTCCTCTTATCTCTCCTCACACATTTCTTCACCTTTTTATCTATTTCCGAGTACTCTGTTTGGACTGCTGCTTTCTGTAGTCTTGTTCTGCTTTGGTTTATTTTTTGTTTTGCTTCTTTCCTATTTCTTATTACTTCCCAAGTGTCTTCAGACATCCAGTCTTTTTGTAGTTGATTTCTAATTCCAAGTACCTTCTCTCCAGTTTCTAAGTAGATTTTCTTCACATTTTCCCAATTTGTTTCAATATCTGGTTCATGCTGTGTACTTTCCGAGAGAGCTTGTAATCTATTATTTATTTCTAATTTAAATTCCTTTTGTTTTTCTTTCTCTGTCAATCTTTGAACATTAATTTTCTTTTTTCTTCCTTCGAACTTCTTGGATGTTGACATTATTTTTAACTTAAATTTGGCTACCACAAGATGATGGTCGCTGGCTACATCTGCTCCTCTTTTATTTCTTACATCCATTAGCGATCTCCTAAACTTCCTGCTTATTGTTATATGGTCTATTTGGTTTTCTGTAATGCTATCTGGTGAAACCCAAGTAATTTTGTGACAGTTTTTATGAGGGAAGATTGTTCCTCCATTGTTCCTTATGCCAACACTTCAGTATTATAGAAATATACGGTGAGTCACATAATTATTCGGACAGATAAGATTTCTGAATATTTACTGACGTAGCCGTGATATAATACGATGATAAATGTTTAATATTTATTTAACAAACAAAACACAATATGAGCACACTGTTAATTATCTTCAATTATGTTTAATATAATATATTAGTAAAATATTTTCATTAAACAAAACAAACATTGTTTGTGGGTTAAACAAAATTATTCGGACACATGGAAGGAGAGACAGGAAAACACGCTTGAAAAGCAACGAACAGAAATGTCAGTATCTGGTAGGCATCCCTTTCAATTTTAATACCTCGGATAAACGATTTGGCATACTATCTACCAATTTTCTGGTGTACACTGGCGATATGTTGGCCCATTCATGTTGAAGTCTCTCCTTGAGGTCTGCCTTCGAGGTTATAGGTGTTTTCCTCACTTCTTTTTCCAACTTACACCAGAGGTGCTCAATGACGTTCAAGTCTGGAGACTGCGGTGGAGGATGGAGCACTTTTGGGCAGTTGTACAATAACCATTCTTGTACTACGCGGGAAGTGTGCTTCGGGTCATTATCTTGATAAAACATAAAGTTACAAAGAATGCCCATCATTTCAGCACTAGTCTTTAGATTTGACTTCAGAATGTCAAGGTAAAGGTACCTGTCCATTGTCTGTTCGATGAAAGCCAATTTACCAACGCCTTGGGCCGACATGCAGCCCCAAACCATTACGTGACCACCCCCGTGCTTCACTGTTGCTTGCAAATTTTTCCCTCGGAGCTCCTCATTTGGTTTACGCCACACTGTTACCCTCCCATCTGACTCACAAATATTGAATTTACTCTCGTCAGTGAAAATTACCCGATTCCACCATGTCTGATCCTTTCCTAAGTGTTCCTTTGCGAACACCAGTCTTTTTGTCCTGTTTGGCTTACTTACAAATGGCTTTCTCCTGGCTACACGGCCATGATAGTTTGCCCTTCTGAGCACTCTTCGTATAGTTTCAGGATGACTATGCTTTCCACACTCCTCAGCTATCTCAGCACACACCAATGGAGCACTCATCTTTGTTTTTTTTTTAATTTTCCTCAAGATTACTGTCTCTTCTCTGGGGGAAAAAATTCTTGGTCTCCCTGTATGACCATGGGACTCGATCCTGTCTTCATCTTTAAATCGCTTAATAATATCTGCAACTGTACTTTTTTCATTTTCAACATTGAGGCAATTGTACGGTAAGTTTTACCCTTAGCGTGGTGCCATATCACTAACTGACGTTGTTCAAATGAACTTTCCTTTCCTCTTCGACCTATTTCTACATAGAAAATGTTCTTATATCACAACTTTGTTAAACAAAACGCGATCGTAATTGCTACAGAAACCTACAGGAAACCAGAGTTAATATATATGAACAGAGTATGAATCAATTCGTAAATCGAAATTGTCACTGTATCGCAAATTTACGTTAACATTTACTATGTGTCCAAATAATTTTGTGGCACTATTTTTGCAACGGTAGGGATTCATCCTTCGTTATATTGTTGCTGATGTTCGTTTTTTAACCTTTTATCGACCAACATGACATTTTTTAAACGAAAATCAACTTCAACGCTGTACACAGATTTCACTCCCTTCCCGCTCATAAACGTTAGAAATTTACTGTGTGTCTGAATAATTATGTGACTCACTGTATACTTAACATGAAGAACATGAAATATTAAAATAAGAGTATTACTAGATGGTCAACTAATCCTGACTGAGCTTTGCTAATTTACATATTTCTTCTGTGCATTTGTGGGTGTAACATACATGTAGTGTTTGCAGAATGGGCTTAGTTTAGTGTTTTTTCCTGCATTTAATGCTAAACCTGGCCTTGCCTTGAATTACCAGAATTCATGAATAATTTTTGTTTTTATTTTTTCCTCTTCCAGTATGCAAAACAGCTTGTGTATGACCTGATAGCAGAGAAAGAAATGCAGGTAAATATTCACTTCAGCACTATTTATTTCGCCTTGTAATGCCTGATGAAAAAGGTATGACTTCTGTTAAAAGTTTTATGTATTGCTTGATTTACCAGCTAGGAATTTTACAGATTATAGAAGTTCGTCACCTATTTTTTTAGTCATTTTTTGTGCACTGCTTGCCTTTGGCATTTTTATGAAACATACTTATGATGTGACATTAAGAATGTATTTTAATGTTATTGAAAGAGCATAAAAAATCACTTGTATAGTAGATCCAGGCCTATTTGTCAATAAATGGATTAGTTCATATTGTTGAAAGGTGTGCCTGGAGGACGTGTATTTTGGGTGCTATGCAGTTATTCTTGTAGGGTAGTTGAAGTACACTTATTTTCACATCCAGATTGTTATAATTTGAATAGGTATAAAGGTTACTTGTATGCTAAGGAAATTTGTGGTTAAATTGTTGCTCTGAAGAATGTAGCTTTATTGCTTAATACTTGTATCATGTGCTATTTTTAAGAATGATGAATAACATGCTTGCTTTGTCTATTTGGTTAGCTGCATAAGTAGGAGCAACTTGCATAATTTTTTAAAAAAATTAGGGTGTTGTCCCCAAGTGTGTTACGTAGTGGGAACTGTAGTTATGGTTCCCAACTATCCCTTCTCCAATACCTGCATTGGATGTTGGGAGCATGGTTTGCTTTTGTCCTTTGATAGTTTCGTTTCTCATCAGGCCTTTACCCGTGGTCAACGTGGGCCAAACCAAGGATTCAGTGAATACGGAGGTGGTCCCGATTCAGCAGAGGTAGGGGTTATAAGTATTGTTCAGTAATTGCAGCCGTTTCATGTTTTACATTGTTTCTCGGTAATGCAAATCTCCTTACATGCCAGAGTTTCCCACAAGTTTTCTGATGCTGAAGGAAGTTTGTTTTTGTTTTGAAAATTGATTTCCTTCCCATTGAAATTGTGTATTAGCATGTTCAGGCATCTGAAGGAGTGTTGTCTGTGGTGCAGTTTAATGTTCTGGCATTCATTTTGTGCAACACTCCATTCTGCATGTTTATATTCTCTAATTGTATAATTTATTTATTATCTAAGGAAACCCGTGCATGTACATTCAGAAGTTTTTGACTTAGGATTATTATGTGACTATTGATAGGTGCGTGCATGAAGTTAAGGATGCAATGCAACATTCAATTGATTGCCCGTAAACCCTGACAGAGGTTTTTTTTACATATGTATGTATAGCATGTAGATTTTGTGATAATTTTCTATCCCGAAATTTGATATTTTCATATTCAGATTATACAATTATCTGAAATACCTGAATGTATTGATTCTCTGGACAGTTTGTTATTTATCTGTTTTGGGGCTCCTCGCATATTGTCATATTAATTCTACTGTATAGATTCTCTCAAAGTCCTCTTCTAATCTATCTGTTTATTCATTTTATGGATTCTCAGCAGATTTTTTAAATGTTTACCTTTTTTTTTAAACTAAAACAGATCTATATCTACATTACTAAGGTCAGTGTAAATGCAGTTTTCCACCGTAACAAAAATGTAAAAGGGTTACAGTTAAGAATGTAACATTGTTTGATGTCCTGATCCTTTACATGGTAATTATTTTCTTAATTCCAGACCATTCTTCCCAGAATAACTTGCTGAACTTGAAAAAGTAAATAGCCATTTGCAGACACAGGTTATCTCAATACTTTGATATCAGGATATCTGATATCCAGATAGCTGTATTATCCAAATTATCTGTTGCATCCAAAATGGATATCAGATATTTTGAAATCTGGATTTTCTATAAACAAGAATCCTCTTGGATAATTTCTTAAGCTCAACAATTTTCAAATACAGTAGATTCTTGATCATATATTTTTAAATCACCTAGAAAACCTTCAAAACTTTTGAGGAAATCAACCTATGGGCGTAACAGCCAAGTTCGGATATATTGAAAATATACCCAGATGCCTGGAAACTTAAAAATCCAGTTGTTTTTGTTTTTTTTGGCCAAGATTAAGAAATGGAAAGAAATTTGCACTTTTTCTTGAACCAGCTTCTTAATGGAAGATATTCTACACAAAAATGTTAAAACGTGGTTGAAATGCCACCAAAAGATCTGCAAGTCTAAAATTGTCTAAATTACCTGTAGAAACCCAGGAATTTAGTTTTGTCAAAATAAGTAGGAAACCCTGTTAAGACCTTAACATATGGAAGGTTTTGTTGTATTGACACCATTAGGGAGTAAGGGGAATGTAAAATGGAGAATCCATGTGAATATTTATTGAATGCAACAAATAAGCTATTTCACAACTTCCTCCTTTTTACTTGTTATATTAGTGATATCAGTTTATTTTAAGAAATAGTGTAAGATGTTTTATTTTAAGTGGAATGCTACTTTGCATAAAAGTAACCCTTCCCTCAACATGAAAATACAGTAAATACATGCATGTCATAACTGCAGTTTTATTAGTTCCCATTTTCATTTTGGACTTTTTTTTTGTCAGTCACATGGTCCGAGTGCAATAGTTCATTTAGAATGTGATTGTGAGATGTATGTTTGTACACACACACACTTAACATGCTGTATATGTAAACACGTTAACGGTGAATAAAAGTTGAATGTACGTAAGAGTAGTTTTGTCATTTTGCATTGTTTTATGTATTCATATGGAGCTGCCTCTGGGGCAGTTCTGATCTGAGTATGCGAGTGCCCTCCGTAAATTTCATCTTAATCATTCATTCTCGTTATTCTAGTTAGCCAAAAGTTGCTTAAAAGCAATGCTAAACATGGCAGGAATGCACCTTGTACCCTTTGAACTCTCCAATAATAAACGTTTGGGTGTATTCTCACATTGTGTTTGTCAAAAACAAATGTGTGTCCCCAGAATGTTTTCGTGTATGTGCACATCTCGATGTACATCTGTGAGTTTACTCCTGAAGAACTGAAAGAGGCTCATTCATACCAGAGATTGGGATACCATGGTAGGTTGGGTACCAATTAGCCTGAGCATAAGTGGACTTCAAAGTAGGACTCCTGAAGGTGTTATGTCCCTAAAGTAAGCAATATTTCATAATGATACCTTTAAAATGGAGAAATCATGCCATCTTTGTCTTTGAAAGACATGCACCATTTAAAATATTTTGTTTGTATTTTTTTAAAATTTTACAAACAAATCTCAATAATTTGCAATTACAGTGGAAGACTGATTTTTCCAGATTTTAAATTTCTCCACATTGTTTTACTTTCAAGGTCCCAAAAAAAGGTGACATTTTAAAAAAACTTCCTTATATATTACATGTTCCTACATGCTAAGTTCTTTAGTGTGTCCCCTGAAAAACACAAGGTTGCCCTGTAGTAGGATAGCAATTTGTACTTGTACATGTAAGATTTTTTTTTTTCATTTAAAGATTAAGATTACTATTTTCAGATTTACATGTTTGTCTTGTTAGCAGTAGCATGTTAAAATGTGATATACAGTGGAACCTCAATTTTTAAGTTTTTCAAGGGACCAAGCTGGGAAATCAAAATGCAGGGAAATGTAAAATCAAGGAAAGTTTTAAAACATTTTGTTATGTTGGGGAGTTTGAAACCGGAAACGTAAAATTGGGGTTCCACTATATATATATATACACATTGGAACTTTGAATTTATGTTCCCAGATTTTACATTTTCATGCATTATACATTCAACCTTGATGGTCCCAACATGCAAAATGTTATATAATTTTTCTGCATTTCAAGTTTTTCCACCCTGGTCCCCTGAAAAATGTAAAATCGATGTTCCACTCTATTAGGTATTGCTATTCTTCCAAATAATATGTGGTAGAGTACTCTACCAGATTATTATATTTTCTTGTTATGCAATTTTTAAATGTCAACTAATGCATACCCATGCCAAACAAAGTGCTTATGTGCAGAAAGATTTTTTTTTTACTATAACATGTCTGCTATTTGCTCTGGTGATGGACAACTACATATAACCAGTTTCATCAAAACTTTAAAAATTAATATTATAGTGGTGTTTTGCTGGGCTTTTGTGTGTAGAGCTATGGGTTAATCACTATCATCTACGAATAGACTTAAAATAGGTGGTGTAGCATTTCATTTGTCATAGTCTATTGATAGCACATTTTCTAATTAGTTCTTTTTTTGAGGTGAAATGTTTGGATCTCCTACAAAGTTCGTTCACAAAGGTCTGTTACTAACATTCCACTGACTGCTTCTGTAGTGCATTTCAAAACACAGGCATCATTGGCATCTTGTAACACTGCATGATCTGTAGGAGACTGGACCACTGCTTTCATGCCACTGATCTGAAACTCATCATATCTCCCGAGTGCATTGTAATCCGAAACAAACTCTTTTAACACCACTGGAATTGCCCATCAGCATTATTTCTCTGCCTTGTGACTGTAGTTGGGCAAAAAGAGAAAAAGAGGGGCTTACAGAAACCCAAATCGGACACAAATAACCACCTATGGATCAAAAGAACCACTCATACTAAACTCCTTTTATATATATTTATACAGCACCATACTTACGTGTGTATAATGCGCACCCTGCTTTTGGATAGGGACCCTGCTTTTGGATAGGGAAAAGCAACAATTATCCCATATATAATGCTCAGTACAATTCAGGTTCAAGAATGGCTTCCTTAGTTTTAGGTTGTAAATCTGTTGCTATACCGATGAAGAGCAATGGACATCATACCTATTCAAGGAGTCACCTGTTTCTATGTGGACCAAGATTAGAATATACTCTTGTGCATACAATGAGCCGCCAACTCATGCTCCCCCCCTCTCCCTCCACTGTGTTTAGCACCCCAAGACTCACTTCTGGAACCACATTGCTTATTGGGTAGTAGAAGAAAGAAAGATCAAAATTATGTTATGGATTTGCAATGGTCAGGAAGTTATTTTCTATTTGTCATCCAATAAATACCATTGTGATACACATCCTGCATGACGCGAGGTGCGTGCACAAAATCCGCCAAAATTGCACCGCTTTTCTCGGTGTTACAAAACATGGTCGTTACAATGTGAAAAATCATGGGAAATGGCCAGACTTGAATGGTTTTTAAAATTATAATTAATTGCTCAAGAAACCAAACCTGGTAATTTGTATTTGCACCTGTTAATATATACATGTTATATGCAGTGACATAGTGAAAACATGTGTAATTCCATGGGGCTGTCCAAATTCACAGTTTTTGGGCGCAAACATTTTGGAAATAAGTGCGCATTATACATGAGTAAATATGGTAAATAAATTTCCTTTTTTACCCTACCCCTTGCCCCTTTCATCATCCCTTAATATTTGGATTGTGGAAAGGGAATAACTAAAAAAAAAAGCATTCAGTAACAATTGGCTATTCCCTAACTAGTTTGCCCCACCTTACCCATAAATGAACATGCTTTGTTAAATAACATGAAAAGATGTTATCTGTATTAATAATGTGTTGCTTTTGTGTGATAAGGTTCCTGTCCCACGGGCAGCGGTGGGTGTTGTCATTGGAAAGGGTGGTGACATGATTAAGAAGATACAGACTGAGACAGGAGCGTGGGTGCAGTTCCAGCAAGATTGTGACAATGGCCCTGGGGACAGGAGGTGTCTCTTAACAGGGCAGCCAGACCAAATAGAACAGGCTAGGAGACGGATTGAAGACCTCATCGACAGTGTGTTGGTAAGCAGTTTCACACCTCCTGTAACCATTGCGAATGAAAGCAGATGGTCTTCATTCTTGGGAGGGCAACAGTAGTGTCGGGGAGACCTTATTGTGTGTGCCACAAATTCACAATTCGCATGACAAAAAAGAAAAGGAAATAAAGTGAGACATGCTTGTTGCCTCGGATGACACGATGGCTTCGAAATTTTGCTTCATGCCCAAAAGTCAGTGGAATGTTTCAGAGCTTTTTCATTTTGTTTCGGTATTGTCATCTGGAATCCAGAATGTCTGCCAATGATTATGGGAATGTGGTGAGGCAATCCCTGAAATTTGATGTGGACGTACCTGGGGGAAGGGGGTAAACTTTTAGTTTGCCACATTACCAGTTTCTTTTCGTCTTTCTCCCTCCTTGCACAAAGATGGTTGTCTTCAACTCCACAGTTTAAGTGGTGCTGATATTTCAGTCTGAAATGTGTAGCCAGAAACAAAGTGAAGAATGGATTTTGGATCATGCTTCTGGTAAAGTGCTTCTGAGAATGGAAGGTAAGACAGTGGCTACTACTTCATTCCTGTAAGCGTGCAAAACTGTTTTTGATCATTATCTTATAGTGTTAAAGCTAGAATTAGCACTATAGTTATATTCTCCTATAACAACATACGTTAAGTAATAGACAATTACTAAAGCAAGCAAGCATGTCATTCGTTATTATTGAAATAGCACATGATAGAGAGGTCGTAAAATATCATATAAATGCTTATTCTGAAGATCCAGGTAATGGAATAGTGGCATAAGTCTGTGATATTATATATAATAAACTCTAGTTATAGAAACTGAAGCTCTAGTAGTGTGTGGGCGCATGCACATGCATGTGTATGGCACAGAGGGGTGCGATATAATATGTTGGGAGTAAATTGAGTAAATAGATATACACATTATGATGTATCTTAGTATACATGTTATAGATTTTTTTTTTTAGTCCTTAAGTTAAAATAATGTAGGCTACTAATGTACCTGTGATTTATATCTAGTAAATAATTTTGCAGTGAAATACAGTGTTGAAGCAAAAGTAATCACATGGTAAATACATCATTACCACTATGTGATTATTTGATCAGCTTGGTTGTATTAAAGACTTCTTGAAACTGATGCATGCCAGCTTTCAGTATTAAAATAATAATTTATTAACTTAAGGAGATTACAATTGAAGCAAACTGTATAAATCAGGGATTTTTGTTTTCTTCATTATTGTTGTAACAATTACAAAGTTTTTCTGTTGTGTGCTGTACCACAAAGCTGTTTTTTTAACAATGGTTGCAAAAGTAGAGCTTTATCATTAATATACCGGTTGAAAATATAAAATGAAACAATTTAAAAAAAGTATGCACTAAACTGATTTCCTCTTTTTTATCTTTATACATGTGAAAAATGTGATTTAGGCAAGAATGCCTAACCTGTGAAAGCCTCTTGGTAAAAAATGAGTAATGATGTATGCAGTTCTAGCTTTCTTAAGAGATAATGTGACATAAGATCATGATTGCAACATTGTCTTTATTGCAATAAATGCATTTGCACAAACATTGAACACAACTTTTAAATTATCTTGGAAAAAATTCAGGTGGGCATTGTTTGTTGTATATGTATTTCTTCACAACCTTCTTAGGCCTTGGAGAGAAGCGGTGTGGAAGGACTAATTTCTTCATCTCCGGATCATAAAGATATGCCCAAATTTCATAAGGTCACCAGATCAGGAGAGAACTTTTCATGATTGGCTACAAGCTCGTCCAACAGATTAGAGCAGATATTTACTCTTATCCACTTTATTTTGGGTGTCGACTGGTACCAACTTTGCAAACACTTTACAATCTTCTGTCACCTTCTGCATCTCATTGAGACCACAGTCCAGTTGTGCACAAAGCTCTAGAATTCACATGACACTTATCTTCTCCCCTGGCTTATTCATGGCTTCCATTATCCTTCTGTTAATGTTTGTACAAAAACATCCTCTGCACCTTGTGAGATGCTGTACTAAACTTGTCTAGTCTGGTGTGCACTGTAATACTGGGTAAATTACAAGAGTGCTATTCGGAAATCAAACTTCCCGAGAGGCATGAAATAAGGAAAACATATATTTGTTATACATGAAAGTTGCACATGTGAACTATTTTACAACATAATTGCCATCTAAATTCATCAGGCATTTGTCAGTGAACGCACTTTCTTCTGTATACCCTCGTTGCCACCAGGGAATCTGCCATTCTCAAACACCATCCATCAGCTCCTAATTTTGGTACCCATCTTGCACAAAACTTGATAACCCAGCCTCACAGGCTGTCTCATAGAGGGGGTTGCCCAATTTCAGGAAATTCTTGACTCTTTGTGTACTGTATATTGTGAAGTGGCAGTATTCGTAAACCATGTTATCCACTCATTCAAGGTCATCCAGCACAACAGACTGTCTTCCTTGTCCTCCTTAATCACACACATGAGTTCTTCCCTCTTGAAATTTCCGGCACCATTTCCTGACACAACCTTCACTCATGACTTTCTCTCCATGCATGACACTCATTCTACAAATGATTTCAAGCTTCCAGCTGCGCTATGGGCTTGCACCTGCAAAACCATATTACATCATTAACCTCGCGGGAGCATCTATTGTACCAGCAATGGTTTTCTGCCCACTGCACACCAAGCCTAAAAACACTGTGACCAACCACTTGACATGCCGTGAGTCAACACGTGACAGCTTATTTCTGTTCATGCACCTTCATCAGACATTTTTACAATATTATAACTGCAACATTCATGAAACTAAGAATAAATGTCTGATGGAGGAAGTATGTGTTCTTCCGAAAGGTTGTAAAATTTTGGGTTTATAACCTTGTACGAACCATAAACTACAGGAGAAATAATTCTACAATACAAGCAACAGCAATACATATATAACGTATTTTTCGGCCGATTTTCCTGGGAAAAGGGTCATTACTTGGAGAGGGTCGTTATATTCGGGGACGTAGAATCGAGACTTGACTGTAATTGACATTCATAGATTATCGGTTTTTTTGTTTTTGCAGGATGACAGGAGTCCTAGAACTGCAAAGTTACTTTGATAATCTTTAGATACTTCTTAGAGAAAAAAAAACAATTAAAATCTTGCGTTGTTGCTTCGAAGGACATTTCCGAAATGAGTTTGTTAAATGTAGTAACAATATTTGACATTCCAGTATGTCATATCTTTATATGCATATAAATTAGGGATTGGACGGATTAATCGGTATGGGCCGATATAGGCATATCGGTGTATCAATTTATCGATAAAATTACCGATTATTTTACCGATCCGATATATCGATTATTATCTGATAATTTAGTGCAAAATTTTGCCATTTTGTTGTAATTTTTATTGATAATATCCATGCCCTACTTTCCAAAAAAGTAAATGTCTAAATATGCAATTTATCTTGCACTGCAGTCACCTTGAAACACACACTTATTAAAGAGGTCAGTGAACCTTTCAGGTTCTTCAAGGACAATTTCTAATTTTATATCGGATCGGTATCGGTAAATTTTATATCTGTACTTTACCGGTATCTGCCAAAATTTCATATCGACCCATCCCTAATATAAATAAACAAAAAAGAGAAAACTATTTGTATATTTGCCATGTGGTTCTGGTTTTGTTCCAAACCAGCCATCCTGAAATGGTTAAATTTGTTTGAATGTAACCCTGAACCTAAATAGAAATCACTCCATGGTCCTCTATGTTGGTGCCATTTTCTTGCTTCGGCATGGGGTCAAAAACACATGTAAAGTTGTCTGGCTGTTATCACAAATTGGATGTTTTTGTAAAATTTTCCCAGAGACATGTACAATATTTGCGAATTATGTTCACTAATAACTGTTAACGATATTCTTTCCAGCGCAGGGACAATGATATGGGAAGAGGACGAGGTCGAGGTGGCCCTCCACCACCTTTTGATAGAATGGGTCGCGGAGGACCAGGGGGCGAGTATGGTCCCGGACCAGGAGGGCCCGGTGGTTGGGACAGAAGACCAGGAGGAATGCAGCCACCCAACCAAATGGGTGACAAGCAAGAAGTTACTTTCACTGTACCTGCAGCCAAGTGTGGAATAATAATTGGTAGAGGTGTGTAGATACAAATATTTAAAATATGCTGTTGCCTATTTCATACATGTTTGCAAAACATCAAAAAATACAGTATTTCAGAGAGGCTTATGATTGGTTCTGAACCTTTGGCCATTTTTGTGCATTCTTATGATTGGTTCTGAACCTTTGACCATTTTTGTGCATTAATGCCAATGTATAGAACTGAAAAATTTGTACTGTTATCATTTCTGGTCCCATTGAAAGGAAGGAGGGGGGGGGGGGTTCGTGCAGCATTAGTTCTTTACTAACAATTCCAGCCATCCTCCATGAATGAAATGCATAGGAATATTGGGCATCACTTATGCTACAATTTGGTTATTGATTGGTAAGTCTGTAATGTATTGGTAAACCCATTGCTGTAATATATCTATAAATAGGCTATAATGTAGCACAAATTTGCCATTTAATTATTTTTATGAATAAAAGTATATTTAATATACCTGTTCTTGTAAGTACCGTATTTATAAGTTAATTACATGCAATTCCAGAAAAGTTCACATTGTACATGCACAAACACGGTTAATACTGAAAAAAAAAGTTGTTCAGAGACTAAAATATAGTACCCTTACAGTGATCCACATATTTCTGATTTTGTTTTTTTGGCCAAATTTCACCAAAATTGTTGTTCTTAATGTGCATCATGAGATATTGAAAATTATTAAAAAATAGTTTTTCTTGTATGTATGCATTGCTTGGATTGTAGAATTATTTTCCTATAGTTTACGGTTATTACAAGCATAAGAAAACAGTTTTTCGTTGTGACATTTCAGATGTGATCAAAATATTTTTTTTATCTGAAATAAAAATAAAACAGACTGCTTCTTTTCACAGTTAGGTTGCTATATTACAACAATGTAACATTGACAACATCCATTATATAACGGATTCTTTTTGTTGAAAAAATTGCTAACCATTGTTATAATTGTATCTTTAGTCAATATTAAAATAAATGATTAAGGGAGCGTGTGTTCTCCTGAGCAACTAAAAATTGTTTTCTTACGCTTGTAATGACCATAAACTACAGGAAAATAATTATTAAAAAATGTATTAGGATCATGCCAATAGGGGTGTTGGGTTGAAGCCCAATGTGAAAATGGGATAAATAAATATGCCCACATGCCAATAGGGGTGTTGGGTTGAAGCCCAATGTGAAAATGAGATAAATAAATAATATGCCCACATTAGGGGATTATGGATTGTTACCAACAATGTTATTGGTCTTTGTGCAGCATCATGTAGACAATTAGAGAAATACTTGGAAAGAAGTAGCAGGCTCCAAATTAAAAAAGAAAAGGGCACTTGGGAAGCCCTGGCCTTTAGGAGGCTACTACTGCATGGAGTTTCATTTTAGTTTAGTTTAAGTGTTTAGATGAAATTGTTGAACAAATATTGATGCAGAATCATAGTTAGATCAGTCAATAGTGGAGACATCTATAATCTGTATGAAGAAAGTATCAAGCATTTCCACCTGTGACTTAGTCATCTAGTAGGACACTAGTAAGTGTCTTGCCTGCAGGAAGGCTATATCAGGGTACTGAACTTCTAAAGTTAGTCAACTAAATTTAAGAACTTTTCAGTTTCACTGAAATGTCACTACATTATATCCACAGTAAGACTGAAGCAGATTAATCAGGACAATATTGATCAGTCTTTATCAAAAATTTCTGTAATCTGAAACTTTCTCACATAAATGTGGTTTTATTTCTCCGGTATAAAACTAAAATTGGCCTACATTTTATGATTTTCTAAATAATGGATCTCATTTGTAGGACAAACTTCCACCAGAGTAAGTAATTACACATTTGAGTTAACTAATAATTGTGGATTGTATTTTGGTGTGTATATTATATTCTGTTTACTATTCCTCCATTAGGTGGTGAAACAATTAAGCAAATCAACCAACAAACAGGTGCACACTGTGAGCTGGACCGAAGGCCACCACCCAATCCTAACGAGAAAGTGTTTGTCATTCGAGGTGCTCCAGACCAGATAGAACATGCAAAGAGGCTCATTACAGAGAAGATAGGAATGGTAACTATTGAAATCTGTTGCATGCACACACAACATTCCCCCAATCTTGAAACTAGCACACTATTGGCTGAGAAAATGCCTTGGTATTTGTAAAGCGAGATAAATTATAAGTTCATGGTGTGGTGCAGTAATATCTTTCAGGATATTATATTAAAAATTGCTTTGGTTTTGAATGTTCTTTCTTATTCTTGTGATATAAATTTCAATCTCTGCTTTTGTTAACATAAATTATGGTCTAATCCATGTTGAGGAAGGCACCAAATCTAAATTAATGTTGCAAGAGTAAGAACAATATTTGTATTAAAATATATAGTCAAATGTAGCCGGAGTAGTTGTTTATGAGTAGTAAGTATAGTTACAATTCTAGAATAACAATTTCTTAATCATATTGTAGCAGTTGTTTGGATAACTTTCCAAACACACCAACATAAAGCTTTACATATTACGATCCATATTCCAGTTTCTTTGCACAGACTATTACATGATAAGAGTTTTTTTTTTCCTTCCTCTAGAGCAGTTTCCTAATAGTTATTATTTTATATTATTTATTGTTTTATTCCTAGTGTAACAATTTTGAAATGTTTTGCATTATATTTTAATTATGGCTGAGCCTATATCCATAAAAATGCCAAAACTCTTAGATTCCTTCTGATACTGAGTCTTGAAAATGTAACAGATATTATTGTGTATATATTGCATTCCAATTATATGCATCAACTTGCTTTAAAATATTCAAGAAGTAGCATCAAAATATTAAAATACCCAGTATGTAAACAAAAAAAATGCATTTTTCTCCTCAATGTTGGTGCAAAATAAATGAAAGCTTCAAATTTTGCACAATTTCAAGGATAATAAGACTGAAAATGCTGTGCAGACATTGGAAAAGACACAAATGCCAGGCATCAGTATATAAGTTGCAACGGATACTTTCCTCCTCCTTACCTATGCACTGGCATTGATATTGGCTCATCCCCAACTGCTAATTCTTGTAAAGGCATAAACTTCTATTCATATGTTCTCCATAATGTTTTGTGCTTATTGTAAGAAGAGAACTGATTTTGTAACCTTTTTTTTATTACACATATTTTTGTTTCACAAGATACTATGTCAAAACATAGTGAAGATGAATTTTGTCACTACTTTAATAACATGTGTAACGTGTAAAAATTACTTAAATTTTACTCATTATAAGAAGGTAAAATAGCCTTCAGCAATACTAAAGAGTCCAGAGGTATGCCAATTATGTATTTGTTACCAGTTCCTATGGGAGCATGAACAGGCTGCTAAATTGAAGCAGAATGTGTATTTTCAGTCCCAGCCGGGGCCTGCCCCACCTCCGACGCAGTATCCTATTGGTCAGGGTCCTGGACCTGGTGGGTAAGTATCAAGACAGTCAATGTTGTTACTTTGAAATTTACGACAGAGACTGAAGTTTCACCACACTTTAAAAACCACAGCACATGGAAGTGGTGAATTGTTAGTTTTAATTAATTTTAATTTAAAGGGGGGGGGGGAGAGTGCTGTGGTTTTTTAAGTGTGGTGTAAATTTAGTCTCTGTCAAGGTATGAACAGTATTGAAATAGAAATTCGTTGCCTCTTTTTTTTAAAGTGCATCCACGCTCGTCAGAAGGGGGTGATATTTTCTTTTGAGCAAGTTTTCCATGTCTTAACAACAGTAGAATATTGCCAGTGTTGTCATAATATTATGCCAGGGATCCTAGGTTGGCCGTGTGTTTGTGTCCTTTTATCAGTTAATTTCAAAACAACACCATTGTTAGGTTTTCTTTTACGAGAACTATCAATAGGATCCTCTTGTCATCGAAATTTTGAAAGGCATTCAAGTCTCTTTAAATATTTGATATTCAGCCAATATTCATTCATGCATTGGAAATCAATTTGTCACATCCTAAGGTACATGTCAAATACTTTACACAGTTTATACTTCCATAGTGAAGTCTAATGCAATGACAGTTTTAACAATAATATAGAATAGGATTGAACTGATCTTATTACAGAAGAACTTTCAGGCATTCTGAGCTTTCACGATCGCAAATGAGCTCTGTAACACTTCCATGGTGCCTAATTATTCTGGAAATCGTTGCTTTTTTTGTGTGTGTAAACACTGAATTTTGTGATTACGTAGCATGTATTTTCCTATTCTGATGTAATTCTTGAATATTTTAAAACAAACCTCCATGTAAATTGAGACACATAATTGGATTGGAATACTTGCACACTAATATCAATCAATATTTAAACAACTTTTTAAGTTTTACAATTTCTAAGTACAGTATAACCTCGATTTTTACATTTTATATATATTTTTTTACATTTACTGAAAAAAAGGTGGGAAAATGTAAAATCGATGACAATTTTGTAACATTTTGTTATGTTGGGACCATCAAGATTCAATGTATAATGCGGGAAAATGTAAATTAAGGTTCAACTGTATCAGCAGGAATCTCTAAGAGTATTGACATTAGTTGAGAGTAGTATCGGATCAGCCGATAGAACCATTGATTCACTGATATTCCAAATGTACGCGCCATACTTAATTTGAAATAATTATTTTCTGTAGAGCGGTCAGCAGCCTGCGGCTGGTCAAGCTCCACAGCAACCTGTTGCTCCAGCCGCTGGACAACATCAAGGTCAGATGCCTGCTCAACCCTACCAGCCATATGGTTATGGTGGTTACTATGGTGGACAACCACCTCAGAATCAACCATACAATTATCCTGGTTACGGTGGCTACGCTCAGCCTCCACAGGGTCCGGAGAATCAATGAACTCGTCGCTCAAAGATCGACATTTGTATTGTAAGTAAATATAAAATATCTTATTGAGTTTTGCTAGTATAACACTAGATTGCTGGAATGGAGGTGTTATGTATTACTTTGGAAAATAGGCACCATTAATAGTAAGAATTTTGGAATCAACAAAGCAGACATTTTTTGAAATGTCATCACATGCATAGCAGCTACGAATCAACCCCCTCCCCCTTAAAAATCAGTTTGTGGTTTATTTTCATATATAAAATAAAACTTAGTTCGTTAGTTGATGGAAGAAGATGTCTGTCTGTTGGCTCATTTAGGTAATACAAATGATTATCCCTCATTGATGACAAAATAGCATTGTTTTCACAACTTTTTTATAGAGGGACCACAAGGGAAAGAACCGTGGGGCAAAAGTCTCTCAATATAGTGAAGCTTGTAATTTTCTTATTCAGGACCATTTGTTCTCGACACTCAATACCTGTTTTATGGCTTTTGGAAAATTTGTGACTATCCCTTGGCAATTTTAAAGCCACTTGCTTAAATAGAATATGTTTACTGTTCAATAAATCTATTTTCACTACACACAGGAAAAACTCTGGGCAACATGCATGATGGGCTTCAAGAATATATATGTTGAGATTGGGTGTTTAGCTTATGGTGCTTTGCAATGTGTTCTGTCAAAACACTATTGGTTTGCCCCTTTCGACCATGCTATGAAACTGAAACTCTGCAAAACTTTTCAAGAAAATCCCCTGGGGAAATTATTCATCATTTGTTCTGAAGCAAGTAGGTAATTCTGTCAATGGGATCTAGAAAAAATTCTCCATCACAGATTTTCAGAAAGCCACAAAACTTGGTTCCTTGCAGTGAAAGGAAATGTCATTTACAAAATATCAAGTGTGCTGAGCAGATACAGACATGGAATCCAGTCATCGTAGAACCCTCAAAGAATGCCACATGACACTTTTCGCGGAGTGTAACCTGTCTGTTATGCAAAATGCACCCTCCGCCCTCAGCCAACATTGTCACAATGGTGAATTTCACAATTAAAAAATAGTTTCAATTATTCTTTTAATGTATTTCTTTGAGGGATGGGCCAGTATAAAATTTTGGCTGATACCGATATTCTACCCATCCGATATAAAATTAGAAATGGTCCTTGAAGAACCTGAAAGGTTCATTGACCTCCTTAATAAATTGTTTCAAGGTGACTGCAGTGCAAAAGAAGTTGCATATTTAGACATTTACTTTTTTAGAAAGTAGAGCATGGAGATTATCCATAATTACAACAAAATGGCAGAATTTTGCACTAATATATCAGATATTTATACCAATACACCGATATACCTATATCTGTTGATACCGATAGAGTGCCAATTAATCGGTTCCATCTCTAATTTCTTTGAACATATTAACGCAAAAATCAGGTGGTTTGATGTGATGTGGTTACAATGGAATACTTAAAAATAAGTTTTTTTTTTTAAATACTGTCAACAAAACTTTTAATTACGTTATTCAAGCACTGATACAGTTATCTGTAGGAAATTTTAAAACTGCATTGCTTCAAAGTGGCATAGAATCAGCCCTAAAAATTGCCCTGTAAAAATGCTTGATATTCTTCCGAAAACCTTGTTTTGTGTAAACCATGCATTTGAAAGACATTAATTTTATTGGAAAGTTCCTGAAGATTTTTCCCAACTATCAAAGTGCAGCTTGTTGAAAAATCCCTGCAAATATAACATAACCATTTAGAACAGAGAAATGCTTTTGTCGTAATAGGAAATGCCAGTTACAAAGACAATTAATAGGTCCCAGGTTCGAATCTTGGCCAGGGCCTAGATGTTTGTGAGTGTCCATCATATCAACACTCATTCCCATCTTTGCAAATTAGCCAAAAGTGGCACAAAAGCGTAGTAAAAGAAAGCAAACCAATCAATCAATTTAATAGTTCACTGCATTACTGCATCTATATATAAGGAAATGAGAAACATATAAGCACTATCAGAGGTAAAAAGTGTGTTTCGTTCATTAGAACTGTTAACATTTGCACGATAATGCTCTGACATTCTTGACCCCCGGATGGATCTTTTTCACTTCGTAAATCGAAAGCCATTGATCTGCAGATGTGGTAATATGTTTGGTGATATTTTGAAGTAAGGAAACACTCGCCAGTCTAAGGAATTTTTTTTCCTATTTACTTTTCAATGTATCAAATTTGACCCCATGCTAAGCATGCATTTTGATAGCATATTTTTACTTCAGTATTCATATATTATCAGAATGTATATGAAAATACAGGTGTGCCAGCTTGTGGTGTGTATATATACACATGTCTTACAAGCAGGAACACCTTTATTATACATTTTTCATGGGTCTGTGGCTAAAAATTTTGTGGGAAATGAAAATTTCAGGAGGATTGTCTGAACTTGTAGCTTTATTGGCAGTAGGAGGTTAACATGGGGCTACGTAAAATTATTGGCAGTAGGTTAACATGGGGCTACGTAAAATGTGAGATTGTGTAACAACTATACTGTATTTTGTTCATGCGTGTATGCTCGTGCTTATGTATTATTGCTTTCCACATTCTTACGTTCTTGAAACTGAAATTAAGTGTATTTGTACAAATATTGCCATTGTGTATAGATGTAGGAGGGTGTGAGTGAGTTTAGATAATTCACATTGTGCTCACAGCTGTTCCATTTGGAATGTGCAAATGAACGTAATTACCAGAAGATTAAAATAATGTATGCTTCAGAGTTGGTAACTATGATTATTGCAGGAAAAGTTGTTCAGCTGGCATTAAGTATAACTCGAGAGAATGAACTGTTTACAATTTAAATTTTCATATTTGCATTATCAACAAAAGAATGCATTTGCCTTAGCTTTCTAATAGAGTTTTCTTAACTTGGTGTATATTGCCAAATGTCCAAAATGAGTTTGTGTAGATAATTTTGGCATGGATCAATTAGAAGAAGGTTTTCTTACTGTGATAATGCTAGTCTGGTTGCAAGTCTTTGTATTGTGGGAGTGTTAGTTGGTGTTTCGTTAATTTAATGCTACAGCCACAGCATTTGTGTAGACATGGATAAAAACAACTCTGAAATGCTGCTATGGAATTTTTTTTCACATCTTGCATAATGCTTAATGTGGTTGCTTCTAAACAGTTGTGCAGCAGGTGAGAATTGGTAAAGATTTTGTGGGCAACTTGGCAGTTGCGGAGATCTAGTGTCATTCATGTTACTCACATCTTAGGTAAATTTGGAACCTGGTTTATTCGTATTGATGCATACTCTCTTGACGGTAGGTTTGAAATTTCATGGATCGTGGGTCCTCATTTGCTGTCGGGATCTCGTTTTTTTAATATGACATTGGAAATGGTATGTTCAGTAATTGCACATGGTAAGGAGGAGAAGAAGCTAATGGAATACATTGTGCAACATTTCAGATTTGTAGATCTTTGTCATTTTTGTGATTTGAAACATTGATATAAACTATACTCCATTGCACTACTGTCCTTAAAGAGCCAAGGCTTCAGAGTTCTTTTTCATTTGGTGATACGTGGACACTGAATAGTTTCATTGCTGCTGTTTTTCTGACATTGGAAACTAGGGTTTTCCAATTTTTCTCTATAGCTTGTCAACACAAATCCTGGGTCCGTTTTTACTAGGTTGATAATTATTGTTCATATGTGCTATCACTATCATGTCTGGGTAGTAATAATGGGGTGGTTAGAACCCAGAAGTGTCTGTGACTGTAATCCATGGGTTTTCATTGCATTTTTAAAAATCCTTGACCCATGTGAATAAAAGTGCCATCTCCCTGCAATTGAGAGAACTAATTCAACCAAAGTAGATTGTCGCAGAGAGGCTACATTGTAACACACTGTAAACGTGAATATTGTGAGTTAGAGATGAAATATTCATCCATAATGTCCATTATGTTCTATCAATATATATATATATATATATATATATATATATATATATATATATATATATATATATATATATATATATATATATAATGTAGTGCTTGTGGTGAGCTCTTGCGTTAGGTTGCAGTAGGTGTCTGCATTCATGCTGAGTTTATGAGTAAGGCTAGGATTTTCATGACAGCATATTTTTTTTCTTTTTGGTAAGGGTGATGTGTTCCCTAAATATATAGAACTTCATATTGTGAAGAAACTAATTCAATTAAGGTGCTTTTTAAGGCCAAAATTTGGCATATTTGGCTATTTATATGTGATGGAGCATATTTTGATGGATTTTCGGTCATATTCAGCATATTTTAAATTGAACTAAAATTTTTTCGTATGTGAAAATATTTCAGCATATAGCCTATTAGATGTTGATGTTTGAAACAGTCATATTTTTCAAATTCTAGTGCATATTTTGTAAAATTTTAGGTCATAAAAATCCTAGCACTATTTATAAGTAAGGAAGTCACCCGTTTTTCATAGTTTATTTGTCCAAAGATATTCTTTGAGCATGAAGAGACTTACCACATTGTTTTGTAAAATTTAGTGGCTATTGCTGGCATACTCCCTCAGGCCAACCTTTTCTTCTTCTTTCTTAGTACTTAACGAAAACTTACGTTAGAGGCAATTGTAGAATTTGATGTCTAGTAACAATATGACTCGAAAATCAGAGGAAAAGTTCACACTGCGAAACCAAAAGGTGCCAGATTCTGTTGTCAAGTTCTGAATGTTTTGAAAACTGCATTAAGATGATAGTGAAGATACACTGAATTTTGCAAAAGAGAATTGGAACAAAGTAACAATCATGAAAGATTAGAACATGAAGTTGTTACTTGGCACCTAAAGTTTTCACATTTAACTCTTGTATCAAGTTTAATACATTAACAGTACTTTGTAATCTATTTTTTTTAAGTAATATATGTAGTGTAAATTAATTTAATGTGTCCAGAGACCAATTCCTCAAGTAGCTATTCACCCTGCACAAATAAAAGTTGTCACTCCTGCTCAAGAAAAACTGCATTCATCTAAACAATTGTAATGTGTAGTGTAATATTGATGCTCTAAATTGGTTATTTTCTTTCATTTTTTGTGACTAGTTTATCTTACCGTAGTTCTAATAGTGAACTTTGCACAGGCTGGAACTGTGTACTTTCATTGCCTCCACTTCAAACACATTAAGTTAATATGAGCACACAGTTGTGAAATAACTGAATAAGTATTGAAAATTGTGCCTTGACTTGGAGTGCTCTACTAAGCTAACTCCCATGATTTGTGGCTCTGTTGATAAGAGCACATGTATGACTTTGATCCCTGGTTCTCTGTGTGATCTAGCAACAATTTTCAGAACAAAATAGTAGCTACCTCAAAAAATGATTCTATAAATTTCCTTTTCTACTTAATTTTGTAAACAGGTGTGCAATGGACTCTTGGTTATGTAATATTAGTGCATACTTGATGATCAAATGTCCCATAAATTTACTAAGACAAAAGGTTCTTCTGTCAAATTTTGAATTGATTGTTGTTCCTCATAAAATTTCAGCATTAATTATATGTATTGCTCAGTTTTACTAACTCAACATACTTCAGCAAGAGACATGAAACCAAATTTGTATGTGCATACTCCCTATTGAATCTGACAAACCCTTTACTCTACTCAAATAGCAAGCAGAACAGTTTCATAAATTATTTGAATAAATTAATATACATGTTAGTTAAGGGTATTAGCAAGTGTAGTAAATAAATAATATAAAATGTGTATAACAGATCTCATTGTTTAAGTTCCCGAGTGCAACCTATGTACACTAAAACAAGATGATATAAAGGCTCCCACAGGTAAAATAAAATGCTTTGCAAAGTCCAGTATCAGTTTATCCGTAGGATCTTAAATATTGATGTCCTGGAAATATTACACTGCAATATGGAACATGGTGATATTTATATGTCTGTGTGGCATTGTGACATTTGACTTTATTCTTTCATTTATTCTTGAAAATAGATATATTCTGTGAATTTCTTGTTATACAAAATTGTATGTCATTTTGTGGACAGGGAAGAAATTCATACCTGCTCATAGACAAGTTCTTTTCACATCACGATGCTTACAGAACAATTGAGGTAGTGGCGAAATGATGTAAACTGATTACTATTTTGTTTGAAATATGAATATTGAAGGTATGTTTCTGTTGGAATAGTTACTTAGCCCTTTAACCAGGAATTTTATTATACAATATTTGTGAACTGTTTTCTGCACTGTTTCTGTGGTAGTGGTGCGAGGGGTGAACTATTTGCAGATATGTACATAGGTTTTTCCATTATGTTCTAATAAGAACAGTAAAGGTTGCGGGGGTCGGGATTATGTGAACTATATATTAATTCATAATTATTCGTTCTTACACATGGGGGTACATCATGTAATCTGATCATGATGCTGAAACAAGATTAAATATTCTCAGATGGAAACAAACAAAAAGGGTTTAGAATTACACTTATATGTTGGAAATATTTCTGTAATTTTCTAGGAATGAATAACCTGAATTTAAAGAAAGAAAAAAGGTTAATAGTTTGTTTTTTTCTGTAAAATGCACAAGCTTTTGCAGAAAAGTTCACATGAGCTGACAAAAAACATGCTAATTGACAAATGAGTCCATGATAATGTTGGTATGAACCTTTTTGAAACTGTTTACTTCTATTTAAAACTTAATAATTTTGATATTACTTGCTCCTTGAAAAAACAAAAGAAACTGTTTGGAATGCACAGCTTAAACTTTGACGTGACATCACTCTGAAATTCAAAGCCTGGTCAGTGCATCAAGCTTCCACTGGGGATCAAGCTTGGGACTGCCTGAAATTATCATGTCTTAAATAGCTGTCATAGATAAACGTAACAATTGGTCACAAGTGAAAGGGAACTGGAATTTTTTTATTCAGAATTTTTTTGTCAGCTAGTATGAGCCACGGTAGCTCAATTGGTAGAGCTTCTTGACTACCAGCGGGAGACCTGGGTGTGAATCCCGTGACAGGTGATCTGGACCAGAATTTCCAAGTAATTCTGTTTCTGCACAGCTTCTGAGGCCCACCCAGCTTTGTAGAAATGTGTTCCTTGGGGGTTAAAGGTGGCTGGGCATTATGCTTGAATCATCCGAATTCATGGCTAAGATCAAGATAGATGTGGAAGAATCATAGGGGTGTTCCCTCCCATGTCTTCATGGCATGTATGCATATACCTTTAAAATAATTAAATATTAACTTTCTTTTGGGATGTAAATTGCTCATTCAGTTTCAAGCAACTTTTTTTTTTGCATGTTTGCAGGGTGCCAATGAAAGAAATTAATTTATGTACCTGGAGGTTCCTTATATGGGTGTTCATTAGTTTACGTTATATAATAAGCGTGATATATTAGGATGTATTTATGTATTTTTACTTAAAAGAAAAATATTGCTTACAGAGATTCCCTTGTAGGTAATCATGGGTCTCTGTGGAAACACATTGCACAGTGAAACTGTAGGTTGTTCGTAATGAGTATAACATACTTAGGAGCTCACACTTAGAGGAGAGATTATCATCTACACTATCAAAACTAGGAGGACAGAGTGGAGTGATTCAGCGAGTGCAGTGCATAGTCAGGACACACGTTAGCACCTACACATTGTAGTGGTTTTAACCTTTTGCAGCCCAAAGCGTTTTTCACATGTAAGCCTCTATATTGCCAGAGTCGATTTTGAGTAAAATGCAGAGTTTCAATTAAATGAGTGTAGATCGGAGGCTAATTGCCCTAGAGAGATGAGTGATATACCGTTGTATGCGGAATGAACAAGAGATTCATACTATATGAATTTTTTGCAAATTCGGCATATATGTGGTGGGGGGAGGGGGCTAACTCTCAAAATTCCAAAATTTCGGGGAAAAAAAATTGGTTCCCCCACCCTCCCCCCCAAGAAAAAAAGTACATGACAGTGTCGACATGCACATGGAAATGATCGCTGACATGTAAGGAACACAAAAATATTTGCATTATCATCATATGACCAATGTAACTTGAGTTGTACCCCAAAAGGAATGGTCGGCATGCCACTGATTCAAGCTTCAAAATGTAGCGGTACTTTGAAATGACCATAGCTCAGAAACTAAATGCCCTAGAGATATGAAAGATATACCGTTGTACGCAGAATGAATCACAGATTTAGTCGATGTATAATTTATGCACATTCGGCGTATATATGGAGGGGGAAAGGGGGGATATCCCCTGAAAATACTGTTGTTTTTCTTTTAAAAAAATGGGGTCCCCCCCCCCCCCCCGAAAAAAGGGATATGAAAAGTTCAAAATTAACATAGAAATTATCGCTGGCATGTAAGAAACAGAAAATATTTGCATCCTTGTCGTATGACCAATGTAACTTGTTGTATCCCCAAAAGGAATGGTCGGCATGCCACTGATTCAAGCTTCAAAATGCAGCGGTACCTTGAAATGACTATAGCTCAGAAACTAAATGCCCTAGAGATATGAAAGATATACCGTTGTACGCAGAATGAATCGCAGATTCAGACGATATATAATTTATGCACATTCGGCGTACATATGGAGGGGGAAAGGGGGGAAATCCCCTAAAAAATACTTTTCTTAATAAAAAAAATTGTTTCCCCCGCCCCCCTTGCCCCGAAAAAAATGTCAATGCACAAAATGCAAAATTTATGCAAATTTGATGTGTATATATGGAGGGGGAAGGGAGGAAACCCCAAAAAATTATTTTAAAAAATTCACTTCACCTAAAAAAATGTCCTCTCACTTGGGCACAAAACGACACCTACGCACAACATTCACGGACAAAAAGCTAGAACGTAGTGAAAAATGAACGCCAATTCTTGCAGCTGCTTGACATTCTATTTTTAGACCATGCTTGGTGACCTTTGTTCAACATTGTGGAACACTTGTGCTCAAAAAAACAAAGGTTTCCTTCAGTGCGCTTCGAATTCCCATTCTCACAAAGCAGATTCAACAACCAGTTTTCCCCCTGCTTCCGCCCTCACGGAAAACTTTCATTTTGACATCGGATACTTATAAACAAGCTTCCTTCGAATGCACTTAGCAGGAGGACGTGAAAAGCATTGCTTTAGAACAACAAAGCTGGTCTTCCTTTTGTCGGAAAAATTTGAGGTTGAAAAGAGCTGCAAAAGAGAAGTACCTTTTCCCCTCCATTTTCATGAAGACAAAAAAAATGCAAAAAACCATTTCTGTTAAATACATGTGTTAGGAACAATATAAAAAAATAAAATCAAAATTCTAGCCAAAAGTAGAAAAGTTATAACGTAAAAGCTACGACCTTGACACAGCGTCTCAATCGAGATGCTTGGTTCTGTGAGGGTTACTTTTGGGTATCTCGTTTGAGACACTTGGGCAGCAAAAGGTTAAGCCACCGGGTTAAGCATGGAATTTATATAACATTTTGGAGATTGAAGATATATTTTATGACGTTATTCCTGGGTTTCTTCAATTGTGTACCATTATTGGGGTCATCCTGAAAAGTTTGGTAGCTGGTTTCCACACCAAGAAATGCCCTGTCAAGAGGTTGGTCTTTTTGTTCTTCTTGCCCCCCATAACTCAAGTTAATGCTTCTATGTTACTTTGTGCTTGCTGACACTGTTGTATGCCTTAATTGTAGAGTATATTCATTTCTTTTGCACATTAGGTTCATATTTTATTAAATATATATATATTTATGCTTGAGATTTTAATGACTATTCATGTAGCATATACCCTGTTCTGTCTTATTTTTTTTTTAATATGGTGTTTTCCTCATGTCCTAGGTTATTTTCATTAATTTCTTTTGCCTTCTCATTAGACGTAGAAACTGAATCTCCTGGGGTCTGTTCAAAGAAATTGGGAGATTCTGCATGCTGGTATACTTTGCCATTTTCTATATTGTTCTGTGCATTTCTAAATGGAACTTGTATATGGGTTTCATGGTGTGATTTCTTTCCTGTGACATTTTTTCATAATCCATGCTGGCTTCTGCTTATGTCTCACTATACATAATTCACCGAACCTACATGTCGATGTGTGCCTTGTGTATATAGATAACACTAGTGCAATTGACTGTAGATGCCTGGGCCTTTTTTCTCAGCAACCAGACACTCCATCCAGGGCAACTCACGTAACAGCTGCTAAACGATGACTTCACGTTGGTAGCGAGAGCAACTGTTATTAGCCCTAAACGACCAGGGGTCATTGATGGCTGGCATTTGTAGGAATCTATTTAAGCGGAGATCAAACTGCATCGATAGTTCCCATCTTAGTGGAATCTTCCGTTGGTATCGCAAAAAATAAGCATCATGCGGGTGAGTCCTATCCAGTGTGAATTTTTCTGTGCTAATGTGATATGAGGAGCACCAGAAATATGTAGGCTTTTCCATATTTGTTTGTATATACATATGTGTATATATTTATACTTTTATCTTGCTCACCCAATAGAGGATGTATAGTGATCATGTAAGAAGGAATTTCAAGCTGATTTACAGTAATGTAAATTTAATGAATAGTAATGCAGTAATACACTTTTGAGTCTGACCACTAATTTGGCATGAATTCTATATACATTCATGGATTTGTTTATTTTGGAAGCTTAGGGGAAGTAACCTGTTATTTTTCGAATGTTTAAAGTTCTAGTTCTTTTAACTAATGCGTTCTTACATTCACGTATTTATAATAATGAGATAACGTCACATGCATATTCAGATATGAAGCAGTGTGGCTGGAAAAAGGGGCACTCCTTGTACGAAATAAATTACAGGAAAACATTAGTAAATAAGTTCTTATTTTTCTGTCATGAAGAAAGAAGTAATAAATTAAGGATAAAGCCATCAAATAAATATGTATGCAATGAAGGGGGGAAACCTGAAACTTGGAAGTTTGTGCTCAATGTCCAGCATCTGTATATAATTTCATTTTGTTTTTTTGTCGTTGTTTTGGTTCAATTTTCTGCATGTGTTAAATTTGTACATCGTGCGAAATTGAAGGAAGACGTGGTTCCTTTTTAAATTTTTAATTGCCGCTGTTTAATGTCAAATTTAAATTTCACCAGCTGTTGTATGTAAATACAAAGTGTTTTGAAGCCATTCTGGTAAGTCACATATTTACTGACTTGCATGGGAGCGTGAATAATTTATATATTATACATATGCAACCTGAGAACATATTCCATTATTACTGAAGGACTACATTAATTAGTACTAATCCACAATCAAGTTCCCTATTATAGTTCATGTATGGCATTCTACCACTTAAATTTTAGATATTAAGGAAAAATGATGTAAATTGTTTGCATTTCTTGTATTCAGTTGTTGCAACTTTTTCTCTAGTGCTAGTGTTGAAAGTTGCAAAACTAAGAATCCTAGCTTTGAATGCCAAGTGAATCATTATTCATCCATAACTCAGTTACCCCAACCACACTCTCAGCTTAGAAAGATGTAATATTTTGCATCCGTGTGTGTCCCAAATATCAGCACAGAAATGAAAGTGGATAAACCTTTTGTAAAACATGCTTTTAATGCATTAAACTTCTCTTGTAAACATGAGATCATCCATTATGTATGTGGAATTTGTGAAAGTAAATTGGAAACATGGAAAAGAAATGTTTGATGCTTCTGTGGTACCAATATGTCAACAACATAGTTTTTCGTAAGCCCAAACTTACATCTGCAGCGTGACAAAGAATACATTGAACAAAATATGAAATTCATTGCCATTTCCTGGACTACATGTCACCTTTTACAGAGTAATTTGAATGATTGTTTAGTGGAAGATTATTTGCAGTACATTAATTAATGCACATGTACTAGATTTTATACTTGAATTAGTAACAAGTAGTCTAATATATCAATATCTACGTATCCAACTTTAAGAAATAATAATTGCGCTTGTTTTATAACACCCTTTTTTCTACAGTACTTCATCTTTAAAGACTGATATTTGTAAGCTTACATGTTTCATTAGAAAGATGTGTGTATATATGTACATGTGTAAGTTTCTGATGGGATGTTTATGGTGCCTGTATTCCAAGTGTAACATGAGGTCTGTCTTATATTTGGAGTTTTGCAATTGCTTGTGTTCTGTTGTGGTTCTTGCTGTGCCCTTATTTACTAGCTAGGTGGGTATCTTGGAAATGGAAAGCAATACAACTTCCTGTTGCCAAAATATCAACTGATCCTGTTGTTCACAGGGCAACAAACAAGATGGCTACCTAATCTGTATTAGGATGGCCTCTTGGTGAGTATAGAATGAGGTAAGTGTGAGTACCTTGTTTGAAATGTTATGCTCAAATGTATCTCCCTGTATATAAAATGCTCATTCTTCTTATTTCAGGATATCCCACCTTTTACTTGCAATTGAATATGCATAAATGCTGTGTTTTTATGTTCTTTTCAGATATTTCCCCACGGTTGATCCCAGATCCTCCATCATATGTGATTCTGCATTATGGCATGTGCCCCCAAACAGAATGTATTGTTTGCAAGTTGATGTTCCCATTTGTTAGATTAAGATGTAATGCCACTGATCATTTCAAGGGAACAGTGATACTAGTACTAGTGTATCGGCAGATATGAAGGCATACCTAATCTATATTGTGCTTGTGTAAATTAAGAATTTTGTCATTGAACTGTGACGATGCATTTTTGCCAGCAGTGGTTATTTTCTTTGTTCACGAATTGTCTGTTCTTGCACTTCATAGGGAGGTCTGTACTACACTTTTAGAGCATTCGAAGGCAGTGATGTCTTGGCTCTGTGCATATAATTTTTTTTTCCTTCTATTGAACAATTGTATAGAAATATAACCTTAGTACAAAACAAAAGAATGCAACCCAAGGGGAAGAAACTATGATTGGGGTGGTCGGGTTGGGGAATCTTATCTTGATAGCCCTTGAAAGGCACTGGGATATATATGTGTGTGTATATATTCTTGTTTTTTTTGGAAGGTCATTTCGCTGTTATCTTACAGAGAAAATCCATGACTGGCACCAATTTTTATAGCCTTAGCATAAACTATTTACCTAGATAAAATAGAATGCCTCTTTAATTTTTCATCTGTGTGTTTTGGTTAGAGATTTCTGTTTTGTTGTATGTTTAATATTACTTGTGCTGACAGTAGTTTTGAGATGTTTTATAATGTGTTTTCGACATAAACATTCCTTTGATATACCATTTAGCATAATTCTGTGCATTGAAGTTTTTCATAAAGTGATTATTTATATTTATTTCAAAGTTGGTTGTTTTACTGTTCTGATCCTCATATTTCCAGTTCATAAAAAACAGCCAGCTCCAAACTAGAGAGGAACAACCCATTTTCTGATTCAATATTTGATGAACAAAATTTTTTTCTGCTTTGTTCTGTCTCTCTTTCTCTCTCCAATTTTTAAATGTTTTGTAGTGATTTGACTGATACATGTTTATTATCCTGTTTGCATCATGTTCGTGTTATTAAATACTGATATGCAATTGTTTCTTTAAATATATGTATAATGAATCTTCACTAGACTAACTTAATGCTCTAGCAATGTTTCCATTGCATGCCATGTGCTACGCGTTAAATCAATCCGTATGCCAAAAAACAGTTTCTCCTAGTTTTATTTTTTCAGGCATCTATCGAAGGGGGAGAGCGACTAGTTGTGGAGGCGACTGGTACAGGGCAAAATTTCATGTTCTTTTTTATATTTGCAATGTTCTTTTTTAATATAAAAATATCCTTGTGTGCATATATCGATTTTCGCATTTGCAAATGTTTTGATGCAGAGAATTAATACAACCCCATTACTACTTCAGTGACTTGTTTTGTTTTATTTAAATTGTCATAGAATGATTTAAATTTCTATTGCAACATGTTTGTTTCAGCAGAAACTGCATTTAAAATGGATTGCCAGTCATGGTTCGTTTCTCACTCGATACAGTGAAGATTGGATACCTCTTTGGCTCTTACAAATTTTTCATTGTTCTGTTACGTTAGTAATTTTTCTTAACAGGTGAGTTGTTTAGTTTTTTGCCTAAAAATTAGCCTTCTTTTTTTGTCCTACTTGTATTCTTGCTATGTCATACCTTATTGCATATGTCAAGGGCTGTTACGTTTGAATATTGGATGTGTTTGTGCTGCTGAATGTCATTCCAGGGCGAAAAGTTACAAAATAGGGGAGGGACGTGGGCCCAGAATGCAAGAAGAGGAACACCAGGAAGGTGGCAGCAGCGGAGAATTGGGTCATGTAAGGATACTTTGAGGAGACGGTCTCTTTGACGTGTCGTCCACAGATGTTCATGTATCTAATCTCAGCGCCCACCACCTCAGTGGCCTGAGTTGAGTGCATCCGTAATACAGAAAAAAAGAAAGAAAAAACTAGTGTTGTGCAGTAATCACTACATTCCAAAAAACCCTACCAGGATGGTGAAAAGTGACACTAATCAGGCAAAGGAGACAAGGGTGGGGGGGTAGGGAATGGGCTGAAACGTGATTATTCACACAGACAATGTAAGGACATATTTTACTGTAAACATTATAACCAACCAAAGGTTGGGTATACATCCCCAATACATACAGGCAGCACTCCACTCCAACCAAAGTACAAGGCCAATTCAATTCAGGTAAAATTAATAGGAATAGACATTCCCAGATATGTAAAGATTAACAGAAATTAGGCCTAATTAGTAAAAGTATGATAAAACATCAAAATATTAAGTAAATAATAAGCCCCAGACCAAAATTCATTGGTTATCAAAGAAACAACCTTTTGTTGATAGGAGAATTCAGAGAGCACATGTTACTTTTCATGCAAATTTTTTATTAATACAGATATTTTCAGGATAATATTTGTGCAAGCACAAAATAACTTGCTTTCCCTGAAAATAACTCCAAGTCACAATTATATGTGCAAACAAACCACAAAAACATCAAAAAATCGATGTTTTTGGACAAAAGACAATCGGTCTCACAGCACCAGAGCCATCTGGTGAGAGTCAGTGGAACTAGCCCTGACTAGACTGCCACCTATTGGGCTTCTCAAGGTACTTGATGAAGGCAAGTAACCCAAGGTGCTGTGGACCAATCAGATGGCCTCATGGGCGTGGCTACCAGACAATGAGTCTGTGATAGCTTTTAACATGAGAGGAAGCCATCTTGATTTCACTTCTTGCTAACAGTTGGTACAGTTAACATCGCTCCAAGTTTTGGGCCAGAGTAGGCCAGTGGAGAGAGGACAATGGAGTCACCAGTGTGTGAAATATCCAATAAGGGCTTAGGAATAGTCCTGTAGTGTATAATATGAACGAATTACAGCACTGGAAGTGTCTTAAAGTGCATGGAACCAATATCCATGAAAATTCTGAAATTCTCAAAAGCACATGGTGAGGACAATGAGCCTCCAGGAAGCCATGATGCTTTGTATCCAAAGACATCCATAATTAATCGGCACATCCTTTGTGATATAGCTCCCTGAAACCGTTCATTTGCAAGACAATACCCATATGTCTTAAGATACCGCTATATTTTTCGTGTAAATTCACAGAAAATCTCCCCATTTATAGTTGGAGTGACAAGTGCAACAAGGCCCATGTGTGGTAAGGTGAATGCAGAATATGTAAGTACAGTGTTTTTATTACCCATTTTGTTGGTTCCAATTGTAAAAACAATCTTATAAGTTTGTGCAGTGCTTGTGTATAGTTAAAATGTATTAGTACCCCGAATATTAAATGTGTCTTTCCAACATCTTGATTTATCAATTCATATTTGGGCGGGTAAGTCCGGGAAGCGTACCTCTCGCTCCGGAATAACTAGGCTGAAAGTCCCTATGATACACCAGCAATCATTCCTCGGAATGGATGCTGGTCTACTGGGGACATCCTCCATGTTAATGGTCACTGGAGGACAGCGTAGAGCTGCACGGGGATGGGTGCGTCCAGGTTGCACAGCAGAGTAGTTTCATAGGTTCAATCAAGCCCAAAGTGGGTGAGTAGGTTAGGTTAACCTATCCTATTGTTCGGCAACGTAACCTGGAGGCACGTATCCCTGGACCAGCCGCGTAGACAAAGCCATTCAACTCCCGGATCCATCGTCTGTCTTTATGTCTTTGTCTTTTGTCTCTTGCGCGGATCGCAAGATTATGAGACTCAATACCGGCACTCCCCAAATATGAATACCAGATCAAGGTCGCTGGAACGGCCAGCAGGTCGTGGGTTCCCACCCAACGGTAGTGCAAGTACCAGTAGTAACCCCCAACTTGACCTCATTGTGGCAATGCTCCAGGAGCAAGCGAAAGTCTCTGAAAATGTTAGTCAGAAACTTGAGGCACAGGGTCAGAAACTTGAGGCGAAACTTGAAGCGCAGGGCCAGAAACTTGATGCGCAGGGTCAGAAAATTGATGCTCAGGGTAGGGAATTTGCCAAGGCATCGGCTGAAGTAAATAAGAAACTTGAAGCCGTAAGGACGGAATTCCAGGCCAGACTGGACTCCATCCACAAGGCCACCACGAAGACCTCAGAATTGTTAACTAAACAAGTAGCGACCAACACCAATAGAATTAACCAAATAGAGATCCAATGTAATGATCTAGAGTTAAGATTAGGTAGGGATTTTACACTTGTGTCAGGCCAAATTTCGGAACTGAGGGAACTCGTTAGCGAAGTGCAAGGCGGTGACAATCAGACCACCACAGCTCAGATTCTAGGGAGGTTAGATGCCCTAGAAAACATATGCAGAGAGCTCACTTGCAGTGACCACATGGTCACGATCGAGAACAGGGTTCTCGAGCAAGTGAGGAAGGAAATGCCGAACTGTCAGGCGGAAGGCCGCAGCTCGCATGTATGCATTTCCGAGGGCCAAGTCACTGAGCAGTGCACCTCCTCACAACAAAGGGTTGGTGAGGAGCAGCTGCCAGCAGAACAAAGGTCTGACGATGCAAGCCTGATGAGGATTCTTGCTTGCCTGGAAGGGATGGAGAGACGAAATTACTCAGTCCGCCCTTCCACTTACGTCAGCCACCATGCCCGTCTCACCTGCACGGAATGTGTCAGTCTACCATGCCTTGCACAAAACCAAACGAAGACCTAAGGGTTACGAAAGCTCTGACCAGAGTAGTGGCTATGTGTCTCCCCCTAACAAGTACCACCCACTTGGTAACTCCCCGGAATCCAATTCCGAAAGCTCAGATGCCGAAGTCCGCAGCCAGAGGAAGAGGAAGAATCGGAGGAGGAACAAGAGCAAACCTAGGGTTAGGTTTGCTGATCTCAAACAGCTCCCAACCTTTAACGGGCAGGGGAACAGGCTGGCCTCAGATTTTGTGCAGGAGTTTGAGAGAGATCTCACTCTCCTGGAGGTAGATTTGGCGGATGCCCTCCAAATAATCTCGTTCTGTCTACGGGACGAGGCAGGGCAGTGGTACGAGAGGAACGAACGAAAGTTCAAGTCCTACTCGGATTTTAAAAGACAGTTCCTCTCATATTTCCAAGGGGATGGGTGGAGAGCTTCTTCCCTTGCGAAGGCTCTCAACGAAAGGTACAACCCATCCCAGCACAGATCAGTGCACAAGTATTTCTGGCGCCAAGTCAAAATGATTAGGCTTGCGTTGCCAGAAATCGCCGACAACCAGGTTTTCACCCACGTTGTGCAACAGCTGCCGCGCAGCTTGAAGGACCAGTTAATCCTGGCTCCCTTCGTCTCTCTTCAGGAGGTGGCCAACTCCATACTTCGGTATGAGAGTGTGCAAGTGCCACAATATCCTGAGAGGGAAGTTGCAAGGCCAGCACGACCCAATTACGGGAAAACTACGACTCGCATTAACCGGACCTATGTGAGTCGTGGTCAGGGTGAAGCGAGCGGTTCATCCAAAAAGGAGGACGCTCACATGTGCAAATCTGCGAGGGGCTCCCGGCCTAAGGAGTACCCAAACAGAAAGGTAGACCGGAGAAAGGGTGGAACGTCCCAGCGTAAGAGTTCCGCCAGCTCACACGGGTCTTCCGAGCATCTCGCTGAGGTGCATCCAAATGTGCACAACCAGGGAAACTAGGTAGGCAACGTCCTGACGTGGGGAAGGGCGATGCCAAACCTAAACCTGTCCCACAATGTTCAGATTCATGCAAGCACACTCCACTGATAAATCAATATCAGGCAGTGGGTGATTCAATGTTGTCACGTCTTGCGCAAAGAAAATTCGGGTATCCTGTCCAAAGAGACAGTGATGGTAATTACCACATCGGACTTTGCATATCTGGACAAACCTCAGCGCAGTTGCTCAGTGCTTTGAGAAGGGAAAAGTGTCTTCATAAAAATGTGTTATTAATGGTATCCACAAATGATATGCTCCGAGGGAAGGACACCAACCAGGTGTTCCGGAACCTCCAGGATATCATTTACACCCTAAAGAGGAAAGGTGCTCAGAAGGTCATTGTTCTGACTCCTCCACCAGTTCCCAGGTTAGCCAATGAGAACCGACACAGGTTCTGGGCCATGTATGACTCACTAATTGCAAAAATATTATCCCTTGATGATAATAGCAATGTAAGGGTTCTGGATTCCTCATCGAAATTTGTGCACAAGGGCCAAGAAATGAACATGTCGCTGTTCGAAGAAACCATGGGTTACGGTCAAAACATGAGACCCGACCTGGTTCACTTCAGCCCACGAGGTATGGATGCCATACTCAATGCACTCGATGAGGTAAAATGGTTCACCAAACCAGGTCACACACCCAAGGGTAAACAAATGGAATCTCAACAGAGTGAGATGAATGCCATTCTGCCCTATGAGCAACCCTCGGGAAACTAGCCTGTGCTATTCTCGCTGGGGGTGATGGTGGCCAGGGTGTAACAATTCCTACTCGGTTAGTAAGCATGGAATTTAATAGTGAGGAAACTCATTGATATATGTTTTGTACATTTTTCACTTCCCCAAAGAATCATAGTAGACAATGGTCCCCAGTTAGGGCCAAACAATTCACTCAGGAACTCCGTTATGGAACACTTCCATATTCCTACAGGTGAACAAACCGAATGGGATCAGCAATTGTTCATGGCTGTATCCCGGACGGCCGAAAGGCGAAACAAAGCCAACAATAAGGTAAATGAGTCACAGCAAAACAGAACTGTGATCAAAGTGTATGATTTAGTTTTTCTTAAATCCCATCTCCAAAGCAAAGCTCTAGAGGGACAGACCCACAAATTGTTCCACACCTTCTTCGGTCCATTAGTTTGTAGTGATCAGGTGACGGATAACATATTTAATCTTGTTCATTGTGTTAGCGGTAAGAGCCTACCCAACCAACATGTTAATAACATGAAGTTGTGGAGGTGTAGCTATAAGGTGTATAGTCATTACATTGAGAAGCTCAGACTACTACATCCGGTGTTAGCATCGAGAGTACCTCAAAGAAGTTAATTCAAGCCAAGGGGCCTCTGAATTCAACGAGGACTCAACCTCAATCCCGACGGGGTGCAGCCGTTTCCCTACGACTTGCTTTGTCTGTTGGTAAGACGAGTAACTGCGCACAAATGGCTCCACCCTCGTACCCTTGTGATACTTCCCCATGGAAACTGTAGATGTCTGCTCATCAGCTCTACGTTTCTTCCTAAACCCGATATCAGTAGGACCTAGGAGAGAAGTACGCGACGGTACGGCTCCTGCGCTATAGTATTAGTCGCATAAGAGGTATTGGTATCCCTCTAGCGCATCCAGGGTAAGACGCACGGATAGGAGTGTACAACAGGTACAAGATGAGGAGAAAAAGCTACACATTTTTCGAACACTAGTATTAATATATGTTAAAGGTCAGAGGTTTTGTGGATGAGGTTCTGTCTGGTCTGTGACATTCACCCATTTGTACATAGGGTAGAAATTTTTTTTGTCAAGATCATGTAAGGGATTATTTTATCATTGTATGCAAAAGTCAATTTCATTGTTGCATACAAAAGCCTATTTCATTGTTGAGTGTAAGAGTCAATTTCATTGTTGTATACAAAAGTATTATTTCATTGTTGTATACAAAAGTATTACTTCAGTATTATATGCCAAGGCAATTTCATTGTGGTATAAAGGGTAATTTCATTGTTGTCTACCCAGACCATTTCTTTGTTGGACACAAAAGTGAGTCCAACCATCATATAGAGGTTTATTTCCCTATGAGTACAAATCTATGCTAGATCACTCACTACCAATCAAGCAAAATATTGCTTAGCAATCATTGGGTATTTGCACTACCGATGGGTTAGGTTCGACCAACCAGGGTTAGCAGTAATGGAAATATGCGAGCACCCCCAAACATATAGGGTTGTTTATAAGGAACAACCCAAAAACCAACAAGGGTAAGGTCAAAGCCTGCGTGTGAAGTGGGGCCAGTGAGTACATCACTCCAACTCCCCCTCAGTGTCACCACAAAACCCCGGAGCAAACATACAAAAGTGCATGGTGTCATAGGCAGCAGCAGACCCCCAAGCATATTATACCAGGAACTAGAGACAATCTTTTCAGCGTTCCAACAATATGGGGAAGCAGGGAGTGTGTCAGGGGTTCGTAATCGAACAATGACATCCAGAAACGAACCACCATGACAATCCTACAGACTTCACAAAATGAGTGCATTCCACAGATTGTACACAATCCCAATGGACAGCCAGGTCGAAGCATTGTTCCGCCAAGCGAGCAACAAAAACATTTGATGGCAACGCAAAGTGCACAAAGCCAGGCGACAGCTATCTCCACCTAAGGAGATATTGAAGAACAATTGTGAGGTGATCAAATGTGGACAACATACCAAGGCGTATGGTGAACATTTTTTGAAGGTACTGCACCCTCAAGTGAATGAGGGGCAGAGACATTAGATACGTACCTAAAAACTAATAAGCAGTTCGAATACAAAAACTGTATTCAGTGCGGCAATAAGCAGATATAACATGAATGACTAAAATCATTTATTGAAAACTTTTAAGTGTGTTATATTAACCATGTATATACCGTCTAGGAAATCGTTCGATATATCGGACAGAACAATATCTCAAACATAGATCCAAGTGACGGGCAAGAATAATTGCAAATTTATTTTCTTTCATGTATATGTTCTTTTCGGACCAGCATGGTCTTAACAATTCAGTGTGTATATAAATATTTTGTGTATGTATTTGGGTATAGTGTAGTAAAGGGTAAAGAAAAATGATCCGCTTCACGTATCCTTTTTCTTTTCCCGAGGGCCCGGGATATGTATAACCAACCAAAGGTTGGGTATACATCCCCAATACATACAGGCAGCACTCCACTCCAACCAAAGTACAAGGCCAATTCAATTCAGGTAAAATTAATAGGAATAGACATTCCCAGATATGTAAAGATTAACAGAAATTAGGCCTAATTAGTAAAAGTATGATAAAACATCAAAATATTAAGTAAATAATAAGCCCCAGACCAAAATTCATTGGTTATCAAAGAAACAACCTTTTGTTGATAGGAGAATTCAGAGAGCACATGTTACTTTTCATGCAAATTTTTTATTAATACAGATATTTTCAGGATAATATTTGTGCAAGCACAAAATAACTTGCTTTCCCTGAAAATAACTCCAAGTCACAATTATATGTGCAAACAAACCACAAAAACATCAAAAAATCGATGTTTTTGGACAAAAGACAATCGGTCTCACAGCACCAGAGCCATCTGGTGAGAGTCAGTGGAACTAGCCCTGACTAGACTGCCACCTATTGGGCTTCTCAAGGTACTTGATGAAGGCAAGTAACCCAAGGTGCTGTGGACCAATCAGATGGCCTCATGGGCGTGGCTACCAGACAATGAGTCTGTGATAGCTTTTAACATGAGAGGAAGCCATCTTGATTTCACTTCTTGCTAACAGTTGGTACAGTTAACATCGCTCCAAGTTTTGGGCCAGAGTAGGCCAGTGGAGAGAGGACAATGGAGTCACCAGTGTGTGAAATATCCAATAAGGGCTTAGGAATAGTCCTGTAGTGTATAATATGAACGAATTACAGCACTGGAAGTGTCTTAAAGTGCATGGAACCAATATCCATGAAAATTCTGAAATTCTCAAAAGCACATGGTGAGGACAATGAGCCTCCAGGAAGCCATGATGCTTTGTATCCAAAGACATCCATAATTAATCGGCACATCCTTTGTGATATAGCTCCCTGAAACCGTTCATTTGCAAGACAATACCCATATGTCTTAAGATACCGCTATATTTTTCGTGTAAATTCACAGAAAATCTCCCCATTTATAGTTGGAGTGACAAGTGCAACAAGGCCCATGTGTGGTAAGGTGAATGCAGAATATGTAAGTACAGTGTTTTTATTACCCATTTTGTTGGTTCCAATTGTAAAAACAATCTTATAAGTTTGTGCAGTGCTTGTGTATAGTTAAAATGTATTAGTACCCCGAATATTAAATGTGTCTTTCCAACATCTTGATTTATCAATTCATATTTGGGCGGGTAAGTCCGGGAAGCGTACCTCTCGCTCCGGAATAACTAGGCTGAAAGTCCCTATGATACACCAGCAATCATTCCTCGGAATGGATGCTGGTCTACTGGGGACATCCTCCATGTTAATGGTCACTGGAGGACAGCGTAGAGCTGCACGGGGATGGGTGCGTCCAGGTTGCACAGCAGAGTAGTTTCATAGGTTCAATCAAGCCCAAAGTGGGTGAGTAGGTTAGGTTAACCTATCCTATTGTTCGGCAACGTAACCTGGAGGCACGTATCCCTGGACCAGCCGCGTAGACAAAGCCATTCAACTCCCGGATCCATCGTCTGTCTTTATGTCTTTGTCTTTTGTCTCTTGCGCGGATCGCAACATTTTGTGTAGTATCTTGTCACAATAAAAAAAAATATTAAATTTTGTGTATTTTTTTTTCAGATCAAACAATATATATCCTAGCCATGATAGAAGTAGAGAGCATTGGATTGTAGTGTAGTGTAGCAGAAGCAGGGAGCATGTTGGGAACAGCTGTTTCAACATTAAGGCTTAGCTGTATTTTTGGCCTGTGCCAGGCCAGCTTCTTCCTCTTTTCGAAAAACTGCTAGGATAAAAGAAAAATACATGTTTAGAATTCCTTCTAGAGCATTCACGAGAATTTTCAGGTGGTTTTCTTTCGCTGTTGCCTAGATATTATCAGTAGTGTCGTGATTATGTAAGTCTATTAAAGCATTGATAATATCTAGACAACAGAGAAAGCAAACCATACGAAAATTATCATGAATGCTCTAGAAGGAATTCTACACAGATAAAATTTTTCAGATTTTCGAATATCATACAGGTTTTTGCGAAAAGAAGGGAGGATGCCCTGGTATGGGCCAAAGGTCCAGCCTAGCGTTAAGGTCAAGAAAGTGTTCCTTCATGTTCAGCTCAGGCCTCCTTCATTTCAGCAAAAACCTTTTCAAGAAAATTAACAAAGGCAAAAAATACTGAAAATGATCTAAAAGCCAAAAAGGGGTTGGCAAACACAAAAAAATGTTTCTGGTTCTATCTGAAGGAAAACTGGGAGATATCAGGTTTAGCATTGTTTTGAAGGCTCAGAAAGGATGATTATTCTTCTTCAACTTCCAAGCCCTAGTCGGCATGTTCATGGTTTGACCAAATACTCTGTTGGAATATGACAACAATTGACACTTTTCGATCCAAATTGATGAATGTTCCTATTGCTTTTTAAATAATAAAAATAATTAGGAGTAAATGGTAATAATAATCAAGGATATGTTGTGTGAATTAGTTACAAAATAATTGCAGACTTATCACATGTTTGAAGTAAATCTCATCTCTAAATTTATACCTTACTGCCAGAAAAAAAAATCGCAAGAATAATTCTGAAATAAAATGTTTCAACTTAATTACTAAACTCCGTACTCAACATATCTGAATGTCATACAAAAAAAAAACCATTCCAAGGGGAAAAATAATTAAACACGAGATGCCAAATATGCTAAGTTTTTTGTCATTTAAATCTGACGTGAGTATTTTACCTATACTCGACAACGTCGCTGTTAAACTTACATTGAAACGTGTTGATTGCACAAGCTACCACTTTTCTATGCAACAAACATTTATTTTCATTCGTTAGACAGTACTTTGCAAGGTGGTGTTATATTTTAAGTGTATAAACTCTCGTAATTATACCCTTTTGTGTTCAAACTGGCCACAGATTTCCTCCAGGTGGACCACGAGCGAGTTCAGTTTCCAACCTCTCATGTTTCTCCGATTCCAATTTTAACATACCGAATCGTGAGTATTCTCTTAAATTATTCCTCATACTTCAGTTTTCCATTTTTGTTCTCTACTAATATATTGGACGAATATAGCTTGACTTCATGCTATAAACAAGAAAGTAAATCTTTTACCACAGTGTTTCTTGCCTAGTAGAGGGACATGCAGTAAAGTTGGCTACTCTCAGCTGTTTCTCAAGAGCTATGTTCCCAAATTAACGATTTCTGGACTTGGAAAATCTTTCGGTGTGGTCAGGTAATATTTGGAGAAGTGTACATGAAGCTAATGTTTAAATTCCCAGTTATCGATTAACAAAAAGTTGAGAAAATAAAACCTAAAGTGTGTGAATATGTTTTCAGGTGGTTGAGAGAGATTTTTGGTGTTTCTGAATTGGGAATTTGAAAATCTTGATAGAATAACATTAACAAGGAGAGGCTACAGCTGGGAAATTGACTTTGAGATGCGTTCCTTGAGTGGTAGGATACAAGGTGCTAGATTACACTAGCCAGCCATTTCTGAGAAAATAACACTCCTTAGTTTCGAAGCTTTACAAGCCTCCCTCATTAGAAGATATTGTCTGGCTGCCAGGTTTGAAGTTCTGTCCCAAACTTAATTTCCCAAGCTGTAACCTGTCCTTGTAAATTTTACACAACACAAAATACAAAATATGTTGGAAAAATTTAACATGAATTAGACCCTCAATGTTCTGGTCAATGAGTTTTCCAAAATCTGCAGCAGCTTGTTATTCATGGTGGAGTAGGTAAAGGTTTGATTCAAAGGAGATTGTCAAGTCTTAGTTTACTATAGGTCTCACGCCACAACTTTAGCTCTGAGGAGAAAGTATTAGTTGACCACGGAGGCAGTGACAACCCTCATAATGAGTTCTCCGCCCTTCAAATGTAGTGTTTGCAACCACACTCATTTCTTGCTATTCACAATATATTACCAGAATGCCTGTGATAACGAAGAGCATCTCTTAGCAAAGCTGTATGTATATACACTAAGTTCTTTTAATTGAAAAAAAAAAAGTATCTACCTTCCAACCTATTACGGCCATGTTTGCTTTGTATGCAATGCTGTGAGCTCCTCTTCACCCCCCATTTCCTTCTCTCGTTTTTCGTAATGGATTAAAACATCTGTCCATCCCTCTGATGTCATCAATGTGTATACACGTACGTCTCTTCTTGATGTATTTTTTCACTAAGGCCCCAAATATTTTACTTGGGAAAGGCCACACGAAACTGTGCTACATCGATGGTTGCCATTAGAAGTCTCTTCTTCCTTCTCCACTTGGTGGTAAAGGCCTTACAATGTCTTTGTCACACTGCCACATTTTAGTACCGTGTGATGTTCGTTTGTGTCTTGTTTAAATAGTACACTGGTCTTCAATGTTTGGGAAGTCATGAATTTCTCAAAGAAATCAGCGTGCACAACAATAATATCTGGTTTCTCCATCAAAACCTCCTACTGGTTTCAGTTCTTTAATAAGGGAAATAAAGATCAAGTAAACATTTCAATAATGTGACCCCAAATCTAAAATTGATTTTTTTTCTCAACTTTTGTGATAGGTGTAGGTACAGTATTGTCCCCAACGTAAGAATCCCTTGCAAGCTTTCTAATGACCCCTTTTTACGGTTTGTGGCGGAGTGATTAGCACAGTGTGCTTCATTGTCATAGGTCCTGGGTTTGAATCCTGGCTTGAGCATGGATGTTCTTTGTGATTGTCAGTTTCGTCTTATCAGTCATCCTGATCTTCGTGATTAGCCAGAAATGGCAGAAAAGCGAAGTAAAATAAATAAAATCAATCAATCCATTAATAACAGTTTATCCAAATTGGATTCATTCATTTGGTTTATTGTACTTCGCTTTTTGCCACCTCTGGCTAGTCGTGACAATGAGTGATGATATTGATGAAGGGACACGCACAGAAACACTACCATCTACAAGCCGGAATTCAAACCCGGGCTACCTCATGTTGTAGCAGACTGTGCTAACCACTCCGCAACGGATATCGGCGAGTATCTTCGGAAATGGGGCTTCTCCCACATTTCTCGCCTGGCTTCGCAATGCAGAACCCCTTTTTTCCCCGAATTATGCAAATTACATCTAAACTGAGTGACCAGTTAATTGTTTATGTCTGTAGATGGCAACATTGGAATTTGCTCCACCAGCCTGCCTTTTTCTTGACAAAACCCACTTTCCCCAGAGCTCAAGTTGTGGCGGGAGATCTATATCACTCTAGGGCCGATATGTTTGACAGTTTTGGCTTTTGACCTTGTGTCTGAAATAGAATTCATGGTACTTGAGTATCTTAGATATCAGCATGCCAAACACAGCTGTCATTGTGTTTTATCATGCATGGAAGTTTGCTTCTCAGGGTTTTAAGATTTCAGCCAGAACTTCCATGTTTTTGTAAGCGCGCCAACTGCAAGATAAGGTAAAAGTGGAGAGAGCTAGAACAAAGCATCAACTTTTAGTTTGATACGGTTTTCAAATATGAACAAGGAAAAATAAATTATAAGTACATGAATTGCTGAACGGTGGAAGTCTTTCCTAAAGCCAACATCCTATTGCTGGAGAAAATGGATGACACCAATTGTTTTTCCTGAAGGGATGAATTTATTGAAGGCAAGCTACAATTTTGCACATTTCTTCCCACAGTTTTGACAAAGTATCATAAATTATCTTTCACGTGAAATTCTAAGCACTGTAACTAAAATTTTATTGTGACATTTTGATAATACAACCTTCGATCAGCACATAAGATACAGCTGTCCCCGTTGTGGAATGGGTGAGCTGCATGGACCCCATAATGTTCTCTGTTCTAAAATTTTGTATAATCTCTGAAATTAACACATTCGTTCAGGTGAGCACTGAATAGAATGGTATCCCCTTTTTGTCGGTGAACTTGGAATGCATATCAACAGATTTAGACTGTCACAGATTAGGATTACCAGATCGCTGTAAGGGAAATGTAGGACACAAAACATTCTCAATAAATAATGCATATTTCTAGAGAACACGTTAGAAAGTAGTTGAAAATTACAGTTTTCATTTTTAAAAAAATGAATTTTTAAATGCAAAATTTCAAGACTTGCAATCATACTAATCATGATTTAAGTGGTACTCCTCTGAGGAGACAATTTTTATCAAAATTTCAGGTTTAGTCAAATTATATTTGTTATAGGAACTAACAGATATTTTACAGACTATGAAAAGATAATGGTATTAGTTTACTATCCTTCGGACAAATTTAATTATTTTTATAGAAGAAACTACTTACCGTAATAAGTTTCTGTAGCATTGTCGAACATCGGGAAAGTGTTTTATGTGATGTGGGAATGTTTCATAGCCGAAATTCATGTTGTTCGTTGAAAATTAATTCTCCGACGGAGAATAGCTAGCCCCACGAACCATTGGCGCGTGGATAGGTTAGTTCTGTTAGGTTAGGAAACATAGTTAAAATTTGGTGTCGTGTTAGTATCAGGATCTAGAAATTGGAAATAATTGCGAACCATTGGTGCGTGGTTAGGTTAGTTCTGTTAGGTTAGGAAACATAGTTCAAATTTCATCAAAACAACGTTGATACACCTTCAGGAATGTTCCGCGAAGCAGATACGTAAGTACGAATGTCAAAAATTGACGAAACGAAAAAATTAGAGGTGTCCGAAGGATAGTAAATTTTTACGAAAATAATTTCTCTCGTTAGTTTGTTGGGCTGATGGTAATAAAAGTACCCCCTGAACATTTTAATTATGACCTGCAGTGACGTGCACTGAGGAGTAGCTAGTCTAGCAGAGATAGATCAATCAATCAATCTCACGTCTCTAATTATTTTCAAATCTCATGAATTTATTGTCTGGAAGCCTCAGTTCATATGCAATACTTCTTTCCATGCGCTTCTCGTCCCTCGATGTGATCAGCTGGCAAGGCTGGATACCCTAGCTGGCTCTTCTTCCGCCTTACCAGTTTCAGGTATAGACAACTGCCCGAAGGGAAAGAGAAGATTTCTGCCTGTACTTCCCTTGCCCCCTCGCCACCCGCTTCAATGGTTGAAAGCCCGTGGTTTCAGGTCCTCCAGTCTATCTCCTATAGGACAGATAGAGAAATTGTTTTGCCTTCGATTCCTTTGTAAATCCTCTTGGAGGAAAATTTTCAGTATGTTCTCTTTATTTACACAACCTTTTAAACGTTGTACAATATGTATGTATAATATGGGATGTAGTTTTATTTGTATCTATATGAATGGGAACGTACTCGTATAGGGGCTATCCACGAGTAAACAAAAACATATCGAACGGCACAATCGATTGTCGAACTGTAGCACAACAACTTCCGGTTCACGGCGGCCGGGTAATTCAAGCGCGTACTTGTGGCATTTCTTCTCGTTTTGTATACCGGATGAAATGGATCATATAAAAGCACTTGACAACGAGGAGAATAAGAGATATCAGGGCAAAGTAGAGGCCTTTGCATATCAATTGGATGAGCAACTAGGAAGTAATACGGCATTATTCCAAGATGAGATCCATTTGCTGATCGTCGTTTCATTGGCGATATTTGTAGCCTACATATTAAATAGAAAGTAATTTTTCCTACAGAGCGAGAGCGCTTAAATGCATACATTTATGTTTTAAGTGAAAAAGTGCGAGATGTACGGACATATAAAAAACGGAAAAAGGCGCTTCTTTTTTTCTTTCTTCAGTCAGGACTAGTCAGAGGGATGCGATAATGCACACTTGCTGGTTTCGTTCTCGTTTGAACGCAGAAATACAAAACGCTCATTGTTATTTTAAGTCAATTTTCTGCTATTTGTGTTAAACATGACGATGAAGATGAATAATAAACTGGAAAAATTAATGATGGGACAAACACAATGACACACCATTGCCTCACCATGGTGTTCAAACCTAGGACCTCTTCTCCATCAATGTTGATTTGATTGATTGAGTTGGTGTTTTAAGTCCACTTTGTGCACAGTAAGGCTAATCGGGACTGGACCTACAGTTTAAATTGGGATCCGAACCACTATATGCCTCCACCGAGAATCGAACCCGGAACCCTTTGATTACAAGGCGACGAGGCTACCACTGCGCCATCGGGGAGACACTCTATCTATCAATGTTGAAAAGATTCCCATTGCAACAGACGAAAATTAATAATAGTACCCGCACTTAATTTTCTGGCTACACAAAAAAAATATTTCCTCTGGTTGCACAAAAATTTATTTCCTCTGGTTACAAACACACAAAAAAAATCTGGTTACACAAAAATTTAATACAGTTCGTGTATACTTCAAGAACGTAACGTGTAACCTAGCTGACTATGACCGAGCATCTTTTGAAATGAAAAGTAATATTTTTGCTCATATTACTAAAACAGAGAGAAAATCGAGATTTGAATGATTTCTCTTCTACCTTTAATGAAGTGCAAGGGGTGCGGGACGAAAAATTTTTGGTTGGGAAGGAAACGGGGCGGGGTATTTTTAAAGTCCTGACGTTCAAAACGGGAAAAATAATGTTATTTCCCGACTAAATTGGGAGATTATAGGAGCGGAAAATATTCAACATTACTCGATACTAAAAAAAATGTTAATTATACACACAATTTTACCCTCGGGTGATGAATTACTTTGCATTTCTGGAATAAAAACTGCTAATAAATTTCTGACATTTAGTACAAAAAAAATGTAGGGAATAAACTACTTTTAAACTATCATTTTTTCCGAAGTCTGGATCGGAATGCCTTTTTTTTTTTTTTTTTTTTTTTTGTCCCGACTTGTTGGGTTATTGCACATCCGTTGTCATTACTGCGCAGCAGTGTTGCCACATGAATGGAAATTTCCCTTTTTGAAGGGAAATTTGGAGCTAATTTTAAGGGAAATTCGATGAAAAATAGCGAATTTTCAGGGAAATTTTAAGACAGACTAAACATTAATTATATTAAACATTATAAAAGATTCCAGTTTTGAAAATGAGAACTTATTATTTTTTTTATTTTGTCGTATACTTTGTTCTGAGAGGAAGGGTGGAATTTGGGTTGACACACATCTGGCTACCGTTTGGGGCCGGAGGTCTTTGGCCATTCACCCTTATGGGAGTGGGAGTCCGAGGGTATTGTTTATTTAAGCTTTCCTCGGTTCTCTGAATTTTGCCTCAAACACTACACGTGCAAACCATAAAGTAATCTTTGTCGCAAACCTATCTTTACTTCAAATGGACACTGTGTGGGTTATTCGTCGTGTGCGAGTGTTTGGTGGAAGACTGTGCCCGTCTTGGACGACGGGAGAACAAGGGAAGCAAAGCAAACTATCTGCAACTCCAGAATATATTAGAAAACGTCGTGGAGAACGGAAGATGAAAAAACACCACGGAAACAAGTTTAAAAATTCCGTGCAGAGTGGCAAGAAGTGACCAACAATGGATTAAATTTTAATAAAAAACTTGCTGTCTTTTAGAAGTTTCCACCTAAAATGTGAAATTTACCAGAATAGAACATTTGATCAGGTATGTACTATATATCTTTTTGATAAAACGCGTATATCTATGCGCGAACTTAACATTTTTATGGGGAGGCAAAAAAGTGATTTTCCACACAAACTCTTCATATGTGCGCCTTACTAGAACAGCATTTTGTGTAGAACATTTTTAATTTTCTTCTTCCCTAAATCCAATCTCTGTTTGTTTGTTTTGCTTTTTACTGATGAAAATCTTCAGTTGCCAACTATAACATAGTTTTAGGTTTCATCTCAAAACAAAAAAATTAGCTTGGTTTAGAAATAAAATCTAAATCTTCCAAAAAACATTTACAAGTTATTGTTTATTGATTTGGTTTATTTTACTTCGCTTTTCTGCCACTTTTGGCTGATTGCAAATATGGGGATGAGTATTGATATGATGAAATTTATGAATGGACACTCACAAACAGCCATGCCCAGACCGGGATTCGAACCCGGTACTCCTGGCGTCGAAGCATTTACAAGTTAAATTGATTAACATTTTATACATACATATGAACATGGGTCAACGATAATATTTTATTATTATTATTATTATTAATAATAATAATTAATAATAATAATAATACTTCTTTAGATGAAGGGAAAAAATGGGCGAAAAAGGGAAATTTTACCCCTTGGAAAGGGAAATTGTGCTTACAGATTGTGGCAACACTGCTGCGCAGTCTACTCCTGCTGATGGTCTTCCAATTTTCACGCTTGACAGCTTGAATGCAATAATTTGGCGCCTAGATCTCGAGGAAATGGATGAAGAGAGATCCATGAAAGATTATTTAGCCCTGATCGTAGTTTACATCCTCCTTGTACACACTCATTCGTTCCTTTCATACATGACACAATCTCAGCTCCCTTTAGCGGCATGTTGTGAGTCTACGAACCGGAAGTTGTTGTGCTACAAATATGGCGTCCGCGCGAAGGCACTTCCTTCCGGTGGATAGCCCCTATTAAGTGCAGACAAAAATGTTATGGTTTCTTTTATCTTTTTTTCAAATATGGAATATATAATGATTAAATAACAAATATTTGCTCACGCTCGCTCTCGTTTTAGTAGTATTTCATTTAAATATACTAATAATTTAGCGTCCAATAAAAAAACGGGTAAGCTAAACAGTCATAAATACGGATGTATTAATTTGGGAGTAGTATAGTAAATGTTACTACGAGCTCACCTAAAATTAAGGGACAATTTTAATCCCAAAAACCATCAAAAACAATAACCCACCCACCAAATTTTTGCACATTTAACTAAAAATAATACCCTTAACCTTATAAAAAAAACACGAGCTCACCTAAATTTAAGTAGCACCTTTTCACCCAAAAACCATCAAAAACAACCACCCATCCACCAAATTTTAACACATTTTACTAAAGAATACATCCCCTTAAACTGTCAATTTATTCCTGGCGCACCCCCAATTAAGAGCTAACAAAAAACAGTACCACGCCCCCAAAATTTAACACATGCTTTCAAATCCTACCGCATCGCTTTAAATTTCTAAAAAACATTAGGGCAATTCAATTAAGGGCACATTTATAACAAAAAAGATATGATTTTTAGGGTAAACTTTCCAAAACCACCTATTTTCAAGCCATACAAAAAGTTAGGAAATAATATAATAAAACAGAGACCCTTGTGCATTCCTTAATATATATTGGTGCTTTCTGATTTAGGGCTAAATAAAAAAAAAAAACAGGTACCTATACAATTAATAAATTTTACCCTTTTTACTAGTCAAAATATAAAAAAATCATCCCTTTAGATTGATTTATTTAATTTATGGGGCTATTTCCCCAAATGAGCATCTTAATCTATTTCCATGAATCTTTCTTACTTAATACACCTAACTTTAATATACTTGTAAATCTATATTATTCACCAGTTTATCAACACCCAACGCCTTTTCCTCATGAATCACAAGCCTGATTAGATCAATTTGTGACAATACCATACAGCACTTCACTCAATTTTACATTATGGCTGCTGAGATTGTTACATTTAATGCAACTATTGAGGCATATATTACTGAATGTGTAAGAGTGGGGCAAGTGATACCTGTAGAAGAAAGTTCGTGGAAATTATCAAAACAAAAAGTGAAAAGTATTTACAAAAACTTAAAACGGAAGACCAGAAGGAACGAGACCTAAGCAACAGCCTACGGGAATTATTGGAAAATTTAACCAAAGGATTGATGCAGTACCATAGTGATGTTTCAAACACCTATATAGTACCCGATAATCTACTGTTAAATGAAGCCATAGAAAATTGTCGCAGAGCCTCAAATGCATTTATTAAGGCCAACAGCAACTCAGCCCATCAAGCGTTTAATTTAGGATATATTCTCGATAATATTTTTAATCGCTTTAAAATTCTAAAGAGCGAACGAAAAGTGAAACACAGCTGGAAGCAGTGGTTTGAATTAAGAAACATTGGAATAAGTTTGAGACAAGTAAGAAAATTGAGAAAGTTTTTTCACGATGTACAATATTACCCAAAATTGTTACAGTGTGGCTTATCATTTAGTGATTTACATGCGAAACTACCATCTATATTTAATGCATTCGTTCTTTTTCCAGAACAAAAACAGAACTTTCGTTAAAAGTGGCACAGATATGCCACATGAACTTTGGGCTTGATGGTGATATGATTTGTAACTGTGTTATGAATCACAAGGAAAATTTTTATCCCAGCTCAAGTGTTTGCAAACGGCAAAACGCAGATAAAGCCGACACAACTTCAATCTCTCTCACCTCTGTGAGCAAATGTTTTTATAAACAAGGAAAATGTAACTAACCCGTGAATAAAACTGTATAATTTATACCTTCCCTTACCTTGTAAAATAAAATTCTATTCTGTACATTACTTAAATATTTATTTGTAACCTAAAAAACAACCACGATCATTTCTGACAGCGTAAACAAAAAGGCAGCCATCTTCTCCAAGCATAGTTGCCAACTGTCGAAACGATAAAAAACTAAAAATAACGAAAATCGAGTAAAACGAAAATAACGTAAAAACGATAACAACGATTATAACGTAAAACTTAAATTACGAAAATCGAAAAAAGCGATATTTCTTCAGAACGTTGTTTCAATAAAGAATAATTTCATTATGGCGCTTGCCGCTTGCATCAACGCTAAAATCCAATGTTGCCGTTTCGTTAATTTTGATGTTAGTTGCTATTACTTTTTAAATTTTTTAATTATTTCCGTAACATTCGTCTGTTTTTTAAAAATAAGGGAAGTTCTTATTAACACCATAATACAATATACAAAAGGTGAAAATTTAGATTTTGTGACAGAGTGGTAGGATTAGGATTTAATATTTTTGTGTGTTGGCAACACAGATCAGCTGTTTTCAGCATAGACATACTACTACAAGATATTACAGCTGCGGGTTAAAAATGGTTGACAGTATGGCAGCACTGGAAGGTCGTTTCCTCGCGACCACCGACGGCAGCACCATCGGGGGAAAACAGATGACGAACGCTATGCGCAAGCACGCGCAGATTGCTCCAAACGACAAAACATTATCGTGTGCCGTACCATTCGCTATCCGAATGGTTTCTAACTGCGTTCAGGCGATTTGCGCGTATAATAAATTATACGTGCAAATTGACTGAACGTAGTTAGAAAGGGGCGGAAATTAATTATATGCAATGCTTTCGTTTCATTGCAAACTTTTCGCATTAAAATTGATTTCTATCACAAAAATAAAAGTATATGAAAATTATATGGAAAACGTTCTATTACCAAAACTTCCTGAAATTGCACTATTACTTCGAGCGGAAATATATAATTTCCTCTAAAGGCATTTTTAAAAACATTCATCATCATACGAAAATGACCGTCTTAAAATAGGTGACTTTTTTTCTTGGTGGAGAAATGGAATGAAATAAGTATACAAGAATTCAGAACGATTTATGTCATGCTAATCCATATTTGCAAAAAAAAAAAAAAAAAAAAATCCTGGTTGATCCTTCGGCTATACAGGATTGTATTGCAAGATTTTACACCAATCAATGAAAAATATTTTGTTTGCCACATATTAAAACGGAAAAAATGACTGCATACAGCAACTATGCTCCATTCGATAATAAAAATTTCAATAATGTCAGGGATCAGTTCACATACCTTATGGCCATGGACGTTCGGAAGGGGGGGCCTTGCCCCCCCCCGGGAAAATGAATGTCCGACAAAAGTTATATATATGTCGCACATAATTTCATTTCAGTCAGTAATTTATGTTAATTATTATAAGGGCGTTGAAGGAACATAATATTATCAGACTGAAGCAGTGTTTTTTGAAGGGACATCACTATTATGGGGGAAAATATGCCTCCTTTGCCCCCTGGAAAAAAATTGCCGTACTTGCCCCTCCCTCGAAAAAATCCTGCGGACGCCCATGCTTATGGCACTGATTAGAAATAGGTTAGTCTGCACAGAAAAAAATATAATAATTACCAAGAGTATGCTAGGAAGTTTTCTCAAAAATCAAATAAATAAAAAGTACTAGGTTGAATGCTATGAAAAGGTTCAGCCTTTAACACAAATTTACTGTCATGACACTGACCATTAAATGGTGATTTATTTCCCTCCACGATGAACTTTGTGCCAGCTGATACGAGACTTAAACAGAGAAGTGCTATTTTTATTACACTTCCCACGTCCAAGTCCCATACCGGACTTTGCATCTGTATCTCTTCTATCTTGATGTGTGCATAAAACATGCACACAGGTGGATAATTCCTAGAAATTAAATAAATGCTCTACAGTGATGTACAGTGGGATTAATTTTCTTGCATTTTCATGTTCAAATACTATTAAAAAAAATGTACTGGGAACTGCCCAATGGGTAACATAGTTTCGCTGGTGACACTAACATTTCAGTAGGAAACATGCTAGAGTGATCACCACATACGTAAATGAGAGTACACTTTGAAAAAATAAAGTTGATCGAAGCTATGGCAAACAAAAATAATGTACTTAATGTACTCAGAAATGAGTGACTTCATTATCAACTTTGGCTGATTTATCCTAAAGACATACGAGCACCGTTACAAAAATTAAAAATTCATATTGGACCTTGCTACTCCATGCCTCCTTTCTGTAGTTATTACGCATAGTTTTAAAACATGAGCAACTAGTATTTAATGAAGTACAGCATAAACAGTGTGCAGCAGAGACTACTTACTTTCATACATTTCACTGGACTTGATTAATCTGTTATATCAGTAACTACTGTACTGTGTGTACCATGATACATGCATGTTACTGAACACAAAAATGTTCATCTTAAAATAGATAAATTGTGGAAATGAAGTGTTTTTTTTTCCACACAAAGGTTTCTCCGAACTGCAAAGTTATTCCCACAGTTGTTTGCAGTACTGAAAGCACCATTTCATTCTCTTGTATAGCTTCTAAAAAAAATCACACAATGGGAACCATGATTTTCAGTAATTATTCTCAAAATAAAAAAAAATGTGCAACTACATTCATGAGGTGTTGAGACTAGCAGAACAAGTTATTTTTACCAGTTTTTTTATTTTTTATTATGGTACCAGTTTCATACATCGGAGACACATTTCTTCATTTTTACAGAAGAAACTACTTACGGAAATGAGTTTGTCTAAGGTTTCCAACGTTAGTCGAGGTATTTTCTTTCATCGTGGTATCTATTTGACCGGGAAATCATGTCAGTGTTTCCAACCCCCCTTTTTTTAACTATGCTTGCCTAACCTAACCAAACCTAACCTTATCGGAATGGTTCGTGGGGCTGTCCGTCAGCTTCCCGTGCATAATGCACAATTTGCACACGTGACGAAACGATAGTAGGTATTTTTCGGTAAAGAAGGTTGGAAAACACGGATATTCGAAAACAAAAGAAGCGATATCGTTCAGAAAGGAAGCGATAATGCACCGTTACGTGCGTTCAGTAGCACTTAGACAAATGCATTTTTTCAGTAGAAAAGTGTTTGTTTTCATGTAAAAAGCATAATGGCACCTTGAACTATGTTCCGCAATACACAATTGGTAAGTACGAACCATGCAAAACACAAAATATCTGATTTTAATGTGTCTCCGATCTATGAAACTGGTACCACTGGTACCTTTATTATTAAGTACAGATGCTATTATATTTCACACATTGTCAATTTTTGCAAGTTAAATCACTCAACTAACCACAGAGCTTAACACAAATTAAAAATGCTGATTATTGATTATTATTACCACTTTTTAGAGAGAGCAGTGATATCACATGGTATAGATGATTATTTTTTGAGACAGAACCTAACAAGCAATGCAAAACAAAATCTTACAAGAGAACATAAATGTTTTATAAAATAAAATAATTCCCACATTGTGAGGAATCATGAGTTTAGGTTTAGCACAAATAGGTAACGAGGTTGACCACTTGGTGAAAATAGGGTAATAGTAACTGAAAATATGCTGCTTTCAATACAAAGTTGCATTTACCTCAAATGATCCTTAAGCATTAGCTACATACAAATAAAAAGAGGCTGTGACTATTTTCACCAGGTGGTGAGAATAGCATGTAGAGCTATTTTCACTAACAAAATAATTACCGGAATCATAACATAAGTAGGTTAGGATCATTAGGTTTAATTATCTGATTATTTCCGCGCGTGTGTATAATTATAAAAGTAAGAGAACCAAACCTGGTCCACCTAAACCACTCAAGCAAGTAAATACGAGTGGAATTAAAAAATAAGTTATTGTAGAAGCATAACATCACAGATTAAGTTATACACACGGAACTTGGCCCTTACAGAACAGTATATAATATTATTACCATTTCATTAAAATTCCTGATTTTTTTATTTTATTTTAACCTCCTGACGCCCTGTGTAGAGAGGTCTCTACATAACGGTTTTCTGCATATGCGAAGAATAGGGCGTGTGTCTATGTTGAAAACTGCTGTAGAGTATTCTTGACATTCTAAATTCTGGTCCCAACGACAGGTGGAGCAAGAATTGTGAACTTTTCGATGCTTGTTTTTTATTCCAAGATGGCGTCCACTACTAAGGAGGTAAAGTGCACATTGTCTGCAGGTATGTATGTGTTTTTGAATAGTAAAAGTTTAGAGATTATCATCAATCCTCTTTAGGGGAAAGAGTAATAACTACCAATTTACTTAGATGTATTTTTTCGTCAGTGCTTTCAGAATCTTCGTTTGCAGGGGCAGTTTTTTGCCGATGTAGAAGCTTCTATACATTCGGCCGTAATGTGTAAATTTCATGATGCTGAAAAAATTCACTTTCTAAATTTTTAGATGGAATCATGTGAAGAATTGGATTTAACTTTTCAGAAATGAACCCTAATTTTTTTGGTGTAGATTTATGTATGAAAATAGTGTTAATATTCTACATGACTTGTATAGGTTCTATAGCAGTGTTGCCATTTTTCTCACAGATCATAGCAGTGTTGCCATTTTTTTTAGATGGAATCATATGAAGAATTGCATTTAACTCTTCCTGAAATGAACGCTAATTTTTTGGTGTATGATAATAATGTTAATCAATATTCTACATGACTTGTATAGGTTCTATAGCAGTGTTGCCATTTTCCTTACAGATCATAACAGTGTTGCCATTTTTCTTACAGATTGCAGTGTACAAGAACCTATTACATACTTTCTGAAGTTTATTGATGATAATGTTTTCCACAATATGTGAGAGAAATCTGAGCAGACTTATTTCAGTACAACTGGACAAAGATTGAATACTTCCAAATCAGAGATGAATAAATTCTTTGGAGTTTCAATGTACATGTCTTGTCTAAAGGTAGGTGTTTGTTCCGATAATCTTTTTGTATATTTTATAAATTCAACCGTATGCTTTACATTGGAACATTGATCACCATTACTTCCTTCAGGAATCAATAATTTCACATTCCTTTGATTTTTTTTAATATTTTGAAGTAAGTTTTAATACTTTTGAGCATCAAATGTGTACTTATTCTACTGAACAGTACCCAGTTCACAGAAACATTTACGAATTTACAAGTTTAAATAATTTGCATGTAACATATTTTCAACTTTACATTTTTTTGTGATTTTTTTTAATATTAGTATTTTAACTGATTCCGAATTGTGTTTTTATACTTTCAGTATCCTGGCATGAGGATGTACTGGGCTCAAAGGACAAAGGTTCCAGTCATTGCCTCAACTTTCTCCAGGAATCGTTACGCTTACCCTCAGAACAAAACTTAAAGTAGTCTTTGATGATGATGTGAGTGACCAGGCAAAAGAGGTGAATAAGTTCTGGAAGGTGAGACCGACCACTCATTGAACGGGTACGTTCAGGTTGTTTGCAGCTTCCAAGGCCTTCAAGTGTTTGCATTGATGAACATGGGAGGCGTGGATTTGTGTGATCGCATGATGTCTTTCTACAGGATGAAAGGTCGTACGAGAAAATGTACTATCAGAGTAATATTTCATGTTATGGACTTAGCAGTAGCCAATGCATGATTCTGTTACAGAAGAGAATGTTTGTCGAATGGCATTCCAACCAAGAACATTCTCAAGTTCCTTGATTTCAAAATATCAATTGTAACTGTGTAGCACATGATTTAAGTGTACAATTCGTGATAATGTGTTTGGTGAGTAATTATTCTTTTCTCCTCACGTGCCTCAATTGGTCTTCTAAGGACCATTTTCGGCCATCGCATCATCTCGAGAAACACTGACATCAACTGGCCCTCCCGTTCGCCTGACCTCACTCCGCTTGATTATTTTCTTTGGGGCTTTCTGAAGGACAAAGTGTATGTGAACAAACCACAAACATTACAACAGCTCAAGGACAATATTTGTGCAGAAATACGGGATCTCGGACCAGAAGTGTTGACCCCTGTCATGCATCATATGCTACACAGGGACCGTATCTGTGAGGCCCATAATGGCGGGCACCTACCTGAGATTATATTCCATACATAAGTGTAAACAATCTCCCATCCTTGGTCTTCAAGTTTGTGAAATCTCATTGGAAATTAATGATCAATAAAAATGTTATTCACAGTTATAATCCCTTCGTGACTTTTGGTACACCCTGTATATGAATAATTATTGAAATAATATTTTCCACCACAATCATTATATTGGACTTCAATATTTTATTGCATACAGCAATCGTGTAGAACAAAATATTGTCAGATTCTTAAGAAAAGTAAAAATGTGTCCTGAGTTTAATATATTAAAGTGTTTCATTTGTTACACCTTGAAGCCCAATGTAGAGAATACTCTACACCTCATTCTGCGCATGCGCAACAAAAATTTCACACAAGGTTGATATTTTCTTTCAAGTTGGTGCTCAATTAATGTGAATAACACAAATTTACTAAAAAAAGTAACCCCACAAACTCATGGGTCTCAGGAGGTTAAACAACAAATGATACGCAATTACAATCAGAAAGTTCGATTTTGATACTGAATGCAAGCCTGTACTGATGTATGAAATGAACGGAATTTGGTTCGCGTTTGGCGATACTTCTTTATCACTATTTGAAAAAAAGCTTTGATACGTATTACGCAGTGATTTCATACAATGTTAAATTACGATTTCATTAACTACAATAGGCAACACTTACCGCATCCCCAAAATAATATTCTAATGACAAGAATTAAGCAGATTGGTCGGCCGGATGCGAAATTTATTTTTCCACATAGGACAGGACTAGCACCGGAAGTGATGATGAAATCCTAATTAAGGGGCCTCGCGCAATCGTCATGTAAACAAATGAAGATCAGATACCGAAGCGTGTTGTTTGTTGTTGTCTTATTCTGTATATCAATTGAATATATGTTAATTATAAAGAAGTGTGTGAATAATTTGTCGGATTGATATCATTTTCAGGTGAAATCCTTTTACAAACTCCCGAAAGTTAGTAGACAGTTGAATCAATAATGATAATAATGCAATAACTGGAGTATAAAATTATATTGAAAACTGCAAGATACAAACTCGCCGAAAGTGAGTAGACAAGACAGTTGAATCAATAATGCAATAACTAGAGTATAAAATTATGATACTGAAAAATGGAAGAGGAGCTGTGACGAAAGAAATGTCTGTAAGAGAAACCTTAGCATTGGCGTAATGATCGTTTAGTGCAAGATTCCAGCAATATGCAACATGTTAATATGGGTATGTACTGCGAGGCAGTGATTTATCAGCACAAACCCCACATTTTTTCACAAATGCCCAATTTACAGTTACTTTGGCTGTAAATTTACCCCTACACCACTCTAAATGCAATGTTAGACCTAGCCAGATTAATATTTCTCAATAAACCTCTTCTGTGAGGGGTTGTAATTAATGCAGTTTTTTTTACATTAAATAGTTAATGATATTTTAGTGCAAGCTTCTTGAAACATGTTGATATGAGTGTGTTATGTGAGGCAGTGATAATTGAATCTAGCACCCAAAACGACATTCTACAACAGCAAGTATAATTTTACATAGTTAGGTTAGGTTTGGTACCAATAGTTATTATCGACTTGTTCTTTTGCTATTTGAGTGTGCATACAAAGGGTTTTAATAATAACAAGCGGCGGAAGCACTCCAAAATGGCAGGTTTTTGCTTTTGCTGGTCATACTTTATGATCGAATATCTCAGTTATTTGTGTTTTCCGCACGCTGCAACTAATTTTATATTATGCAAAACATCAAAATCTGTCGATTAATATAAATGTCAATGTAATTCAGGAGGGGTATGGTGGGTAAACAGCCCCATGTGCTTGACACCAGTCATTCGTGTATCAAAATGTTTGAAGATTTTGTTCAATAAACTTCTACAGGTGCCATGATTGCCAAAATACTGCAATTTAAAGGTGTTGAAAAAATTGCACATTTTGCACTCATACTTTCGTAGTTAGGTGGGTCAGGTTTAGTTCTTTAAGCATTTTCACATGGAATGACCCTGTTTAGAATTTGATGATAAATTACAGAACACAAAGTTAAAATGCCATTACGTCCATGATGAAAAGGACCAAAATATATACTTTAGGAAATGAGTTCATGTTAATACTAGTATAAATTCTGCTTTTGGTAACAGTTAGATATAGTGAAAACAGAATTCTTCAAATTTACAGGAGAAATGATGGGAAAGTACTTACGGAATTGAGTTCCTGTGGACTTTTGGAAGCTGGGAATAGTGTTCTTTCAATTCGTGCAACTTATTCGGCCGGTAAATAATGTCATTTTCGACATTAATGTATCTCCGTTGCACGATAGCTCGTGCCACCATTACCGTCGACTACGTGAATCAAATGTTCCGTGCATTCGAATATGTAATCCCCTGTCAGTGTAGCAACCACGCAGTCGTTTTACAAGATGACGTATGAGCGAGTTTTTTTTTTTCCAATTTAATTTTCTATTTTTGCCTAACCGAACTGAACCTAACCTAACCTTCTGTGAATGGTTTGTGGATCAGTGTTAGCCTAAAAACTATCTTTTTTCGGTTAATAAGTGTTAGTGTAGCAACCACACTGTAGTTTTACAAGATGACGTGTGAGCGGTTTTTTCCCCCAATTTAATTTTCTATTTTTGCCTAACCTAACTGAACCTAACTTAACCTTCCATGAATGGTTTGTGGATCAATTTTCGCTTAAAAACCTTTTGTGAATAGTTTGTGCGGCATTTTTCGGTTCATAAGTTTGGAAACACTGCATATCAGCTGACGATAGACAACGTGAGTCAAGATTTGCCCGCCATATTGTGTGTAACGAAAGCGAATTAGCAACGACCAATAAATACTTGTAATCTGAAAAATTACACTTTTTTCAGTGAAAAAAAAACATAATCCCAAGTTGAAAAATGTTCCGCTATGCATATAAGGTAAGTACAAATGTAAATTATTCGGAGTTAAATGTGTTTTCACTATATCTAACTGGTACCCTGCTTTTTATACAGTAACGCACAGGTTTCTGAAAATTTGATCTAGTGTACCAGATATAGGCCTATGTAATAGATGTAATATATGTAATAGAAGAAAAACACTAATGAAGGCATGCAAGTAAATAAAAGAAAATGGAAATCCAACAACTTCAAATTTTCTGCTTTTTTAAAATTTTTCATAAAATTCAATCTTTACCTACAATTGGACATAGGTTTCCCTGTAGCAAGATAAATTTCCCTTCACATAACAACATTGTCTCTGCCAAGCACCCTGAAGCCTCATGTTTTTAAATAACCACTCTCCTACTTTCTTTTCGTCTACCTTACCTACAATCTGGGAGGAAACCTGGTCATCAGAAGGGTGTGATGGAGACCAGTTTTTAAGTTTTTGTAAATAATTTACTTAAATTCTGGTTTAGAAGCTTGTTTTCGTAGCTTGCAGAATATATAATGAGCAATAAACCATACTTTAAATGAAATACAATATGAAAAAAGTTGGTTTACTAGCTGTAATCGTGGTAATTGGAGAATGTGCCACTGTAATTTACATACACAGATATGGACATCCGAAAGGAGCCAAGGAAAATGACTGTCCACTTAAAAACTACATATTTCACACATAATTTCATTTCAGTCACTGTAATTCATGTTATTTATTATAAATTCATTGAAGAAACATGATAATTTCAGACTGAAATAGTGTTTTTTGAGGGGTAAAAATATTCCTGCCCACCCCCCTCGAAAAGATCCTGGAGATGTCCATGTACACAGAAGTAAGACAACTTATAGTAAACTTTATTTATATAAAAAGGCTAGGCAATACCAAATTCAAAAAGTTACATATATTTTCAACCAGATATGATGCATCATATACATAGCTTAAACAGTTTTTAAATATCAGTAAAGTAAAGTGCTCCCCTGTGTTATGCACCATGCCATGATGGCGTATAGGGGGTGTGAGGTTAGGTCCCCACAATTTCTTGATCACAGCCGAAGGTGGAGGTGATGTGATCAGCACCATGCCCCTGGCTGCCTTTACCCCCCCCCCCCCCTGAGTTTTCTCTAGGTACCAACTTTATACGATGCTGGGTGGGTACCGTAGCTGCTTGAACAGGTGGAAAAATTCCTGGTTCTCCCCCGCCGGTGATCGAACCCGGATCTCTCACATGGTAGTCAGACGCCTTAATGACTGAGCTACCGCAACTACATTTAAATATCAGTAAAGAAATTATATGGGTCATTCCTTGTCAGACCAATTTCAGAAAGTCTTGGATATTAGGTTTCTCTGAGAAATAGTTCTAAAGCTATAGCCTGTGGAAGAAGGTGGTGCACAACAAAAATTGTGACCCATATTTGATCAATAAGTATTGTAGCTAACTGCAAGGTTCAATAACTTTGGAACTATTGATCAATCACAGCTTGTTTAGCAAATACAAAGTCAAAATATGTGTTAAAAGGTCTTGCATGCCATAACAGGCATATTTTGTGTGCATAAAGTTACAACTGTGATCCACCCAGGAACATGGTATTAATAGTAACACTGATGTCGGCTGAATAGACACACATTAGATTATTTCAATATCTATCACATGTGGCTGAATGTACTAGAAATGGAAGAATCACTGGAAACTGTCGTATTTTCAAAGTTGATGCTCCGATCCCATCAATTTTTCTCGCAGATATCATCCTATTTTTTCAACTTTAAACATTAATTAATATGTACCCTTGAAATTTAACATTAATACATGAATTATGGAATATTCAAAGAGAGTATCAGGCCGTGTCCAAAAAATGCAAGACCATACTTGAAGCGAGTATACTTCGAGAATGATTTTCAGTGTGGTCTTGAAGGTGTTGACTGGAAGTGTAAATCTTTCAAACTGCACTTCGACTGCAGTGCCAAATACGATCAGTAGATATAACCGAGAACACGTTGCTTTTCCACATTTTAAACACTTGTGTTTCACCACAGAAATCACATAGCAAATGTTCTTATACATACATTTCCACACATTTGAAGAACTGCAACAAACAACTTGCTGGCTTTCTACCTCTGCAATTTCTAACAAATGAACAACAACTCCACTTGTCATGTGACCAAGCCTGTAACTTGGTGTGCTCTTTAAAATCTCTGTGTACGCCACTTGCGGCTCCACCTTGAATAACACACAATAGGTTATAAATGATGGTATTTTCCCTCAGGTTTTTTATCACCCTGTCTCTGAACCGCCCATTCCAATTCTTCCATCAGGCATTAGTACACACTCCGAGCTACCCACATATAAAATTGGTGGGAAATTGAAGGGGGGGGGGGGTATTGCACGAAATTCGCTATTGAAGTAAGTAATTTATCTTCTAAAAATTACATGGAACTATACATAAAAATACATGGTTATTAATACAGTCATCTGAAACCTTATTTGAATGAAAGCTTACACCATTTTTAAGAAACTTGAAGTTTCTACGACAAACCTGAGGGAAGATACCATCATTTATAACCTAATGCGTGTCATTCAAAGAGGATCTGCAAGTGGCGTACACGGAGATTTTAGAAAGTGCGTTAACTTCTGAACCCCTAGACCAATCTAAAAAATATTGTTTTTGTAATCAGCATTAAAAATTGTATAAGTATACTGAATTTAGTCAAAATCGGGGATGGTGGGTGACATGACCTGGATGAATTGACATCCAATGACCCCGAAGCAAGTGTCACTTGTTACTTGGCCTGTACTATTTTCTCAGGGAACTTTCAGACCGAAGCAACAAGTGACATGTGTCAGTCACTTGGAAGCAGACTCTCAGTAAACCATTCAACCTTTTAAAACAAAGTGTGACAATGACCTAAACATGTCACTTGCATGTTGCTCGGACTACACTGTTTTCTCAATGGTATGCACGGTGAATGTTTTGCTTTATACTGAATGAGACTGTGTCGCTCGTCATCTGTGACTTCAGTCTGAAATCTCCTTCAATGGCGCACATCATTTCACCTCGGTCTTGCTTGTGCATGCATGGTGGATGTTTGCTTACAGACTGAAGGGGCCCATATCAGTTGTCATGGCCCCCCACTGTCATGTGTTGCTTTGGTCTGAATATTCTCTAAACTTAACAAGATTGTTAGCTACATCATCAGACATTAAGATTTAATTTAGCCTGTAAATCACAGAGAACAAATTGCTAGTACTATTGTTGTAAAAAGGCCGGCTTTTTGATAGAAGTTTCCTTTTATAATCACGAATGGGCCTCTGGAGTGGAATAAATTATTAATGTTGCCTTGTAACAAGAAGATCGAACCACTGCTCATTTCAATCTGTAGGTCCAGTCCAGAGTTGTAAAATAGGATTTTTTTGCTTGACATTTGCGACCAGTCTTATTTGCTTCTGCTTCAGTTTTAGTGCCAGTGTTTTTCAACTGCTGGGCCGCAAAAATCCATTGCACCCAGGGATTGACAACAAATTTAAATCTAATTTTATATTTTACAGCAAGTCTATACATAATTGAACCATGATTATGCCAGAGTTGATATATAAATATTAATTAAGGGTGCATATTAATTTCCATATAAACTTTAAAGATCAGAAATGTATTTATCAGTGAAATTGTTGGGATCAGGGCATCGACTTGTAAGAAATAAATTTACTGGGCTGAGGTCTCACAAATATTGAGAATTTTGCAACAAGCAGCGAAAATACACCACTAGTTGCTCTGTGACCAGGTTTAGCAGCCATTTATCCAAATTATGCATGATGTACTGGAAAGCCAGAATACAAATATACATATTTTACTGAACACAAAATTTAATGTAAAGAGATTTGATACTAGACTTTTTAAAGGTAGAGCAGTATTTTCTTTTTTGCTTCATGTACGTGTTCGTATAAGAAATTCAAACATTGTAAATAGTATCTTACTGATCATACTATTAGGTTATATTTAAAAAAAACAACATACAAAACTTCTCTAATTACATGAATATGTTTATACTACATAGATTTATTTAATAAGCCAACCAAAATATGAAGATAACACTCGGTAGGAACTGTTTCAACAATGTTTATGTCTATCTACGAATTTCATTTTGTAAATTGTATTTTATATTATGAAATGAGTGTCCACTTTACAGTAGGGAGCTAAACGAAAACAATGAAACAGGAAAAATACTGCCAACTCCTGTATTTTCATTGATTTGACACACTTTTGTGAAAAAAGCTGCAGAAAGCCATTTTTTCCCCGACCATTTCCAATTCTAATTCTGCATGGATTTTTCTCTGTGCACGTGAAAATAGCAACTTTTGTGAATCAAAATTCCATTGAATTTATACATGTCTATAAATTCACTGAGGCACGTTTTTCACAGTTCAGCTTTATTTTTATCAAAGAAGGAAAAGAAAGCTGCGTGGAAAATAGAACAGAATTCTCTCAATCTGTTTACTTTGTTAGTATCCTTTGCAGAACAATCTATCTGACAGATGGAAGATTATTGCAAGATAAAATATCTCGAAGTTGATGTTAAATTGAGTTTGAAATTTTTATACAATTAGCAATCTTTCATAGATTAGTATATGCCGTAACATTTGCGATTTATGTTTGTAGATGCATTTCGAGTCTTAGTATGATAAATGGCAAACGTAAACTCTGCACCATAAATTAAATATTTTTTTTAAGTATGTACACCATTTAATTGAATTAGAATTTTTGGATCCATTGGAATGACTCAGACCCTTTATATTGTTACTATATCTGTGTGTGGGTGGAGAGAGACGGTACTAATATCTAGGATTGAAAGAGAGAGAACATCTATCTGCATGTACCCTTGAATTTTTGGAAAATTCGCCTTTAAAACTGGGAATTATACTTGAATATTACCATGGTCCTAAAGTTGCCATCCTGCAAGATCACTTAAACAAAAAAACAAATGTATTTTTGTTTAGTATCACTTTTCTGTCACTTTTGTCTATTCATGATGAAGAGAATGAGTGATGATATGGTGAAGAGACGGTCATAAAGAACACCCATATCCAGACTGGGATTCGAAACCTGGGACACCCGCCATCTTAGCACACTGTGGTCACCCGCTGTCACAGAGGTCAACTAAACAAATAATGAATACTATTTAGGAACAACACAGGAATAGAATTATCCAAAGGCACCCAGAAAATTCAATAGTGGTTCTTTGCAAACATTTTTTGTCAGACAACAAAGAACAAGGAAAAGCATGTTATGGTGAATGATGCAATGGCTAAATGTAATGAAGACAACAGTATTGAGCCATGAGAGATAACACAGGTCAATATAAAAGAAGTAAAATAGAGGTTTGTGATAAGGGATGGAGTTCAATCCAAACTTAACAATTGTAATGTGGTACAAAGGTGCCCGCAGGATTTTTTCTCAGGGAGACTCAAAGTAAGATTTCATATCTTGACCCTCAGTTACAGAAGTTGTTACCTTTTCTTGTTATTATTATTTTACAAATTATAAAATTGAAATTGAGTGAAAATACCTTGGCGCTGTTGACAAATTCCAACTTGAGTCCACTATTTAAAAAGAATTTGGATTCGCCTTGCTTCCTTTCCATAAATATCTATCACTTTGATGATGAACAATTCTTTATCATTTTGAAATTTTTCATGATGCATTGATATCAAGCAGAGAGCACTTAATCTGCTCTCCATCGTAGCACCAACGATCAATGTTTTTATGCATCAAAGGTTACTGTATAAAAGAAAAGTAATTCAAAGTGACAGCATGTGAATTGCCAACTTGGGGAAATGATTTTCGACTTTTCGAGATCCCGACAAATCAAGAAATTCCAAAGGATTGTGTTGGGAAATGGTTATTTCTTGGTATTTTTTCTGCTAAAAGTGTCTAAATCTTTTGAAATTAATGTTTTTTTATTCCAGAAATGCAAAAACAATCACTTAAGAGGGAGGGGGATAGTGTGTAGAATTCAAGATTTTCACCATGAGATCTCTTCGTCAAGATGGGGGAGGATTTTCTCTTTATCGTTAATCAAATAGACATGTGTGCCAATTGTAGCGAAAATAGTCGCATACTCACAGCCAATGACTCCAGCTCCTAGAGTTCACAAATTTTGTAAGTTTCCCAAAACATGATTGGGGAGGGAAATCCTATCATACGGAACTGATAAAATTTGCCATTTCTGGACCAGTTTCGGGATGGGGAACTTGCAAAATTTGTGAACATGGTGAAAATCTTGAATTTTACACATGTTCTCATCACAAATTTTTATCCTTGGACACCCCTAGTTATGGCAGTCAAATGTTCTTTCCTTACTTTGTTCGACATGGCAGTAATTGCTATAACTTACAGTTTGCAAGTCACAAAAAAATATTACTCCCTCTGTCCCATAATTATTGTCCGGTACAACTTTGTTTGTTGTCTCGTAATAATTGCCCGATATTCAAACTGTGACATTGATGTAGGCAGAAGAACATGAAACAAGGGAATGAGTCATACAACTTTACTACTCAAGGATCAGTACAAATTGTACTTTTCATCTGCCTCTTCGGCTGTCATTCCTGTACTACCATTTTGGTATACCGGACTATAATTATGGGACAGAGGGAGTAGTATTTATCATAAAATGTCACCACTTGAATTACATGGTATTTTCTCATAGCTTAGCTTTTAACAAGTCAGAATATTTTAATAGTTTAGTAAAACAACATTGCAATTATGCTATTTTAGTTATGGTAAGGGCTGGATCCTGTATAACGTGACAGGTGCAAAATAGCCTAGGTGCTGACGCACCCAAAATTTTAAGTTCAAATTCAAATAAATGTATCTCCAGAGTTTTTTACTCCTTAAACCACTCTATTCTTGTGAACAAATTGTTGCGATTGCTGTACAGAAATCTGAACAATTTGATTGAGTTGGTGTTTTAAGTCCACTTTATGCATATTAAGGCTAATTGGGACTGGACCTGCAGTTTAAAGTGGGATCCGAACCACTATGTGCCTCCACCGGGTATCGAACCTGGGACCTCTTGATTACAAGGTGACAATGCCATCGGGGAGGCCAGAAATCTGAACAAGAATTCATAAAAACAGTAGGACGGAGCCATGTTGGTATCGATAAGTATCTTTTGAATTTTCTCCACTGTTGTCAATGATCTTGAGTGACTAGACGAGCAGCCAAGAGAAACAACTCTTTAGTCAAGATATGTCATTTTCAAAGGTTCATTCACCTTTGTGACTTGGGGGTCCAACACAAGAAGTTCCACATAGATTTTCGAGAAATGCTGTACCCTTTTGGAAAGCAGATGACAAGAACCAAGGCAGAACTGATGTGCTGCACCCAAATGTGACATCGAAGGCATGTAACTGCCTAGTGGTCAATGCTATGTGGAAAAATGAAACAAATCATCCATTGCCAATTCTTGCTTGCAAACTCTTGGGTAAGAACGTGGACATTTTCAAAACCACCATTATCATCATGCTGGGCCGATTCCAGAGTTCTTGGGAAAGGAATGAATGTCACTGTGTGGAGGGAGGGTTGTGGATTCCTACCCTTCTGTGTAAGTCTTTTGTGGGACTGCTGACTGACTGCAGCGACTTGTTTTTGTTGCATATGACAGAAAAGAATGGGCAGCAGGGGCATAAACAGAGCTGGTCAAATTAGCATTATTATTTTTCCATATTTGTATATATTTCTATGCCATTTTCCTCCCTCTCCAGGTTAACCCAAACAACAAGAATCTTGATTACATCAAATTGAAGTAGGGACGCTCATAATAATCCACTGCAACACTTTAAAAAGGCTTGCAAACTTTCAAAAACTTCTTCTTTTTGCATCCTGTGTGTCTAGAAAGAAGTTCACATAAAATGTCACAAGACATTTTAAAGTGCTATAATGCTACATGAGAACAATTTACGAGTTATTTAATGTGATGTGATGAGTTGTCATAACTCAGTAACTAGACTTTCTTATTTTAAACTGCTGCAATTATATAATCACACAGCCCTCCATTTTGGGGGAAAAATTTGGATGGTTTCAAATCAGTAGGCGATTCTGAAAGTATAATAGTATTTTGAGTGCAGATCACAGAAATGGCATCCATTTTTTTCCCCATCATGTCAGGATTTTTCAAAATTTCACAATTAAAATTCTCACATTCACCATTCCATTACACTTATTACAGACTGCAATAAACTAAATTTAAACATGGGAAATTTCGGTTGTTTACAAACCAATAGGCTATTCTGGAAGTATTTTGAATGCTGATGGAGGATATGACAAATTTCTTCCCATCATGTCAGATTTTTCTCCATGTCATTAGGTTCAATTAAGCGCCACCGTATTATAACATTCTGTTTTCAACACCTTCCCAAACACTCAATGTGTAATGAGAAGAAAGTAACACATGCCAATAATATTTTCTCTTTCGAACAGTTCTTCATGTTATGAATTGGGTATAATATCACATCTTTTTTATTTGGAGTTCTTCATCTTGTTTCATTTATACATACGTGTATACATCTCTCTCTCTCTCTCTCTCTGTGTGTGTGTGGTGAGAGAGAGAGAGAGAGATGAAGGAATTGGGAGCATAAAAATTGAAATCTCCATTTGTTAAAGCATAGCTCTGAAACTCATTGGTTGAAAGCTCATTCACTCCAATTTCTACCGGATGCAGAGTCTAGTAATAAGAAATTTCCACTCGGCTCTGCACAGTCAGCAAGGAAATGGCCCTTACCAGCAGTGATTGCACCTCCACTATAACTTTCCACCAGCATCAAGGGATACCCCTGGTGAATATCTTCAGGTGCAAAGTCCACCACATCTCAAACGAATTCTGAAGTATAAAAATAAACCTGGAGATGGTAAATAGACACCATCGACGCTGATTGACAAGATCACATCATCACGAGGTCGCAACAAGCGTGCGGTACGATTGCAGCAGTCTGGACTACAGAGAGCCAGAAGCCAAGACGCCAGCCCAAGTCCGGAGAAGTAGCGGTCCAGCGTTAAGCCACCAAAACTCCTGCCGCCTCCTATCGCTGTCAACATCTAAGCCAGCAGTCTCCAGCATCTCCCGCCATCTCCAGTGCACCCATCTCTGCCCAACTGTCGCCGACGCCAATAGCCGAGGGCCAAATCATCACGCAAGTGGTGAGTATCATTCAACCGACTAAGGCTCCCAACATCCTTAGTCCACACCATTCAGGGTAGAGGTGGTCAAGGGTGACCCAAACTGAAATCTTATGTTTATTTAATTGAGCTACGTCCCGGCATGACTCGATCCCATAATTAACCAGATGCCACACACATGTGTGTGTGACACACACACACACTCACACACTTCATATTGACCCTGCAAAGAAATAGTCGAATCTCATTAAAGAACGTTACAGGAGGCAAAATATTTTTTGCTATTTTAATGTTTCAAAGGTATTATACTAAAATTCTGTGCAAAGAAGCTGTTTAACAACACCTGGTACGAGTATTTTTTTGGTATACTCAATCTAAAATTTTGTGTCAAGACATTCTTCTGAGGACGACAACTACCATCTTTCTTTAGATGACTCATGCACTGTAAGTAGACTTCTGTCACAATATCTTCTCAACTTTCTAAACCCAATCCTTAGACTTATTTATGCACAACCATAATTCCTATTTTCCATATAAGGAAGGGGGAACACTAAAATTTTGTTGAAATTCTGTTGAAATAGCCATGCTTACAAAGGGTTTGTGGTTCTTTGCATGAACAACATGAGTATGATGATAAAATACAGTTATGTGCCAAGTTTCTTCATTTACTGTGGCTTCAATTCTTGCTGGACAGTTTACACGTTTGATTGCTAGTTGACGAACATACCACTGTTTTATGCATCCATCCTGAAATGTTTTTTGTCCTGATCTGTTGAAATACTTGGTTCTATTCAGTTCCTGTTTCCACTTCAAAAATTCTACAAGAATTGTACATGCTTGCAGTTGTAAGAAATGTAATCAGTGCATTAAAATCTCATGGTAATAGAAGAACCATCACATCAGATAATAAATACTTGCAGTAGTGGAGTGTCAATAGAGATGGGAGACAGTGTCTATCTCAAACTTTTCATTAGTAAATGCAAATAAAATATATATTGATTTCTTTAAATGCTGTATCTGGCAAAAGGATGAGTGTAGCGAGTTCATAATCTGACAGTAAAAACAGAACACTAATCCAAAACAAACCGAACCATACCTCGTCGGAGGCTGCAGCAGGAATGGGATGAGTACTGATGGATGATGTCTGGTTTCTATTTAGACAGGTTTCTATTTGCTATGCAGAAGTAAACTAGCTGATTGGAAGAATTTATTTAATTACAAGTATCGACACCATCATTCTTGACCGATGCTCTATTGCTTGACCAGAAGTTTTGTGGAATGAACAAATGATGTGATTTATTATTCAGTTTGTGTCCTTGATTTCTTTGTTTTGAGCTTCCTCCATTGTTTGTGAATCCACTAGGTTTGGAAAACAATGTGTATCTTTTCTTGTTAGGCACAGTGCCAATCATTATTGACTTCAGTAGTAAACATGGTATCCCCCAGCTAGCAAAATTTTCCCAAAGCATCCTTCAACAGTCCCATTGTCACCATGTCAAACCATAAGAGCATCTCCCACAGGGTGTTTACCACAATAACATCCAAAATTCTTGACTTTTCCATGACTTTACATTTTCTTGCCCCTCATTTTTTTCTGAACATTTATTTAATTGTCCTCTAATTAGGTGTAGTAAAGAAAATATATATTTTTATTCAATGAAAAACCCCTACCGCAAGGCCAGTTAAGATGAAAATTGAAGCTCTACTTTAAAAAGAGATTTAGACTTGCTTTAATTATTAATACATGTAAAACTTAATGCTTCAGACTTCATCCTGGATGGGGAATGGCCAAATTACTTTAATAGTTTTACAAAACTTCACACATAGAAGAATGTAATTCTTGAGAAACAGAGTGAACAAATCTTTACCACAACTCAATACAATTTATCAAATCCCAGTACAATGTACATTCACTATACTGTAAAAAAAAATTAGCAACAATTCTTGACCACTAACTAACTAACTAACTCTCTAGCCTTCTTAAACCCGAAGGTTCATGGCTGCAGCAACACAGGCCTTCCATCTGTCCCTATCTTGAGCAAGATCTATATACTCTCTTCCATCCCTACCGATTTCCTTTAGGTCCATCTCAACGTTGTCCCTCCATCTTCATCTTGGCCTTCCTACAGGTCTCTTATCATCTGGTTTCCCAACAAGAATCCTGTAAACTCCTCTTTCCTCTCCCATTCGTGCCACATGGCCTGCCCACCTAAGTCTTCTTGATTTAATTATTCTAATAATATCTGGACATGAATACAAATTATGTAGTTCTAAATTATGTAACCTTCTCCACTCACCTGTCTCCTCATCCCTTTTAGGTCCAAATATTTTCCTAAGAATCTTATTTTCAAATACTCTCAATTTATGTTCCTCTTTTAATGTAAGGGACCAAGTTTCACACCCGTATAATACTACAGGCAAAATTACTGTTTTGTATATTTTAACTTTTAGTTTCTTAGATATTAAACGAGAAGACAAAAGTTTATGAAGAGAGAAGTAACATGCATTTCCTGAATTAAGCCTACTTTTTATTTCCTCTTTAATATAATTTTCATTTGTTAATATTACTCCTAAGTATTTGAATTTGGAAACTGGTTCAAACGAGTTGTTATCAATAATTAGATTTTGATTATTACCTAACACTTGGTTTCGGCCTGTAAGCATATATTTAGTTTTCTCTTTGTTAACTTCCAAACCTATCTCTTTAGCAGTTTTGAAAAATATTTTAGCATTATTCTTAATCGTATTTATATCATCCCCCAGTAAGTCTACATCATCTGCATATGCTAACAACTGAGTCACACCATTTAATTTTAGTCCTTCTTTAGTTTCTTTTACCTTGCGAACAGCATATTCTAAGGCAAAATTAAAGAGCAATGGAGATAATGCATCTCCTTGTTTTAACCCATCATGAATTATAAATTTGTCAGACATATTATTACCCACACGAATTTTACTTTCTGTTTCACTGGTGCATATTTTTATCATACTAACAAGCTTCTTAGGTATTCCAAACTCTACTAATATATTATATAATTTATCTCTTTTGACCGAATCATATGCTTTTTTGAAATCAATGAATAGCTGATGGACATTTTGATTATATTCCCACTTTTTTTCAAGTGTCTGTCTGATGTGAAAAATTTGATCTGTAGTTGATCTGTTACGTTTAAATCCACATTGATAATCACCTATAATTTCATTAGCATATGGGGTTAGTCTTGTTAAAAGAATGTTAGACAATATTTTGTATGTTGTTGAGAGTAGAGAAATTCCACGGTAATTATTGCAGTTCATTTTATCACCTTTTTTAAACACAGGAACAATTATGGATTCTTTCCACTGTTGAGGGATTTCTTCTTTATTCCATATTAAACAAATTAATTTATGAATTTGACATATTAATGAATTTCCACCATATTTAATTAACTCAGCTGGTATTAAATCAATGCCAGGTGCTTTGTTATTCTTAAGCCTTTTAATAGCATCTTTAACTTCAGTCAAGTTAGGTTCTGGAACTAAAGGTTCTGCTGTGTGTACTTCATTCACTTCTGATTTATCTCCTACATGGACATTTAAAAGGTCATTAAAGTAATTCTTCCATCTATTTAGAATATCGCTTGGGTCAGCTAGAAAATCACCGTCTTTATCTTTTATCAAGTTTACTTTAGGTTGCCACCCCTTTCTAAATTCTTGACCACAAGCATAATTTTGTGACTTTCTTGGCCTACTTGCTTGACTTCCTTCACATTCCTAACTGATAGACACCCTGCCCCAGATACAAATTTTCAACTTCAGGTGCTAGTTTAATGCAAATATTACATCAAACTGCAAGTTACACCTGCAGGCTTCATTGCCAACAATTTTTTCTGGCCTTCACTACATGCATATTTATCATATTGGCAGGGCCTCCCTGATGGTGGTAGTGGTAACCATCTTGTAATCAAGGTGTCCCAGGTTTGATACCCAGTGGAGGTACATACTGGTTCAAATTTCACATTAAACAGTAGATTCAGTCGCGATTAGCCTTACTGTGAATAAAGTGGGCTTAAACTCAAACTCTTAGTGGGTATTGTCGATGTTAGATACAAGCCTTTTGATCATATAAGCAAATATCAGGAAGTAGTTTGGCCCCAAGCAATATCATTAGCTCAGGAGCTTGACAGTCAACATGTTAAAGGATCCCACATTCAATTTGCAATGGAGATACATTACTCAGTGGTTCAGATCCAAAGAGGCCTGAAAACAAAAATTTGGAGACCTTGTATTATTCTGTAATACTGTTTACCATCAAATCGAACATGGCCTCATCACGAATATTTGTTTTAATTGTTTTTACTAATATGCATTTTAACTTAGTGGGTCCATACACATGGTTTAAATTCATGTAGCAATAAAACTAATACATTGTGCGAGAGATTTGCATCCTTCAAGACTCTTATTCGTTTCTCAGACAGTGTATCCACATAAAGTTATTGTGTTAAAATGATAACATAGGTTCCCTTGAGTTTGTTCTGAATAATAATCCACATTTTTGAGAGATCTTAGGGAGAATTCACATCATTTCGAAGTGACACCAAACTGACAAGTGATGGGAGACATTTGTAACTTGATGATTTCCAGGCCCGTAGCTAGAATTGATCTCTAGGGGGGGCTCACGGTTTATCAGGGGGGGCTCACGGTTTATCAGGTGACTTTTTAAAAAAACGTTTCACAAGGTAAGCTATTTTGTGTGTGTTAAGGGGGTCATTAAAGAAATATAAATATAATACAAATAATACCCTCTTTTTCAATATCTTCTAAAACACGGTCATCTCTCGAAGTGTTAATTGAATGCTACTGACCTCATTCCTTACTAAACACTTCATACACTTTTGATTACACAAATATTTGTATCCCATATGAAAAATGCATGTTACTTCTCTCTTCATAAACTTTTGTCTTCTCGTTTAATATCTAAGAAACTAATAGTTAAAATATACAAAACAGTAATTTTGCCTGTAGTATTATATGGATGTGAAACTTGGTCCCTTACATTGAAAGAGGAACATAAATTGAGAGTATTTGAAAATAAGATCCTTAGGAAAATCTTTGGACCTAAAAGGGATGAGGAGACAGGTGAGTGGAGAAGGTTACATAATTTAGAACTACATCATTTGTATTCATGTCCAGATATTATTAGAATGATTAAATCAAGAAGACTTAGGCGGGCAGGCCATGTGGCACGAATGGGAGAGGAAAGAGGAGTTTACAGGATTCTTGTTGGGAAACCTGATGGTAAGAGACCTGTAGGAAGGCCAAGACGAGGATGGAGGGACAACGTTGAGATGGACCTAAGGGAAATCAGTAGGGATGGAAAAGAGTATATAGATCTTGCTCAAGATAGGGAAAGATGGAAGGCCTGTATTGCTGCAGGGAAAGATGGAAGGCCTGTGTTGCTGCAGCCATGAACCTTCGGGTTTAAGAAGGCTAGAGAGTTAGTTAGTTAGCATATGAAAAATGCACAATATTCAATAATAGTGACTATAGTACATACCTCTGCCTTAAAAAAGTTGGAGTCGGCGATTCTTCATGTTGTTGAACCTGTGAAGCAGTCTCGACATATCTATGTTCGATGCTCGTTTCTTCTCAAATGCCAGAAAAACAAGATTTGCCAGGCGCTTGCTGCACATTGACAGTCTCTGAGGGCTATTGATGCGGATTAACACAGAGAAAGTGGATTCACACAACGCTGTACTGCATGCAAAAGTTCTTATGCCAGCAAGTAGAGCATAAGTGTCTTCGTAGGCCATTCTAGTTTTGTACAGTTCTTTAAAAGTATCAGGAGAATCCAGTTTCTTGAGATATGCATTGGCAACAGTTAGTTCCTCTTTTGACGGAATGGTGATTCCAAAGGCTGATAAATATTCAATGTTGCTAAATTGAAGGGACTCAGCCGATGATATAGCCTCCAATAAGTCGTCGTTATTGGTAAAACGTCTATTTATTTCTGTTAGCACAAGATCTAAACATTCGTAGAATATTTGTGTGAGAGGTGTGAGCTTTTCCTCTCCTAGGACGTCAGTGATAACGAAGTCTTGCAACTGTGTATTTCGTTTTCTCTTTCTTGTGGGGTGCTCAACAATCTCGTCATGAATTCCATCCTCTTCTAGCAGTACATTACTTTCTTGCAGAATGCGTTCGTACACATCTTCCTGACGCATGCCCCTTAATGTTTCTGTGGCAGCTTCAATCATATTTCTACCAGCATCCAAATGAACATTACGTGCTTGAAGCATTTTATCAACTGGGCTTAATATTTCAAGGATCTTTTTCATGAACACTAAGCAAAACCGAAACTGAGGTTTGCTAATGACTACAAGCAAACCAACACTTGCTGCTACGTCATCCCCGTTAAAATTTCCATTTTTCACCAACTGCAAAACATGAATTATATCTCTGTAGTTTTCAAATATTGTTCTCGTCATTTTTAAATGTCCTGACCAACGTTGTTCTAAAAGTCGCGAAAGACTTCTTCCCTCGTATAAAATGGCAACTTTTCCCTTTTTTAGAAAATTGTGCAACATGGAACTCTGTTCGAAAAAGTGTTTAATTGGAGAAATTTCATCCACACATTTAACAATTGCCAGATGTAACCGATGGTTAAAACAATGAACGTAAGGAATTAGACGCCGAAGCCGTTGCTGGATTAAAGCTTGCACACCCCCTTTCTTCCCACTCATAACTGAAGCCCCGTCAAAACACTGGCTGAGCAATTTCGCACTATCCAAACCATATTTCTGAAAAATATTTAGTGTTAGATCTGCAAAAGACTCTGCATCAAAAGCTGACAGTGTTTCTATGCACAGAATTGATTCCATGACTGTCCCATTCTTTACATAGCGGATTCCTATGGCTACGTTTTCTCTGTTGTTTTTATCTCGTGTACCATCTTCAAGCAAAGTATACAAAGGAACATCTGCACTGTTAATGTCACTAACAATGTTTTCACGTACGATGTCAGCCATTATTTCAATAATGTCATTTTGAATTTCAGGGGACAAGTAAGATTTTAGGCACCTGCTTAAAACAGTCTGCCAGTTTCTCATCTTTTCGAAGCGTGAACTCGAAAAGATTTCGAAACAGGCTTTGTTCCTCATGTTCATGTGATACGTTCCCCTAAGAGGCAATTCGTTTATTGCAAGGAACTGAATAACTTCAGCAATGCTCTTGACATAATATTGATTCCTTTCAAGAACATTCTGATTGACTAGTGTAGAGATAGATTTTCCTACCAACGAACGGTTTTGCTTTTCTGCCCACCTTGGCATTGCTTCTATGTGTGTAAGTGTCGCATCATGATTCACTAGCCCTGCTTTGGTTTTATCGAGAGCTGCCTTCCAGTTCTTAAAACCTTTAGATGTAAAGGCCACTTCTTTGCATCCGAAAGGCCGATATTGTCTACAAGCATAGCAGAATGCTGCATCTAAAAATTGTGAATACTCTAACCATTTGAACCTTTTAAACCAGTCACTTTGAAAACACCGTCCATCAGAATTTCGGGGGTAATGTTTGAGTTTTAGCTGTTTAATTTCCTAACCTGGATTGGAAATGTCCTTTACTTCTGTAGGCAAGAAATCCTCTTCTTGATTGGAGGCAGCCGTAGATGGGGAAAGAGTAGGTACGGTGGTCGCCGTGGTCAAAGATTCAGATGTTTTTTTACGAATTATAAATTTATCCATGGTGCTGGGGAATCGTTAAAATATCACAATACTACACACCAAGGACGAAACATGGTTATATTATTCGTCACTAAAACCACTCACTATCACACGAATCAGTTTTACGAAGATACGAAACACAATAACACCCACGCAAACGCGAAACCTTCTTTACACCAGAGGCGAAGATATAGTACAAGCAATGCAAGCACTGCTTGCATAATTCGAATATCATTTAATGTACTTAATGTTCTAACCGTATTTAGTTTCCATCGCACTCGATTTCGCGAAAAAATGCGGCCGCAAACTCCCCCAGCAGCTCTGTAGCAAGCACCAGCCTCAATGCTTGCAGCCGTTCTGCGGGAAAATAAGGCCTCCGAAGGAGTCACATGGCGAAGCGTGAAATTTTGGTGGAACCCGTCCACAAAGCTTCTACAAAAAGCTGTGCTTTCCGAGCTTGCGTGATTCCCGAAAATAGCCGAGTTCAACCGAAAGCAGAAGGATTCATCTATGGGTACGTTGCCAGCAAAAAACTAGTAACGAATATTTGTCTTCATGAACACGTAAACAAGATCGCAAATATAATAATAATTGTTAGTCATAAAATAACTAAAAGAAGTTATTATCACTGTTCTAAATTCCATATATATCATATTATATTACAAATTATTTTAGATTTCGCGAAATATAAAACGCGTAAAAAAAGTTGACATTGGGAGTTGGGGCAGTGGAATTTCTGCACCCCCGTGAAGAGTTTTCTCAGGGAGGGAGGGAAGATTGGACGGACCTTGGTCCCGCACCCTGCTTCCTGGTCGGTCCAGCTCAAATTACGCCAGAAGTGATGACCACTACCAGTGTTTGCAACTGCCAAATTATTTACGCAGTAATTCAAGTGAGCTCTTTCACAAATTTTACAATCAATAAATTGACTGCTTTTGAATAAAGCTTGGGGTGAAAATAAAGCTATCTGAGAATGAACTATCTACTGATATTTGTACATGGCATAGAAGTAAATCGTATACATTCTGCATTTTATGAGCACAAGAATATGTTTTAATGATTGATTGATTTGTTGTTTTAAGTCCACTTTATGCACAGTAAGGCTAATCGGGACTGGACCTACAGTTTAAAATGGGATCTGAAACACTTGTGCCTCCACCGGGTATCGAACCCAGAACCCCTTGATTACAAGGCGACGACACTACCACTGCGCCATCGGGGAGGCCCGAATATGTTTTAAGTTCTATTATTATGACGCAAGTGGTGTTCCCAGGGTCTTTTTACGGTCCCCATTTTGTCATATTTTCCTTCCTTTGACGTTTTTTCTTAGATATACTGGGCCAAAAGAGGGTTATGTCTACCATCCACCCCCCCCCCTTCACCCCGGGCACGCCATTGAATGACACTTTATTACTTAAATATTAATGTACATACTCGTTCTGCTGAAATGATTCTGATTCCTCCGCGTAATTTTTATCTCCAAACTGATATATCTTTCCTTTGTGACGGATAAAATTAAGGAAATAGGTTGGTATCACTTTCTGTTGTTTCAGAGATTTTCAATTTGATTTTGTGTGGATGCTTGCATTTGCAGTTGTGGAAAGCGCGTGGGATAGTGTGAGTGTTTGTTGCTTCGTGTTTTGTGCTGTGAATTTATCGGAATGAACGCGTATTTAGGAACGGTTGATGTGAAGTGCGGGTGTATTATTGAGCAATTGAAAATTGCTTCGTTTAGCTCGAGAGAGATAAGTGTTAAAATGAAAATCGTGGAAGGGGGTCGACCAACACCAAGAGTTTGAAATTTATTGTGGTGAGTACATCGTCTATGCATGTGTTTCTTTGCTTTGAAATGAATTTTTTATTGTTTGTGTTTAACTTTTTATTTAGTGTTTAAGTTACTCCAATGCGGTTTTAGGGTGCCCAAAAATACTAAATTACATCATGCAGCGTAAAATAAACAAATGATTCCCATTTTTTTTTATCTAAATCGGTTTGGTCACCGTTTGACCATATTAAATAATAATGAACAAATAAAGATACTAATAAGTAAGTAAGAAATTCCGTCTCCCTTTAGTCGTATGCGGAAAGTTCGCATATGCAAAACGTTTAATATCATATGAATAACGTTACCTGGATTTTTTAAAAAAGTAAATGTGACGTTTGCGGATCATATGGTTTATTTTTAGTACAGTCACTTTATTACGATATTTTGACAAATCCAGCAACTGGGTAAATGAGGCTATAAACCTTGAATCTTTCCCCTCGGCATGTCGTTGTACTACATGTTTTGTTGTACTGAAACATTGCTTGCCTCCTTCGTAAGACTACGCTTCGCTACTGCTTTACACGAATGAAGAACTCAACGGTCTTTGTCAATGTTTATCCCCGACAGGGCATGGGCAAGCCCTTATATTCCACCCCCGACCGGGCAATAAAACTTCCCTTCGCAAAACTTGGGAGCCGATGACCTTTGATGCAGATGGAAAGGACCTGCTACGAGGGAAAGCCGAAAGAGGGGGAGCGAAGGTGCATAGATCCCCTGTGGAAGAACTTTAGACAACCTTCTAAATACTTCCCGTTACTTAAACTTCGGTTTATAAACAAGACGAACAAATGTGATAGCTGCTCTTCATGTTCTGTGAATTTATACTTCTATCAAGTTATGAGCAAATAATATCCACTCTCTACATTTTCACTTGTCACGGCAAACAAATTATGCAATAGTTTTACCTAATACCAGGGGGCTGACGACAACGCCAGGGGGGGCTGACGACAATGCCAGGGGGGGCTGAGCCCCCCCTGGCCCCTGCCTAGCTACGGGCCTGATGATTTCACCAATGAAATGTAGCCTGCAATGGTGCTATGGCTTGGAAATCTCCCTCAGTCTCATCTTAATGGACTTAATCACAGTACACCCAATCTGATTAATTTATCATTGCACAACAACTATTCCCCACAGTACCAGACAGTGTTTGCTTCATCTCTACTTCTGGATATTTACCTTCTGTTATTGAAGGCTTTGTAATTTTTCAAGTGTACGCAAATGTCTATAATCATATACAGGGGCATATCCAGAAATAGAATCTTAGGGGGGATCCAGCCAGGGGTGCCCATTCCCAATGGCATGCCCCCCCCACCCTACACCAAGTATTTAATGATGACAGCGTATCTATTATTATTATTAATAATAAAATTTACTACATACAAAGTGAATCATGTTTTGCTTAAAATCATGTTTCACACACTAACAAATAGTGTTTAATAGAACGAAGAAGAAAAAACAGTTTTGCGGATAAAGTGAGTATTAGTTTCTCTGTATTTAAATAGTGTTTCTTACTGCCTGGTAGTAATGCAATATATTGTTTTTAGGAATTCACCACTGCATGTATTATTCTGACGGAAAAAAAACAACTTTACTTACTGTACCAGAACAGTTACTCACGGTGGAGTTCGACATGGCTGAAGATAGGGATACATTTACAGTATGACTGGCACAGTGGGCACACATGCCTTTTGGGTATTGTTGATTTATTCACGATTGAACACACCTGCCACTCACATCATAACCTTGACCTGTGATTTTTTTCCATGTCAAGACCAAGTTTGTGACATTGTTAAAAAAGAACTGATGTCAGATTTTCAGCTGACATATCACCACCCAGTGTGAAACTTGTAAACTTTTAGTGGATATTATTCTCAGAATCCACAAACCATGCACACAGAAAGAATTCTTCTATACCTGCTACATCGTGTCTCATCGGGAAGTATTATGAATCAACCACAGTATTTTCCAAATTTGGGGGGTATGGAGTTCCAGACCACCTGATCACATACACACATGTATGCATGAAACAATATTAACTAATAATAAGCATGGTCATTTGAAATGTTGTGTGTTCATTTATAAGAAAGTGATTAGGGTGGAGGCACCGGGGCATGAGTTTACAATACCGGACCACTCTCCAATTTCTATAAAATTTCACCTACTTACTAATTTCGGTGTCCTGATGACGTAACTGTAGTTCATATTTGGCAGTCACTTGTTAATATTGTACATTTATGTCTAGAAATTGTAAAATAACATTGCGATTTACCACGGTGATTGTCCCTACACAGCAATTCGGAACTATCTTTCTTTCGCATTTCATTCATGGTGTTCCTTTATGCACAACAATCTTGCTGACGTAACGAGGAATGCCTATGAGGTTAGGTTAGGTTCCATTAGCATAAATACAAAGAAAAATTAATATTTTAACTACGAGAACTATACCTTGTCTTGCCTGTTGATTTCTTCATGTTGGGAAAATGGCATCTTCCGTGGAGCTATTGTTCTTATGGTAGGGTTACGTTACGTTAAGAAAACATAGTTTATTTAGTTTTTTCCTCGATTTCCATACTTGACCGCCAATTATTACATGCAGATTCGTGTTTAGGAGTTCACAATTAGTGAGTAGGCAACATTTCATAGAAATTGGAGAGTGGTCCGGTATTGTAAACTCTTTCCGGCAACGGTTATGGTCACCTTAAGACATTTTTGTACTGTAGATGTAATTTTGTATCATAAAAAAATTGATATTGATTTTGGAAGATTTGAAATGTATAGTTTGAAGTTTTGTGAATCTTGTCATATGGTCAAATTTATTCTATACATAATTCCCAAAAGATGAAAACATTTTAAATTTTTGATGACGTTTTCCCACTTTTGGCCACTCTGTATCTAGTTATGGGCATCACTTTCTCCATCTCTAGATTTTAGAAATTTCTTTCATAGGGGAGCTACTTTATCTGTGCCTTCACTGCCCCTGTTGCAGCCTCCCGTTTAGACAGAAATCTGTGAATTTGACCTTGATGTCATAATCCACATTCCTTCCACATCTGCGTCAAAGGTCAACAGCTCACAGGTTTTGGGAAGGAAGGGCTGGAATACATGGTAGGCACTATGATTGAATATTGTGCATTCATTTTGTATAATGTATATATCTGTATCATCAAAATTGTTTTAGTAGTCAAGTGTGTAGTAGAGGATGATGTCAGTAGCAGTCAATTAACACCTCAAGAAATGTTTTAGAAGATACATAGAAAAACTAGTTTTACAACACACACATTTAATACTGTTAAATTTTGTTAATTTTAAATACATTTAAATTTTGAATGATTTTCATCTTTTTTATATTTTTTTCCTTGCTGTAGAGGATATTGAAATGATGAGATGAAATAGAACGGTCTCACTGCAGTACATGGGCTGCTTTTTTCCTCTAAATAGACGAACAAAATTTATATCCCCTGAAAGTACGTACCTTCTACATCCATTTTCCGGTGGTACTTTTCCGATTACTATTATATTACTATGCACAAAAAAAGTTTTTCCTACTACTAAAAGCAATGCATTTCTCCATTTGTTCACGTCCATATTGTTTACACACAGTTGCTGTTATTTGTTTTGGGGTCTTCCTCTCCGCACAAGAGTTTTGCTACCTTGTCTTCCAATGTCAGACGAGGAATGCTTGCAAGGTTAGGTTCCATTAGCATAAATACAATGAAAAATTATTCTTTGGGCTAAGAGAACTAACCCTAACTACCTATCAACGTAGGCACTTTTTGCTTTAACTAGATTTGTGCAGAAATGTGTGCCACCATGTCACTTTTTCCCCCAACCTGGATACGAATTTCTCGTTTCTTTCAAAGAAAATTTGGTAAATGTCTGTTATATCGGAGACACATTTCTTCATTTTTACAGAAGAAACTACTTACGGAAATGAGTTTCTGTACCATTTGGAAAGTTCATGGAGGTATTTTCTCACCGTAGAATGCTGCACAACAAGAAACAAGCACTTTTGATATAATAAACTTGCATTTTGTGCAAAGCGACAACATTATGCTGTTGTTTCCATTATGTACCTGCAGATGGCGCAAGCGTCGAAAGTCACGCGGTCTCGCCAGTGTTTCCAAAGGTGCCTTTTTTTATGAGAATTTTTTTTAACTATGCTTACCTAACCTAACCTTGCCGGAAATGGTCTGTGGGGCTATCGTGAATGGTTTTTGGGGCTATCCGTCAATGGTTCGTGGGGCTATCATGAACGATTTTTGGGGCTATCCGGCAATGGTTTGTGGGGCTATCCGTCAATGGTTTGGATGACATAATGAACACGAAAGTAGGCATTTTTCGGTTAAGAAGGTTGAAACACTGCATACCCACTCCAAATTGACAAAACACAAGCACGATGCGCAATGATCCACAGCTGTGCGTGGCACATTGTATGTTCCGCAACGGAAGAAAGGAACCAAAAGAATTACTCGTAATGTGAAAAATCTATGTTATTTTTGTGTAAAAAGCATAATGGCACCTTTAACTATGTTCCCCAATACATAATTGGTGAAAAATCTGTTATTTTTGTGTAAAAAGCATAATGGCACCTTTAACTATGTTCCCCAATACGAACATAATTGGTAAGTACGAACCATCCGAAACACAATATATCCGATTTTAATGTGTCTCCGATATAACATACATTTACCGAAACACAGTTTCATACATCGGAGACACATTTCTTCATTTTTACAGAAGAAGCTACTTACGGAAATGAGTTTCTCTAAGCATAGAACGGTAAAATTGCCCTTGCCTTGGCTAGGGTTCGAAGCCCAGACTTTCGGCAACAAGATCGTGAGTTTCATGAAACAATTTCCCTTCCAAAGAATCGAATTCACCAAATCTTTCTTACGTGAATAACTTCCTCCAAATTTCCAAGCACTTTATACTGGTGTCATTTCAAGCTGCAGCAATCCACTGACATGTAATATTACCTTAATTTGTTGTACATTTATGAGCTCATTTGGCATGTGCATTCAATGACTCTTTATATTTATTTGTAGGGTTTTTGCACAAATGTCGCAGAGAAAAATTTCCAGAAGCAAATGCGACATCTTTGCCACGAAGTTTGTATTTGTGTTTGCTTGTGCCTTTCAGTCGCAATGTTGCTAACTAACAACTCTCATTTTTGTTTAAAGAAAACGGCATATTCGCATATGTCCGTAGCTTCTTTCTAAAGCTATTTCTTTTTCTGGGTTGGCATCTCTGATTTTGTGAGGCCCCGGAATCTGGATTTCATTATCACTTCCGGTGCGGGTCCTGGGATATGTGGAAAAAGAAATTTCGCCGGCCGGATGAAGCTACTTATCCAAATTAGAAACTAAATATTGTGTAAATGAAAGAGTTGTAGAATACGTACATTGCTGGTACTATTTGTAAATATTACACGTATTCTACTCACATTCTCGAAATAAAATTTAGTAGAAAAAAAGGTTCGTGAATATGGACACGAATTTGACTTCAGCCGGTTCGCGAGGAACAGTAGAAACACAGAATACTGGAGAGGCAATTGGATCCATAGAACACATGATGTTTGAATGCATCTTTCATCAACACGAAAGAGACATACTCATTGCAAGATTAACTCAACTGAAAATTCCAACACCCACGGAACTAAATACACTTATTTTTACACAAAACCCACACATACTAAACAGCATTAGTAAGTTTATAAAGAAATCCCAAATCACTATATAATAAGGAAAAAAAACAAAAAAACAAACAACAACATGGACATCTAGGTAATAAAATGTAACCCTGTGTATATAATTTGTCTACATTTTTTGTTTTTTTTATCCCTACCAGGGCACAAGATACCCAGTAAGAAGACTCCTCGGTGTGCCTCGAAGGAGTGAAGAATAGTAAATGTTTAACTATACTAACATTCCCAAACTGTGTGATCGTCTAGAATCAACTAACAGAACTACCCAACACACAATTTAGATCGAAAAAAAAGAAAGAAAAAAAAACGTAATAAGAAAAGTGAGAGTCTGAACTTGGCCAAAAGTCACCAAAACAGGTGAAGGCCATTAATGAAACCAAGCAAGCAACACAGAATACTAACTACGGTCAACCAATCTCCCATAAGACTGAAACAGCCAGTTCAACTAGTTTGCTTTTTGCTTCACTGTTGTTGAGCTTAAAGTACTGTAAAATAGTAAGTTTGTTTTTATTTCTTCTATTTTTTAAAAATTTAATGGTCTAAATTATTAAACTCATAAAGCGTATTGCGTATTAACTTAATAATTAATACATACTAACTTATAAGGTTAAAAATTGACGTTGTTTAGAGTAGGCTTACGAGTACCCCAGCTTTTTCAACACGTCTTTCGTTCAGTACCCAGATGTAGTCTTTTGCTATAGGAAAATAATGCTGACTTGGTAAAAATTTACTATCCTTCGGACACCTCTATTTTTTTGGTTTCGTCAATTTTTGACATTGATACTTACGTATCTGCTTCGCGGAACATTCCTGAAGGTGTATTAACGTTGTTTTGATGAAATTAATTGCAATTTTTCACATTACCAGAACGTCTTTCTGGTAGGTGTTTTTCCTTGCCCGAGACACAATATCGCGAGTACACCTTCCTACATAATGCGCGTCCGGCTTCTCTTTTGCCAAATTTTTGACATTCGAACTTACGTATCTGCTTCGCGGAACATTCCTGAACGTGATATTCGTAAATAATAACGCGTAGGAATGACGCATCGGCCTTGTTTTTTCTCGATTTTCAATTGTTATGCAGTGTTTCAACCTTCGGAACCCAAGAAATGCCCGTCGACAAACTTAATCAGATCTATTTCTTTTTAACTTTATTTTTCGCGTTCTGACACCAAATTTTAACTATGTATCCCAACCTAACTGAACTAACCTATCCACGCACCAATGGTTCATGGGGCTAGCGCCAATGGTTCGTTGGACTATCCGAGAATGGTGTGTGGGGCTACGAATATGTTTTTCGAAACCAATTTTTAACTATTGAAACCTTTGCGTGGCCCTACTAACCTATCCACACGCCAATGGTTCGTGGGGCTAGCGCCAATGGTTCGTTGGACTATCCAAGAATGGTGTGTGGGGCTACGAATATGTTTTTCGAAACCAATTTTTCACTATTGAAACCTTTGCGTGGCCCTACTAACCTATCCACGTGCCAATGGTTCGTGGGGCTATCTTTTTCACTATTGAAACCTTTGCGTGGCCCTACTAACCTATCCATGCGCCAATGGTTCGTGGGGCTAGCGCCAATGGTTCGTGGGGCTATCTTTTTCACTATTGAAACTTTTGCGTGGCCCTACTAACCTATCCACGCGCCAATGGTTCGTGGGGCTAGCGCCAATGGTTCGGGGGCTATCTTTTTCACTATTGAAACCTTTGCGTGGCCCTACTAACCTATCCACGCGCCAATGGTTCGTGGGGCTATCTTTTTCACTATTGAAACCTTTGCGTGGCCCTACTAACCTATCCACGCGCCAATGGTTCGTGGCGCTATCTTTTTCACTATTGAAACATTTGCGTGGCCCTACTAACCTATCCACGCGCCAATGGTTCGTGGGGCTAGCGCCAATGGTTCGTTGGACTATCCAAGAATGGTGTGTGGGGCTACGAATATGTTTTTCGAAACCAATTTTTCACTATTGAAACCTTTGCGTGGCCCTACTAACCTATCCACGTGCCAATGGTTCGTGGGGCTATCTTTTTCACTATTGAAACCTTTGCGTGGCCCTACTAACCTATCCATGCGCCAATGGTTCGTGGGGCTAGCGCCAATGGTTCGTGGGGCTATCTTTTTCACTATTGAAACCTTTGCGTGGCCCTACTAACCTATCCATGCGCCAATGGTTCGTGGGGCTAGCGCCAATGGTTTGTGGGGCTATCTTTTTCACTATTGAAACCTTTGCGTGGCCCTACTAACCTATCCACGCGCCAATGGTTCGTGGGGCTAGCGCCAATGGTACGGGGGCTATCTTTTTCACTATTGAAACTTTTGCGTGGCCCTACTAACCTATCCACGCGCCAATGGTTCGTGGGGCTATCTTTTTCACTATTGAAACCTTTGCGTGGCCCTACTAACCTATCCACGCGCCAATGGTTCGTGGCGCTATCTTTTTCACTATTGAAACCTTTGCGTGGCCCTACTAACCTATCCACGCGCCAATGGTTCGTGGGGCTAGCGCCAATGGTTCGTTGGACTATCCAAGAATGGTGTGTGGGGCTACGAATATGTTTTTCGAAACCAATTTTTCACTATTGAAACCTTTGCGTGGCCCTACTAACCTATCCACGTGCCAATGGTTCGTGGGGCTATCTTTTTCACTATTGAAACCTTTGCGTGGCCCTACTAACCTATCCATGCGCCAATGGTTCGTGGGGCTAGCGCCAATGGTTCGTGGGGCTATCTTTTTCACTATTGAAGCCTTTGCGTGGCCCTACTAACCTATCCACGCGCCAATGGTTCGTGGGGCTAGCGCCAATGGTTCGGGGGCTATCTTTTTCACTATTGAAACCTTTGCGTGGCCCTACTAACCTATCCACGCGCCAATGGTTCGTGGGGCTATCTTTTTCACTATTGAAACCTTTGCGTGGCCCTACTAACCTATCCACGCGCCAATGGTTCGTGGCGCTATCTTTTTCACTATTGAAACCTTTGCGTGGCCCTACTAACCTATCCACGCGCCAATGGTTCGTGGGGCTAGCGCCAATGGTTTGTCCACACCCGGCACAAACTTTACAACACACCCACCACACGTCATTCTCCAAACCCTCGATCCACAGTTCTAACCAACAAAACACAATCACGACACGTCATGATAGTCATGACTGTGTATGAAGGTGATGGTGTATGAAGGTGTACGAACTTCATGGTATACGCAGATGTACGCGCCAAACGCTATCTCCGTCGGAGAATTAATTTTCAACGAACAACATGAATTTCATCTATGAAACATTGCAACATCACACAAAACACCTTCCCGATGTTCGACAATGCTACAGGAACTTATTACAGTAAGTAGTCTCCTCTGTACAAATAAATAAATGTGTCCGAAGGATAGTCAACTAGTACCAAATAGGTCTATATAGAAGGAGAGAGAACCTTGCTGTTAGCTGCAAGATTTACAGTAATTTACATACATATAATAGATAAGAAATCAATACATACATATACATGTCCTAGGAGTTCATTTAGGATGTTACAATTTGCAATTTATTGTCAGGTACTCTTTAACAGAATATAAACAATGATCTAATAGGTATTTTTTTACATGCTTTTTATATGAGGTAGCTGATTGTATTATTTTTATGTCACTTGGAAGGTTATTGAAACAGTGAACAGCCATGTATTTAGGTCCTTTCTCAAATCACAAAACATTTTAGTGAGCTCGTGTCCAACATTATACTGTATTATAGCTATTATGTTAATTATTGTGATTCGCTCTAAGTACCAGCGCTTCATAATCATGTACCATTAGCATTGTCATTGACTTACTGTGGTACTAGCACATGCCCATGCGCCAGCGTATCTGTACTACCAGGAATTAGAGATCTTTTATCATCTTTCCAACTGAGTGACTTCTTATTTAACTCTTCTGTATAAATTTCATGTTTATGACTCCTAATAACATGCTGTTTATGCAAGCACTCTTTTTGATTGAATAAGCAATTTTTATAGTCCTCAAATTGGATTTCTTTCTTTAATACAGCTTTTTTTAATTCCTTTCAATCGTTTGTCTACCTTATCGTCAGTTCTATATGCATACATTTTACTCCTTAACCCAATAAATTCTAACATTGGTTTGCCATTTAATTCGTCTTTCATTTTTCCAATTACTTTTTTATTTTTTTCACTATATAATTCGCTATCCTTAGGATAATCACTCGTATCAAATAAATCAGAATTATTTTTCATAAAAGTATAATAATCGTGATTTTTGAGTTCAAATATGTATGCGTCGGTGTCTACGTATAATAATTTTATATCAGTATCAAATTCATTCTTTAATATATTATAGTAAAAATCATACATTAGAGCTTTAGATAAATCTAGCACAGCCTGCCCAATATAAATAGGTTTATCAAATTTAACTGATGTTTTATAATTATGAACTGCAACCAAGTATTTACTAAAAATGGTTCTAGACTTAAAATTAGGTTTATTTATTGCTTTCTGGACTTTATTGTCATCACAGTATAATTTAATATTTTGTTGTTTTCTAACTGACTGCATAGATTTACCAAATACACTATTAGACATTAATTTCCAAAAATCTTTTTCAAAGTCATTTTTTGCTTTCTGTCGCTGTTCAGTATTAAATTTAATATATGGGGCAATAAAATCAGATTGAGTAAATTTAATTCCTCTGTGAATTTTTGTTATTTTCATTCCCAATTCTGTATATAGTTTTAATATTTTATAGTGAACAACATAATTCTTTTTATCATAGAAGTGACATGGCAACTTTGGTACTTTACCACCTGGGGGTATTGCATTCTCGGGTGCAAGTGGAAGGTCATTGAACTTATTTTGAAGATCTTTTGGAAAAGATAAATCTACTTCTAATAGATAACCAGTTTTATCATCAGAATTTAAAATATGCGCAGCAGAGCGCCCAGTAGGGCTAGCACTTCGTGCGCTGCTTGTTAGTGACTTTTCTAAATTATTTAATTCTTCTTCAGTCATCCATTTAAAATTCTTTTGTGGTAATTTCTGTGATAATGAGTGACCATATAAATTATTCATATCATTATAGTGAATTTGTGTGTTCGTGTCTGCTTTAGAATATCTATTGGAGCACTGACTTATTCGACCTCTTATTCCTTTTTCGAAAAACAGATACATTTCATAATCAGTTAATTGTTCTAATTGAACCTTGGTATATTTAAGCATACAATCCCAAGCTAAAGCTGGTGTTGTATAGTACCAAACAGGATCTAACCCATATGAACTATTTAATCCTAAGTCTCTAAAATTTTCAAATACATCTGCTAATAATAAAACGTCTAATTTTAAATATAAATCATGCCATTCGCCTAAATATTTAATTTTTAATTTATTCCATACTTTTTGAGCATGGTCATAGTCACTCCAAGAAATATTTTCTTTGGTTAAATTAGAATAAAATTTTTCAATTGCTGGTAATTTTGTATCATTAAACTTAGCGAAGCTGTCCATATATTCGTAAGCATAAATTCCTTTTCTTATAGTTCGATTATCTTGCTTCCTAAATATTATATTTAATTCTTCATTTGAAAAGTATTTTATTATTTCTCTTAGCTGTTCCGGTACTAAATTCGATGAGAGATTATCTAAACTGCTGGCTAAAAATCTAAAAGAATCAATAAATCTTAGTTCAGTTAAACCTTCATTTGTCCTCAATACTTTACTAAACGAGATATATTTTTCTTCATTATTTGGAATTAGTTTTAGTTTTGATTTAGACGACCACCCAGCGTCCTTTGGACTTAGCCCTCCGGGGGCCTCCTCTCCCAGATTTTTTATAAACAGATGGCAATCATATGAGGACAAGTTATGAAATAAAATTGGAATAAAAAGTGGTTGTTTGTATTTTAAATTACAATTATTACAAGCAGCCCCTCTGTATTTTCCAGTATAATGATCATGATCTCTTACTTTTGGATTATCTTTGGTAAATTCATTATTACACAAATAACATACTGTAGCTGTTAAATGTTTAATTTTTATTTTGTTTGTGAATTTCATATCTTCATTTTTCTTTAATAATTTTTGTATTGTTATTGCATTTTCAGTTATCTTATTTATAAAGCATTTATCAGCAGTTTCACACTTATGTATGTGTAAAGGATTTTCTATGTTTCCGTAAACGCTTTTTACATAAAGTCCATAACTACAAGGAATATGAAGTTGTATCTTATTGGTATATGATTCACTAGGGTTTGGTTCACATGTCTGAATTGGCTTTAAGATTGATTCAAAATCACAGTAAATTACATATGGGTGTCTAAGCATTCTTTGAAAATTTTTAAATGATATTGTAGGTTTAATTTCTGTTCCATTTTCTATAATTTTAGATTTTGGCATAACAGGCAAGCAGGTTTCATTGTTATTACATATTACTTGATGTTTCTTAACAGCTTCTTCAGTTCTAGCACTATAATTTAAACATCTTCTGCAGAAATATTTTTATTATTATTAATTTTTAATTGGTTATTTAATAAACGACTTAAACTTTTTATCCAACAGTAATGGTTTTTGGTGCTGTTACCAAAATAAAGCAGGTCAATATTATTTTCAAACTCTTGTTTTTTATTATGATATAATGGGTATATGCTACCATTTTCATACCCAAATACAGTTACATTAATTTTATTCTTTGCTTCAAATTTAGGTATCTGATCAATAGTAACCGGATATTTTACACAATCAAAATCTAAGTTATGATTAATGTTTTTATATTTAGATGGCCTTTCTTTATTTTTTACTGGTTCCTATAAACAAGATAACACACTATATTTAAAGCACTCATTATCAACATTTTTAACGTTAATACAAGCTTGCTTAGCTTCTATCAATTCAGGTAATTTTATATATGAACTTCCACTTAATGGTTTATATTTATTAATATTAATTCTTAAATTGTTTATTCTGCTTATAACCCAGCCTGAGCCTTTCGCTTCTAATTCATCACATCTGGCTATAAATAAATCTCTTTGTGTATCCCAGAAATTATTAAGTTCTTCCAACGATCTGATTATTACATTAGGTAGTTGAAACTTATGAACCATTTCATGTTCTAAATTTTTAAAATCACATTCTAACTCTAAATTAATTTTAATATTTTTATGAATTTTTAAAGCATTTTTAATAAGATTATTCGCTTTATTCTTAATTGAGTCCATATAGTAAAACAAATCAGAATCTCCTTCTTTATTGTTATGTTGATAAGTTAATAACCTACCTTTAAAAGCAACTTCAACTAAAATAAAATCAGGTTCAGGATTATGTTTAGCTTTATGAAGCTGTAGCCTAGTTTCTTTAATATACTTACCACAAACATCACATTTTATTTGTTTTATTCTTTTTTCTTTGGAGGTGCTATTATGTCTTGATCAAATGGAAATAAATCATTAATTTTTTTTGTTTTCTTTTTCTCTTTTCCTTCTTTCATATTGCCTGATTATCTGTATAATCAGATCAGCTTTTTTATATCTTGTAATATATTGTATTTTTAAAAGTTTTGCAATGTTATATAATTCTGGTAGTTTAAGTTTATTTAAACGTTCTTCCATTTTAAGACAACCAATTTATTATAAAAAAAATTATTCAATAAACACCTACCCCCTTATTATGCAATTTAGTTTTTAAGTGTCTTTTATAGTGTGTTTTGGTATAATATCTTCCACATTCACATAATAAACGTTCACAATTTGAAAGTATTTTGCATTGTTTACATCTTCTATCAACATATTTACCGTTGTAAAATTCATCTGGATGTTTAAATAGTAAACAAACAGAACAACGAAGCGCAGCGAGACTACTTGAAGGATCAAGGTTGTCCATTTATTTCGGAAAAGATATTTTCAATAAAACGCACCGAAGGTGCTATGCGGGCAGCCGCAGCTTGACCGCGCCTAATGTAGCTAAAGTTATTATTTTATTCTCGTGTTCTTTAAATTGTGCGTTCATATTTCTAATCATAATTCTTTCAAACTCATTGGTTGCAGAATCTTCTGATCTGTATAAACCTTTCACTCTTCTTTGAAATTCAGCGATCTGTGTTGTGTCAACTTGATTCATTTATTTATACCCAATATTTTTTCAATTTAGAAATTTATTGCAAATTAGGTTTACAAATAAAATTGTATTAAATACCTTGACATTTTGTTGTACAATTATTTATGTATGCTATAAAATAAACTTAGATAATAAGTAATATATGTAAATCTTAGAAATATCTCTTATTTTATTTTCCCATTGATAAGATTTTTTTATAAAAATCATTTAACTTTACCGTTAATTATATTTTTCCCTTCAGGAATATTAACTATTTGGATTTTTTCAATATCTTTAAATGTTGGACCTTTTTTTACTAGTTTTCATTTCTAATAATTCTTTTTTAGAATATTCATTAATACCTTTCTTCTCAAATATAGGTTTAAAATCATCTTGAAACTTTATATCTTTTAAAGTTTTATTCATATATCTACTTATCTTCTTATTGTCTTTTGTTTCTATTATCATCGTACTAAACATTTTGTTCATTTCATCTATACCACTTTCGTCATTGTGTTTAGATGCTTGTTTTGTTATAATTTTTTTATATTCCTGTTCTCGGGCTAATAATTTATCAATTATTTCTTGATTTCTAAAATTGGAGTATTTATATATTTGTTTAGTAATATGTGTGTTACTCAATGCTTTAAAAAATTTTATTATCATTTCTTTATATGAATCTGGAAGACGTTTTAGGTTTTTAACACCATTATTGATAGTTTGAATATTATAACCCGATTCTTCAATTAATTCTTGTAATTCAGGTACATTGGTTATTAAATTATCTAAACCTATTAATTCACTCTCACTGGGGGTAAATAATTTGATTTGTTTTTCCATTTATATATATATTTTATTTTAGAATATTTACCTTACCACATTTCTTTACCTTACTATATTACGGGATTTCTTTACCTTACTATATTACTGTATTACCTTACTATTTTGCAATACCATACCTTACAGTATTACTATACTATAATACTACAATACGATACTGAATTACACTACTTTACAATAATACCATACTTTAACAAATATAAAAAATAATATACATAAATAAAAGATGTCAAGACCGATTACTCCAGATGAATTTGTTAAACTTTTAAAATCTTAAAATTTCTTAAATAATTCAATTAATTCTTTTTGCAACAAATATAAAGTTAATTCTAAAACTGTAGTAAAATATTTAAAAGCCAATAATATATCCTATAATCAAAAAGGAGTTGTTAATTTACCACCCCGAGATATTTATGGGCGTTTTATGTTAAATTTAAAGGTTAAATCACAAATTATAGTAAAACCTAAATCTAATACAAATAATGAAGCTGGGTTAAATAATGTAAAATGCAAGGAAGTTAGATTTCAAGAACCATTGAAAAAATGTCGATCACTAAAAGACTTGAATAATCTTTAATTAGTTTAAATATTCAGTTTCATAATTACAATTTCTCATTTGTGTAATTTTTGAATTTCTTATACTAGCCAGAAAAAGGGAAAGGCTGTGATTTAGATGTGGTGTAGTGACATTTTGTTAAAATTTAAGATTCTAAATTTTAGACATGGTGCTATGGTTTTTGTCATTGCAATAACTTTTAGGTATCATATTTTAGATCGTAAGACTTTAGTTTTGGAGATAAATCCCCTTCTACCAGTGAAATTGATATCTCCATATTATACTGCCTGTTTTTCCTGAAGTAGTTTATAATTTTTTCTTTCTCAGGTCCAACCTAGGCAAGATGGGTTTTTTTGATGACGTAGTTGCCAACTACAAGAAAGACAACTTCAGGATTCTAGAGTTTCTACAGTCTAGACCACCGAGTACTCCACAAGAGGCTGTGGCCCCCATGAAGGACTTTAATGTGGTTCTTTTCCGTGACTGTGTCATTCACAATATTTTAGAGCAACGCCTGGAGCTAGAGCCTAGCACTACACAAAAGTTGATTGAATTTTTGAGAGGGGACTTCAATGACATCACCAAACGAATCACGCTTCAAGTGATGATACACTACACTAAGATGGATGTAGAACTCCAATATCGTAAATATCTTATTCGCGGTGACATGGATAAGTTACCAGAAGCTGAAAGATTAACAAAGGCCAACTTTTTTGAGTGTATAGAGTCATTTGTGACTCATGCAAATATGGATTGCGGAGTTGATGGAGTAGTGTGGTTATTGCCCGAATATACAAAGAAGGACATTCAGAATGCTCTCTGTAGCAAAGCAATGATAAGTGCATTTGAGGAAGCCATGAAAAAGCTGGGAGTGGTGTTATCATGTGAAAGAGGCCATGGAAGCATCACTTGGGTTTTAGCAGAAAGCTCATTTTAAATTGAGGAAAATTAGAATATGCTTTCCAAAAAATGTCGCTTTAAGTCTCCATATGTTGAAAGCAGATCACGTGTACTGCCACAATTCTAATTATCCACATTGGTATTATAGGTTGTGTAGGTACATGTTTTTATCTAATGTTTCAATTTTCCATGCATAAGTCCTTAGGGTACAAAAGTGCAGTTAAAAATATTTTAGTTAAAGGAAAGAATGAAGGTGATTGATGTGGCACCACTATGCCAGCCTTCTTTATATTCTTTCTTATGTATATATTACTTGAAAGTTTAAATGTTGTGTGCAAGGTGAATAACAGATACAATTGTTTAGAAAGAATTTTCACTTAACTGACAGGAAAGTTATAACATACTGTTGTACTAATGTATATTTAGAATATTTGTTGATTAGTGTTGCTGAGAATAATCCTTGAATTGTTTTAAAAGAAATTTGTACTCATGATAGTGTAAGGAAGTGCAGCTTTACAAGCATGAAACATTCATATTTAGGAAATTATCAGTAAACCAGCTAGAATGTGGATTTTATTCAGATCATTCTAGTGATATATGGAAGACTCACTGAGAAATTTTGTGAATTGTCTGAAATTTCAATTTTTGTGTCGAAGAATAGTGTGTGCACAGCATATTTACTTTCAGGTGCACAATGCAAGCATTTCAATTGACATGTCTGCAACAATATTTTTTGGAGACCTATAAGGGTATAGGGAAGGGGGGCATAAGTTGATATACCACTTGTATCACTGCTGTTAGTAAACAGTTTCATCTATTGTTTTGCCCTCCTATAGCTAGGGATGGCTGGAAATGAGTAAAAAAGTCTTCTTGTAGTTTATGCTACCTTGTTTTGTCTTTTTTGGATTTAGCCTGGTTTGCCCAAGTAGGTGGTGACTCAAATCTAGCAAAACACTGTGATTTTTACTCTGACCAGTGTTCAGCATTTGCAAGCCAACAACGGTTTAAAGAAAATTTGGTTAACATATAGTTGACATGGGTCTGGGTCATTCCTATTGTCAGAGCATAGCTTATCTTTGTTTATCTGTAATAGAAACTAGGTTGTGCAAGAATTCAAATTTTCTTCTCGCTTGCCTTGTTTCTACGTCTGTATATGTGATCACAACATTCTTTTGTTTACAGAAAAGTGAATCTGCTGTGCTACATTTTGATTCCTATTTAATGGCAAGCTTTAAGACAATATTATCTCAAGTTGCTGCATTTCGTCTTGGAAATTGGGCTCATTTGATATGGAATAATGAAAGTTCCAATAGAACTTAAAGTTGGCCATTTCATGTTGTGAACATGCTTAATGAAACAGTTTATTTCCTTTGGTCATGTGAACTATAATATTCCCATGGATTAATACTCAATTTACCTTCACAAATTATATATTTTGATTTGTTATTTCGGGAATCTAACTAAAGCTCATATTACATGAAATTAGCTTTATCTTGGTCACACCCATGGTTTAATTTATTGAAATTATCATTCAACGCAAAATTTCTATGTACCCACAACGTTACAGCATTGCCCTAGATTGAATTTTTGCATTGTACAAAATATGATGTAACTTTTAGGATCATGCTCCTAATGACATCCCCATTGATAAAATATGCAATTAGATTCACAAAACAATATGAAATGCCTGTGTTTTCCATGAAGTGCACATCTTTTTGCAAAATATTTGCCACATCTCACATGCACATAACATGGCAATTGAGGTTGTGTGTTTGCCTTGCATTTTTGCGTATCACTGTTGTCTGTTGCATCCTTGCTTTAAAGAAATTCATGCAATCTATGTACACACACATTCTTCTGTTCTCATTTATCACACAGAACAGTCTGAAACATTTTTCCCACCACTGTTTTGTACCACAATTATAGCATTTTTAAATCTTATTTCTCAATAAAACATTGCCACCCCACACCCCCATCACCCTTACGTCCTTTCCATGACAACAGACTGTATAGGCTGGACCTCTTTCCATAACAAGCACATTATACAGAGATGAAATTCCGGTAGTTCTATGTAATGCCACAGCACACTAAGAAAGGAGGCTCTGGAACATGAAAACACAGCCAGTACATGGGATTTGTTTTCTGCATTGTATCCTTTCATCAGTTTTGTCTAGTCTAATATCCCTATTGTTTCGGTGAGCCAAAACTGACAAATTTACTTTTAAATTCAAGTATACCAACAGAAATCAGTTACTGTCCTATGAAATGTTCCTTCTTGATCTGTAGCTGAACGAGCTGCTAATGCGTGGCAATACCATTTCAAAATGCCAAATTACATCCTTCCGTGTGTCAATTTAAAATTTTGCAGACAACCTCGTGGAGGGAGTGGCATCAGTCTACTTCAGACAATACCTAGTTCCTTCTCTATTCCCTTGATTTCTGATGTACTAGGTTCGTTCAAGGTTGACCAGATTTCTATTGCGAGGGGAAATAATGGAAAGTCCTACAAGCACCATACTAAGCTGGTTTTTCAAGTATTTCCACAGAGCATCCAACCACAGTTGTCGTTCCCTGAATCCTTGGGCGTAGAAGGAAGTTGACTGCTGTCTTAACCACTGCAGGACATCTTTTGTGTCAGTGCTTCATCGTTCTTCAATTTCTACCCTCTTGTTTGCCTTTCCAAGGAGCTCAAGGAAAACTGATAATCTAATCACTGAGGGCTAAGTCCGGAGTGTACGAACATAACATCAAAACCTCCCAGTGCATTTCAGTGAGAGTTGTTGCATTCAAATTGACTGTGTGGGGCTGGGCATTGTCATGATGAAGAATGACATTTTCAGATAACATTCTCAGTATTTTTGTGAATTGCATTCCATATGTCATCCTTGATCAATGTGCAGTAGTACTGGGCATTAATTCTGACCCTTACTCCAAAAAAAATCCACATGAATAACATCTTGTTTGTACCAAACATGTCCATGTGGTTCATTCATCAGCAATTATCATTCTTTGCCAAACTACTGCAGTTCTTTTCCTTTTTACATTACTGATGCTATCTATATAGCAATCTTTGAATTTTTTAAAAAGTGTCTATTGAAACTCCAAATTAGCCCTCCTTTATAAGGAGAACCCATTTATTTCGGCAGGAAGTGAAGCAATTGCAACCATCCTCATTCATTTAGGATGTGATTTTTTATGTAAATTTTCACCCCCTTCCAAAATTGTGTTGATGTATGTGTGTGTTGTCAACAGTGTGGGCACTCAGATTTAAAGGAACACAAGCATATAAGTTCTCGGACGAAAGTAAGCAACCTGCTACGTAAAAGAAAAGTACTTTAGAAGATCTGATTCTTTAAATCGATCGCTCAAAATTTTTTAATTCAATTTTCAATACTATTAATTCTGAATTTAGTAGGAACTTAGGGCAGCAGCTTAATTGCTTATTTGCTGTTTTCCTTTAAGAACCTGAAGCCAAGAAGGTAGCAGCAGTGAATGACCCTTGTGGTGCTCAATTGGCTGTGTTAAGGCAGCAGCAACAACAGCAACAGCAGCAGCAACAACAACAGTCACAGTCACAAGGTGCAACAACGCCGCAACCAACGCAAAACCAACAGACACCACCACAGGCTGTGCAGGCTGCCCAACCTCGTGTACCGGGTGCAGCAGTCCCACATGCCGGCCTTGGTGGTGTCCAGTCAGAAGACATTCAGGTCCCGGACAAGATGGTTGGCTTGAGTGAGTATGCAAATGAATTTTTTTTTAATCCTCTCCAATTTCAGGGTAGCTTTGCAATTTCTGCCTTGATTTTTTTTTTTTTTTTGCAAAGAAAAGGACAAGTGATTAGTACCTGATAATTTGAGCACCGTTGTTTGTTGTCCAAATTTGTTAGCTCAAATCGTGGCTTCATAAAAGGAATATATGCTGTTCTATACATAAGATTGGTTTGATTTACATGCTTGACAGATCTGTTAGTAGTTTTCCTCTTATTTTTGTTACTTTTGAATATGAAAAGTATTACTGCTGTTTAATTAGCTGCACAGGCTGTTTTTCTTTAACTCTGGATGAGCATATGAAGACCAAAATATTATAACTTCCAGCAAACTTAAGAAATTCCCTGTTGAATTTCTTGTGAATATACAGAGCAGATGTTCCATTCATATACCATAAGCTCGTCAAACAAAAGGTAAATTTTGGTATTTCCTCAAACTGTCGATCTTAATGTGGCTTTTTCTACTTCTCATAGTGCTAAGAATGTTAACTCACTCATAAATACTAATATTTCAGTCGTGCTCGGGAGCTTATAATGAATATTGTACATCAACGGAGTAGAACGGAAGGTCCAGGAGGAGGTGGTGGCGGTGGCGGAGGAGGAGGAGGAATGTCTGATATGGGAGGAATGGGCAATCATGCTCAGGTAAGCACACTGGTAAGTTGTAGCATTCCTCTGGGATAAGATGTCTGCTGTATGTAATTTAATTTTAGTACGTAAGATAAGTGTTTGTCAAAGGGCGTCCCTTTTATGATTTCTTGCTGCTGTATGACCAATAATTTATGCATATGTTTTTGGTGATAATCATTAATACTATCATTACTCGGATATTTCTTGAAAATAGAGATGGGATGGATTGGCACTTTATCTCTCTTCTGTCATCGGTAACATTGCTAATAATTTTATCTGCCAGATATATCTTGTACATCGCCTATAACTGCGAAATTCTAATTTTAAAATTATTATGGATATAAAGGTTTTTGAAAGTAAAAGGGACAAACTTTGGCAAGCCTTTATAGATTATATTTAGCACATTAAAAAAATATTACATTTATCCTTAATTCAGTACAAATAAGACCAGAAAAAAGTTTTCTCAGGTTTACCAGCAATCTTCAGTTTTCATCTATAATTGATATGACATGGAAAGTACACATCTAACCAGGATCAAATTATTTTCGAAAAGGCTACTCCTAGTGTGTCCCATTTGAGCTGCACGAAATTTGCTGTCCGCCATTGGATCAAGTTGAATTGAAAGGTCTGGGCAATTTTGAAAAGATATCCAAAAACCTGAAAGTCTTGGCAAAATGAGGGGGGAACCTTGTTCATAAGCATAATTGAAACAGTAATACATTTAATTAAAACATTTTTTACTTGTTTTGTTGGAATTGAGAATTAGTGATATTATGAACAAATTTTGCCATCAATAAGAATTATCACATGCCTTTCAACATGGAGCCACAGTAGTCTAGTCAGTTGGAATTTCTCTGGCCTTGTCCCAGCAGAAAGTAGCTCTGTGGCTCACCCAGCCTCAATAAATGGGTACCCCGGGGGATGTAAAGGTGGTTGGAGCACTGTGCTGATCACCTCCAAAATCGCAAGAGGTCAATGTGTGGGGCCCTATTGCCACATCCGCTAAATGTTCCTTCATGGCACAGTACAATATGCACAGGCAACTTTGTACTACCTTTCAACATAATGAAGCTAATACTTATTCACGTGTGTACATGCTAGAAGACACACTCTCCGAATGCTGAATTTTTCATTATCTTGTTTTCTGTTTCCTGGTAGACCGAATAGCAGGTAGTGCCTAATAGTGTCTTCAAACCTGTAAGTACAGTTTCATGAGCTGAACGTACACATGTAACCTCTAAAAATATGAGAGGGTGTTTTATTTCACCTCATTTCTTGCTCAAAATTTTCTTTTACACTTCATGTATATCAACACTTTTTAATATGAATGTCCACATAACAGCGTAAGATAATTTGAAAAGTATGAAAAACGTTTGTGCTTCAAAGTCTTTTGTCGTTTAACGTCCTCTTCTGTCCAATGTTTTGAACTTGTTTTCCACATTCTTCCTCAGGAGCCCCGGGTGTTATTGGGCTACTTTAATTCCTGGAACCTGGAAATAGGTCCAAATAAGTATGTATGTACATCCTTAGATTAGGTTTAGAATTCTGATGGACAGATTACATTAGGCACAGTTCATTACACTCTCGCAACAGAGAACAGGAACAATTATGAAGTCACCATCTTCCAAAGAACATCATTTTTTTTTATTTAGCCATGAATCAAAAAGGATTTTAATTGTTTTGTCCTCACCCAGGTTGAAATTATGGTACCAGGACCCAAAGTTTGACTGATAATTGGCAAAGGAGGTGAAACAATAAAGACTCTTCAAGAGAAGTCTGGTGCAAAAATGGTCGTGATCCCGGATGGTCCACAGCAAGAACAAGAGAAACCTCTGAGAATTAGTGGAGATCTTCAAAAAGTAGAGGTAAGGATACACCATGTGATTCTTTAATGATCGGTCTAGTATGGTTGACATTATATTTTAGCCTCGTTGTTCAACTGTGCATAAGCCGGTTTTCCCACTAACCTGCAATGTCAATTAAAGGCTGTACACTTATGGATATGGAACTTTTTACAAGTTGAACAGTGATTTGCGACTAAAGTGTTAAAAATATGCTTTATGTAGTAACTAGGGCTAATGTCATATTTCCACTTAACCTTTTGACGCCCAAGCCCTTTTTCAATAGTAAGCCTCAGTTGCCCAAGCCGATTTTGAGCAAAATGCAGAGTTTCAATTAAATGAGTGTAGTTCGGAAGCTAATTGCCCTAGAGAGATGAGTGATATACCGTTGTACGCGCAATGAACCAGAGATTCAGACTATATGAAATTTTTGCAAATTCGGCGTATATGTGGCGGGGGGGGAGGGGGCTAACTCTCAAAACGACCTGGACACAGCGTCTCGATCGAGACGCTTGGGCACCTAAAAGTTAAAGCTTATCACAGAATTATATGTGGGGGAAGGGGGTAGGATACATTGTCTTCAGCCTGTAAATTGTAACAATTCAAAATACTTAAAAATTTAATAAATTATCATTTTCTGGGGAAAGAAACTTGAGATAGCAAATTATTATACTGAAATGAAGTACACGCTTACCTGTGAAACTGTTGGAATTACATGATAGAAATCTACCAGCTTTGGTTGGGAATAGTCCTAGTTTCACATACTTCCAATGTATTACAAGTTCCATGTCTTCCCACAACGATGTTAGAAAAATAATGAAAAATATGAAATTTGCAGTTTCCATAACATTGACACACTATGGAAGTGTTGCAGGACATTTCTCTGGACCAAGATTCTCAGATTTGGGGAAAGTATTAGCCTATGTTGGTGTCACTTTCAGATCCTAATACTCGGCCTTCTAAAATTAAATTAAATTCTACATCGTTTTTCGGAATTAATTCTATGAAGTATTGTGTGGCATTTTTTTTTTAACTTGGAAAAGTGTTTACAGGTATCAGTGGTTAAATTTTAAGTAATACATCACCATTGGCTCAGACTTAATTTTAAATTTCTTCACCCCGGTCCCTTGAGAAACGTAAAATTAAGGTGTAAACAGAGTTGGGGTAAGTGAAAACACTACAGAATTATCTGGAAATTTGATATATCTAAGAAAATGTTTTTACATAAAAAGCAGGAACTCTGTTATAGTTGTTAAACTGATAGGATGTGTTAGATAAGTATTATAACTTGTACCAATAAAGCTGCAGGTCGACTTATAATAGCGCATTTTGTTTATCAGTTCTTGAGGTCTGAACCAATGAAAATTCTAATCAATGCTTATGACTAGGGCCCGGGACTTGGTTATAACATATTTTTTATTTGGCATCAGATCGTGTACTGGGACGAGATCTTTACATATCTGATGAAAATCATCTGAAGTAGACCAACTTGATAAAGCATATTTTAACATATTTTACCAATTTTGCTTCTTTACAAATTTCTTCAATTTTCTCGTAATAAGACATATTTCTGTATAATTTCGTAATTATCTTGCATATACTGTTGTTTTATAATTTAATTTTTCTTCATATATTTAGCGCAACTGATAGTTCATATTATTGATGCTAGGATAAGGAAATGACGAATGAAGAATTTAAAAGCAGTTGCAGTCTTCTTTTACCAACTGAAAATAGAACAATAATACCCCCTTTTTTATCCCGCTGACAATTAATATTCATTGAAACATTATTGAGGGAAGATGTTATCTCATTGTTAGGGGCATGCATATTTCGTTTTTAATGAAAAAACTAAATTTGAAAAAAAACATTGTAGTGTTAATTTTTCATGTTTTTGAAAGGTGTGAGATGCATTTTGTGACCATATTTTGTCACGAAATAATGCGAAATGAACTGCAAAAAGCGAAATTAACTCTTAAACACGAAATTCAGGGTTTATTCACCGACGCGACACCTTCTGAAGTCTGAAATAAACTTAATACTCTGGTAACTACATAAATGTGATATTAGAAGTGAAATGTTAATTCTGTGGAATAAGTGTAGTTTTTAAATCAAATTTAGGATTATATTCACAATTTTAAAACCAATATGTCTTTTTATATACCACTTTTCATCCATTTTTTCACCGCTATAACACCGATATTTTATTTTATTTACTGCTTTTGAACCCGAAATTGACTCCGTTTTTGTACCGATATTTTGCTTTTTTATTTACCAAAAATATGTGCCTCTACTCATTGTTGTGCAGGATTCTGGCTTCATTTAATACTCCACCCCCAGCCTAGTCTATCTTCCCTGGAAGATACTGAATCCCATGTTATGAGAAATTCAAAAGTACTGTAGTGCATATTTTTGGATTTACTAGGAATATTTCTACCTTTTTCTGACATATTTTTCAATTTTTGACATAATTACATATATATTTTACAGTTTTATAGAACATAACGTTCCGGGCCCTACTTATGGCCGTACTCTTGCAAATGTTGCTTATGCCAACACTTCAGCATTATAGAAATATACGGTGAGTCACATAGTTATTCGGACAGATAATATTTCTGAATATTTACTGATGTAGTCGTGATATAATACGATGATAAATGTTTAATATTTATTTAACAAACAAAACACAATATGAGCACACTGTTAATTATCTTCAATTATGTTTAATATAATATATTAGTAAAATATTTTCATTAAACAAAACAAACATTGTTTGTGGGTTAAACAAAATTATTCGGACACATGGAAGGAGAGACAGGAAAACACGCTTGAAAAGCAATGAACAGAAATGTCAGTATCTGGTAGGCATCCCTTTCAATTTTAATACCTCGGATAAACGATTTGGCATACTTTCTACCAATTTTCTGGTGTACACTGGCGATATGTTGGCCCATTCATGTTGAAGTCTCTCCTTGAGGTCTGCCTTCGAGGTTATAGGTGTTTTCCTCACTTCTTTTTCCAACTTACACCAGAGGTGCTCAATGACGTTCAAGTCTGGAGACTGCGGTGGAGGATGGAGCACTTTTGGGCAGTTGTACAATAACCATTCTTGTACTACGCGGGAAGTGTGCTTCGGGTCATTATCTTGATAAAACATAAAGTTACAAAGAATGCCCATCATTTCAGCACTAGTCTTTAGATTTGACTTCAGAATGTCAAGGTAAAGGTACCTGTCCATTGTCTGTTCGATGAAAGCCAATTTACCAACGCCTTGGGCCGACATGCAGCCCCAAACCATTACGTGACCACCCCCGTGCTTCACTGTTGCTTGCAAATTTTTCCCTCGGAGCTCCTCATTTGGTTTACGCCACACTGTTACCCTCCCATCTGACTCACAAATATTGAATTTACTCTCGTCAGTGAAAATTACCCGATTCCACCATGTCTGATCCTTTCCTAAGTGTTCCTTTGCGAACACCAGTCTTTTTGTCCTGTTTGGCTTACTTACAAATGGCTTTCTCCTGGCTACACGGCCATGATAGTTTGCCCTTCTGAGCACTCTTCGTATAGTTTCAGGATGACTATGCTTTCCACACTCCTCAGCTATCTCAGCACACACCATTGGAGCACTCATCTTTGTTTTTTTTTTAATTTTCCTCAAGATTACTGTCTCTTCTCTGGGGGAAACATTTACTATGTGTCCGAATAATTTTGTGGCACTATTTTTGCAACGGTAGGGATTCATCCTTCGTTATATTGTTGCTGATGTTCGTTTTTTAACCTTTTATCGACCAATTTTGTGCTAAACATGACATTTTTTAAACGAAAATCAACTTCAACGCTGTACACAGATTTCACTCCCTTCCCGCTCATAAACGTTAGAAATTTACTGTGTGTCTGAATAATTATGTGACTCACTGTATACTTAACATGAAGAACATGAAATATTAAAATAAGAGTATTACTAGATGGTCAACTAATCCTGACTGAGCTTTGCTAATTTACATATTTCTTCTGTGCATTTGTGGGTGTAACATACATGTAGTGTTTGCAGAATGGGCTTAGTTTAGTGTTTTTTCCTGCATTTAATGCTAAACCTGGCCTTGCCTTGAATTACAAGAATTCATGAATAATTTTTGTTTTTATTTTTTCCTCTTCCAGTATGCAAAACAGCTTGTGTATGACCTGATAGCAGAGAAAGAAATGCAGGTAAATATTCACTTCAGCACTATTTATTTCGCCTTGTAATGCCTGATGAAAAAGGTATGACTTCTGTTAAAAGTTTTATGTATTGCTTGATTTACCAGCTAGGAATTTTACAGATTATAGAAGTTCGTCACCTATTTTTTTAGTCATTTTTTGTGCACTGCTTGCCTTTGGCATTTTTATGAAACATACTTATGATGTGACATTAAGAATGTATTTTAATGTTATTGAAAGAGCATAAAAAATCACTTGTATAGTAGATCCAGGCCTATTTGTCAATAAATGGATTAGTTCATATTGTTGAAAGGTGTGCCTGGAGGACGTGTATTTTGGGTGCTATGCAGTTATTCTTGTAGGGTAGTTGAAGTACACTTATTTTCACATCCAGATTGTTATAATTTGAATAGGTATAAAGGTTACTTGTATGTTAAGGAAATTTGTGGTTAAATTTTTGCTCTGAAGAATGTAGCTTTATTGCTTAATACTTGTATCATGTGCTATTTTTAAGAATGATGAATAACATGCTGACTTTGTCTATTTGGTTAGACAATTTTTGTGTCGAAGAATAGTGTGTGCACAGCATATTTACTTTCAGGTGCACAATGCAAGCATTTCAATTGACATGTCTGCAACAATATTTTTTGGAGACCTATAAGGGTATAGGGAAGGGGGGCATAAGTTGATATACCACTTGTATCACTGCTGTTAGTAAACAGTTTCATCTATTGTTTTGCCCTCCTATAGCTAGGGATGGCTGGAAATGAGTAAAAAAGTCTTCTTGTAGTTTATGCTACCTTGTTTTGTCTTTTTTGGATTTAGCCTGGTTTGCCCAAGTAGGTGGTGACTCAAATCTAGCAAAACACTGTGATTTTTACTCTGACCAGTGTTCAGCATTTGCAAGCCAACAACGGTTTAAAGAAAATTTGGTTAACATATAGTTGACATGGGTCTGGGTCATTCCTATTGTCAGAGCATAGCTTATCTTTGTTTATCTGTAATAGAAACTAGGTTGTGCAAGAATTCAAATTTTCTTCTCGCTTGCCTTGTTTCTACGTCTGTATATGTGATCACAACATTCTTTTGTTTACAGAAAAGTGAATCTGCTGTGCTACATTTTGATTCCTATTTAATGGCAAGCTTTAAGACAATATTATCTCAAGTTGCTGCATTTCGTCTTGGAAATTGGGCTCATTTGATATGGAATAATGAAAGTTCCAATAGAACTTAAAGTTGGCCATTTCATGTTGTGAACATGCTTAATGAAACAGTTTATTTCCTTTGGTCATGTGAACTATAATATTCCCATGGATTAATACTCAATTTACCTTCACAAATTATATATTTTGATTTGTTATTTCGGGAATCTAACTAAAGCTCATATTACATGAAATTAGCTTTATCTTGGTCACACCCATGGTTTAATTTATTGAAATTATCATTCAACGCAAAATTTCTATGTACCCACAACGTTACAGCATTGCCCTAGATTGAATTTTTGCATTGTACAAAATATGATGTAACTTTTAGGATCATGCTCCTAATGACATCCCCATTGATAAAATATGCAATTAGATTCACAAAACAATATGAAATGCCTGTGTTTTCCATGAAGTGCACATCTTTTTGCAAAATATTTGCCACATCTCACATGCACATAACATGGCAATTGAGGTTGTGTGTTTGCCTTGCATTTTTGCGTATCACTGTTGTCTGTTGCATCCTTGCTTTAAAGAAATTCATGCAATCTATGTACACACACATTCTTCTGTTCTCATTTATCACACAGAACAGTCTGAAACATTTTTCCCACCACTGTTTTGTACCACAATTATAGCATTTTTAAATCTTATTTCTCAATAAAACATTGCCACCCCACACCCCCATCACCCTTACGTCCTTTCCATGACAACAGACTGTATAGGCTGGACCTCTTTCCATAACAAGCACATTATACAGAGATGAAATTCCGGTAGTTCTATGTAATGCCACAGCACACTAAGAAAGGAGGCTCTGGAACATGAAAACACAGCCAGTACATGGGATTTGTTTTCTGCATTGTATCCTTTCATCAGTTTTGTCTAATATCCCTATTGTTTCGGTGAGCCAAAACTGACAAATTTACTTTTAAATTCAAGTATACCAACAGAAATTAGTTACTGTCCTATGAAATGTTCCTTCTTGATCTGTAGCTGAACGAGCTGCTAATGCGTGGCAATACCATTTCAAAATGCCAAATTACATCCTTCCGTGTGTCAATTTAAAATTTTGCAGACAACCTCGTGGAGGGAGTGGCATCAGTCTACTTCAGACAATACCTAGTTCCTTCTCTATTCCCTTGATTTCTGATGTACTAGGTTCGTTCAAGGTTGACCAGATTTCTATTGCGAGGGGAAATAATGGAAAGTCCTACAAGCACCATACTAAGCTGGTTTTTCAAGTATTTCCGCAGAGCATCCAACCACAGTTGTCGTTCCCTGAATCCTTGGGCGTAGAAGGAAGTTGACTGCTGTCTTAACCACTGCAGGACATCTTTTGTGTCAGTGCTTCATCGTTCTTCAATTTCTACCCTCTTGTTTGCCTTTCCAAGGAGCTCAAGGAAAACTGATAATCTAATCACTGAGGGCTAAGTCCGGAGTGTACGAACATAACATCAAAACCTCCCAGTGCATTTCAGTGAGAGTTGTTGCATTCAAATTGACTGTGTGGGGCTGGGCATTGTCATGATGAAGAATGACATTTTCAGATAACATTCTCAGTATTTTTGTGAATTGCATTCCATATGTCATCCTTGATCAATGTGCAGTAGTACTGGGCATTAATTCTGACCCTTACTCCAAAAAAAATCCACATGAATAACATCTTGTTTGTACCAAACATGTCCATGTGGTTCATTCATCAGCAATTATCATTCTTTGCCAAACTACTGCAGTTCTTTTCCTTTTTACATTACTGATGCTATCTATATAGCAATCTTTGAATTTTTTAAAAAGTGTCTATTGAAACTCCAAATTAGCCCTCCTTTATAAGGAGAACCCATTTATTTCGGCAGGAAGTGAAGCAATTGCAACCATCCTCATTCATTTAGGATGTGATTTTTTATGTAAATTTTCACCCCCTTCCAAAATTGTGTTGATGTATGTGTGTGTTGTCAACAGTGTGGGCACTCAGATTTAAAGGAACACAAGCATATAAGTTCTCGGACGAAAGTAAGCAACCTGCTACGTAAAAGAAAAGTACTTTAGAAGATCTGATTCTTTAAATCGATCGCTCAAAATTTTTTAATTCAATTTTCAATACTATTAATTCTGAATTTAGTAGGAACTTAGGGCAGCAGCTTAATTGCTTATTTGCTGTTTTCCTTTAAGAACCTGAAGCCAAGAAGGTAGCAGCAGTGAATGACCCTTGTGGTGCTCAATTGGCTGCGTTAAGGCAGCAGCAACAACAGCAACAGCAGCAGCAACAACAACAGTCACAGTCACAAGGTGCAACAACGCCGCAACCAACGCAAAACCAACAGACACCACCACAGGCTGTGCAGGCTGCCCAACCTCGTGTAACGGGTGCAGCAGTCCCACATGCCGGCCTTGGTGGTGTCCAGTCAGAAGACATTCGGGTCCCGGACAAGATGGTTGGCTTGAGTGAGTATGCAAATGATTTTTTTTTTAATCCTCTCCAATTTCAGGGTAGCTTTGCAATTTCTGCCTTGATTTTTTTTTTTTTTTTTTTTTTGCAAAGAAAAGGACAAGTGATTAGTACCTGATAATTTGAGCACCGTTGTTTGTTGTCCAAATTTGTTAGCTCAAATCGTGGCTTCATAAAAGGAATATATGCTGTTCTATACATAAGATTGGTTTGATTTACATGCTTGACAGATCTGTTAGTAGTTTTCCTCTTATTTTTGTTACTTTTGAATATGAAAAGTATTACTGCTGTTTAATTAGCTGCACAGGCTGTTTTTCTTTAACTCTGGATGAGCATATGAAGACCAAAATATTATAACTTCCAGCAAACTTAAGAAATTCCCTGTTGAATTTCTTGTGAATATACAGAGCAGATGTTCCATTCATATACCATAAGCTCGTCAAACAAAAGGTAAATTTTGGTATTTCCTCAAACTGTCGATCTTAATGTGGCTTTTTCTACTTCTCATAGTGCTAAGAATGTTAACTCACTCATAAATACTAATATTTCAGTCGTGCTCGGGAGCTTATAATGAATATTGTACATCAACGGAGTAGAACGGAAGGTCCAGGAGGAGGTGGTGGCGGTGGCGGAGGAGGAGGAGGAATGTCTGATATGGGAGGAATGGGCAATCATGCTCAGGTAAGCACACTGGTAAGTTGTAGCATTCCTCTGGGATAAGATGTCTGCTGTATGTAATTTAATTTTAGTACGTAAGATAAGTGTTTGTCAAAGGGCGTCCCTTTTATGATTTCTTGCTGCTGTATGACCAATAATTTATGCATATGTTTTTGGTGATAATCATTAATACTATCATTACTCGGATATTTCTTGAAAATAGAGATGGGATGGATTGGCACTTTATCTCTCTTCTGTCATCGGTAACATTGCTAATAATTTTATCTGCCAGATATATCTTGTACATCGCCTATAACTGCGAAATTCTAATTTTAAAATTATTATGGATATAAAGGTTTTTGAAAGTAAAAGGGACAAACTTTGGCAAGCCTTTATAGATTATATTTAGCACATTAAAAAAATATTACATTTATCCTTAATTCAGTACAAATAAGACCAGAAAAAAGTTTTCTCAGGTTTACCAGCAATCTTCAGTTTTCATCTATAATTGATATGACATGGAAAGTACACATCTAACCAGGATCAAATTATTTTCGAAAAGGCTACTCCTAGTGTGTCCCATTTGAGCTGCACGAAATTTGCTGTCCGCCATTGGATCAAGTTGAATTGAAAGGTCTGGGCAATTTTGAAAAGATATCCAAAAACCTGAAAGTCTTGGCAAAATGAGGGGGAACCTTGTTCATAAGCATAATTGAAACAGTAATACATTTAATTAAAACATTTTTTACTTGTTTTGTTGGAATTGAGAATTAGTGATATTATGAACAAATTTTGCCATCAATAAGAATTATCACATGCCTTTCAACATGGAGCCACAGTAGTCTAGTCAGTTGGAATTTCTCTGGCCTTGTCCCAGCAGAAAGTAGCTCTGTGGCTCACCCAGCCTCAATAAATGGGTACCCCGGGGGATGTAAAGGTGGTTGGAGCACTGTGCTGATCACCTCCAAAATCGCAAGAGGTCAATGTGTGGGGCCCTATTGCCACATCCGCTAAATGTTCCTTCATGGCACAGTACAATATGCACAGGCAACTTTGTACTACCTTTCAACATAATGAAGCTAATACTTATTCACGTGTGTACATGCTAGAAGACACACTCTCCGAATGCTGAATTTTTCATTATCTTGTTTTCTGTTTCCTGGTAGACCGAATAGCAGGTAGTGCCTAATAGTGTCTTCAAACCTGTAAGTACAGTTTCATGAGCCGAACGTACACATGTAACCTCTAAAAATATGAGAGGGTGTTTTATTTCACCTCATTTCTTGCTCAAAATTTTCTTTTACACTTCATGTATATCAACACTTTTTAATATGAATGTCCACATAACAGCGTAAGATAATTTGAAAAGTATGAAAAACGTTTGTGCTTCAAAGTCTTTTGTCGTTTAACGTCCTCTTCTGTCCAATGTTTTGAACTTGTTTTCCACATTCTTCCTCAGGAGCCCCGGGTGTTATTGGGCTACTTTAATTCCTGGAACCTGGAAATAGGTCCAAATAAGTATGTATGTACATCCTTAGATTAGGTTTAGAATTCTGATCGACAGATTACATTAGGCACAGTTCATTACACTCTTGCAACAGAGAACAGGAACAATTATGAAGTCACCATCTTCCAAAGAACATCATTTTTTTTTATTTAGCCATGAATCAAAAAGGATTTTAATTGTTTTGTCCTCACCCAGGTTGAAATTATGGTACCAGGACCCAAAGTTGGACTGATAATTGGCAAAGGAGGTGAAACAATAAAGACTCTTCAAGAGAAGTCTGGTGCAAAAATGGTCGTGATCCAGGATGGTCCACAGCAAGAACAAGAGAAACCTCTGAGAATTAGTGGAGATCTTCAAAAAGTAGAGGTAAGGATACACCATGTGATTCTTTAATGATCGGTCTAGTATGGTTGACATTATATTTTAGCCTCGTTGTTCAACTGTGCATAAGCCGGTTTTCCCACTAACCTGCAATGTCAATTAAAGGCTGTACACTTATGGATATGGAACTTTTTACAAGTTGAACAGTGATTTGCGACTAAAGTGTTAAAAATATGCTTTATGTAGTAACTAGGGCTAATGTCATATTTCCACTTAACCTTTTGACGCCCAAGCCCTTTTTCAATAGTAAGCCTCGGTTGCCCAAGCCGATTTTGAGCAAAATGCAGAGTTTCAATTAAATGAGTGTAGTTCGGAAGCTAATTGCCCTAGAGAGATGAGTGATATACCGTTGTACGCGCAATGAACCAGAGATTCAGACTATATGAAATTTTTGCAAATTCGGCGTATATGTGGCGGGGGGGGAGGGGGCTAACTCTCAAAACGACCTGGACACAGCGTCTCGATCGAGACGCTTGGGCACCTAAAAGTTAAAGCTTATCACAGAATTATATGTGGGGGAAGGGGGTAGGATACATTGTCTTCAGCCTGTAAATTGTAACAATTCAAAATACTTAAAAATTTAATAAATTATCATTTTCTGGGGAAAGAAACTTGAGATAGCAAATTATTATACTGAAATGAAGTACACGCTTACCTGTGAAACTGTTGGAATTACATGATAGAAATCTACCAGCTTTGGTTGGGAATAGTCCTAGTTTCACATACTTCCAATGTATTACAAGTTCCATGTCTTCCCACAACGATGTTAGAAAAATAATGAAAAATATGAAATTTGCAGTTTCCATAACATTGACACACTATGGAAGTGTTGCAGGACATTTCTCTGGACCAAGATTCTCAGATTTGGGGAAAGTATTAGCCTATGTTGGTGTCACTTTCAGATCCTAATACTCGGCCTTCTAAAATTAAATTAAATTCTACATCGTTTTTCGGAATTAATTCTATGAAGTATTGTGTGGCATTTTTTTTTAACTTGGAAAAGTGTTTACAGGTATCAGTGGTTAAATTTTAAGTAATACATCACCATTGGCTCAGACTTAATTTTAAATTTCTTCACCCCGGTCCCTTGAGAAACGTAAAATTAAGGTGTAAACAGAGTTGGGGTAAGTGAAAACACTACAGAATTATCTGGAAATTTGATATATCTAAGAAAATGTTTTTACATAAAAAGCAGGAACTCTGTTATAGTTGTTAAACTGATAGGATGTGTTAGATAAGTATTATAACTTGTACCAATAAAGCTGCAGGTCGACTTATAATAGCGCATTTTGTTTATCAGTTCTTGAGGTCTGAACCAATGAAAATTCTAATCAATGCTTATGACTAGGGCCCGGGACTTGGTTATAACATATTTTTTATTTGGCATCAGATCGTGTACTGGGACGAGATCTTTACATATCTGATGAAAATCATCTGAAGTAGACCAACTTGATAAAGCATATTTTAACATATTTTACCAATTTTGCTTCTTTACAAATTTCTTCAATTTTCTCGTAATAAGACATATTTCTGTATAATTTCGTAATTATCTTGCATTTACTGTTGTTTTATAATTTAATTTTTCTTCATATATTTAGCGCAACTGATAGTTCATATTATTGATGCTAGGATAAGGAAATGACGAATGAAGAATTTAAAAGCAGTTGCAGTCTTCTTTTACCAACTGAAAATAGAACAATAATACCCCCTTTTTTATCCCGCTGACAATTAATATTCATTGAAACATTATTGAGGGAAGATGTTATCTCATTGTTAGGGGCATGCATATTTCGTTTTTAATGAAAAAACTAAATTTGAAAAAAAACATTGTAGTGTTAATTTTTCATGTTTTTGAAAGGTGTGAGATGCATTTTGTGACCATATTTTGTCACGAAATAATGCGAAATGAACTGCAAAAAGCGAAATTAACTCTTAAACACGAAATTCAGGGTTTATTCACCGACGCGACACCTTCTGAAGTCTGAAATAAACTTAATACTCTGGTAACTACATAAATGTGATATTAGAAGTGAAATGTTAATTCTGTGGAATAAGTGTAGTTTTTAAATCAAATTTAGGATTATATTCACAATTTTAAAACCAATATGTCTTTTTATATACCACTTTTCATCCATTTTTTCACCGCTATAACACCGATATTTTATTTTATTTACTGCTTTTGAACCCGAAATTGACTCCGTTTTTGTACCGATATTTTGCTTTTTTATTTACCAAAAATATGTGCCTCTACTCATTGTTGTGCAGGATTCTGGCTTCATTTAATACTCCACCCCCAGCCTAGTCTATCTTCCCTGGAAGATACTGAATCCCATGTTATGAGAAATTCAAAAGTACTGTAGTGCATATTTTTGGATTTACTAGGAATATTTCTACCTTTTTCTGACATATTTTTCAATTTTTGACATAATTACATATATATTTTACAGTTTTATAGAACATAACGTTCCGGGCCCTACTTATGGCCGTACTCTTGCAAATGTTGCTTATGCCAACACTTCAGCATTATAGAAATATACGGTGAGTCACATAGTTATTCGGACAGATAATATTTCTGAATATTTACTGATGTAGTCGTGATATAATACGATGATAAATGTTTAATATTTATTTAACAAACAAAACACAATATGAGCACACTGTTAATTATCTTCAATTATGTTTAATATAATATATTAGTAAAATATTTTCATTAAACAAAACAAACATTGTTTGTGGGTTAAACAAAATTATTCGGACACATGGAAGGAGAGACAGGAAAACACGCTTGAAAAGCAACGAACAGAAATGTCAGTATCTGGTAGGCATCCCTTTCAATTTTAATACCTCGGATAAACGATTTGGCATACTTTCTACCAATTTTCTGGTGTACACTGGCGATATGTTGGCCCATTCATGTTGAAGTCTCTCCTTGAGGTCTGCCTTCGAGGTTATAGGTGTTTTCCTCACTTCTTTTTCCAACTTACACCAGAGGTGCTCAATGACGTTCAAGTCTGGAGACTGCGGTGAAGGATGGAGCACTTTTGGGCAGTTGTACAATAACCATTCTTGTACTACGCGGGAAGTGTGCTTCGGGTCATTATCTTGATAAAACATAAAGTTACAAAGAATGCCCATCATTTCAGCACTAGTCTTTAGATTTGACTTCAGAATGTCAAGGTAAAGGTACCTGTCCATTGTCTGTTCGATGAAAGCCAATTTACCAACGCCTTGGGCCGACATGCAGCCCCAAACCATTACGTGACCACCCCCGTGCTTCACTGTTGCTTGCAAATTTTTCCCTCGGAGCTCCTCATTTGGTTTACGCCACACTGTTACCCTCCCATCTGACTCACAAATATTGAATTTACTCTCGTCAGTGAAAATTACCCGATTCCACCATGTCTGATCCTTTCCTAAGTGTTCCTTTGCGAACACCAGTCTTTTTGTCCTGTTTGGCTTACTTACAAATGGCTTTCTCCTGGCTACACGGCCATGATAGTTTGCCCTTCTGAGCACTCTTCGTATAGTTTCAGGATGACTATGCTTTCCACACTCCTCAGCTATCTCAGCACACACCATTGGAGCACTCATCTTTGTTTTTTTTTTAATTTTCCTCAAGATTACTGTCTCTTCTCTGGGGGAAACATTTACTATGTGTCCGAATAATTTTGTGGCACTATTTTTGCAACGGTAGGGATTCATCCTTCGTTATATTGTTGCTGATGTTCGTTTTTTAACCTTTTATCGACCAATTTTGTGCTAAACATGACATTTTTTAAACGAAAATCAACTTCAACGCTGTACACAGATTTCACTCCCTTCCCGCTCATAAACGTTAGAAATTTACTGTGTGTCTGAATAATTATGTGACTCACTGTATACTTAACATGAAGAACATGAAATATTAAAATAAGAGTATTACTAGATGGTCAACTAATCCTGACTGAGCTTTGCTAATTTACATATTTCTTCTGTGCATTTGTGGGTGTAACATACATGTAGTGTTTGCAGAATGGGCTTAGTTTAGTGTTTTTTCCTGCATTTAATGCTAAACCTGGCCTTGCCTTGAATTACAAGAATTCATGAATAATTTTTGTTTTTATTTTTTCCTCTTCCAGTATGCAAAACAGCTTGTGTATGACCTGATAGCAGAGAAAGAAATGCAGGTAAATATTCACTTCAGCACTATTTATTTCGCCTTGTAATGCCTGATGAAAAAGGTATGACTTCTGTTAAAAGTTTTATGTATTGCTTGATTTACCAGCTAGGAATTTTACAGATTATAGAAGTTCGTCACCTATTTTTTTAGTCATTTTTTGTGCACTGCTTGCCTTTGGCATTTTTATGAAACATACTTATGATGTGACATTAAGAATGTATTTTAATGTTATTGAAAGAGCATAAAAAATCACTTGTATAGTAGATCCAGGCCTATTTGTCAATAAATGGATTAGTTCATATTGTTGAAAGGTGTGCCTGGAGGACGTGTATTTTGGGTGCTATGCAGTTATTCTTGTAGGGTAGTTGAAGTACACTTATTTTCACATCCAGATTGTTATAATTTGAATAGGTATAAAGGTTACTTGTATGTTAAGGAAATTTGTGGTTAAATTTTTGCTCTGAAGAATGTAGCTTTATTGCTTAATACTTGTATCATGTGCTATTTTTAAGAATGATGAATAACATGCTGACTTTGTCTATTTGGTTAGACAATTTTTGTGTCGAAGAATAGTGTGTGCACAGCATATTTACTTTCAGGTGCACAATGCAAGCATTTCAATTGACATGTCTGCAACAATATTTTTTGGAGACCTATAAGGGTATAGGGAAGGGGGGCATAAGTTGATATACCACTTGTATCACTGCTGTTAGTAAACAGTTTCATCTATTGTTTTGCCCTCCTATAGCTAGGGATGGCTGGAAATGAGTAAAAAAGTCTTCTTGTAGTTTATGCTACCTTGTTTTGTCTTTTTTGGATTTAGCCTGTTTTGCCCAAGTAGGTGGTGACTCAAATCTAGCAAAACACTGTGATTTTTACTCTGACCAGTGTTCAGCATTTGCAAGCCAACAACGGTTTAAAGAAAATTTGGTTAACATATAGTTGACATGGGTCTGGGTCATTCCTATTGTCAGAGCATAGCTTATCTTTGTTTATCTGTAATAGAAACTAGGTTGTGCAAGAATTCAAATTTTCTTCTCGCTTGCCTTGTTTCTACGTCTGTATATGTGATCACAACATTCTTTTGTTTACAGAAAAGTGAATCTGCTGTGCTACATTTTGATTCCTATTTAATGGCAAGCTTTAAGACAATATTATCTCAAGTTGCTGCATTTCGTCTTGGAAATTGGGCTCATTTGATATGGAATAATGAAAGTTCCAATAGAACTTAAAGTTGGCCATTTCATGTTGTGAACATGCTTAATGAAACAGTTTATTTCCTTTGGTCATGTGAACTATAATATTCCCATGGATTAATACTCAATTTACCTTCACAAATTATATATTTTGATTTGTTATTTCGGGAATCTAACTAAAGCTCATATTACATGAAATTAGCTTTATCTTGGTCACACCCATGGTTTAATTTATTGAAATTATCATTCAACGCAAAATTTCTATGTACCCACAACGTTACAGCATTGCCCTAGATTGAATTTTTGCATTGTACAAAATATGATGTAACTTTTAGGATCATGCTCCTAATGACATCCCCATTGATAAAATATGCAATTAGATTCACAAAACAATATGAAATGCCTGTGTTTTCCATGAAGTGCACATCTTTTTGCAAAATATTTGCCACATCTCACATGCACATAACATGGCAATTGAGGTTGTGTGTTTGCCTTGCATTTTTGCGTATCACTGTTGTCTGTTGCATCCTTGCTTTAAAGAAATTCATGCAATCTATGTACACACACATTCTTCTGTTCTCATTTATCACACAGAACAGTCTGAAACATTTTTCCCACCACTGTTTTGTACCACAATTATAGCATTTTTAAATCTTATTTCTCAATAAAACATTGCCACCCCACACCCCCATCACCCTTACGTCCTTTCCATGACAACAGACTGTATAGGCTGGACCTCTTTCCATAACAAGCACATTATACAGAGATGAAATTCCGGTAGTTCTATGTAATGCCACAGCACACTAAGAAAGGAGGCTCTGGAACATGAAAACACAGCCAGTACATGGGATTTGTTTTCTGCATTGTATCCTTTCATCAGTTTTGTCTAATATCCCTATTGTTTCGGTGAGCCAAAACTGACAAATTTACTTTTAAATTCAAGTATACCAACAGAAATTAGTTACTGTCCTATGAAATGTTCCTTCTTGATCTGTAGCTGAACGAGCTGCTAATGCGTGGCAATACCATTTCAAAATGCCAAATTACATCCTTCCGTGTGTCAATTTAAAATTTTGCAGACAACCTCGTGGAGGGAGTGGCATCAGTCTACTTCAGACAATACCTAGTTCCTTCTCTATTCCCTTGATTTCTGATGTACTAGGTTCGTTCAAGGTTGACCAGATTTCTATTGCGAGGGGAAATAATGGAAAGTCCTACAAGCACCATACTAAGCTGGTTTTTCAAGTATTTCCACAGAGCATCCAACCACAGTTGTCGTTCCCTGAATCCTTGGGCGTAGAAGGAAGTTGACTGCTGTCTTAACCACTGCAGGACATCTTTTGTGTCAGTGCTTCATCGTTCTTCAATTTCTACCCTCTTGTTTGCCTTTCCAAGGAGCTCAAGGAAAACTGATAATCTAATCACTGAGGGCTAAGTCCGGAGTGTACGAACATAACATCAAAACCTCCCAGTGCATTTCAGTGAGAGTTGTTGCATTCAAATTGACTGTGTGGGGCTGGGCATTGTCATGATGAAGAATGACATTTTCAGATAACATTCTCAGTATTTTTGTGAATTGCATTCCATATGTCATCCTTGATCAATGTGCAGTAGTACTGGGCATTAATTCTGACCCTTACTCCAAAAAAAATCCACATGAATAACATCTTGTTTGTACCAAACATGTCCATGTGGTTCATTCATCAGCAATTATCATTCTTTGCCAAACTACTGCAGTTCTTTTCCTTTTTACATTACTGATGCTATCTATATAGCAATCTTTGAATTTTTTAAAAAGTGTCTATTGAAACTCCAAATTAGCCCTCCTTTATAAGGAGAACCCATTTATTTCGGCAGGAAGTGAAGCAATTGCAACCATCCTCATTCATTTAGGATGTGATTTTTTATGTAAATTTTCACCCCCTTCCAAAATTGTGTTGATGTATGTGTGTGTTGTCAACAGTGTGGGCACTCAGATTTAAAGGAACACAAGCATATAAGTTCTCGGACGAAAGTAAGCAACCTGCTACGTAAAAGAAAAGTACTTTAGAAGATCTGATTCTTTAAATCGATCGCTCAAAATTTTTTAATTCAATTTTCAATACTATTAATTCTGAATTTAGTAGGAACTTAGGGCAGCAGCTTAATTGCTTATTTGCTGTTTTCCTTTAAGAACCTGAAGCCAAGAAGGTAGCAGCAGTGAATGACCCTTGTGGTGCTCAATTGGCTGTGTTAAGGCAGCAGCAACAACAGCAACAGCAGCAGCAACAACAACAGTCACAGTCACAAGGTGCAACAACGCCGCAACCAACGCAAAACCAACAGACACCACCACAGGCTGTGCAGGCTGCCCAACCTCGTGTACCGGGTGCAGCAGTCCCACATGCCGGCCTTGGTGGTGTCCAGTCAGAAGACATTCGGGTCCCGGACAAGATGGTTGGCTTGAGTGAGTATGCAAATGAATTTTTTTTTAATCCTCTCCAATTTCAGGGTAGCTTTGCAATTTCTGCCTTGATTTTTTTTTTTTTTTTGCAAAGAAAAGGACAAGTGATTAGTACCTGATAATTTGAGCACCGTTGTTTGTTGTCCAAATTTGTTAGCTCAAATCGTGGCTTCATAAAAGGAATATATGCTGTTCTATACATAAGATTGGTTTGATTTACATGCTTGACAGATCTGTTAGTAGTTTTCCTCTTATTTTTGTTACTTTTGAATATGAAAAGTATTACTGCTGTTTAATTAGCTGCACAGGCTGTTTTTCTTTAACTCTGGATGAGCATATGAAGACCAAAATATTATAACTTCCAGCAAACTTAAGAAATTCCCTGTTGAATTTCTTGTGAATATACAGAGCAGATGTTCCATTCATATACCATAAGCTCGTCAAACAAAAGGTAAATTTTGGTATTTCCTCAAACTGTCGATCTTAATGTGGCTTTTTCTACTTCTCATAGTGCTAAGAATGTTAACTCACTCATAAATACTAATATTTCAGTCGTGCTCGGGAGCTTATAATGAATATTGTACATCAACGGAGTAGAACGGAAGGTCCAGGAGGAGGTGGTGGCGGTGGCGGAGGAGGAGGAGGAATGTCTGATATGGGAGGAATGGGCAATCATGCTCAGGTAAGCACACTGGTAAGTTGTAGCATTCCTCTGGGATAAGATGTCTGCTGTATGTAATTTAATTTTAGTACGTAAGATAAGTGTTTGTCAAAGGGCGTCCCTTTTATGATTTCTTGCTGCTGTATGACCAATAATTTATGCATATGTTTTTGGTGATAATCATTAATACTATCATTACTCGGATATTTCTTGAAAATAGAGATGGGATGGATTGGCACTTTATCTCTCTTCTGTCATCGGTAACATTGCTAATAATTTTATCTGCCAGATATATCTTGTACATCGCCTATAACTGCGAAATTCTAATTTTAAAATTATTATGGATATAAAGGTTTTTGAAAGTAAAAGGGACAAACTTTGGCAAGCCTTTATAGATTATATTTAGCACATTAAAAAAATATTACATTTATCCTTAATTCAGTACAAATAAGACCAGAAAAAAGTTTTCTCAGGTTTACCAGCAATCTTCAGTTTTCATCTATAATTGATATGACATGGAAAGTACACATCTAACCAGGATCAAATTATTTTCGAAAAGGCTACTCCTAGTGTGTCCCATTTGAGCTGCACGAAATTTGCTGTCCGCCATTGGATCAAGTTGAATTGAAAGGTCTGGGCAATTTTGAAAAGATATCCAAAAACCTGAAAGTCTTGGCAAAATGAGGGGGAACCTTGTTCATAAGCATAATTGAAACAGTAATACATTTAATTAAAACATTTTTTACTTGTTTTGTTGGAATTGAGAATTAGTGATATTATGAACAAATTTTGCCATCAATAAGAATTATCACATGCCTTTCAACATGGAGCCACAGTAGTCTAGTCAGTTGGAATTTCTCTGGCCTTGTCCCAGCAGAAAGTAGCTCTGTGGCTCACCCAGCCTCAATAAATGGGTACCCCGGGGGATGTAAAGGTGGTTGGAGCACTGTGCTGATCACCTCCAAAATCGCAAGAGGTCAATGTGTGGGGCCCTATTGCCACATCCGCTAAATGTTCCTTCATGGCACAGTACAATATGCACAGGCAACTTTGTACTACCTTTCAACATAATGAAGCTAATACTTATTCACGTGTGTACATGCTAGAAGACACACTCTCCGAATGCTGAATTTTTCATTATCTTGTTTTCTGTTTCCTGGTAGACCGAATAGCAGGTAGTGCCTAATAGTGTCTTCAAACCTGTAAGTACAGTTTCATGAGCTGAACGTACACATGTAACCTCTAAAAATATGAGAGGGTGTTTTATTTCACCTCATTTCTTGCTCAAAATTTTCTTTTACACTTCATGTATATCAACACTTTTTAATATGAATGTCCACATAACAGCGTAAGATAATTTGAAAAGTATGAAAAACGTTTGTGCTTCAAAGTCTTTTGTCGTTTAACGTCCTCTTCTGTCCAATGTTTTGAACTTGTTTTCCACATTCTTCCTCAGGAGCCCCGGGTGTTATTGGGCTACTTTAATTCCTGGAACCTGGAAATAGGTCCAAATAAGTATGTATGTACATCCTTAGATTAGGTTTAGAATTCTGATCGACAGATTACATTAGGCACAGTTCATTACACTCTTGCAACAGAGAACAGGAACAATTATGAAGTCACCATCTTCCAAAGAACATCATTTTTTTTTATTTAGCCATGAATCAAAAAGGATTTTAATTGTTTTGTCCTCACCCAGGTTGAAATTATGGTACCAGGACCCAAAGTTGGACTGATAATTGGCAAAGGAGGTGAAACAATAAAGACTCTTCAAGAGAAGTCTGGTGCAAAAATGGTCGTGATCCAGGATGGTCCACAGCAAGAACAAGAGAAACCTCTGAGAATTAGTGGAGATCTTCAAAAAGTAGAGGTAAGGATACACCATGTGATTCTTTAATGATCGGTCTAGTATGGTTGACATTATATTTTAGCCTCGTTGTTCAACTGTGCATAAGCCGGTTTTCCCACTAACCTGCAATGTCAATTAAAGGCTGTACACTTATGGATATGGAACTTTTTACAAGTTGAACAGTGATTTGCGACTAAAGTGTTAAAAATATGCTTTATGTAGTAACTAGGGCTAATGTCATATTTCCACTTAACCTTTTGACGCCCAAGCCCTTTTTCAATAGTAAGCCTCGGTTGCCCAAGCCGATTTTGAGCAAAATGCAGAGTTTCAATTAAATGAGTGTAGTTCGGAAGCTAATTGCCCTAGAGAGATGAGTGATATACCGTTGTACGCGCAATGAACCAGAGATTCAGACTATATGAAATTTTTGCAAATTCGGCGTATATGTGGCGGGGGGGGAGGGGGCTAACTCTCAAAACGACCTGGACACAGCGTCTCGATCGAGACGCTTGGGCACCTAAAAGTTAAAGCTTATCACAGAATTATATGTGGGGGAAGGGGGTAGGATACATTGTCTTCAGCCTGTAAATTGTAACAATTCAAAATACTTAAAAATTTAATAAATTATCATTTTCTGGGGAAAGAAACTTGAGATAGCAAATTATTATACTGAAATGAAGTACACGCTTACCTGTGAAACTGTTGGAATTACATGATAGAAATCTACCAGCTTTGGTTGGGAATAGTCCTAGTTTCACATACTTCCAATGTATTACAAGTTCCATGTCTTCCCACAACGATGTTAGAAAAATAATGAAAAATATGAAATTTGCAGTTTCCATAACATTGACACACTATGGAAGTGTTGCAGGACATTTCTCTGGACCAAGATTCTCAGATTTGGGGAAAGTATTAGCCTATGTTGGTGTCACTTTCAGATCCTAATACTCGGCCTTCTAAAATTAAATTAAATTCTACATCGTTTTTCGGAATTAATTCTATGAAGTATTGTGTGGCATTTTTTTTTTAACTTGGAAAACTGTTTACAGGTATCAGTGGTTAAATTTTAAGTAATACATCACCATTGGCTCAGACTTAATTTTAAATTTCTTCACCCCGGTCCCTTGAGAAACGTAAAATTAAGGTGTAAACAGAGTTGGGGTAAGTGAAAACACTACAGAATTATCTGGAAATTTGATATATCTAAGAAAATGTTTTTACATAAAAAGCAGGAACTCTGTTATAGTTGTTAAACTGATAGGATGTGTTAGATAAGTATTATAACTTGTACCAATAAAGCTGCAGGTCGACTTATAATAGCGCATTTTGTTTATCAGTTCTTGAGGTCTGAACCAATGAAAATTCTAATCAATGCTTATGACTAGGGCCCGGGACTTGGTTATAACATATTTTTTATTTGGCATCAGATCGTGTACTGGGACGAGATCTTTACATATCTGATGAAAATCATCTGAAGTAGACCAACTTGATAAAGCATATTTTAACATATTTTACCAATTTTGCTTCTTTACAAATTTCTTCAATTTTCTCGTAATAAGACATATTTCTGTATAATTTCGTAATTATCTTGCATATACTGTTGTTTTATAATTTAATTTTTCTTCATATATTTAGCGCAACTGATAGTTCATATTATTGATGCTAGGATAAGGAAATGACGAATGAAGAATTTAAAAGCAGTTGCAGTCTTCTTTTACCAACTGAAAATAGAACAATAATACCCCCTTTTTTATCCCGCTGACAATTAATATTCATTGAAACATTATTGAGGGAAGATGTTATCTCATTGTTAGGGGCATGCATATTTCGTTTTTAATGAAAAAACTAAATTTGAAAAAAAACATTGTAGTGTTAATTTTTCATGTTTTTGAAAGGTGTGAGATGCATTTTGTGACCATATTTTGTCACGAAATAATGCGAAATGAACTGCAAAAAGCGAAATTAACTCTTAAACACGAAATTCAGGGTTTATTCACCGACGCGACACCTTCTGAAGTCTGAAATAAACTTAATACTCTGGTAACTACATAAATGTGATATTAGAAGTGAAATGTTAATTCTGTGGAATAAGTGTAGTTTTTAAATCAAATTTAGGATTATATTCACAATTTTAAAACCAATATGTCTTTTTATATACCACTTTTCATCCATTTTTTCACCGCTATAACACCGATATTTTATTTTATTTACTGCTTTTGAACCCGAAATTGACTCCGTTTTTGTACCGATATTTTGCTTTTTTATTTACCAAAAATATGTGCCTCTACTCATTGTTGTGCAGGATTCTGGCTTCATTTAATACTCCACCCCCAGCCTAGTCTATCTTCCCTGGAAGATACTGAATCCCATGTTATGAGAAATTCAAAAGTACTGTAGTGCATATTTTTGGATTTACTAGGAATATTTCTACCTTTTTCTGACATATTTTTCAATTTTTGACATAATTACATATATATTTTACAGTTTTATAGAACATAACGTTCCGGGCCCTACTTATGGCCGTACTCTTGCAAATGTTGCTTATGCCAACACTTCAGCATTATAGAAATATACGGTGAGTCACATAGTTATTCGGACAGATAATATTTCTGAATATTTACTGATGTAGTCGTGATATAATACGATGATAAATGTTTAATATTTATTTAACAAACAAAACACAATATGAGCACACTGTTAATTATCTTCAATTATGTTTAATATAATATATTAGTAAAATATTTTCATTAAACAAAACAAACATTGTTTGTGGGTTAAACAAAATTATTCGGACACATGGAAGGAGAGACAGGAAAACACGCTTGAAAAGCAACGAACAGAAATGTCAGTATCTGGTAGGCATCCCTTTCAATTTTAATACCTCGGATAAACGATTTGGCATACTTTCTACCAATTTTCTGGTGTACACTGGCGATATGTTGGCCCATTCATGTTGAAGTCTCTCCTTGAGGTCTGCCTTCGAGGTTATAGGTGTTTTCCTCACTTCTTTTTCCAACTTACACCAGAGGTGCTCAATGACGTTCAAGTCTGGAGACTGCGGTGGAGGATGGAGCACTTTTGGGCAGTTGTACAATAACCATTCTTGTACTACGCGGGAAGTGTGCTTCGGGTCATTATCTTGATAAAACATAAAGTTACAAAGAATGCCCATCATTTCAGCACTAGTCTTTAGATTTGACTTCAGAATGTCAAGGTAAAGGTACCTGTCCATTGTCTGTTCGATGAAAGCCAATTTACCAACGCCTTGGGCCGACATGCAGCCCCAAACCATTACGTGACCACCCCCGTGCTTCACTGTTGCTTGCAAATTTTTCCCTCGGAGCTCCTCATTTGGTTTACGCCACACTGTTACCCTCCCATCTGACTCACAAATATTGAATTTACTCTCGTCAGTGAAAATTACCCGATTCCACCATGTCTGATCCTTTCCTAAGTGTTCCTTTGCGAACACCAGTCTTTTTGTCCTGTTTGGCTTACTTACAAATGGCTTTCTCCTGGCTACACGGCCATGATAGTTTGCCCTTCTGAGCACTCTTCGTATAGTTTCAGGATGACTATGCTTTCCACACTCCTCAGCTATCTCAGCACACACCATTGGAGCACTCATCTTTGTTTTTTTTTTAATTTTCCTCAAGATTACTGTCTCTTCTCTGGGGGAAACATTTACTATGTGTCCGAATAATTTTGTGGCACTATTTTTGCAACGGTAGGGATTCATCCTTCGTTATATTGTTGCTGATGTTCGTTTTTTAACCTTTTATCGACCAATTTTGTGCTAAACATGACATTTTTTAAACGAAAATCAACTTCAACGCTGTACACAGATTTCACTCCCTTCCCGCTCATAAACGTTAGAAATTTACTGTGTGTCTGAATAATTATGTGACTCACTGTATACTTAACATGAAGAACATGAAATATTAAAATAAGAGTATTACTAGATGGTCAACTAATCCTGACTGAGCTTTGCTAATTTACATATTTCTTCTGTGCATTTGTGGGTGTAACATACATGTAGTGTTTGCAGAATGGGCTTAGTTTAGTGTTTTTTCCTGCATTTAATGCTAAACCTGGCCTTGCCTTGAATTACAAGAATTCATGAATAATTTTTGTTTTTATTTTTTCCTCTTCCAGTATGCAAAACAGCTTGTGTATGACCTGATAGCAGAGAAAGAAATGCAGGTAAATATTCACTTCAGCACTATTTATTTCGCCTTGTAATGCCTGATGAAAAAGGTATGACTTCTGTTAAAAGTTTTATGTATTGCTTGATTTACCAGCTAGGAATTTTACAGATTATAGAAGTTCGTCACCTATTTTTTTAGTCATTTTTTGTGCACTGCTTGCCTTTGGCATTTTTATGAAACATACTTATGATGTGACATTAAGAATGTATTTTAATGTTATTGAAAGAGCATAAAAAATCACTTGTATAGTAGATCCAGGCCTATTTGTCAATAAATGGATTAGTTCATATTGTTGAAAGGTGTGCCTGGAGGATGTGTATTTTGGGTGCTATGCAGTTATTCTTGTAGGGTAGTTGAAGTACACTTATTTTCACATCCAGATTGTTATAATTTGAATAGGTATAAAGGTTACTTGTATGTTAAGGAAATTTGTGGTTAAATTTTTGCTCTGAAGAATGTAGCTTTATTGCTTAATACTTGTATCATGTGCTATTTTTAAGAATGATGAATAACATGCTTACTTTGTCTATTTGGTTAGCTGCATAAGTAGGAGCAACTTGCATAATTTTTAAAAAAAAATTAAGGTGTTGTCCCCAAGTGTGTTACGTAGTGGGAACTGTAGTTATGGTTCCCAACTATCCCTTCTCCAATACCTGCATTGGATGTTGGGAGCATGGTTTGCTTTTGTCCTTTGATAGTTTCGTTTCTCATCAGGCCTTTACCCGTGGTCAACGTGGGCCAAACCAAGGATTCAGTGAATACGGAGGTGGTCCCGATTCAGCAGAGGTAGGGGTTATAAGTATTGTTCAGTAATTGCAGCCGTTTCATGTTTTACATTGTTTCTCGGTAATGCAAATCTCCTTACATGCCAGAGTTTCCCACAAGTTTTCTGATGCTGAAGGAAGTTTGTTTTTGTGTTGAAAATTGATTTCCTTCCCATTGAAATTGTGTATTAGCATGTTCAGGCATCTGAAGGAGTGTTGTCTGTGGTGCAGTTTAATGTTCTGGCATTCATTTTGTGCAACACTCCATTCTGCATGTTTATATTCTCTAATTGTATAATTTATTTATTATCTAAGGAAACCCGTGCATGTACATTCAGAAGTTTTTGACTTAGGATTATTATGTGACTATTGATAGGTGCGTGCATGAAGTTAAGGATGCAATGCAACATTCAATTGATTGCCCATAAACCCTGACAGAGGTTTTTTTTACATATGTATGTATAGCATGTAGAGATGACCAAACACAAAATTTTGTGATAATTTTCTATCCCGAAATTTGATATTTTCATATTCAGATTATACAATTATCTGAAATACCTGAATGTATTGATTCTCTGGACAGTTTGTTATTTATCTGTTTTGGGGCTCTTCGCATATTGTCATATTAATTCTACTGTATAGATTCTCTCAAAGTCCTCTTCTAATCTATCTGTTTATTCATTTTATGGATTCTCAGCAGATTTTTTAAATGTTTACCTTTTTTTTATACTAAAACAGATCTATATCTACATTACTAAGGTCAGTGTAAATGCAGTTTTCCACCGTAACAAAAATGTAAAAGGGTTACAGTTAAGAATGTAACATTGTTTGATGTCCCGATCCTTTACATGGTAATTATTTTCTTAATTCCAGACCATTCTTCCCAGAATAACTTGCTGAACTTGAAAAAGTAAATAGCCATTTGCAGACACAGGTTATCTCAATACTTTGATATCGGGATATCTGATATCCGGATAGCTGTATTATCCAAATTATCTGTTGCATCCGAAATGGATATCAGATATTTTGAAATCTGGATTTTCTATAAACAAGAATCCTCTTGGATAATTTCTTAAGCTCAACAATTTTCAAATACAGTAGATTCTTGATCATATATTTTTAAATCACCTAGAAAACCTTCAAAACTTTTGAGGAAATCAACCTATGGGCGTAACAGCCAAGTCCGGATATATTGAAAATATACCCAGATGCCTGGAAACTTAAAAATCCAGTTGTTTTTGTTTTTTTGGCCAAGATTAAGAAATGGAAAGAAATTTGCACTTTTTCTTGAACCAGCTTCTTAATGGAAGATATTCTACACAAAAATGTTAAAACGTGGTTGAAATGCCACCAAAAGATCTGCAAGTCTAAAATTGTCTAAATTACCTGTAGAAACCCAGGAATTTAGTTTTGTCAAAATAAGTAGGAAACCCTGTTAAGACCTTAACATATGGAAGGTTTTGTTGTATTGACACCATTAGGGAGTAAGGGGAATGTAAAATGGAGAATCCATGTGAATATTTATTGAATGCAACAAATAAGCTATTTCACAACTTCCTCCTTTTTACTTGTTATATTAGTGATATCAGTTTATTTTAAGAAATAGTGTAAGATGTTTTATTTTAAGTGGAATGCTACTTTGCATAAAAGTAACCCTTCCCTCAACATGAAAATACAGTAAATACATGCATGTCATAACTGCAGTTTTATTAGTTCCCATTTTCATTTTGGACTTTTTTTTTGTCAGTCACATGGTCCGAGTGCAATAGTTCATTTAGAATGTGATTGTGAGATGTATGTTTGTACACACACACACTTAACATGCTGTATATGTAAACACGTTAACGGTGAATAAAAGTTGAATGTACGTAAGAGTAGTTTTGTCATTTTGCATTGTTTTATGTATTCATATGGAGCTGCCTCTGGGGCAGTTCTGATCTGAGTATGCGAGTGCCCTCCGTAAATTTCATCTTAATCATTCATTCTCGTTATTCTAGTTAGCCAAAAGTTGCTTAAAAGCAATGCTAAACATGGCAGGAATGCACCTTGTACCCTTTGAACTCTCCAATAATAAACGTTTGGGTGTATTCTCACATTGTGTTTGTCAAAAACAAATGTGTGTCCCCAGAATGTTTTCGTGTATGTGCACATCTCGATGTACATCTGTGAGTTTACTCCTGAAGAACTGAAAGAGGCTCATTCATACCAGAGATTGGGATACCATGGTAGGTTGGGTACCAATTAGCCTGAGCATAAGTGGACTTCAAAGTAGGACTCCTGAAGGTGTTATGTCCCTAAAGTAAGCAATATTTCATAATGATACCTTTAAAATGGAGAAATCATGCCATCTTTGTCTTTGAAAGACATGCACCATTTAAAATATTTTGTTTGTATTTTTTTTAAATTTTACAAACAAATCTCAATGATTTGCAATTACAGTGGAAGACTGATTTTTCCAGATTTTAAATTTCTCCACATTGTTTTACTTTCAAGGTCCCAAAAAAAGGTGACATTTTAAAAAAAACTTCCTTATATATTACATGTTCCTACATGCTAAGTTCTTTAGTGTGTCCCCTGAAAAACACAAGGTTGCCCTGTAGTAGGATAGCAATTTGTACTTGTACATGTAAGATTTTTTTCTTTTCATTTAAAGATTAAGATTACTATTTTCAGATTTACATGTTTGTCTTGTTAGCAGTAGCATGTTAAAATGTGATATACAGTGGAACCTCAATTTTTAAGTTTTTCAAGGGACCAAGCTGGGAAATCAAAATGCAGGGAAATGTAAAATCAAGGAAAGTTTTAAAACATTTTGTTATGTTGGGGAGTGTGAAACCGGAAACGTAAAATTGGGGTTCCACTATATATATATACACATTGGAACTTTGAATTTATGTTCCCAGATTTTACATTTTCATGCATTATACATTCAACCTTGATGGTCCCAACATGCAAAATGTTATATAATTTTTCTGCATTTCAAGTTTTTCCACCCTGGTCCCCTGAAAAATGTAAAATCGATGTTCCACTCTATTAGGTATTGCTATTCTTCCAAATAATATGTGGTAGAGTACTCTACCAGATTATTATATTTTCTTGTTATGCAATTTTTAAATGTCAACTAATGCATACCCATGCCAAACAAAGTGCTTATGTGCAGAAAGATTTTTTTTTTTACTATAACATGTCTGCTATTTGCTCTGGTGATGGACAACAAACAACCAGTTTCATCAAAACTTCAAAAATTATTATTATAGTGGTGTTTTGCTGGGCTTTTGTGTGTAGAGCACTTAAAATAGGTGGTGTAGCATTTCATTTGTCATAGTCTATTGATAGCACATTTTCTAATTAGTTCTTTTTTTTAGGTGAAATGTTTGGATCTCCTACAAAGTTCGTTCACAAAGGTCTGTTACTAACATTCCACTGACTGCTTCTGTAGTGCTTTTCAAAACACAGGCATCAAAACATAGACTGGACCACTGCTTTCATGCCACTGATCTGAAACTCATCATATCTCCCGAGTGCATGGTAATCTGAAACAAACTCTTTTAACACCACTGGAATTGCCCATCAGCATTATTTCTCTGCCTTGTGACTGTAGTTGGGCAAAAAGAGAAAAAGAGGGGCTTACAGAAACCCAAATCGGACACAAATAACCACCTATGGATCAAAAGAACCACTCATACTAAACTCCTTTTATATATATTTATACAGCACCATACTTACGTGTGTATAATGCGCACCCTGCTTTTGGATAGGGACCCTGCTTTTGGATAGGGAAAAGCAACAATTATCCCATATATAATGCGCAGTACAATTCAGGTTCAAGAATGGCTTCCTTAGTTTTAGGTTGTAAATCTGTTGCTATACCGATGAAGAGCAATGGACATCATACCTATTCAAGGAGTCACCTGTTTCTATGTGGACCAAGAGGAGAATATACTCTTGTGCATACAATGAGCCGCCAACTCATGCTCCCCCCCTCTCCCTCCACTGTGTTTAGCACCCCAAGACTCACTTCTGGAACCACATTGTTTATTGGGTAGTAGAAGAAAGAAAGATCAAAATTATGTTATGGATTTGCAATGGTCAGGAAGTTATTTTCTATTTGTCATTCAATAAATACCATTGTGATACACATCCTGCATGACGCGAGGTGCGTGCACAAAATCTGCCAAAATTGCACCGCTTTTCTCGGTGTTACAAAACATGGTCGTTACAATGTGAAAAATCATGGGAAATGGCCAGACTTGTATGGTTTTTAAAATTATAATTAATTGCTCAAGAAACCAAACCTGGTAATTTGTATTTGCACCTGTTAATATATACATGTTATATGCAGTGACATAGTGAAAACATGTGTAATTCCATGGGGCTGTCCAAATTCACAGTTTTTGGGCGCAAACATTTTGGAAATAAGTGCGCATTATACATGAGTAAATATGGTAAATAAATTTCCTTTTTTACCCTACCCCTTGCCCCTTTCATCATCCCTTAATATTTGGATTGTGGAAAGGGAATAACTAAAAAAAAAAGCATTCAGTAACAATTGGCTATTCCCTAACTAGTTTGCCCCACCTTACCCATAAATGAACATGCTTTGTTAAATAACATGAAAAGATGTTATCTGTATTAATAATGTGTTGCTTTTGTGTGATAAGGTTCCTGTCCCACGGGCAGCGGTGGGTGTTGTCATTGGAAAGGGTGGTGACATGATTAAGAAGATACAGACTGAGACAGGAGCGTGGGTGCAGTTCCAGCAAGATTGTGACAATGGCCCTGGGGACAGGAGGTGTCTCTTAACAGGGCAGCCAGACCAAATAGAACAGGCTAGGAGACGGATTGAAGACCTCATCGACAGTGTGTTGGTAAGCAGTTACACACCTCCTGCAACCATTGCGAATGAAAGCAGATGGTCTTCATTCTTGGGAGGGCAACAGTAGTGTCGGGGAGACCTTATTGTGTGTGCCACAAATTCAGAATTCGCATGACAAAAAAGAAAAGGAAATAAAGTGAGACATGCTTGTTGCCTCGGATGACACGATGGCTTCGAAATTTTGCTTCATGCCCAAAAGTCAGTGGAATGTTTCAGAGCTTTTTCATTTTGTTTCGGTATTGTCATCTGGAATCCAGAATGTCTGCCAATGATTTTGGGAATGTGGTGAGGCAGTCCCTGAAATTTGATGTGGACGTACCTGGGGGAAGGGGGTAAACTTTTAGTTTGCCGCATTACCAGTTTCTTTTCGTCTTTCTCCCTCCTTGCACAAAGATGGTTGTCTTCAACTCCACAGTTTAAGTGGTGCTGATATTTCAGTCTGAAATGTGTAGCCAGAAACAAAGTGAAGAATGGATTTTGGATCATGCTTCTGGTAAAGTGCTTCTGAGAATGGAAGGTAAGACAGTGGCTACTACTTCATTCCTGTAAGCGTGCAAAACTGTTTTTGATCATTATCTTATAGTGTTAAAGCTAGAATTAGCACTATAGTTATATTCTCCTATAACAACATACGTTAAGTAATAGACAATTACTAAAGCAAGCAAGCATGTCGTTCGTTATTATTGAAATAGCACATGATAGAGAGGTCGTAAAATATCATATAAATGCTTATTCTGAAGATCCAGGTAATGGAATAGTGGCATAAGTCTGTGATATTATATATAATAAACTCTAGTTATAGAAACTGAAGCTCTAGTAGTGTGTGGGCGCATGCACATGCATGTGTATGGCACAGAGGGGTGCGATATAATATGTTGGGAGTAAATTGAGTAAATAGATATACACATTATGATGTATCTTAGTATACATGTTATAGATTTTTTTTAGTCCTTAAGTTAAAATAATGTAGGCTACTAATGTACCTGTGATTTATATCTAGTAAATAATTTTGCAGTGAAATACAGTGTTGAAGCAAAAGTAATCACATGGTAAATACATCATTACCACTATGTGATTATTTGATCAGCTTGGTTGTATTAAAGACTTCTTGAAACTGATGCATGCCAGCTTTCAGTATTAAAATAATAATTTATTAACTTAAGGAGATTACAATTGAAGCAAACTGTATAAATCAGGGATTTTTGTTTTCTTCATTATTGTTGTAACAATTACAAAGTTTTTCTGTTGTGTGCTGTACCACAAAGCTGTTTTTTTAACAATGGTTGCAAAAGTAGAGCTTTATCATTAATATACCGGTTGAAAATATAAAATGAAACAATTTAAAAAAAGTATGCACTAAACTGATTTCCTCTTTTTTATCTTTATACATGTGAAAAATGTGATTTAGGCAAGAATGCCTAACCTGTGAAAGCCTCTTGGTAAAAAATGAGTAATGATGTATGCAGTTCTAGCTTTCTTAAGAGATAATGTGACATAAGATCATGATTGCAACATTGTCTTTATCGCAATAAATGCATTTGCACAAACATTGAACACAACTTTTAAATTATCTTGGAAAAAATTCAGGTGGGCATTGTTTGTTGTATATGTATTTCTTCACAACCTTCTTAGGCCTTGGAGAGAAGCGGTGTGGAAGGACTAATTTCTTCATCTCCGGATCATAAAGATATGCCCAAATTTCATAAGGTCACCAGATCAGGAGAGAACTTTTCATGATTGGCTACAAGCTCGTCCAACAGATTAGAGCAGATATTCACTCTTATCCACTTTATTTTGGGTGTCGACTGGTACCAACTTTGCAAACACTTTACAATCTTCTGTCACCTTCTGCATCTCATTGAGACCACAGTCCAGTTGTGCACAAAGCTCTAGAATTCACATGACACTTATCTTCTCCCCTGGCTTATTCATGGCTTCCATTATCCTTCTGTTAATGTTTGTACAAAAACATCCTCTGCACCTTGTGAGATGCTGTACTAAACTTGTCTAGTCTGGTGTGCACTGTAATACTGGGTAAATTACAAGAGTGCTATTCGGAAATCAAACTTCCCGAGAGGCATGAAATAAGGAAAACATATATTTGTTATACATGAAAGTTGCACATGTGAACTATTTTACAACATAATTGCCATCTAAATTCATCAGGCATTTGTCAGTGAACGCACTTTCTTCTGTATACCCTCGTTGCCACCAGGGAATCTGCCATTCTCAAACACCATCCATCAGCTCCTAATTTTGGTACCCATCTTGCACAAAACTTGATAACCCAGCCTCACAGGCTGTCTCATAGAGGGGGTTGCCCAATTTCAGGAAATTCTTGACTCTTTGTGTACTGTATATTGTGAAGTGGCAGTATTCGTAAACCATGTTATCCACTCATTCAAGGTCATCCAGCACAACAGACTGTCTTCCTTGTCCTCCTTAATCACACACATGAGTTCTTCCCTCTTGAAATTTCCGGCACCATTTCCTGACACAACCTTCACTCATGACTTTCTCTCCATGCATGACACTCATTCTACAAATGATTTCAAGCTTCCAGCTGCGCTATGGGCTTGCACCTGCAAAACCATATTACACCATTAACCTCGCGGGAGCATCTATTGTACCAGCAATGGTTTTCTGCCCACTACACACCAAGCCTAAAAACACTGTGACCAACCACTTGACATGCCGTGAGTCAACACGTGACAGCTTATTTCTGTTCATGCACCTTCATCAGACATTTTTACAATATTATAACTGCTACATTCATGAAACTAAGAATAAATGTCTGGTGGAGGAAGTATGTGTTCTTCCGAAAGGTTGTAAAATTTTGGGTTTATAACCTTGTACGAACCATAAACTACAGGAGAAGTAATTCTACAATACAAGCAACAGCAATACGTATATGAACGTATTTTTCGGTCGATTTTCCTGGGAAAAGGGTCATTACTTGGAGAGGGTCGTTATATTCGGGGACGTAGAATCGAGACTTGACTGTAATTGACATTCATAGATTATCGGTTTTTTGTTTTTGCAGGATGACAGGAGTCCTAGAACTGCAAAGTTACTTTGATAATCTTTAGATACTTCTTAGAGAAAAAAAAAACAATTAAAATCTTGTGTTGTTGCTTCGAAGGACATTTCCGAAATGAGTTTGTTAAATGTAGTAACAATATTTGACATTCCAGTATGTCATATCTTTATATGCATATAAATTAGGGATTGGACGGATTAATCGGTATGGGCTGATATAGGCATATTGGTGTATCAATTTATCGATAAAATTACCGATTATTTTACCGATCCGATATATCGATTATTATCTGATAATTTAGTGCAAAATTTTGCCATTTTGTTGTAATTTTTAAGGATAATATCCATGCCCTACTTTCCAAAAAAGTAAATGTCTAAATATGCAATTTATCTTGCACTGCAGTCACCTTGAAACACACACTTATTAAAGAGGTCAGTGAACCTTTCAGGTTCTTCAAGGACAATTTCTAATTTTATATCGGATCGGTAGAATATCGGTATCGGTAAATTTTATATCTGTACTTTACCGGTATCTGCCAAAATTTCATATCGACCCATCCCTTATATAAATAAAGAAAAAAGAGAAAACTATTTGTATATTTGCCATGTGGTTCTGGTTTTGTTCCAAACCAGCCATCCTGAAATGGTTAAATTTGTTTGAATGTAACCATTTTAAGATGTAGGACCATATAGTCTGTTGTTCAGAGACAACAGCTGAACCTAAATAGAAATCACTCCATGGTCCTCTATGTTGGTGCCATTTTCTTGCTTCGGCATGGAGTCAAAAACACATGCAAAGTTGTCTGGCTGTTATCACAAATTGGATGTTTTTTGTAAAATTCTCCCAGAGACATGTACAATATTTGCGAATTATGTTCACTAATAACTGTTAACGATATTCTTTCCAGCGCAGGGACAATGAGATGGGAAGAGGACGAGGTCGAGGTGGCCCTCCACCACCTTTTGAATGAATGGGTCGCGGAGGACCAGGGGGCGAGTATGGTCCCGGACCAGGAGGGCCCGGTGGTTGGGACAGAAGACCAGGAGGAATGCAGCCACCCAACCAAATGGGTGACAAGCAAGAAGTTACTTTCACTGTACCTGCAGCCAAGTGTGGAATAATAATTGGTAGAGGTGTGTAGACACAAATATTTAAAATATGCTGTTGCCTATTTCATACATGTTTGCAAAACATCAGAAAATACAGTATTTCAGAGAGGCTTATGATTGGTTCTGAACCTTTGGCCATTTTTGTGCATTCTTATGATTGGTTCTGAACCTTTGACCATTTTTGTGCATTAATGCCAATGTATAGAACTGAAAAATTTGTACTGTTATCATTTCTGGTCCCATTGAAAGGAAGGGGAGGGGGTTCGTGCGGCATTAGTTCTTTACTAACAATTCCAGCCATCCTCCATGAATGAAATGCATAGGAATATTGGGCATCACTTATGCTACAATTTGGTTATTGATTGGTAAGTCTGTAATGTATTGGTAAAACCCATTGCTGTAATATATCTATAAATAGGCTATAATGTAGCACAAATTTGCCATTTAATTATTTTTATGAATAAAAGTATATTTAATATACCTGTTCTTGTAAGTACCGTATTTATAAGTTAATTACATGCAATTCCAGAAAAGTTCACATTGTACATGCACAAACACGGTTAATACTGAAAAAAAAATTGTTCAGAGACTAAAATATAGTACCCTTACAGTGATCCACATATTTCTGATTTTGTTTTTTTGGCCAAATTTCACCAAAATTGTTGTTCTTAATGTGCATCATGAGATATTGAAAATTATTAAAAAATAGTTTTTCTTGTATGTGCGCATTGCTTGCATTGTAGAATTATTTTCCTGTAGTTTACGGTTATTACAAGCATAAGAAAACAGTTTTTCGTTGTGACGTTTCAGATGTGATCAAAATATTTTTTTTATCTGAAATAAAAATAAAACAGACTGCTTCTTTTCACAGTTAGGTTGCTATATTACAACAATGTAACATTGACAACATCCATTATATAACGGATTCTTTTTGTTGAAAAAATTGCTAACCATTGTTATAACTGTATCTTTAGTCAATATTAAAATAAATGATTTAGGGAGCGTGTGTTCTCCTGAGCAACTAAAAATTGTTTTCTTATGCTTGTAATGACCATAAACTACAGGAAAATAATTATTAAAAAATGTATTAGGATCATGCCAATAGGGGTGTTGGGTTGAAGTCCAATGTGAAAATGGGATAAATAAATATGCCCACATGCCAATAGGGGTGTTGGGTTGAAGCCCAATGTGAAAATGGGATAAATAAATAATATGCCCACATTAGGGGATTATGGATTGTTACCAACAATGTTATTGGTCTTTGTGCAGCATCATGTAGACAATTAGAGAAATACTTGGAAAGAAGTAGCAGGCTCCAAATTAAAAAAGAAAAGGGCACTTGGGAAGCCCTGGCCTTTAGGAGGCTACTACTGCATGGAGTTTCATTTTAGTTTAGTTTAAGTGTTTAGATGAAATTGTTGAATAAATATTGATGCAGAATCATAGTTAGATCAGTCAATAGTGGAGAGATCTATAATCTGTATGAAGAAAGTATCAAGCATTTCCACCTGTGACTTAGTCATCTAGTAGGACACTAGTAATTGTCTTGCCTGCAGGAAGGCTATATCAGGGTACTGAACTTCTAAAGTTAGTCAACTAAATTTAATAACTTTTCAGTTTCACTGAAATGTCACTACATTATATCCACAGTAAGACTGAAGCAGATTAATCAGGACAATATTGATCAGTCTTTATCAAAAATTTCTGTAATCTGAAACTTTCTCACATAAATGTGGTTTTATTTCTCCGGTATAAAACTAAAATTGGCCTACATTTTATGATTTTCTAAATAATGGATCTCATTTGTAGGACAAACTTCCACCAGAGTAAGTAATTACACATTTGAGTTAACTAATAATTGTGGATTGTATTTTGGTGTGTATATTATATTCTGTTTACTATTCCTCCATTAGGTGGTGAAACAATTAAGCAAATCAACCAACAAACAGGTGCACACTGTGAGCTGGACCGAAGGCCACCACCCAATCCTAACGAGAAAGTGTTTGTCATTCGAGGTGCTCCAGACCAGATAGAACATGCAAAGAGGCTCATTACAGAGAAGATAGGAATGGTAACTATTGAAATCTGTTGCATGCACACACAACATTCCCCCAATCTTGAAACTAGCACACTATTGGCTGAGAAAATGCCTTGGTATTTGTAAAGCGAGATAAATTATAAGTTCATGGTGTGGTGCAGTAATATCTTTCAGGATATTATATTAAAAATTGCTTTGGTTTTGAATGTTTTTTCTTATTCTTGTGATATAAATTTCAATCTCTGCTTTTGTTAACATAAATTATGGTCTAATCCATGTTGAGGAAGGCACCAAATCTAAATTAATGTTGCAAGAGTAAGAACAATATTTGTATTAAAATATATAGTCAAATGTAGCCGGAGTAGTTGTTTATGAGTAGTAAGTATAGTTACAATTCTGGAATAACAATTTCTTAATCATATTGTAGCAGTTGTTTGGATAACTTTCCAAACACACCAACATAAAGCTTTACATATTACGATCCATATTCCAGTTTCTTTGCACAGACTATTACATGATAAGAGTTTTTTTTTTCCTTCCTCTAGAGCAGTTTCCTAATAGTTATTATTTTATATTATTTATTGTTTTATTCCTAGTGTAACAATTTTGAAATGTTTTGCATTATATTTTAATTATGGCTGAGCCTATATCCATAAAAATGCCAAAACTCTTAGATTCCTTCTGATACTGAGTCTTGAAAATGTAACAGATATTATTGTGTATATATTGCATTCCAATTATATGCATCAACTTGCTTTAAAATATTGAAGAAGTAGCATCAAAATATTAAAATACCCAGTATGTAAACAAAAAAAATGCATTTTTCTCCTCAATGTTGGTGCAAAATAAATGAAAGCTTCAAATTTTGCACAATTTCAAGGATAATAAGACTGAAAATGCTGTGCAGACATTGGAAAAGACACAAATGCCAGGCATCAGTATATAAGTTGCAACGGATACTTTCCTCCTCCTTACCTATGCACTGGCATTGATATTGGCTCATCCCCAACTGCTAATTCTTGTAAAGGCATAAACTTCTATTCATATGTTCTCCATAATGTTTTGTGCTTATTGTAAGAAGAGAACTGATTTTGTAACCTTTTTTTTATTACACATATTTTTGTTTCACAAGATACTATGTCAAAACATAGTGAAGATGAATTTTGTCACTACTTTAATAACATGTGTAACGTGTAAAAATTACTTAAATTTTACTCATTATAAGAAGGTAAAATAGCCTTCAGCAATACTAAAGAGTCCAGAGGTATGCCGATTATGTATTTGTTACCAGTTCCTATGGGAGCATGAACAGGCTGCTAAATTGAAGCAGAATGTGTATTTTCAGTCCCAGCCGGGGCCTGCCCCACCTCCGACGCAGTATCCTATTGGTCAGGGTCCTGGACCTGGTGGGTAAGTATCAAGACAGTCAATGTTGTTACTTTGAAATTTACATGTATAATTTGGTAAAGGTGTAGTGGTATCATGTAGGTTCATATAATCAGGGTGGCGGCAGACCTGGGAAACCGGGAAAAGGCAGGGAATTTTGTTTTGAATTTTTTTTATGTGATTGAATGAATGTACCAGGCATTTGCTTTGAAAGATGTTATGAAACATTACATGGGAACAGGAAATCTTGTTGCTAAGTCTGAGCATCAACTTTTAGGTCTCTTTTATACACAACACAATTACAGTGCCAGAAACTAGTGATGGGAGGTGGGGGGGAAGAGATTTCCGGAGGGGCAGAAAAATAAACCTCTAAATATTACGTGGGGAATGCATTGAATTATCATTTTTTTCTTGTCTGCATGGGAGTAGTAAGGGCACAGGACTGTCAACAAATAGAGGGGATGGGGGATGTCGTAGTATGGCATTTTGTCTGACATTCTGAAGGAACATGAAAACAAATAAGGGCACTACGCAACTCTGTAATTTGTCGAATGTCGTGATACAGCATTTGTCAGATTAGCATTTTAAGCTCAAATGATGATGGTTTTTGTTGGATATCGCCATCCGACTAACATTGAACTTCGACAAAATGTCTCACTACAACATCGACAAAAATCACATGCATGACACTCTTATGAAATTGATTGTTTTTGGATGTCTTCAGACTTCAACATCTGACGAAAATGAGCCTTGTACATCAGTTTGTCTGCTGTTCTACCACATTTCATTGAACAAACGTTTTGGCTCTGTTTAAGCATGCAATTTTTGTCGAACGTAGCAGTTTGATATTTGTCATTCTGCGACATCCAACAAGAATTGCATGCATTGCGCTCTTACGAAACAGATGTTTCTTGGATGTTCCAGTATTGCTTTTGTTATCGTTTACGACGTTGTCAGATGGAACATCCAACAAAAATCACATGCATAAACTGAGCCTTAGTCTGCTGCTGGAATTTTATTACTCTTCTGGCTAATTTAACCTAATTTAATGTAGCAATCCCTACAAAGGTTTTTTTTCCCCTTGTCTTAATACTGGTTTTGCAGAAGTTACAATGCGTTTACAACGACATTGAACTATTCTTTGATATCAAGATGAATCCAACAAATCAAGATATATATATGTTGAATAGTATCACAAATAGGTGAAACAAAAATCTGCATTGGTAAACGTTATAAAAATTTGACAAGTGCATGTTTTCTGCAACATTCATATTACAATTAACACCCCCCCCCCCTCTGTCCTGTCTGTTTAAACTCATGAGAGATGGATATTAATCTGTCACTGAGTCAAGGTAATGTGCAATGTTATGAAATAAAATACTAACAATAAATATGTAAAATTTTAATATTATAATTACACAAATCAGTGTTAACTGCATATCACTTTCTTCAGTAATTGAAATTTCTCTGCCAGCCCTGCTAAATTGTCACATTTCATCTACTGATTTATACAAGGGACATGCATAAAGTAAGTTCCAATTAGCAGGTACATTGCTTGATTTTTTGCAAACGTGATAAAAGTGTAAAATGTTAATTGCTGCGAAGTAGTGTTTATGAATGTGCAGAGATGTCTGGACACATTTTCCACCCATTCAAAATAGTGAAATAATGTGAATATGGCATAAAATGTGAATTGTTGGCATTCTTCACCAATTTTAAAAACTACTTAACGAAAAAATACCTTGAAATGTAACGTTCTTTTATTATTTTAGGCTTATAGAAACAAAATGTGCCATATTTGTGTGTATAGAACGTGCAAGATTTCCAACATTTTTATCCAATAAAATACCATAATTCATGTTATACATTGAAGAATACCTATATACACATTAAATCTCATATTTCCCACGATTTTTTTAACTTCTATCAGAACAATTTGCTCCACAGAGCAAAGTGGCGGGGTTCTGACAGGAGATCAAGTGCGTATCTACAGTCACAGGGGAGTCGTAACACCGGCATGTGTAGAGCGAGAAATAATGGTAAATATCTTTGTTAAAAACTGTCGCGAAGATATGTAGACAATGTGACCTACAAAATAAAATGATTGTTTAAAAGCACAATGGAAGTGTACGTTTTGCTATGTTTGCAGGAAAATGTTTTAAAATAAACACAAATTTTGGTAAATATAAAACTAAAAAAAAAATGAAGATAATGCTAATTTTTGGTGCCATAATATATCGGTATGTCATGTAAGATTGATTTCTTTAAAATTGTGGGTGTGTTGCTACATATGGTCATTTTGCACCCTTCATTATATATCGAGGAAAATCCGCTTATCTAAAACCCTTAGCTTAAAATTTAAAAGGGGTATGGAAAATAACTTTCCCAAAATAACCCAAGGTATCAAACTCTCACAAAGAGGCATAGGTTATGTGACCTACAATTTGAAACAGTACTTTGAAAACACCATGAAAGTATGAATTTAGGTATATGCCAGAAATGCACTAAATTGAAAATGTAAATGGGAAAGGGGGGGGGGGAGAATGGCACAAATTTAGAAAAAATAAAGATCCCTACCGATTAGGCATAAATAAAACAAGAATATCAGTAGTTATTTATTTTACTTAGTTGATTTAGTTTATAATTGTCAGGGGAAAATTTAATTTTTGTCCTGGAAGAGTCTGGGAATTTCATTTCTGCTTGTTTGTAGCCACCCTAATAGATAATTATGCAATTGATTTCATTCAGTGTGTGGAACCTTTTACTGGCATGATATTATTTTTGGGATAGAAAATATCATTTATTGTGTTCCCATTAATGCATAAAGTTTACAAACCCCTTTCATGAAATTTTTTTCATGGTTTTGGTATCAGTACAATTCAAATAAGACACAATATACGATACATTTTCATTTTTACACTGTATGTAAGAGATACAGTGCGTCCGGTAAATCGGACACTGTGCACTACGATCACTTCCGTGTGTCCATTAAATCGGACACTGTGCACAATGACCACTTTCATGTTTTGTCTATAAATGGCTGTCCCAAGGAAAAAGTATTGCTGTGCAAAATATGTAACCAAAAGAAAATAAAACACTTAAGATCAGTCATGTGCAGTGGCGGATATTGGGTTCCAAAACCGGGGGGGCAGAGGGGGCAAGGTGCCAAATGTAGGGGGGCAAAGACAGTATATTTCCCTTTGCAGATTAGGTTTATAATAGTGCAGGTGCAAAAGTGACGAAAAATGGGGGGCAACTACCCCCCTAATCGTCGCCACTGGTCATGTGTATGTTTGCATAAATACATACACATATTTCGAAGAAACAATACAAATGGAAACATTTGCAATAGAAATCAACAAATATACACAGAATTGTTATTATTACAGTATAGAACACAGTGGTCCGATATCAGATTGTATCTGTGCACAACTGGAAATCTATCATGTAACCACTACTAGAGCTTTTTTGCCCAGTTCTTGAACCCAAACTGGATCAACTTTCCTCTAATGAACTGTTTTGCGTAGTGCCTCCCGTAGTAAGGAATCATACTCTCGTCGATGGAAAGTATTTCGTCCACACCCCAATGCTGTTCGAAAGATGAGGAAGAAAAGTTTCTCGAAATATGGCCGTATCTTGTACAGACGATCGGACTCATCTATTTGTGAATTGTCATTCAAATTAATATTATGCAGAATAGTCTCAAACCGACCACAAGGAATGATTTCAGAAAGTATCGAAGGAGTATATTTTTCTTTTGACCAAAACATACGTCTGTTTGAATATGTTGTAAAACCTGACAACAAGAGACCACCAAGAACAACAAGAAGTTCTTCTTTCGTCAAATCAAGACAATATTTTTTTGCGAAGCATACAATTTGGATTGATTTGTTATAAGATTTAGCATGTCCTCATCAAAAAATAAATTATAAAAGTCAAATGGTGATTCACAGTTTCGTGCTTCTTCAGATGGTTCAATAGAGCAGCACTCAGTTTGTAATTAGATTGAAGGTAGACTTTTCTTCCACAAGGGTCTTGATTTTGTCTGAAGACGTATTCTACTTTTTTTTGAAGCACCAGTGTTATGTGTAGTGGTAGATGTAGATGCTACATTACTGGATGAACCTTCACAATAAACACAACTTCATATCTTAGTTTGCGGGCCTCCCCGATGGCGCAGTGGTAGCGTCCTCGCCTTGTAATCAAGGGGTCCCGGGTTCGATACCCGGTGGAGGCACAAGTGGTTCGGATTCCACTTTAAACTGTAGGTCCAGTCCCGATTAGCCTTACTGTGCATAAAGTGGACTTAAAACACCAACTCAAATATCTTAGTTTGCACCTCACAAACACTCATTAGCATATTTCGCCAAAAATTGTTTAGTTTGGCCGCATGCTCATCATCAGATTTATCACTGTCTTCGTCTGTATCCTTGCCATCCACTGGTGGTGTAACATAAATGAGTTGTTCCTCCTCCTCCTCCATATCTTCATTCTCCATAGTAGTCAAAATTTGATAACACACACCACTAAAGCACAAACACGCACACTAATGCACAAACACACACACATTCACAAACTAATGCATAAACACGCACACATTCACACACTAATGCATAAACATGCACACATACATGCATATATACATACACACACTAATGCACACACACACACACACACACACACACACACATAAACATACACACACTAATGCACAAACACACACACACACACACACACACACACACACACATACACATATATAAACATTGACAATGTCTAAACATCAAAGGTATCGAAAATTTTACAGGAAATGGAAAATCTGCATAAAGTGCTCAATGAGCACAGAGTCCGATATATCGGACACTATATTTTCTCTCGCAATAGCAGCTCAGGGATAAAACTAATGCACAAATTAGTGTTAACATTTTTTATTACTAATGTCTCTTACGCATATTTGTCAAAACACATCTCGGATAAATGTCAACTACTACATATGAATTGAAATTAGCTTTCCCGTTACGCAGAAACGTATTACAGCTCACTCTCCATGCTTCAATCCCCTACAATTTGGCGGGAAATTTTCAATGTTGCCAAACCCGTGGGGTGACATATGCATCACAGAGGTACCAAAGAACTAGATTTGATAAATATAACCAATTAAAGTGAAACAGTGTTACAGAAAATGCAAATATGTCAGTGTCCGATTAATCGGACACCATGCATTAATGGGTTAAATGAAACAAATTTTCAACTACATTGCATCCGTAATAAAAGAAACTTGTCATGTGAAACTCAATTTGTATAGATAATATTCTGGATTTCCTGTACTATACAATCAGTTTTCATCATTAAAAATGTGTATTTATTTTGTTTTGTAGCCAGCAGCCACCTCCACAGCATTATGCACCTCAAGGTTGGGGAAATGCATACCAGCATTGGCAGAATCAAGGACATCCTAATGATCCAAGTAAGAATCTTTTTACCCTTAAGATTTATTTTTGATGAACAGGTAAATAAGTGAACAAGTAAAAATATATGCAAACAAAGAAGCGTATCACTGCCGTATTGAAAATGTTGAACTTGAAGTTAATGCTTCACCAAGTTCAGTTATTGTGTGCAACTAATCATGGATATTTTAGAAAAGTGTCTGAAATTTTACTTCGGGAACCTTTCATTTCTTGGCCGAAACAGGTAGAGAAGGCACTCGGCCAACAAAACACTTTTTTGGCAAATTTTATTGCATCTGCACGGGTGGGAAACATATGAAGCGGGAAATGGGAGTTACGACATTTGTAAGAACGAGATTAAATTTTTGCATAAACCTATATGACAAAGCATTAAGCAGGTTGACGATCTTTAGTTGGCCTATGTGACATTGATTATCTGTACAGTTTCCCTTTTTTATGAAGTCCTACAGGTCACAAGAAACAAGTTTCGAATGAAAGTGGTTACTGGAAGTTGTCTGCGAACAGGTCAAGAGTTTCTCGCTCACGGGAAACTGCTGAATCTCAAGCTCGGAGCTAGATAGGTGGGCAAGACTTTCAGGTGCCACGAGTCTTTCTTTTGGAACAATTCTGCGATCTTATCGCTCATTTCTCATCTGGCACTGGTGAATATTTCCAAGGTGGCAACCTGCCATACACATCCAGCGGACATTTTAGGCTGCTTCCCCCAAGTAGTCAGAAGCTCTTAGGACAAGGAAACATGTCAAGGTCAAGTTAAAAAACATCCAAGCTCTCTCCACATTCAATCTTCTCTTGTTGACTTATGCAGGTGTCTACTTCGAATTAAGCGAAACCAGTTTTTCCAAAGTGTCTTCTTGTAAACAACTTATTAAAAATTATCCGTATTTTGATTTATCTATACCCAAATACATTAAAAATCCTATCTTATGGGGTGGGGAATGGGAAACACTTTGGATTAAAGGTCATTATCATCATCCTTCGCAGTTTCCTGCCTCTTGCTGGTGGTAGAGTACTGCGATTAAAGAAGGGCTAATTTGAAGCAGCCAAGCTTCTTCCTTCAGTTACAACTGGCGGAAAGAATCCAAGGTTTTTTTTTTCCATATAACTTTCTTAAGTAGCTATCAGACTGAAATTTTAATGGCATGGGGAGGTTCACACTAAAATGACAAACGACACTACCTACCACAAACCGCTTACAAATGGGATATGTATTTTCCCCTGCAGTATGTATAAAGCATTCACTGAGAATGGTCCAGTTTTAGTGACAGGCAAGCAGGAAGAGACAGCAGGAGCTTATTACTCTGGTATGAAGGGTTGCATTTATTTATGAATATTCGTTTTGAAAGTGGCAAGTATTGCTTGTTGTTTGCCACTTGTCACTTGGGTCTGAAAGCTACCTTAGAAGAGGGGCAAAATGTGGGAATCTGCTGTTTTTTTCTTGGGGGGGGTGGGGGAGGACAAAGTAGGGAGATATAGACTTTCATTGTATGTGGATAAAACCAAATATTTTTGTAATGATATATAATGCCTATATATCACATTGTTTCTTGGTAGTTGTAAAGATTTACAGTTTAATGTGTCCTGTAAATGTAATATGTAAGGAACTTTTTTCTTAATAGATGCTGGTGGACAGGTTCAGATCAACCCACAAACAGGACAGCCTGATTACAGTTCGCAGTGGGCTGAGTATTACCGGTCATTAGGAATGCATAAAGAGGCTGAAATGATAGAACAGCAAGCAAAAGCTAACAAGGTAAGACACCAGTTCAGTAAAGTCTGTAGGTTAAGGCTCTGCGGGACCTTTGATCACCGCCAGGGCAATTTTTCAAAATTTTTCTCCTTTCGAAAAACCACTTATCACATTCCAAAATTTGAAAAATTACGTAAGCTTAGAATTTCTTCTAGAGCATTAACATGAAGTTCCGTGTGGTTTGCTTTTGCTGTTATCTAGATATTATCAATAGTTTTGTGATTACATAAGTCTATTAATCTATGAGAATATTTTGATAATAGCGAAAGCAAAACATCCAAAAATTCATATCAATGGTTCGGAAGAAATTGTAAGCTGATGTAACTTTTCAGATTTTGGAATGTGATGGTGGTTTTTCATAAGATGAAAATTTTAAAACATCTGCCCTGGTGGTGGCCAAAGGTCTAGCCGAGCCTTGTTGAAACTTTTCAGTTTTAACAAGTGTGATTTGTAGCATGCACAAGAATTCCTTTTTAAGAATGTTTTCCAGTATTTAATCATGATTTACATGGGTGATAAAATTAGATTCTGATCTGATAGGGTCACATTCATATTTCATGTTAAACAGAAACACCTATCGGATTAACAATTCTGGATTCTAGAACTTGGACTTCCAATTTAAAAATAAACCAGTAAACAGCACAAAAATTAATCAAAATTTAGTTTATTCAATTTTTTTCATGTGAGATTTCAATTTTTTATTATAAGAAAAGAAAGTGCAGGTATTTTTATTTTCCAAATGGCCACTCTCTTTGAAATTCTACAAATAAAATACTTGTGGTCTTTTTAAATACAATTCTTAATTTTCAGATTATCAAAAGGTTCTTCTTAACAATTTTGTGAAACAACTTTTTCCTGGGGTAGTCCTACAAATATGATGTGATGATGTCCTTTAAACTGTGGATGCAGAATTGAATAAGCTAAATTTTGATGTAACTTGTTCTTACATAGGCCTACTGGTTAGTTTTTAATTTGAGCTCAAACTAGAGTTTAATTTTTAATCCGATGGTAGTTTCACGAGTATGGTAGAAGCGTGTACTTCCTGCTTTTTAAAATAAAAAAAAGAACATTTCTGTGATCATCAGTCCAGATGTGCATGTGTTTTAACCTCTCTTTATTTTGTTACCCTGATGATGGGGAGGGAATCTTTCCAAATGTTGATAGCATTGTGGCTTTTTATTTTTCACCCTTTTTCTTGTTTAACTCATAATATTCTACATGAGGAATCTTCTCACTTTTGGGGTTTTGTTTAAAGTGTGATCCGAACCACTGTGAGTATATTCTCATATTTGAAGCAATGTATGACTACATTTGTAGTCTATATGGTAGAAAATTGTGCTTTGAAGTACATTTGCATTTGGAAATAATTCACTTGAATTGAAAAGTACATTATTCATAGTTGAGTTCTGTTGCATTGTTCTCCTTCAGAGTATGCAACCACAGCAGCCTCAGCAACAAATGCCACAACCAGGCCCTCAGCCAGCTGCCACCCAGAACGGCCAACCAGATTACAGTGCTCAGTGGGCCGAGTATTACAGGTCAATTGGCAAAATAAAAGAGGCAGAAGCAATCGAAGCGCAGATGAAGGCTGGAAAGGTAAGTACATGTCTCAGGTGGAATCCCATCTTGTGAAACCGCAATGATATATTGTGTGTTTACAAAAATAAGCATGTGCTAACTCTTACCACGACAGAGACTGAAGTTTCACCACACTTTAAAAACCACAGCACATGGAAGTGGTGAATTGTTAGTTTTAATTAATTTTAATTAAAGGGGGGGAGAGTGCTGTGGTTTTTTAAGTGTGGTTTAAGTTTAGTCTCTGTCAAGGTATGAACAGTATTGAAATAGAAATTCGTTGCCTCTTTTCTTTAAAGTGCATCCACGCTCGTCAGAAGGGGGTGATATTTTCTTTTGAGCAAGTTTTCCATGTCTTAACAACAGTAGAATATTGCCAGTGTTGTCATAATATTATGCCAGGGATCCTAGGTTGGCCGTGTGTTTGTGTCCTTTTATCAGTTAATTTCAAAACAACACCATTGTTAGGTTTTCTTTTACGAGAACTATCAATAGGATCCTCTTGTCATCGAAATTTTGAAAGGCATTGAAGTCTCTTTAAATATTTGATATTCAGCCAATATTCATTCATGCATTGGAAATCAATTTGTCACATCCTAAGGTACATGTCAAATACTTTACACAGTTTATACTTCCATAGTGAAGTCTAATGCAATGACAGTTTTAACAATAATATAGAATAGGATTGAACTGATCTTATTACAGAAGAACTTTCAGGCATTCTGAGCTTTCACGATCGCAAATGAGCTCTGTAACACTTCCATGGTGCCTAATTATTCTGGAAATCGTTGCTTTTTTTGTGTGTGTAAACACTGAATTTTGTGATTACATAGCATGTATTTTCCTATTCTGATGTAATTCTTGAATATTTTAAAACAAACCTCCCTGTAAATTGAGACACATAATTGGATTGGAATACTTGCACACTAATATCAATCAATATTTAAACAACTTTTTAAGTTTTACAATTTCTAAGTACAGTAAAACCTCGATTTTTACATTTTATATTTTTTTTTACATTTACTGAAAAAAAGGTGGGAAAATGTAAAATCGATGACAATTTTGTAACATTTTGTTATGTTGGGACCATCAAGATTCAATGTATAATGCGGGAAAATGTAAATTAAGGTTCAACTGTATCAGCAGGAATCTCTAAGAGTATTGACATTAGTTGAGAGTAGTATCGGATCAGCCGATAGAACCATTGATTCACTGATATTCCAAATGTACGCGCCATACTTAATTTGAAATAATTATTTTCTGTAGAGTGGTCAGCAGCCTGCGGCTGGTCAAGCTCCACAGCAACCTGTTGCTCCAGCCGCTGGACAACATCAAGGTCAGATGCCTGCTCAACCCTACCAGCCATATGGTTATGGTGGTTACTATGGTGGACAACCACCTCAGAATCAACCATACAATTATCCTGGTTACGGTGGCTACACTCAGCCTCCACAGGGTCCGGAGAATCAATGAACTCGTCGCTCAAAGATCGACATTTGTATTGTAAGTAAATATAAAATATCTTATTGAGTTTTGCTAGTATAACACTAGATTGCTGGAATGGAGGTGTTATGTATTACTTTGGAAAATAGGCACCATTAATAGTAAGAATTTTGGAATCAACAAAGCAGACATTTTTTGAAATGTCATCACATGCATAGCAGCTACGAATCAACCCCCTCCCCCTTAAAAATCAGTTTGTGGTTTATTTTCATATATAAAATAAAACTTAGTTCGTTAGTTGATGGAAGAAGAGGTCTGTCTGTTGGCTCATTTAGGTAATACAAATGATTATCCCTCATTGATGACAAAATAGCATTGTTTTCACAACTTTTTTATAGAGGGACCACAAGGGAAAGAACCGTGGGGCAAAAGTCTCTCAATATAGTGAAGCTTGTAATTTTCTTATTCAGGACCATTTGTTCTCGACACTCAATACCTGTTTTATGGCTTTTGGAAAATTTGTGACTATCCCTTGGCAATTTTAAAGCCACTTGCTTAAATAGAATATGTTTACTGTTCAATAAATCTATTTTCACTACACACAGGAAAAACTCTGGGCAACATGCATGATGGGCTTCAAGAATATATATGTTGAGATTGGGTGTTTAGCTTATGGTGCTTTGCAATGTGTTCTGTCAAAACACTATTGGTTTGCCCCTTTCGACCATGCTATGAAACTGAAACTCTGCAAAACTTTTCAAGAAAATCCCCTGGGGAAATTATTCATCATTTGTTCTGAAGCAAGTAGGTAATTCTGTCAATGGGATCTAGAAAAATTTCTCCATCACAGATTTTCAGAAAGCCACAAAACTTGGTTCCTTGCAGTGAAAGGAAATGTCATTTACAAAATATCAAGTGTGCTGAGCAGATACAGACATGGAATCCAGTCATCGTAGAACCCTCAAAGAATGCCACATGACACTTTTCGCGGAGTGTAACCTGTCTGTTATGCAAAATGTACCCTCCCCCTCAGACAACATTGTCACAATGGTGAATTTCACAATTAAAAATTGTTTCAATTATTCTTTTAATGTATTTCTTTGAGGGATGGGCCAGTATGAAATTTTGGCTGATACCGATATTCTACCGATCCGATATAAAATTAGAAATGGTCCTTGAAGAACCTGAAAGGTTCATTGACCTCCTTAATAAATTGTTTCAATGTGACTGCAGTGCAAAAGAAGTTGCATATTTAGACATTTACTTTTTTAGAAAGTAGAGCATGGAGATTATCCATAATTACAACAAAATGGCAGAATTTTGCACTAATATATCAGATATTTATACCAATACACCGATATACCTATATCTGTTGATACCGATAGAGTGCCAATTAATCGGTTCCATCTCTAATTTCTTTGAACATATTAACGCAAAAATCAGGTGGTTTGATGTGATGTGGTTACAATGGAATACTTAAAAATAAGTTGTTTTTTTTAAATACTGTCAACAAAACTTTTAATTACGTTATTCAAGCACTGATACAGTTATCTGTAGGAAATTTTAAAACTGCATTGCTTCAAAGTGGCATAGAATCAGCCCTAAAAATTGCCCTGTAAAAATGCTTGATATTCTTCCGAAAACCTTGTTTTGTGTAAACCATGCATTTGAAAGACATTAATTTTATTGGAAAGTTCCTGAAGATTTTTCCCAACTATCAAAGTGCAGCTTGTTGAAAAATCCCTGCAAATATAACATAACCATTTAGAACAGAGAAATGCTTTTGTCGTAATAGGAAATGCCAGTTACAAAGACAATTAATAGTTTGCCGGCCCCTGTGGTTAGCACATCCTGCTATGATGCCAGGGGTCCCAGGTTCGAATCTTGGCCAGGGCCTGGATGTTTGTGAGTGTCCATCATATCAACACTCATTCCCATCTTTGCAAATTAGCCAAAAGTGGCACAAAAGCGTAGTAAAAGAAAGCAAACCAATCAATCAATTTAATAGTTCACTGCATTACTGCATCTATATATAAGGAAATGAGAAACATATAAGCACTATCAGAGGTAAAAAGTGTGTTTCGTTCATTAGAACTGTTAACATTTGCACGATAATGCTCTGACATTCTTGACCCCCGGATGGATCTTTTTCACTTCGTAACTCGAAAGCCATTGATCTGCAGATGTGGTAATATGTTTGGTGATATTTTGAAGTAAGGAAACACTCGCCAGTCTAAGGAATTTTTTTTCCTATTTACTTTTCAATGTATCAAATTTGACCCCATGCTAAGCATGCATTTTGATAGCATATTTTTACTTCAGTATTCATATATTATCAGAATGTATATGAAAATACAGGTGTGCCAGCTTGTGGTGTGTATATATACACATGTCTTACAAGCAGGAACACCTTTATTATACATTTTTCATGGGTCTGTGGCTAAAAATTTTGTGGGAAATGAAAATTTCAGGAGGATTGTCTGAACTTGTAGCTTTATTGGCAGTAGGAGGTTAACATGGGGCTACGTAAAATTATTGGCAGTAGGTTAACATGGGGCTACGTAAAATGTGAGATTGTGTAACAACTATACTGTATTTTGTTCATGCGTGTATGCTCGTGCTTATGTATTATTGCTTTCCACATTCTTACGCTCTTGAAACTGAAATTAAGTGTATTTGTACAAATATTGCCATTGTGTATAGATGTAGGAGGGTGTGAGTGAGTTTAGATAATTCACATTGTGCTCACAGCTGTTCCATTTGGAATGTGCAAATGAACGTAATTACCAGAAGATTAAAATAATGGATGCTTCAGAGTTGGTAACTATGATTATTGCAGGAAAAGTTGTTCAGCTGGCATTAAGTATAACTCGAGAGAATGAACTGTTTACAATTTAAATTTTCATATTTGCATTATCAACAAAAGAATGCATTTGCCTTAGCTTTCTAATAGAGTTTTCTTAACTTGGTGTATATTGCCAAATGTCCAAAATGAGTTTGTGTAGATAATTTTGGCATGGATCAATTAGAAGAAGGTTTTCTTACTGTGATAATGCTAGTCTGGTTGCAAGTCTTTGTATTGTGGGAGTGTTAGTTGGTGTTTCGTTAATTTAATGCTACAGCCACAGCATTTGTGTAGACATGGATAAAAACAACTCTGAAATGCTGCTATGGAATTTTTTTTCACATCTTGCATAATGCTTAAAGTGGTTGCTTCTAAACAGTTGTGCAGCAGGTGAGAATTGGTAAAGATTTTGTGGGCAACTTGGCAGTTGCGGAGATCTAGTGTCATTCATGTTACTCACATCTTAGGTAAATTTGGAACCTGGTTTATTCGTATTGATGCATACTCTCTTGACGGTAGGTTTGAAATTTCATGGATCGTGGGTCCTCATTTGCTGTCGGGATCTCGTTTTTTTAATATGACATTGGAAATGGTATGTTCAGTAATTGCACATGGTAAGGAGGAGAAGAAGCTAATGGAATACATTGTGCAACATTTCAGATTTGTAGATCTTTGTCATTTTTGTGATTTGAAACATTGATATAAACTATACTCCATTGCACTACTGTCCTTAAAGAGCCAAGGCTTCAGAGTTCTTTTTCATTTGGTGATACGTGGACACTGAATAGTTTCATTGCTGCTGTTTTTCTGACATTGGAAACTAGGGTTTCCCAATTTTTCTCTATAGCTTGTCAACACAAATCCTGGGTCCGTTTTTACTAGGTTGATAATTATTGTTCATATGTGCTATCACTATCATGTCTGGGTAGTAATAATGGGGTGGTTAGAACCCAGAAGTGTCTGTGACTGTAATCCATGGGTTTTCATTGCATTTTTAAAAATCCTTGACCCATGTGAATAAAAGTGCTATCTCCCTGCAATTGAGAGAACTAATTCAACCAAAGTAGATTGTCGCAGAGAGGCTACATTGTAACACACTGTAAACGTGAATATTGTGAGTTAGAGATGAAATATTCATCCATAATGTCCATTATGTTCTATCAATATATATATATATAATAATAACCCATAGCTCTACAGCCCGATGAGGGCCTTGGCTTACCTACCGACTGCTGGTCTCCCTCCCACACTGTTCCTCCTTCACCTGGTGTAGCGTGGAGATCTTAGACCAGTATTGGAGTGTCGGGGGATCAGCCCGACGAGCCCCCAGCCGTTGCAGGTCTTCTCGATCGGGTTACGCTCACTCACTCAGAGCTTCCCAATTTCCTCACGATGGTGGGTTGCCACCGGCCCTATACGTAGGCCGAATAAATTCCGACCAGAGCCGGATTCGAACCTACGCCGTCCCGCAGCGAACGATCTCAAGACGAGTGAACGCCTTAACCCGCTCGACTACGGAGGAGGACATATATATATATATATATATATATATATATATATATATATATATATAATGTAGTGCTTGTGGTGAGCTCTTGCGTTAGGTTGCAGTAGGTGTCTGCATTCATGCTGAGTTTATGAGTAAGGCTAGGATTTTCATGACAGCATATTTTTTTTCTTTTTGGTAAGGGTGATGTGTTCCCTAAATATATAGAACTTCATATTGTGAAGAAACTAATTCAATTAAGGTGCTTTTTAAGGCCAAAATTTGGCATATTTGGCTATTTATATGTGATGGAGCATATTTTGATGGATTTTCGGTCATATTCAGCATATTTTAAATTGAACTAAAATTTTTTCGTATGTGAAAATATTTCAGCATATAGCCTATTAGATGTTGATGTTTGAAACAGTCATATTTTTCAAATTCTAGTGCATATTTTGTAAAATTTTAGGTCATAAAAATCCTAGCACTATTTATAAGTAAGGAAGTCACCCATTTTTCATAGTTTATTTGTCCAAAGAGATTCTTTGAGCATGAAGAGACTTACCACATTGTTTTGTAAAATTTAGTGGCTATTGCTGGCATACTCCCTCAGGCCAACCTTTTCTTCTTCTTTCTTAGTACTTAACGAAAACTTACGTTAGAGGCAATTGTAGAATTTGATGTCTAGTAACAATATGACTCGAAAATCAGAGGAAAAGTTCACACTGCGAAATCAAAAGGTGCCAGATTCTGTTGTCAAGTTCTGAATGTTTTGAAAACTGCATTAAGATGATAGTGAAGATACACTGAATTTTGCAAAAGAGAATTGGAACAAAGTAACAATCATGAAAGATTAGAACATGAAGTTGTTACTTGGCACCTAAAGTTTTCACATTTAACTCTTGTATCAAGTTTAATACATTAACAGTACTTTGTAATCTATTTTTTTTTTAAGTAATATATGTAGTGTAAATTAATTTAATGTGTCCAGAGACCAATTCCTCAAGTAGCTATTCACCCTGCACAAATAAAAGTTGTCACTCCTGCTCAAGAAAAACTGCATTCATCTAAACAATTGTAATGTGTAGTGTAATATTGATGCTCTAAATTGGTTATTTTCTTTCATTTTTTGTGACTAGTTTATCTTACCGTAGTTCTAATAGTGAACTTTGCACAGGCTGGAACTGTGTACTTTCATTGCCTCCACTTCAAACACATCAAGTTAATATGAGCACACAGTTGTGAAATAACTGAATAAGTATTGAAAATTGTGCCTTGACTTGGAGTGCTCTACTAAGCTAACTCCCATGATTTGTGGCTCTGTTGATAAGAGCACATGTATGACTTTGATCCCTGGTTCTCTGTGTGATCTAGCAACAATTTTCAGAACAAAATAGTAGCTACCTCAAAAAATGATTCTATAAATTTCCTTTTCTACTTAATTTTGTAAACAGGTGTGCAATGGACTCTTGGTTATGTAATATTAGTGCATACTTGATGATCAAATGTCCCATAAATTTACTAAGACAAAAGGTTCTTCTGTCAAATTTTGAATTGATTGTTGTTCCTCATAAAATTTCAGCATTAGTTATATGTATTGCTCAGTTTTACTAACTCAACATACTTCAGCAAGAGACATGAAACCAAATTTGTATGTGCATACTCCCTATTGAATCTGACAAACCCTTTACTCTACTCAAATAGCAAGCAGAACAGTTTCATAAATTATTTGAATAAATTAATATACATGTTAGTTAAGGGTATTAGCAAGTGTAGTAAATAAATAATATAAAATGTGTATAACAGATCTCATTGTTTAAGTTCCCGAGTGCAACCTATGTACACTAAAACAAGATGATATAAAGGCTCCCACAGGTAAAATAAAATGCTTTGCAAAGTCCAGTATCAGTTTATCCGTAGGATCTTAAATATTGATGTCCTGGAAATATTACACTGCAATATGGAACATGGTGATATTTATATGTCTGTGTGGCATTGTGACATTTGACTTTATTCTTTCATTTATTCTTGAAAATAGATATATTCTGTGAATTTCTTGTTATACAAAATTGTATGTCATTTTGTGGACAGGGAAGAAATTCATACCTGCTCATAGACAAGTTCTTTTCACATCACGATGCTTACAGAACAATTGAGGTAGTGGCGAAATGATGTAAACTGATTACTATTTTGTTTGAAATATGAATATTGAAGGTATGTTTCTGTTGGAATAGTTACTTAGCCCTTTAACCAGGAATTTTATTATACAATATTTGTGAACTGTTTTCTGCACTGTTTCTGTGGTAGTGGTGCGAGGGGTGAACTATTTGCAGATATGTACATAGGTTTTTCCATTATGTTCTAATAAGTACAGTAAAGGTTGCGGGGGTAGGGATTATGTGAACTATATATTAATTCATAATTATTCGTTCTTACACATGGGGGTACATCATGTAATCTGATCATGATGCTGAAACAAGATTAAATATTCTCAGATGGAAACAAACAAAAAGGGTTTAGAATTACACTTATATGTTGGAAATATTTCTGTAATTTTCAAGGAATGAATAACCTGAATTTAAAGAAAGAAAAAAGGTTAATAGTTTGTTTTCTTCTGTAAAATGCACAAGCTTTTGCAGAAAAGTTCACATGAGCTGACAAAAAACATGCTAATTGACAAATGAGTCCATGATAATGTTGGTATGAACCTTTTGAAACTGTTTACTTCTATTTAAAACTTAATAATTTTGATATTACTTGCTCCTTGAAAAAACAAAAGAAACTGTTTGGAATGCACAGCTTAAACTTTGACGTGACATCACTCTGAAATTCAAAGCCTGGTCAGTGCATCAAGCTTCCACTGGGGATCAAGCTTGGGACTGCCTGAAATTATCATGTCTTAAATAGCTGTCATAGATAAATGTAACAATTGGTCACAAGTGAAAGGGAACTGGAATTTTTTTATTCAGAATTTTTTTGTCAGCTAGTATGAGCCACGGTAGCTCAATTGGTAGAGCTTCTTGACTACCAGTGGAAGACCTGGGTGTGAATCCCGTGACAGGTGATCTGGACCAGGAAATTTCCAAGTAATTTCTCTGTTTCTGCACAGCTCTGAGGCCCACCCAGCTTTGTAGAAATGTGTTCCTTGGGGGTTAAAGGTGGCTGGGCATTATGCTGATCACATCATCCGAATTATGGCTAAGATCAAGAATATGTGGAGCTGTACCTCCACATTTCCCCATGTCTTCATGGCATGTATGCATATACCTTTAAATAATTAAATTTAATTAAAACTTTCTTTTGGGATGTAAAGCTCATTCAGTTTCAAGCAACTTTTTTTTATTGCAGGTTTGCCAATTGAAAGAAATTAATTTATGTACCTGTAGATTCCTTATATGGGTGTTCATTAGATTTACGTTATATAAAAGCTGATAAAAATTATGTATTTTTACTTTAAAAGAAAAATATTGCTTACAGAGATTCCCTTTGGTAATCATGGGTCTCTGTGGAAACACATTGCACAGTGAAACTGTAGGTTGTTCTAATGAGTATAAAATGAATTTGCACACTTAGAGGAGAGATTATCATCTACACATCGAAAACTTAAGGAGAGAGAGATTAGCATCTACTCATATCAAAAACGTAAGGACCACACAGTTATTGCTGACACTTACACATTGTAGTGGTTTTAACCTTTTGCAGCCCAAAGCGTTTTTCACATGTAAGCCTCTATATTGCCAGAGTCGATTTTGAGTAAAATGCAGAGTTTCAATTAAATGAGTGTAGATCGGAGGCTAATTGCCCTAGAGAGATGAGTGATATACCGTTGTATGCGGAATGAACCAGAGATTCATACTATATGAATTTTTTGCAAATTCGGCATATATGTGGTGGGGGGAGGGGGCTAACTCTCAAAATTCCAAAATTTCGGGGGAAAAAAATTGGTTCCCCCACCCACCCCCCCAAGAAAAAAAGTACATGACAGTGTCGACATGCACATGGAAATGATCGCTGACATGTAAGGAACACAAAAATATTTGCATTATCATCATATGACCAATGTAACTTGAGTTGTACCCCAAAAGGAATGGTCGGCATGCCACTGATTCAAGCTTCAAAATGTAGCGGTACCTTGAAATGACCATAGCTCAGAAACTAAATGCCCTAGAGATATGAAAGATATACCGTTGTACGCAGAATGAATCACAGATTTAGACGATGTATAATTTATGCACATTCGGCGTATATATGAAGGGGGAAAGGGGGGAAATCCCCTGAAAATACTGTTTTTTTAAAAAAAAAATGGGGTCCCCCCCGAAAAAAGGGATATGAAAAGTTCAAAATTAACATAGAAATTATCGCTGGCATGTAAGAAACACAAAATATTTGCATCCTTGTCGTATGACCAATGTAACTTGTTGTATCCCCAAAAGGAATGGTCGGCACGCCACTGATTCAAGTTTCAAAATGCAGCGGTACATTGAAATGACTATAGCTCAGAAACTAAATGCCCTAGAGATATGAAAGATATACCGTTGTACGCAGAATGAATCGCAGATTCAGACGATATATAATTTATGCACATTCGGCGTACATATGGAGGGGGAAAGGGAGGAAATCCCCTCAAAAATACTTTTGTTAATAAAAAAAAATGTTTCCCCCGCCCCCCTTGCCCCGAAAAAAAATGTCAATGCACAAAATGCAAAATTTATGCAAATTTGGTGTGTATATATGGAGGGGGAAGGGAGGAAACCCCAAAAAATTATTTTAAAAAATTGACTTCACCTAAAAAAATGTCCTCTCACTTGGGCACAAAACGACACCTACGCACAACATTCACGGACAAAAAGCTAGAACGTAGTGAAAAATGAACGCCAATTCTTGCAGCTGCTTGACATTCTATTTTTAGACCATGCTTGGTGACCTTTGTTCAACATTGTGGAACACTTGTGCTCAAAAAAACAAAGGTTTCCTTCAGCGCGTTTCGATTTCTCATTCTCACAACGCAGATTCAACAACCAGTTTTCCCCCTGCTTCCGCCCTCGGAAAACTTTCATTTTGACATCGGATACTTATAAACAAGCTTCCTTCGAATGCACTTAGCAGGAGGACGTGAAAAGCATTGCTTTAGAACAACAAAGCTGGTCTTCCTTTTGTCGGCAAAATTTGAGGTGGACGTTATTCCTGGGTTTCTTCAATTGTGTACCATTATTGGGGTCATCCTGAAAAGTTTGGTAGCTGGTTTCCACACCAAGAAATGCCCTGTCAAGAGGTTGGTCTTTTTATTCTTCTTGCCCCCCATAACTCAAGTTAATGCTTCTATGTTACTTTGTGCTTGCTGACACTGTTGTATGCCTTAATTGTAGAGTATATTCATTTCTTTTGTACATTAGGTTCATATTTTATTAAATATATATATATATTTATGCTTGAGATTTTAATGACTATTCATGTAGCATATACCCTGTTCTGTCTTATTTTTTTTTTAATATGGTGTTTTCCTCATGTCCTAGGTTATTTTCATTAATTTCTTTTGCCTTCTCATTAGACGTAGAAACTGAATCTCCTGGGGTCTGTTCAAAGAAATTGGGAGATTCTGCATGCTGGTATACTTTGCCATTTTCTATATTGTTCTGTGCATTTCTAAATGGAACTTGTATATGGGTTTCATGGTGTGATTTCTTTCCTGTGACATTTTTTCATAATCCATGCTGGCTTCTGCTTATGTCTCACTATACATAATTCACCGAACCTACATGTCGATGTGTGCCTTGTGTATATAGATAACACTAGTGCAATTGACTGTAGATGCCTGGGCCTTTTTTCTCAGCAACCAGACACTCCATCCAGGGCAACTCACGTAACAGCTGCTAAACGATGACTTCACGTTGGTAGCGAGAGCAACTGTTATTAGCCCTAAACGACCAGGGGTCATTGATGGCTGGCATTTGTAGGAATCTATTTAAGCGGAGATCAAACTGCATCGATAGTTCCCATCTTAGTGGAATCTTCCATTGGTATCGCAAAAAATAAGCATCATGCGGGTGAGTCCTATCCAGTGTGAATTTTTCTGTGCTAATGTGATATGAGGAGCACCAGAAATATGTAGGCTTTTCCATATTTGTTTGTATATACATATGTGTATATATTTATACTTTTATCTTGCTCACCCAATAGAGGATGTATAGTGATCATGTAAGAAGGAATTTCAAGCTGATTTACAGTAATGTAAATTTAATGAATAGTAATGCAGTAATACACTTTTGAGTCTGACCACTAATTTGGCATGAATTCTATATACATTCATGGATTTGTTTATTTTGGAAGCTTAGGGGAAGTAACCTGTTATTTTTCGAATGTTTAAAGTTCTAGTTCTTTTAACTAATGCGTTCTTACATTCACGTATTTATAATAATGAGATAACGTCACATGCATATTCAGATATGAAGCAGTGTGGCTGGAAAAAGGGGCACTCCTTGTACGAAATAAATTACAGGAAAACATTAGTAAATAAGTTCTTATTTTTCTGTCATGAAGAAAGAAGTAATAAATTAAGGATAAAGCCATCAAATAAATATGTATGCAATGAAGGGGGGAAATCTGAAACTTGGAAGTTTGCGCTCAATGCCCAGCATCTGTATATAATTTCATTTTGTTTTTTTGTCGTTGTTTTGGTTCAATTTTCTGCATATGTTAAATTTGTACATCGTGCGAAATTGAATTAAGACGTGGTTCCTTTTTAAATTTGTAATTGCCGCTGTTTAATGTCAAATTTAAATTTCACCAGCTGTTGTATGTAAATACAAAGTGTTTTGAAGCCATTCTGGTAAGTCACATATTTACTGACTTGCATGGGAGCATGAATAATTTATATATTATACATATGCAACCTGAGAACATATTCCATTATTACTGAAGGACTACATTAATTAGTACTAATCCACAATCAAGTTCCCTATTATAGTTCATGTATGGCATTCTACCACTTAAATTTTAGATATTAAGGAAAAATGATGTAAATTGTTTGCATTTCTTGTATTCAGTTGTTGCAACTTTTTCTCTAGTGCTAGTGTTGAAAGTTGCAAAACTAAGAATCCTAGCTTTGAATGCCAAGTGAATCATTATTCATCCATAACTCAGTTACCCCAACCACACTCTCAGCTTAGAAAGATGTAATATTTTGCATCCGTGTGTGTCCCAAATATCAGCACAGAAATGAAAGTGGATAAACCTTTTGTAAAACATGCTTTTAATGGATTAAACTTCTCTTGTAAACATGAGATCATCCATTATGTATGTGGAATTTGTGAAAGTAAATTGGAAACATGGAAAAGAAATGTTTGATGCTTCTGTGGTACCAATATGTCAACAACATAGTTTTTCGTAAGCCCAAACTTACATCTGCAGCGTGACAAAGAATACATTGAACAAAATATGAAATTCATTGCCATTTCCTGGACTACATGTCACCTTTTACAGAGTAATTTGAATGATTGTTTAGTGGAAGATTATTTGCAGTACATTAATTAATGCACATGTACTAGATTTTATACTTGAATTAGTAACAAGTAGTCTAATATATCAATATCTACGTATCCAACTTTAAGAAATAATAATTGCGCTTGTTTTATAACACCCTTTTTTCTACAGTACTTCATCTTTAAAGACTGATATTTGTAAGCTTACATGTTTCATTAGAAAGATGTGTGTATATATGTACATGTGTAAGTTTCTGATGGGATGTTTATGGTGCCTGTATTCCAAGTGTAACATGAGGTCTGTCTTATATTTGGAGTTTTGCAATTGCTTGTGTTCTGTTGTGGTTCTTGCTGTGCCCTTATTTACTAGCTAGGTGGGTATCTTGGAAATGGAAAGCAATACAACTTCCTGTTGCCAAAATATCAACTGATCCTGTTGTTCACAGGGCAACAAACAAGATGGCTACCTAATCTGTATTAGGATGGCCTCTTGGTGAGTATAGAATGAGGTAAGTGTGAGTACCTTGTTTGAAATGTTATGCTCAAATGTATCTCCCTGTATATAAAATGCTCATTCTTCTTATTTCAGGATATCCCACCTTTTACTTGCAATTGAATATGCATAAATGCTGTGTTTTTAAGTTCTTTTCAGATATTTCCCCACGGTTGATCCCAGATCCTCCATCATATGTGATTCTGCATTATGGCGTGTGCCCCCAAACAGAATGTATTGTTTGCAAGTTGATGTTCCCATTTGTTAGATTAAGATGTAATGCCACTGATCATTTCAAGGGAACAGTGATACTAGTACTAGTGTATCGGCAGATATGAAGGCATACCTAATCTATATTGTGCTTGTGTAAATTAAGAATTTTGTCATTGAACTGTGACGATGCATTTTTGCCAGCAGTGGTTATTTTTTTTGTTCACGAATTGTCTGTTCTTGCACTTCATAGGGAGGTCTGTACTACACTTTTAGAGCATTCGAAGGCAGGTGATGTCTTGGCTCTGTGCATATAATTTTTTTTTTCCTTCTATTGAACAATTGTATAGAAATATAACCTTAGTACAAATCAAAAGAATGCAACCCAAGGGGAAGAAACTATGATTGGGGTGGTCGGGTTGGGGAATCTTATCTTGATAGCCCTTGAAAGGCACTGGGATATATATGTGTGTGTATATATTCTTGTTTTTTTGGAAGGTCATTTCGCTGTTATCTTACAGAGAAAATCCATGACTGGCACCAATTTTTATAGCCTTAGCATAAACTATTTACCTAGATAAAATAGAATGCCTCTTTAATTTTTCATCTGTGTGTTTTGGTTAGAGATTTCTGTTTTGTTGTATGTTTAATATTACTTGTGCTGACAGTAGTTTTGAGATGTTTTATAATGTGTTTTCGACATAAACATTCCTTTGATATACCATTTAGCATAATTCTGTGCATTGAAGTTTTTCATAAAGTGATTATTTATATTTATTTCAAAGTTGGTTGTTTTACTGTTCTGATCCTCATATTTCCAGTTCATAAAAAACAGCCAGCTCCAAACTAGAGAGGAACAACCCATTTTCTGATTCAATATTTGATGAACAAAATTTTTTTCTGCTTTGTTCTGTCTCTCTTTCTCTCTCCAATTTGTAAATGTTTTGTAGTGATTTGACTGATACATGTTTATTATCCTGTTTGCATCATGTTCGTGTTATTAAATACTGATATGCAATTGTTTCTTTAAATATATGTATAATGAATCTTCACTAGACTAACTTAATGCTCTAGCAATGTTTCCATTGCATGCCATGTGCTACGCGTTAAATCAATCCGTATGCCAAAAAACAGTTTCTCCTAGTTTTATTTTTTCAGGCATCTATCGAAGGGGGAGAGCGACTAGTTGTGGAGGCGACTGGTACAGGGCAAAATTTCATGTTCTTTTTTATATTTGCAATGTTCTTTTTTAATATAAAAATATCCTTGTGTGCATATATCGATTTTCGCATTTGCAAATGTTTTGATGCAGAGAATTAATACAACCCCATTACTACTTCAGTGACTTGTTTTGTTTTATTTAAATTGTCATAGAATGATTTAAATTTCTATTGCAACATGTTTGTTTCAGCAGAAACTGCATTTAAAATGGATTGCCAGTCATGGTTCGTTTCTCACTCGATACAGTGAAGATTGGATACCTCTTTGGCTCTTACAAATTTTTCATTGTTCTGTTACGTTAGTAATTTTTCTTAACAGGTGAGTTGTTTAGTTTTTTGCCTAAAAATTAGCCTTCTTTTTTTGTCCTACTTGTATTCTTGCTATGTCATACCTTATTGCATATGTCAAGTGCTGTTACGTTTGAATATTGGATGTGTTTGTGCTGCTGAATGTCATTCCAGGGCGAAAAGTTACAAAATAGGGGAGGGACGTGGGCCCAGAATGCAAGAAGAGGAACACCAGGAAGGTGGCAGCAGCGGAGAATTGGGTCATGTAAGGATACTTTGAGGAGACGGTCTCTTTGACGTGTCGTCCACAGATGTTCATGTATCTAATCTCAGCGCCCACCACCTCAGTGGCCTGAGTTGAGTGCATCCGTAATACAGAAAAAAGAAAGAAAAAACTAGTGTTGTGCAGTAATCACTACATTCCAAAAACCCTACCAGGATGGTGAAAAGTGACACTAATCAGGCAAAGGAGACAAGGGTGGGGGGATAGGGAATGGGCTGAAACGTGATTATTCACACAGACAATGTAAGGACATATTTTACTGTAAACATTTTGTGTAGTATCTTGTCACATAATAAAAAAAAATATTAAATATTTTGTGTATTTTTTTTTTCAGATCAAACAATATATATCCTAGCCATGATAGAAGTAGAGAGCATTGGATTGTAGTGTAGTGTAGCAGAAGCAGGGAGCATGTTGGGAACAGCTGTTTCAACATTAAGGCTTAGCTGTATTTTTGGCCTGTGCCAGGCCAGCTTCTTCCTCTTTTCGAAAAACTGCTAGGATAAAAGAAAAATACATGTTTAGAATTCCTTCTAGAGCATTCACGAGAATTTTCAGGTGGTTTTCTTTCGCTGTTGCCTAGATATTATCAGTAGTGTCGTGATTATGTAAGTCTATTAAAGCATTGATAATATCTAGACAACAGAGAAAGCAAACCATACGAAAATTATCATGAATGCTCTAGAAGGAATTCTACACAGATAAAATTTTTCAGATTTTCGAATATCATACAGGTTTTTGCGAAAAGAAGGGAGGATGCCCTGGTATGGGCCAAAGGTCCAGCCTAGCATTAAGGTCAAGAAAGTGTTCCTTCATGTTCAGCTCAGGCCTCCTTCATTTCAGCAAAAACCTTTTCAAGAAAATTAACAAAGGCAAAAAATACTGAAAATGATCTAAAAGCCAAAAAGGGGTTGGCAAACACAAAAAAATGTTTCTGGTTCTATCTGAAGGAAAACTGGCAGATATCAGGTTTAGCATTGTTTTGAAGGCTCAGAAAGGATGATTATTCTTCTTCAACTTCCAAGCCCTAGTCGGCATGTTCATGGTTTGACCAAATACTCTGTTGGAATATGACAACAATTGACACTTTTCGATCCAAATTGATGAATGTTCCTATTGCTTTTTAAATAATAAAAATAATTAGGAGTAAATGGTAATAATAATCAAGGATATGTTGTGTGAATTAGTTACAAAATAATTGCAGACTTATCACATGTTTGAAGTAAATCTCATCTCTAAATTTATACCTTACTGCCAGAAAAAAAAATCGCAAGAATAATTCTGAAATAAAATGTTTCAACTTAATTACTAAACTCCGTACTCAACATATCTGAATGTCGTACAAAAAAAAAACCATTCCAAGGGGAAAAATAATTAAACACGAGATGCCAAATATGCTAAGTTTTTTGTCATTTAAATCTGACGTGAGTATTTTACCTATACTCGACAACGTCGCTGTTAAACTTACATTGAAACGTGTTGATTGCACAAGCTACCACTTTTCTATGCAACAAACATTTATTTTCATTCGTTGGACAGTACTTTGCAAGGTGGTGTTATATTTTAAGTGTATAAACTCTCGTAATTATACTCTTTTGTGTTCAAACTGGCCACAGATTTCCTCCAGGTGGACCACGAGCGAGTTCAGTTTCCAACCTCTCATGTTTCTCCGATTCCAATTTTAACATACCGAATCGTGAGTATTCTCTTAAATTATTCCTTAAATTAAATTATTATATTTAGCGGAAAAAGGCGCTTCTTTTCTTCTTTCTTCAGTCAGGACTAGTCAGAGGGATGCGATAATGCACACTTGCTGGTTTCGTTCTCGTTTGAACGCAGAAATACAAAACGCTCATTGTTATTTTAAGTCAATTTTCTGCTATTTGTGTTAAACATGACGATGAAGATGAATAATAAACTGGAAAAATTAATGATGGGACAAACAATGACACACCATTGCCTCACCATGGTGTTCAAACCTAGGACCTCTTCTCCATCAATGTTGATTTGATTGATTGAGTTGGTGTTTTAAGTCCACTTTGTGCACAGTAAGGCTAATCGGGACTGGACCTACAGTTTAAATTGGGATCCGAACCACTATATGCCTCCACCGGGAATCGAACCCGGAACCCTTTGATTACAAGGCAACGAGGCTACCACTGCGCCATCGGGGAGACACTCTATCTATCAATGTTGAAAAGTTTCCCATTGCAAAAGACGAAAATTAATAATAGTACCCGCACTTAATTTTCTGGCTACACAAAAAAATATTTCCTCTGGTTGCACAAAAATTTATTTCCTCTGGTTACAAACACACAAAAAAAATCTGGTTACACAAAAATTTAATACAGTTCGTGTATACTTCAAGAACGTAACGTGTAACCTAGCTGACTATGACCGAGCATCTTTTGAAATGAAAAGTAATATTTTTGCTCATATCACTAAAACAGAGAGAAAATCGAGATTTGAATGATTTCTCTTCTACCTTTAATGAAGTGCAAGGGGTGCGGGACGAAAAATTTTTGGTTGGGAAGGAAACAGGGCGGGGTATTTTTAAAGTCCTGACGTTCAAAACGGGAAAAATAATGTTATTTCCCGACTAAATTGGGAGATCATAGGAGCGGAAAATATTCAACATTACCCGATACTAAAAAAAATGTTAATTATACACACAATTTTACCCTCGGGTGATGAATTACTTTGCATTTCTGGAATAAAAACTGCTAATAAATTTCGGACATTTAGTACAAAAAAAATGTAGGGAATAAACTACTTTTAAACTATCATTTTTTCCGAAGTCTGGATCGGAATGTCTTTTTTTTTTTTTTTTTTTTAGGTCCCGACTTGTTGGGTTTTTGCACATCCGTTGTCATTACTGCGCAGCAGTGTTGCCACATGAAGGGAAATTTGGAGCTAATTTTAAGTGAAAAGGGAAAAGGGAAATTCGATGAAAAATAGCGAATTTTCAGGGAAATTTTAAGACAGACTAAACGTTAATTATATTAAACATTATAAAAGATTCCAGTTTTGAAAATGAGAACTTATTATTTTTTTTATTTTGTCGTATACTTTGTTCTGAGAGGAAGGGTGGAATTTGGGTTGACACACATCTGGCTACCGTTTGGGGCCGGAGGTCTTTGGCCATTCACCCTTATGGGAGTGGGAGTCCGAGGGTATTGTTTATTTAAGCTTTCCCCGGTTCTCTGAATTTTGCCTCAAACACTACACGTGCAAACCATAAAGTAATCTTTGTCGCAAACCTATCTTTACTTAAAATGGACACTGTGTGGGTTATTCGTCGTGTGCGAGTGTTTGGTGGAAGACTGTGCCCGTCTTGGACGACGGGAGAACAAGGGAAGCAAAGCAAACTATCTGCAACTCCAGAATATATTAGAAAACGTTGTGGAGAACGGAAGATGAAAAAACACCACGGAAACAAGTTTAAAAATTCCGTGCAGAGTGGCAAGAAGTGACCAACAATGGATTAAATTTTAATAAAAAACTTGCTGTCTTTTAGAAGTTTCCACCTAAAATGTGAAATTTACCAGAATAGAACATTTGATCAGGTATGTACTATATATCTTTTTTGATAAAACGCGTATATCTATGCGCGAACTTAACATTTTTATGGGGAGGCAAAAAAGTGATTTTCCACACAAACTCTTCATATGTGCGCCTTACTAGAACAGCATTTTGTGTAGAACATTTTTAATTTTCTTCTTCCCTAAATCCAATCTCTGTTTGTTTGTTTTGCTTTTTACTGATGAAAATCTTCAGTTGCCAACTATAACATAGTTTTAGGTTTCATCTTAAAACAGAAAAATTAGCTTGGTTTAGAAATAAAATCTAAATCTTCCAAAAAACATTTACAAGTTATTGTTTATTGATTTGGTTTATTTTACTTCGCTTTTCTGCCACTTTTGGCTGATTGCAAATATGGGGATGAGTATTGATATGATGAAATTTATGAATGGACACTCACAAACAGCCATGCCCAGACCGGGATTCGAACCCGGTACTCCTGGCGTCGAAGCATTTACAAGTTAAATTGATTAACATTTTATACATACATATGAACATGGGTCAACGATAATATTTTATTATTATTATTATTATTAATAATAATAATAATAATAATTAATAATAATAATAATAATAATACTTCTTTAGATGAAGGGAAAAAATGGGCGAAAAAGGGAAATTTTACCCCTTGGAAAGGGAAATTGTGCTTACAGATTGTGGCAACACTGCTGCGCAGTCTACTCCTGCTGATGGTCTTCCAATTTTCACGCTTGACAGCTTGAATGCAATAATTTGGCGCCTAGATCTCGAGGAAATGGATGAAGAGAGATCCATGAAAGATTATTTAGCCCTGATCGTAGTTTACATCCTCCTTGTACACACTCATTCGTTCCTTTCATACATGACACAATCTCAGCTCCCTTTAGCGGCATGTTGTGAGCCTACGAACCGGAAGTTGTTGTGCTACAAATATGGCGTCCGCGCGAAGGCACTTGCTTCCGGTGGATAGCCCCTATTAAGTGCAGACAAAAATGTTATGGTTTCTTTTATCTTTTTTTCAAATATGGAATATATAATGATTAAATAACAAATATTTGCTCACGCTCGCTCTCGTTTTAGTAGTATTTCATTTAAATATACTAATAATTTAACGTCCAATAAAAAAACGGGTAAGCTAAACAGTCATAAATACGGATGTATTAATTTGGGAGTAGTATAGTAAATGTTACTACGAGCTCACCTAAAATTAAGGGACAATTTAATCCCAAAAACCATCAAAAACAATAACCCACCCACCAAATTTTTGCACATTTAACTAAAAATAATACCCTTAACCTTATAAAAAAAACACGAGCTCACCTAAATTTAAATAGCACCTTCTCACCCAAAAACCATCAAAAACAACCACCCATCCACCAAATTTTAACACATTTTACTAAAGAATACATCCCCTTAAACTGTCAATTTATTCCTGGCGCACCCCCAATTAAGAGCTAACAAAAAACAGTACCACGCCCCCAAAATTTAACACATGCTTTCAAATCCTACCGCATCGCTTTAAATTTGTAAAAAACATTAGGGCAATTCAATTAAGGGCACATTTATTACAAAAAGATATGATTTTTAGGGTAAACTTTCCAAAACTACCTATTTTCAAGCCATACAAAAAGTTAGGAAATAATATAATAAAACAGAGACCCTTGTGAATTCCTTAAAATATATTGGTACTTTCTGATTTAGGGCTAAATTAAAAAAACAAACAAAAAAAAAACAGGTACCTATACAATTAATAAATTTTACCCTTTTTACTAGTCAAAATATAAAAAAATCATCCCTTTAGATTGATTTATTTAATTATTTGGGGCTACTTCCCCAAATGAGCATCTTAATCTATTTCCATGAATCTTTCTTACTTAATACACCTAACTTTAATATACTTGTAAATCTACAGAGTGATCACAAAGTCCCATTACCCCCTATGTATTACATACATGTTAGTGAGCACAAAGTCCCATTACCCCCTATGTATTACATAGATGTTAATGAATTGTTGTTTCTTATTGTTGCACGATCTACATCTAAATCATGGCTGATGAGTCCAAGTAGAGGAGAATTTGCCATCGTACATGGCGGAGAATCATACTCTGTTATGAAAATGATGGTGTACACACAGACACTAATGACTAAATCATAACGAATAGTCACACTACCTCCGAGTTGTCCTCTGCCATGATCTCACATTAATACAATGCAACCATCTATGATGATGTGGACACGCGATAGGGGGTAATGGGACTTTGTGATCACTCTGTATATTATTCACCAGTTTATCAACACCCAACGCCTTTTCCTCATGAATCACAAGCCTGATTAGATCAATTTGTGACAATACCATACAGCACTTCACTCAATTTTACATTATGGCTGCTGAGATTGTTACATTTAATGCAACTATTGAGGCATATATTACTGAATGTGTAAGAGTGGGGCAAGTGATACCTGTAGAAGAAAGTTCGTGGAAATTATCAAAACAAAAAGTGAAAAGTATTTACAAAAAACTTAAAACGGAAGACCAGAAGGAACGAGACCTAAGCAACAGCCTACGGGAATTATTGGAAAATTTAACCAAAGGATTGATGCAGTACCATAGTGATGTTTCAAACACCTATATAGTACCCGATAATCTACTGTTAAATGAAGCCATAGAAAATTGTCGCAGAGCCTCAAATGCATTTATTAAGGCCAACAGCAACTCAGCCCATCAAGCGTTTAATTTAGGATATATTCTCGATAATATTTTTAATCGCTTTAAAATTCTAAAGAGCGAACGAAAAGTGAAACACAGCTGGAAGCAGTGGTTTGAATTAAGAAACATTGGAATAAGTTTGAGACAAGTAAGAAAATTGAGAAAGTTTTTTCACGATGTACAATATTATCCAAAATTGTTACAGTGTGGCTTATCATTTAGTGATTTACATGCGAAACTACCATCTATATTTAATGCATTCGTTCTTTTCCCAGAACAAAAACAGAACTTTCGTTAAAAGTGGCACAGATATGCCACATGAACTTTGGGCTTGATGGTGATATGATTTGTAACTGTGTTATGAATCACAAGGAAAATTTTTATCCCAGCTCAAGTGTTTGCAAACGGCAAAACGCAGATAAGGCCGACACAACTTCAATCTCTCTCACCTCTGTGAGCAAATGTTTTTATAAACAAGGAAAATGTAACTAACCCGTGAATAAAACTGTATAATTTATACCTTCCCTTACCGTGTGAAATAAAATTCTATTCTGTACATTACTTAAATATTTATTTGTAACCTAAAAAACAACCACGATCATTTCTGACAGCGTAAACAAAAAGGCAGCCATCTTCTCCAAGCATAGTTGCCAACTGTCAAAACGATAAAAAACTAAAAATAACGAAAATCGAGTAAAACGAAAATAACGTAAAAACGATAACAACGATTATAACATAAAACTTAAATTACGAAAATCGAAAAAAGCGATATTTCTTCAGAACGTTGTTTCAATAAAGAATAATTTCATTATGGCGCTTGCCGCTTGCATCAACGCTAAAATCCAATGTTGCCGTTTCGTTAATTTTGATGTTAGTTGCTATTACTTTTTAAATTTTTAAATTATTTCCGTAACATTCGTCTGTTTTTTAAAAATAAGGGAAGTTCTTATTAACACCATAATACAATATACAAAAGGTGAAAATTTAGATTTTGTGACAGAGTGGTAGGATTAGGATTTAATATTTTTGTGTGTTGGCAACACAGATCAGCTGTTTTCAGCATAGACATACTACTACAAGATATTACAGCTGCGGGTTAAAAATGGTTGACAGTATGGCAGCACTGGAAGGTCGTTTCCTCGCGACCACCGACGGCAGCACCATCGGGGGAAAACAGATGACGAACGCTATGCGCAAGCACGCGCAGATTGCTCCAAACGACAAAACATTATCGTGTGCCGTACCATTCGCTATCCGAATGGTTTCTAACTGCGTTCAGGCGATTTGCGTGTATAATAAATTATACGTGCAAATTGACTGAACGTAGTTAGAAAGGGGCGGAAATTAATTATATGCAATGCTTTCGTTTCATTGCAAACTTTTCGCATTAAAATTGATTTCTATCACAAAAATAAAAGTATATGAAGATTATATGGAAAACGTTCTATTACCAAAACTTCCTGAAATTGCACTATTACTTTGAGCGGAAATATATAATTTCCTCTAAAGGAATTTTTAAAAACATTCTTCATCATACGAAAATGACCGTCTTAAAATAGGTGACTTTTTTTCTTGGTGGAGAAATGGAATGAAATAAGTATACAAGAATTCAGAACGATTTATGTCATGCTAATCCATATTTGCAAAAAAAAAAAAAAATCCTGGTTGATCCTTCGGCTATACAATATTGTATTGCAAGATTTTACACCAATCAATGAAAAATATTTTGTTTGCCACATATTAAAACGGAAACGGCTGTATGACTGCATACAGCAACTATGCTCCATTCGATAATAAAAATTTCAATACTGTCAGGGATCAGTTCACATACCTTATGGCCATGGACGTTCGGAAGGGGGGGCCTCGCCCCCCCCCCCCGGAAAATGAATGTCCGACAAATGGTATATATATGTCGCACATAAATTCATTTCAGTCAGTAATTTATGTTAATTATTATAAGGGCGTTGAAGGAACATAATAATATCAGACTGAAGCAGTGTTTTTTGAAGGGACATCACTATTATGGGGGAAAATATGCCTCCTTTGCCCCCTGGAAAAAAATTGCCTTACTTGCCCCTCCCTGGAAAAAATCCTGCGGACGCCCATGCTTATGGCACTGATTAGAAATAGGTTAGTCTGCACAGAAAAAAATATAATAATTACCAAGAGAATGCTAGGAAGTTTTCTCAAAAATCAAATAAATAAAAAGTACTAGGTTGAATGCTATGAAAAGGTTCAGCCTTTAACACAAATTTACTGTCATGACACTGCCCATTAAGTTGAAGTGAAATTTCATACCTTATTGTAGCAAGTGCAGCAGCACCTACTATACTATTTAAAAAAAACAAACAGAAAATATTAACAAAAATAATATCTACAATATCTCTTACATAAAACAGCTTATTTAAAAACCAAATACTCATCATTTACTAAATAGCTGAACATGAATGAAGAAATAAATGGTGAATTATTTCCCTCCACGATGAACTTTGTGCCAGCTGATACGAGACTTAAACAGAGAAGTGCTATTTTTATTACACTTCCCACGTCCAAGTCCCATACCGGACTTTGCATCTGTATCTCTTCTATCTTGATGTGTGCATAAAACATGCACACAGGTGGATAATTCCTAGAAATTAAATATATGCTCTACAGTGATGTAAAGTGGGATTAATTTTCTTGCATTTTCATGTTCAAATACTATTAAAAAAATGTAGTGGGAACTGCCCAATGGGTAACATAGTTTCCCTGGTGACACTAACTATTCAGTAGGAAACATGCTAGAGTGATCACCACATACGTAAATGAGAGTACACTTTGAAAAAATAAAGTTGATCGAAGCTATGGCAAACAAAAATAATGTACTTAATGTACTCAGAAATGAGTGACTTCATTATCAACTTTGGCTGATTTATCCTAAGGACATACGAGCACCATTACAAAAATTAAAAATTCATATTGGACCTTGCTACTCCATGCCTCCTTTCTGTAGTTATTACGCATAGTTTTAAAAACATGAGCAACTAGTATTTAATGAAGTACAGCATAAACAGTGTGCAGCAGAGACTACTTACTTTCATACATTTCACTGGACTTGATTAATCTGTTATATCAGTAACTACTGTACTGTGTGTACCATGATACATGCATGTTACTGAACACAAAAATGTTCATCTTAAAATAGATAAATTGTGGAAATGAAGTGTTTTTTTTTTCCACACAAAGGTTTCTCCGAACTGCAAAGTTATTCCCACAGTTGTTTGCAGTACTGAAAGCACCATTTCATTCTCTTGTATAGCTTCTAAAAAAAATCACACAATGGGAACCATGATTTTCAGTAATTATTCTCAAAATAAAAAAAAATGTGCAACTACATTCATGAGGTGTTGAGACTAGCAGAACAAGTTATTTTTACCAGTTTTTTTATTTTTTATTATGGTACCAGTTTCATACATCGGAGACACATTTCTTCATTTTTACAGAAGAAACTACTTACGGAAATGAGTTTGTCTAAGGTTTCCAACGTTAGTCGAGGTATTTTCTTTCATCGTGGTATCTATTTGACCAGGAAATCATGTCAGTGTTTCCAACCCCCCTTTTTTTAACTATGCTTGCCTAACCTAACCAAACCTAATCTTATCGGAATGGTTCGTGGGGCTGTCCGTCAGCTTCCCGTGCATAATGCACAATTTGCACACGTGACGAAACGATAGTAGGTATTTTTCGGTAAAGAAGGTTGGAAAACATGGATATTCGAAAACAAAAGAAGCGATATCATTCAGAAAGGAAGCGATATCGCACCGTTACGTGCATTCAGTAGCAGTTAGACAAATGCGTTTTTTCAGTAGAAAAGTGTTTGTTTTCATGTAAAAAGCATAATGGCACCTTGAACTATGTTCCGCAATACACAATTGGTAAGTACGAACCATGCAAAACACAAAATATCTGATTTTAATGTGTCTCCGATCTATGAAACTGGTACCACTGGTACCTTTATTATTAAGTACAGATGCTATTATATTTCACACATTGTCAATTTTTGCAAGTTAAATCACTCAACTAACCACAGAGCTTAACACAAATTAAAAATGCTGATTATTGATTATTATTACCACTTTTTAGAGAGAGCAGTGATATCACATGGTATAGATGATTATTTTTTGAGACATAGAACCTAACAAGCAATGCAAAACAAAATCTTACAAGAGAACATAAATGTTTTATAAAATAAAATAATTTCCACATTGTGAGGAATCATGAGTTTAGGTTTAGCACAAATAGGCAACGAGGTTGACCACTTGGTGAAAATAGGGTAATAGTAACTGAAAATATGCTGCTTTCAATACAAAGTTGCATTTACCTCAAATGATCCTTAAGCATTAGCTTCATACAAATAAAAAGAGGCTGTGACTATTTTCACCAGGTGGTGAGAATAGCATGTAGAGCTATTTTCACTAACAAAATAATTACCGGAATCATAACATAAGTAGGTTAGGATCATTAGGTTTAATTATCTGATTATTTCCGCGCGCGTGTATAATTATAAAAGTAAGAGAACCAAACCTGGTCCACCTAAACCACTCAAGCAAGTAAATACGAGAGGAATTAAAAAATAAGTTATTGTAGAAGCATAACATCACAGATTAAGTTATACACACGGAACTTGGCCCTTACAGAACAGTATATAATATTATTACCATTTCATTAAAATTCCTGATTTTTTTATTTTATTTTAAACAACAAATGATACGCAATTGCGATACTTCTTTATCACTATTTGAAAAAAAGCTTTGATACGTATTACGCAGTGATTTCATACAATGTTAAATTACGATTTCATTAACTACAATAGGCAACACTTACCGCATCCCCAAAATAATATTCTAATGACAAGAATTAAGCAGATTTGTCGGCCGGATGAAGCTACTTATCCAAATTAGAAACTAAATATTGTGTAAATGAAAGAGTTGTAGAATACGTACATTGCTGGTACTATTTGTAAATATTACACGTATTCTACTCACATTCTCGAAATAAAATTTAGTAGAAAAAAAGGTTCGTGAATATGGACACGAATTTGACTTCAGCCGGTTCGCGAGGAACAGTAGAAACACAGAATACTGGAGAGGCAATTGGATCCATAGAACACATGATGTTTGAATGCATCTTTCATCAACACGAAAGAGACATACTCATTGCAAGATTAACTCAACTGAAAATTCCAACACCCACGGAACTAAATACACTTATTTTTACACAAAACCCACACATACTAAACAACATTAGTAAGTTTATAAAGAAATCCCAAATCACTATATAATAAGGAAAAAAAAAACAAAAAAAAACACAACAACATGGACATCTAGCAGGGTTGGCATGTTTAAAACAAAAGTGTTTAAAACACTTTGTTTTAAACGTTTAAAACACACGGCTTTGTTTTTTTTACAAATGTTTTAAACGTTTAAAACAATGTGTTTTAAACATGTTTTTTTTAGAAGTGTTTAAAACACATTTTGGTACTTGATATTTTATAGTCTGTGATATTTTTTACGGGTCTCACTTATCGCACAACACGTGACCAAACTTATGTTCTGACATCACGGGCTACGTTGGTTAGGCAGGCTAGCTATGTATGCACAAGGTAGAAAAACTGTTTTCCGACAAGAAGGGCCCGTACTTTACTGTAGAAATGGAAACTTCTCAGTTCTTTGTTTCGTACCGTCCTGTAAGTTTGAGACTGGTGGAAGTATATGAATACACAATGCGTGATTTTGATGATGTGAATTTTTTTTCTCTTGCGATAGGATTCATTCGTTTGTATAACTGAATAAAGCGCAGACGCTTACTTTTGGTAACACAATTTTGTACTTTGGATATATAAATTGATCTGGAGAATCTATTATGACACTGCAGGTTGTTTTCTCCTATATAAACTGTTCAGGCAGCAGGAAATATTTCACACTGATTTTTCCACGACGAAAATAGTAATTCTATAATATTTAGTTTCTTGAAATTTAGATGAATGTGAATCCTAATCTACTTCAGCAGTGGCGGAAAATGGGGGCTATTACCCCCTACTTTTGTCCCTCAGTAGAGGTGTGCGGGATCCCGAAGAGTCGGCACCGGGATCGGGAAAAGAAATTCCCGTCCCAATCCCCACTTTTCGGGGTCCCAAGCAGTAGGGAAATACAGAATGGTCATTTTAAAAAGTCGTCTATTCTGGACATTTTCTTCAATGTAAATGTATGTCTGGAACGTATCGGAAATTGTTAGTTTTTGTACCAGAAGTGCAAAAACGAACACTTAAGATGAAAATTACGGGTAGAATTCGAGATTACAAGAGCTTCGGGAAATTTCGAACATTTCGCATCCCGAATGTCGGGATTTAAAGAATTTCCCTTCCCGACCCAAAAAATTCTGTCCCGCACACCTTTTCCCTGCAGTATGGTAAACCTTATCTCCAAAGGGATATAAACTGTCTTTGCAGCCAGTGTACTTCAGTAATATAGTTTCAAAAAAATAAGTATTTTTTCTATAGGTGTGCGAGACAGAATGTTTTTGGTTGGGACGGGATCGGGACAGGAATTTTTTTTTAAATCCCGACATTCGGGACGGGAAATATTCGCCATTTCCCGACAAAGTCAGGAAATTTTCGGGACGGGAAATGATCGAAATTTCCCGAAGCTCTAAAAATCTCGAATTCTACACGTAATTTTCATCTTAAGTACTTGTTTTGCACTTCTGGTACAAAAACTAACTGCTCGGGAACCCGAAAAGTCGGGATTTTTTTTTCCAGATCCCGGTCCCGACTCTTCGGGATTCCACACACCCCTAATGTTTTCTTTAACGACTTTAACTATAATTTACTGGGAAAAGTTGACTTTCTTTTGTTTAAAACACATGTTTAAAACATGTTTTTTAAACTCATGTTTAAAACTATGTTTAAAACAAAAAAAACATGTTTTAAACAAAAAAAACAGTTTGTTTTGTTCTTTTTAAAAAAAACACAAATTTTGCCAACCCTGACATCTAGGTAATAAAATGTAACCCTGTGTATATAATTTGTCTACATTTTTTTTTTATCCCTACCAGGGCACAAGATACCCAGTAAGAAGACTCCTCGGTGTGCCTCGAAGGAGTGAAGAATAGTAAATGTTTAACTATACTAACATTCCCAAACTGTGTGATCGTCTAGAATCAACTAACAGAACTACCCAACACACAATTTAGATCTAAAAAAAAAGAAAGAAAGAAAGAAAACGTAAAAGAAAAGTGAGAGTCTGAACTTGGCCAAAAGTCACCAAAACAGGTGAGGGCCATTAATGAAACCAAGCAAGCAACACAGAATACTAACTACGGTCAACCAATCTCCCATAAGACTGAAACAGCCAGTTCACAGGTGAAGGCCATTAAAGAAACCAAGCTAGCAAGCAGCAACAGCCAGTTCAGCTAGTTTGCTTTTTGCTTCACTGTTGTTGAGCTTAAAGTACTGTAAAATAGTAAGTTTGTTTTTATTTCTTTTATCTGTTAACATTTTAGTGGTCTAAATTATTAAACTCATAAAGCGTATTGCGTATTAACTTAATAATTAATACATACTAACTTATAAGGGTAAAAATTGACGTTGTTTAGAGTAGGCTTACGAGTACCCCAGCTTTTTCAACACGTCTTTCGTTCAGTACCCAGATGTAGTCTTTTGCTATAGGAAAATAATGCTGACTTGGTAAAAATTTACTATCCTTCGGACACCTCTATTTTTTTGGTTTCGTCAATTTTTGACATTGATACTTACGTATCTGCTTCGCGGAACATTCCTGAAGGTGTATTAACGTTGTTTTGATGAAATTAATTGCAATTTTTCACATTACCAGAACGTCTTTCTGGTAGGTGTTTTTCCTTGCCTGAGACACAATATCGCGAGTACACCTTCCTACATAATTGCGCGTCCGGCTTCTCTTTTGCCAAATTTTTGACATTCGAACTTACGTATCTGCTTCGCGGAACATTCCTGAACGTGTATTGACGTTGTTTTGATGAAAGTAAGAGCAATTTTTCACCTTACGACTACTTCTTCCTCCTACATTTCCATTTGCCTCACACACAACATGGCGCGGACACCTTCGTAAATAATAACGCGTAGGAATGACGCATCGGCCTTGTTTTTTCTTGATTTTCAATTGTTATGCAGTGTTTCAACCTTCGGAACCCAAGAAATGCCCGTCGACAAACTTAATCACATCTATTTCTTTTTAACTTTATTTTTCGCGTTCTGACACCAAATTTTAACTATGTATCCCAACCTAACTGAACTAACCTATCCACGCACCAATGGTTCATGGGGCTAGCGCCAATGGTTCGTTGGACTATCCGAGAATGGTGTGTGGGGTTACGAATATGTTTTTCGAAACCAATTTTTAACTATTGAAACCTTTGCGTGGCCCTACTAACCTATCCACGCGCCAATGGTTCGTGGGGCTATCTTTTTCACTATTGAAACCCTTGCGTGGCCCTACTAACCTATCCACGCGCCAATGGTTTGTGGGGCTAGCGCCAATGGTTCGTGGGGCTATCTTTTTCACTATTGAAACCTTTGCGTGGCCCTACTAACCTATCCACGCGCCAATGGTTCGTGGGGCTAGCGCCAATGGTTTGTGGGGCTAGCGCCAATGGTTCATGGGGCTATCTTTTTAACTATTGAAACCTTTGCGTGGCCCTACTAACCTATCCACGTGCCAATGGTTAGTGGGGCTATCTTTTTCACTATTGAAACCTTTGCGTGGCCCTACTAACCTATCCACGCGCCAATGGTTCGTGGCGCTATCTTTTTCACTATTGAAACCTTTGCGTGGCCCTACTAACCTATCCACGCGCCAATGGTTCGTGGGGCTAGCCCCAATGGTTTGTCCACACCCGGCACAAACTTTACAACACACCCACCACACGTCATTCTCCAAACCCTCGATCCACAGTTCTAACTCTCGTCGCAAACGCAGGCAGTTCGAAACACTGGATACCAACAAAACACAATCACGACACGTCATGATAGTCACGACGGTGTATGAAGGTGATGGTGTATGAAGGTGTACGAACTTCATGGTATACGCAGATGTACGCGCCAAACGCTATCTCCGTCGGAGAATTAATTTTCAACGAACAACATGAATTTCAGCTATGAAACATTGCAACATCACACAAAACACCTTCCCGATGTTCGACAATGCTACAGGAACTTATTACGGTAAGTAGTCTCTTCTGTACAAATAAATAAATGTGTCCGAAGGATAGTCAACTAGTACCAAATAGGTCTATATAGAAGGAGAGAGAACCACCCTTTCTTCTATAACTTCTGCTTTTGTGTAGTCTTCCAATACCAAAGCCAACATATTTGGGTCTTTGTTGACGGTCCATTGAAATAAATTAAAAGGTACCTTACAGAGGGTTACAGAGCAAGCAAAAAGAGCGTTTAAGTAAACAGTAGCCTAGCCCAGCATTTAAATATAGAAAAAAATGACACTGATGCTTAGCCATTGTTTGGCTCTCCCCCTACAAAGCAAGCAACACAAAATGAACAAATTACTGTCAACAATATAGGTACCATACAGTACATCATATGATATGATATGATTTATTTCATTCCTTTGACCATTGTACAGTGGTTGTTTTCCACACATGGTATGGAACATGTCAGCACATTACAGTTAATAATTATTTTCAAATAGGTACAAGTGTGAAGATATTATACATAACATTTAAAAAACATTGATTACATTATAGTTGATTCTCCTTGTTCTTGCTGTTAGCTGCAAGGTTTACAGTAATTTACATACATATAATAGATAAGAAATCAATACATACATATACATGTCCTAGGAGTTCATTTAGGATGTTACAATTTGCAATTTATTGTCAGGTACTCTTTAACAGAATAAAAACAATGATCTAATAGGTATTTTTTTTACATGCTTTTTATATGAGGTAGCTGATTGTATTATTTTTATGTCACTTGGAAGGTTATTGAAACAGTGAACAGCCATGTATTTAGGTCCTTTCTCAAATCACAAAACATTTTAGTGAGCTCGTGTCCAACATTATACTGTATTATAGCTATTATGTTAATTATTGTGATTCGCTCTAAGTACCAGCGCTTCATAATCATGTACCATTAGCATTGTCATTGACTTACTGTGGTACTAGCACATGTCCATGCGCCAGCGTATCTGTACTACCAGGAATTAGAGATCTTTTATCATCTTTCCAACTGAGTGACTTCTTATTTAACTCTTCTGTATAAATTTCATGTTTATGACTCCTAATAACATGCTGTTTATGCAAGCACTCTTTTTGATTGAATAAGCAATTTTTATAGTCCTCAAATTGGATTTCTTTCTTTAATACAGCTTTTTTAATTCCTTTCAATCGTTTGTCTACCTTATTGTCAGTTCTATATGCATACATTTTACTCCTTAACCCAATAAATTCTAACATTGGTTTGCCATTTAATTCGTCTTTCATTTTTCCAATTACTTTTTATTTTTTTCACTATATAATTCGCTATCCTTAGGATAATCACTCGTATCAAATAAATCAGAATTATTTTTCATAAAAGTATAATAATCGTGATTTTTGAGTTCAAATATGTATGCGTCGGTGTCTACGTATAATAATTTTATATCAGTATCAAATTCATTCTTTAATATATTATAGTAAAAATCATACATTAGAGCTTTAGATAAATCTAGCACAGCCTGCCCAATATAAATAGGTTTATCAAATTTAACTGATGTTTTATAATTATGAACTGCAACCAAGTATTTACTAAAAATGGTTCTAGACTTAAAATTAGGTTTATTTATTGCTTTCTGGACTTTATTGTCATCACAGTATAATTTAATATTTTGTTGTTTTCTAACTGACTGCATAGATTTACCAAATACACTATTAGACATTAATTTCCAAAAATCTTTTTCAAAGTCATTTTTTGCTTTCTGTCGCTGTTCAGTATTAAATTTAATATATGGGGCAATAAAATCAGATTGAGTAAATTTAATTCCTCTGTGAATTTTTGTTATTTTCATTCCCAATTCTGTATATAGTTTTAATATTTTATAGTGAACAACATAATTCTTTTTATCATAGAAGTGACATAGCAACTTTGGTACTTTACCACCTGGGGGTATTGCATTCTCGGGTGCAAGTGGAAGGTCATTGAACTTATTTTGAAGATCTTTTGGAAAAGATAAATCTACTTCTAATAGATAACCAGTTTTATCATCAGAATTTAAAATATGCGCAGCAGAGCGCCCAGTAGGGCTAGCACTTCATGCGCTGCTTGTTAGTGACTTTTCTAAATTATTTAATTCTTCTTCAGTCCTCCATTTAAAATTGTTTTGTGGTAATTTCTGTGATAATGAGTGAACATATAAATTATTCATATCATTATAGTGAATTTGTGTGTTTGTGTCTGCTTTAGAATATCTATTGGAGCACTGACTTATTCCACCTCTTATTCCTTTTTCGAAAAACAGATACATTTCATAATCAGTTAATTGTTCTAATTGAACCTTGGTATATTTAAGCATACAATCCCAAGCTAAAGCTGGTGTTGTATAGTACCAAACAGGATCTAACTCATATGAACTATTTAATCCTAAGTCTCTAAAATTTTCAAATACATCTGCTAATAATAAAACGTCTAATTTCAAATATAAATCATGCCATTCGCCTAAATCTTTAATTTTTAATTTATTCCATACTTTTTGAGCATGGTCATAGTCACTCCAAGAAATATTTTCTTTGGTTAAATTAGAATAAAATTTTTCAATTGCTGGTAATTTTGTATCATTAAACTTAGCGAAGCTGTCCATATATTCGTAAGCATAAATTCCTTTTCTTATAGTTCGATTATCTTGCTTCCTAAATATTATATTTAATTCTTCATTTGAAAAGTATTTTATTATTTCTCTTAGCTGTTCCGGTACTAAATTCGATGAGAGATTATCTAAACTGCTGGCTAAAAATCTAAAAGAATCAATAAATCTTAGTTCAATTAAACCTTCATTTGTCCTCAATACTTTACTAAACGAGATATATTTTTCTTCATTATTTGGAATTAGTTTTAGTTTTGATTTAGACGACCACCCAGCGTCCTTTGGACTTAGCCCTCCGGGGGCCTCCTCTCCCAGATTTTTTATAAACAGATGGCAATCATATGAGGACAAGTTATGAAATAAAATTGGAATAAAAAGTGGTTGTTTGTATTTTAAATTACAATTATTACAAGCAGCCCCTCTGTATTTTCCAGTAAAATGATCATGATCTCTTACTTTTGGATTATCTTTGGTAAATTCATTATTACACAAATAACATACTGTAGCTGTTAAATGTTTAATTTTTATTTTGTTTGTGAATTTCATATCTTCATTTTTCTTTAATAATTTTTGTATTGTTATTGCATTTTCAGTTATCTTATTTATAAAGCATTTATCAGCAGTTTCACACTTATGTATGTGTAAAGGATTTTCTATGTTTCCGTAAACGCTTTTTACATAAAGTCCATAACTACAAGGAATATGAAGTTGTATCTTATTGGTATATGATTCACTAGGGTTTGGTTCACATGTCTGAATTGGCTTTAAGATTGATTCAAAATCACAGTAAATTACATATGGGTGTCTAAGCATTCTTTGAAAATTTTTAAATGATATTGTAGGTTTAATTTCTGTTCCATTTTCTACAATTTTAGATTTTGGCATAACAGGCAAGCAGGTTTCATTGTTATTACATATTACTTGATGTTTCTTAACAGCTTCTTCAGTTCTAGCACTATAATTTAAACATCTTCTGCAGAAATATTTTTTATTATTATTAATTTTTAATTGGTTATTTAATAAACAACTTAAATTTTTATCCAACAGTAATGGTTTTTGGTGCTGTTACCAAAATAAAGCAGGTCAATATTATTTTCAAACTCTTCTTTTTTATTATGATATAATGGGTATATGCTACCATTTTCATACCCAAATACAGTTACATTAATTTTATTCTTTGCTTCAAATTTAGGTATCTGATCAATAGTAACCGGATATTTTACACAATCAAAATCTAAGTTATGATTAATGTTTTTATATTTAGATGGCGTTTCTTTATTTTTTACTGGTTCCTATAAACAAGATAACACACTATATTTAAAGCACTCATTATCAACATTTTTAACATTAATACAAGCTTGCTTAGCTTCTATCAATTCAGGTAATTTTATATATGAACTTCCACTTAATGGTTTATATTTATTAATATTAATTCTTAAATTGTTTATTCTGCTTATAACCCAGCCTGAGCCTTTCGCTTCTAATTCATCACATCTGGCTATAAATAAATCTCTTTGTGTATCCCAGAAATTATTAAGTTCTTCCAACGATCTGATTATTACATTAGGTAGTTGAAACTTATGAACCATTTCATGTTCTAAATTTTTAAAATCACATTCTAACTCTAAATTAATTTTAATATTTTTATGAATTTCTAAAGCATTTTTAATAAGATTATTCGCTTTATTCTTAATTGAGTCCATATAGTAAAACAAATCAGAATCTCCTTCTTTATTGTTATGTTGATAAGTTAATAACCTACCTTTAAAAGCAACTTCAACTAAAATAAAATCAGGTTCAGGATTATGTTTAGCTTTATGAAGCTGTAGCCTAGTTTCTTTAATATACTTACCACAAACATCACATTTTATTTGTTTTATTCTTTTTTCTTTGGAGGTGCTATTATGTCTTGATCAAATGGAAATAAATCATTAATTTTTTTTGTTTTCTTTTTCTCTTTTCCTTCTTTCATATTGCCTGATTATCTGTATAATCAGATCAGCTTTTTTATATCTCGTAATATATTGTATTTTTAAAAGTTTTGCAATGTTATATAATTCTGGTAGTTTAAGTTTATTTAAACGTTCTTCCATTTTAAGACAACCAATTTATTATAAAAAAAAATATTCAATAAACACCTACCCCCTTATTATGCAATTTAGTTTTTAAGTGTCTTTGATAGTGTGTTTTGGTATAATATCTTCCACATTCACATAACAAACGTTCATAATTTGAAAGTATTTTGCATTGTTTACATCTTCTATCAACATATTTACCGTTGTAAAATTCATCTGGATGTTTAAATAGTAAACAAACAGAACAACGAAGCGCAGCGAGACTACTTGAAGGATCAAGGTTGTCCATTTATTTCGGAAAAGATATTTTCAATAAAACGCACCGAAGGTGCTAAGCGGGCAGCCGCAGCTTGACCGCGCCTAATCTAGCTAAAGTTATTATTTTATTCTCGTGTTCTTTAAATTGTGCGTTCATATTTCTAATCATAATTCTTTCAAACTCATTGGTTGCAGAATCTTCTGATCTGTATAAACCTTTCACTCTTCTTTGAAATTCAGCGATCTGTGTTGTGTCAACTTGATTCATTTATTTATACCCAATATTTTTTCAATTTAGAAATTTATTGCAAATTAGGTTTACAAATAAAATTGTATTAAATACCTTGACATTTTGTTGTACAATTATTTATGTATGCTATAAAATAAACTTAGATAATAAGTAATATATGTAAATCTTAGAAATTATCTCTTATTTTATTTTCCCATTGATAAGATTTTTTTATAAAAATCTTTTAACTTTACCGTTAATTATATTTTTCCCTTCAGGAATATTAACTATTTGGATTTTTTCAATATCTTTAAATGTTGGACCTTTTTTACTAGTTTTCATTTCTAATAATTCTTTTTTAGAATATTCATTAATACCTTTCTTCTCAAATATAGGTTTAAAATCATCTTGAAACTTTATATCTTTTAAAGTTTTATTCATATATCTACTTATCTTCTTATTGTCTTTTGTTTCTATTATCATCATACTAAACATTTTGTTCATTTCGTCTATACCACTTTCGTCATTGTGTTTAGATGCTTGTTTTGTTATAATTTTTTTATATTCCTGTTCTCGGGCTAATAATTTATCAATTATTTCTTGATTTCTAAAATTGGAGTATTTATATATTTGTTTAGTAATATGTGTGTTACTCAATGCTTTAAAAAATTTTATTATCATTTCTTTATATGAATCTGGAAGACGTTTTAGGTTTTTAACACCATTATTGATAGTTTGAATATTATAACCCGATTCTTCAATTAATTCTTGTAATTCAGGTACATTGGTTATTAAATTATCTAAACCTATTAATTCACTCTCACTGGGGGTAAATAATTTGATTTGTTTTTCCATTTATATATATATTTTATTTTAGAATATTTACCTTACCACATTTCTTTACCTTACTATATTACGGGATTTCTTTACCTTACTATATTACTGTATTACCTTACTATTTTGCAATACCATACCTTACAGTATTACTATACTATAATACTACAATACGATACTGAATTACACTACTTTACAATAATACCATACTTTAACAAATATAAAAAATAATATACATAAATAAAAGATGTCAAGACCGATTACTCCAGATGAATTTGTTAAACTTTTAAAATCTTATAATTTCTTAAATAATTCAATTAATTCTTTTTGCAACAAATATAAAGTTAATTCTAAAACTGTAGTAAAATATTTAAAAGCCAATAATATATCCTATAATCAAAAAGGAGTTGTTAATTTACCACCCCGAGATAATTATGGGCGTTTTATGTTAAATTTAAAGGTTAAATCACAAATTATAGTAAAACCTAAATCTAATACAAATAATGAAGCTGGGTTAAATAATGTAAAATGCAAGGAAGTTAGATTTCAAGAACCATTGAAAAAAATGTCGATCACTAAAAGACTTGAATAATCTTTAATTAGTTTAAATATTCAATTTCATAATTACAATTTCTCATTTGTGTAATTTTTGAATTTCTTATACTAGCCAGAAAAAGGGAAAGGCTGTGATTTAGATGTGGTGTAGTGACATTTTGTTAAAATTTAAGATTCTAAATTTTAGACATGGTGCTATGGTTTTTGTCATTGCAATAACTTTTAGGTATCATATTTTAGATCGTAAGACTTTAGTTTTGGAGATAAATCCCCTTCTACCAGTGAAATTGATATCTTCATATTATACTGCCTGTTTTTCCTGAAGTAGTTTATAATTTTTTCTTTCTCAGGTCCAACCTAGGCAAGATGGGTTTTTTTGATGACGTAGTTGCCAACTACAAGAAAGACAACTTCAGGATTCTAGAGTTTCTACAGTCTAGACCACCGAGTACTCCACAAGAGGCTGTGGCCCCCATGAAGGACTTTAATGTGGTTCTTTTCCGTGACTGTGTCATTCACAATATTTTAGAGCAACGCCTGGAGCTAGAGCCTAGCACTACACAAAAGTTGATTGAATTTTTGAGAGGGGACTTCAATGACATCACCAAACGAATCACACTTCAAGTGATGATACACTACACTAAGATGGATGTAGAACTCCAATATCGTAAATATCTTATTCGCGGTGACATGGATAAGTTACCAGAAGCTGAAAGATTAACAAAGGCCAACTTTTTTGATGAGTGTATAGAGTCATTTGTGACTCATGCAAATATGGATTGCGGAGTTGATGGAGTAGTGTGGTTATTGCCCGAATATACAAAGAAGGACATTCAGAATGCTCTCTGTAGCAAAGCAATGATAAGTGCATTTGAGGAAGCCATGAAAAAGCTGGGCAGCACACCCATTCCAGATTTTGGCAAAGAAATTGCTAATCTGAAGATATACGGTGTTAAGAAGTTTGCTCCCTTGAGGAACTTGCGTGGAGCCTCCTTAGTAGATGGGATCCTGCTTTGCATCAACAATTTGGCGGGATATGAAGGAACTGCTATTAATAAGGCTGACATGATAACACTTTCCGCGCATGAATGTACCCATTTTTTAGGACGTCTTATGTTCAATGATTTTAACTTTTCAAGCCCAAGCAAATGTTTGAGTGATGATTGTCAAAAACGACTTGATCAAGTTCTTCCAGATACATCCTTAGAAATGGGACGGCATACAGAGCTACTTTTATTTGAAGGGGTCCAACCAAACTGGGATGCATCCACAGAAGAAGTCGCTACAATATTTAACACCCGTTTGCATACCTATACAACCTATCCAATTATTAGGTCAACTGAGCGGAAGACACTAGGCTTAAGAATCCGTACACCTGCTTCTCCGCCATTTGGAATCGATATTGAAGACAAAGACTACTTTTGCTAGTTTTATTGTTAAGTGGGACAACACAGCTCCTGTTGGAGACTTTAATATTGTTTGAAACGAAAGCATTCAACAAGCGTTGCAAATCGCCAAGCAGTTTGATTAACGGTTTGCAAATAATGAGTATGTGTACATTAGGTATAAATGAAATATCTCTATGGGTTCTGGAATACAATACTATATGTACAAAATTATGAAACTCCTTGTGTGGGATTTGTGTGATCCTTGAAAAAGTCTTCTGCACTTACATAATTAATATTTTTTGTAACCGGGTTTGTGTGTGCATAAATTCCTGATTGGGATTTGTCTTGAAAGATAGGGGTGGCAAACCCTACAATTTTTTTGGTTTTCTTGTATGTTGTGTTACGTTGAATGAAGGACCATTGCACCATGTTTCAGTACATTATATCATTTTGAAACTCATGTAATATATCTTCAAATGATTTGGTAGAGTAAACAGAACATTTGAGTTGGAAGAAGCTATTTGAAAATAATTATGAACTATGGAAGTGAAAGATATGGATGTATAAGATATTCCAAAAACACATTTCCAATGCATGGTATATCCGGAGCATTTTTTGTTGTTGTTTTGACGTCTACTTTCTTGATGCTTCTAAATATAATATTGTTGAGCTAAGTTAGTCTGTTTATTCATTTTTGTACCTGACGAATTTGTAAATGGATTCTGGATGTACAGGTGGTAGACCAGCAACAGCTGAACCTCGCCCAGCAATAAAGTTAATTCAATTCAATTCAATTCAATTCATAGTAATTCTGAAAATTCAGCTCTTTTCATGTCCATTATAAGAATATTGCGATAAGCAAAGTATATAATTGCGATTTAGAGAAAGTCGAGACGAAGGGTGAGAAAAAAAATATCCTGGCCAGCATGGGGGTCGAACCCACGACCTCCGCGTTATCAGCATTCAGCATGGCTCTAACCAACTGAGCTAACGTGCCTACTTGACGGCAACACTGGATTTTAGCATTGATGCAAGCGGCAAGCGCCATAATGAAATTAATCTTTATTGAAACAACGTTCTGAAGAAATATCGCTTTTTTCGATTTTCGTAATTTAAGTTTTACGTTATAATCGTTGTTATCGTTTTTACGTTATTTTCGTTTTACTCGATTTTCGTTATTTTTAGTTTTCTATCGTTTTGACAGTTGGCAACTATGCTTGGAGAAGATGGCTGCCTTTTTGTTTACGCTGTCAGAAATGATCGTGGTTGTTTTTTAGGTTACAAATAAATATTTAAGTAATGTACAGAATAGAATTTTATTTCACACGGTAAGGGAAGGTATAAATTATACAGTTTTATTCACGGGTTAGTTACATTTTCCTTGTTTACAAAAACATTTGCTCACAGAGGTGAGAGAAATTGAAGTTGTGTCGGCCTTATCTGCGTTTTGCCGTTTGCAAACACTTGAGCTGAGATAAAAATTTTCTTTGTGATTCATAACACAGTTACAAATCATATCACCATCAAGCCCAAAGTTCATGTGGCATGTGGCATTGACAAAAAAGTAAACTTTCTTAATAATGGTATTAAGACTATTTTCGATAAGCATGCCCCTACACGTACTGCACGAATAGCCAAGAAAAAAGTACCGTGGGTAACCGACAATACCAAACTATTAATGAAACTTAGAGATAATGCTCTCAGAAAATATAAACTGACGAACAATCCGTCACATTGGGATTATTATAAAGAACTGCGGAATTTCACCACGTCGGTTATAAGATAGGAGAAGAAAGCCTACCTCTCGTTCCACATCAATAGAAACGTTCATGATTCGAAATTAATGTGGAAAGAGATAAAGAAATGTGGCATTTACGGAAAGGTGGAGCCGAATGTCCCACACTTTTTAAATGATCCGCATTTTTTAAACACCCACTTTATTGACAGCGCCAGTCCCTCTAACCAAGAAACCGATCTCATCCTCGAAGAGTGCGAACGCTTCCTTACAACTACATTTACTGAAAACGGTGACACCTTCTTCTTTTGACCCGTCAAAGAAGTAGAAATTGCACAACTCGTGTCCAAAATCCATTCCAATTCCTGTGGCACAGACGGCATAAACCTAAAAATGATAATTCTTCCACACATTCTTTCACCTCTGACTCACTTGATAAATTTCTCGTTAGATAAGAACACCTTTCCCCTTGCATGGAAGGAGGCTAGAATCCTGCCCTTACCGAAGAAACGACACGTGACCGACATGAACGACTTACGACCAATTAGTATATTACCTGTCTTATCAAAAGTTATCGAGAAATCAGTGTACAAGCAGATAGAAAGTTTTGTTACCAAAAATCAAATATTGCCTGCAGTACAGTCTGGTTTCCGACCTTCCCACAGCACCGCAACGGCGCTCATGAAAGTAACAGACGACATTTTACAAACACTAAACGAAAGTAAGGCTGCAGTCTTGGTGTTGCTTCACTTGTCCAAGGCGTTTAATCTTGTATCTCATCAGCTACTCCTTTCAAAAATGAGTTACTATGGTTTATCGCCGGGAGCAATAAAATTGTTCCAGTCTTACCTTACTGGGCGAGTGCAATCGGTGACGCTTCCCTCAGGAGCTACATCGACTCCCCTTACGATACCCTCAGGGGTTGCGCAAGGAAGTATTCTAGGCCCTTTTCTATATTCCCTCTTCACCGCCGACCTACCCCTAAATGTACGACACAATGTACCTCATTGTTATGCAGATGACACGCAGCTGATGATGCCAGTAGACCCCAAAAATGCAAAACCAGCAATTGGTCTCCTGAACCGTGACCTTCATGCTATTTACAAATGGTGTAAACGTAATGGTCTTGTAATGAACCCCTCTAAATGCTGCTTTACATTAATTGGTTCTAGCGCTGCCTTAAATAAAATTCAAATAAATGGGTTATCAATTAATATTAATGATGAGAGGGTCCCACACTGCACAACTGTTAAGAACTTAGGTGTGATATTTAATGAGAAACTTGACTGGCAAAACCACGTAACGTCTCAGAGTTCAAAAGCTTATGGTATACTTAGATCACTATATAAATCATCGCACTTACTTTCGACTGATGTTAAATTGCGCCTTATGCAAGCTCTAGTTCTTCCAATTTTCGATTACTGTGACGTTGTTTACGGTGTTAATTTAACAAAAAAGAATGCTAAAATTGCACAAAAAGTACAGAATTCTTGTATACGTTTTGCATTTAGCTTGAAACGAAGGGATCACATACTGCCTTATTTAAATGACGTTAATTGGCTGAATATGACGCGACGCAGAAAACTACATCTGGCCTGCACAATATTCAAAATTCTGCAAACAAAAACACCCACATACTTATACGACAGACTCCAATTTAGACACGACATACACAACTACACGACTCGACACTCTAAGAAACTTAATCTGGACAGATTCTCAAAATCCATATTCCTGTCATCCTTCAAAGCTGCTTCTGCATATTGTTGGAATGCGCTGCCACCAGATGATACCTCGTGTGCGACATATAACAGCTTTAAAAGGGCAGTAACAAAAGTACTTCTACATGAGCAAGGACAAATCCTCAGTACACATGATTAGATTCAGCATGCTTACGTTGAAATCAAAACAAAAAATGATCAGATTCGAACCCAAGATGAACATTTTGATGTGTGTGAATGAGAAAAATTGTTTTTTATCTTTTTAGTGTGTTAATTACTGAAAAGTGAAAATGTAATGGAATTCGTATGTTATAGTGGTAATTGTATTTTGTTTGTTTTATTGTAGTAGATTTTGCGGGTTGAGTGGTAGAGCAGCCACAGGCTGAACTTCGCCCATGAATAAAGAAATTCTAAATTCTAAATTCTAAAAATACACTAAATAAGTCTTAACTTTGTATTTTGCTAATATGTTCTATTGAAGCAAGCTGTGTAATTGCATGTTGTTGCCCCCTTCTAGTTTTACATGTGTAACACTGTTGTACTTATAATATGAAAGCTATGTATGTAGTTTTTAAAGTTATCTAGTTGTATGGGGTAATCCTGTAAGTTTATTAACCCAATTTGAAAACTTAATAGCATGTTGAAGATTGAGGCATTGATGAGAAATACCAATATCTGTGAAATGAAGTTAGGAATAAATAAGGTTTAAAGGGCATTGTTAATGTGCATTGATTTCAAGTTTATTTGCTTGAATATTGTATATTATTTGGAATTTTGTCATTATTCATACCAATTTTGTGGATTCATGATAATGTGCATACAGCTTTATTATTTTTCGCTGTGAACAAGGCTGCTTATTTTTGTAATTGAGGCTTAATTTTCCCTGTTAATTTACTAATTTCTCTTATGCTGTATATTCATCCAGTCTTCTATGCTGACGATTTTCATTTATTCAAAAATATATTTACTAGCTGCTAATTTTGCTGAAATAACTAGAACTAGTCCAGAATTTCTGATATAGAGTTGGGCTAATCCATAATGTTTGAAGTAAGCTGCTTGGCTAGTTATGAGGATTAGGTTGAAGATGTCATTTGTACCTCCATACAGGATGTTTGTTTCTTGACAGTTACCTAGGTTTAGTGAAATATAGATTCCAAGAAATATTTTCCACAATGAAATAGATACGAACATAGTTCAAAATTAATTATTCTTTTATACAGGGTTTCTATAAATTACTTACACAAAAGTAACAGTTAATTGTGAAGAATGTGTATTTGTAACAGAAATGTTTTATACATCAATGAATACAGCATATCTTCATATTTTCTCTACAAGTGTTCAATATGTGATCCTTTCATCACACTGCAAATGTCCCAGCGGTATTAGATTTCCTGCCAAACCTTTTGAAGCATGTCTGCGTCGATGGTCGCAGCTGCCTGCGTTATTCGGACCCATAGCTCATCGACGTTGCTGGGAAGATGGTGGGAACAAATACACTTTCTTTATGTAACCCCAGATAGATGAATCCATGGGGTCAAATCAGGCGAACAAGGTGGCCATGGAATCGTTCCTCGACCAATCCAAGTCTGTACTTCACGATTGAGGTAGGCGGTTACTTCTTTAAAAAAATGCAAATCAGCACCCACATCTTCACGCAATTGTGACATTAGATAATTCTCAAGCATGTCCAGGTATGATATGCCTCTGACAGATAAGCAAAGGCTCACACCTCCAGTGGCAGCGTCTGAAACTAGCAACTGGAAGCAAATGACGTGCGACAATAAACTTGAAGGTATATTGTATTCATTGATGTATAAACCATTTCTGTTGCACATAAATTTCTTCACAATTAACGGTTACTTTTGTATAACTAATTTAGAGAGACCCTGTACATTGTGTATCGAAAAACCTGCAAAAGCTCTTCTCTCAAATATATTACGATAGAATTCTCCATTAAAATTCTAATGTTTGTGATTACTTGCATATTATGACCTGTAATTACCAAATGTCCCCATTTCTTATTCGTAAATACCCATGTCATGGACGTTTAAAATGTTATAGTCTCATTTGAGTTATGCATTAAAGTTGTTTCCCACTTTGGGAGTGGTGTTATCATGTGAAAGAGGCCATGGAAGCATCACTTGGGTTTTAGCAGAAAGCTCATTTTAAATTGAGGAAAATTAGAATATGCTTTCCATAAAATGTCGCTTTAAGTCTCCATATGTTGAAAGCAGATCACGTGTACTGCCACAATTCTAATTATCCACATTGGTATTATAGGTTGTGTAGGTACATGTTTTTATCTAATGTTTCAATTTTCCATGCATAAGTCCTTAGGGTACAAAAGTGCAGTTAAAAATATTTTAGTTAAAGGAAAGAATGAAGGTGATTGATGTGGCACCACTATGCCAGCCTTCTTTATATTCTTTCTTATGTATATATTACTTGAAAGTTTAAATGTTGTGTGCAAGGTGAATAACAGATACAATTGTTTAGAAAGAATTTTCACTTAACTGACAGGAAAGTTATAACATACTGTTGTATTCATGATTGGGAAAAGAGAGACGCGGTAGTATATAAATACGGAGAAACTAGTACTCACTTTTATCTGCAAAGCTGTTTTTTCTTTTTCGATTAATTTCAGTGGCCACTGCCACCATCCTCGTTGGAACTTGCTGCACTGTTGCTTGGCGTGCGTCTTTTGTTCGTAGTTCTCTGGCTGCCGTTAGGTGCGCTGTGCGTCTTGGTGCGTCGTCTGCTATTTCCGGGCGATAACTGCTGCAGTAGTGGAATCCAAGTATGGTGCGCTTGCCCGCTAACGATGTTTAGTTCGTGCGGGAAGTGCATTATGGCGTGCGTTTCCTTGATTTTGGTGTCTATGAGCGTGTGGGTAGTGTGTTTGACTCGAACCTTTTGAATTTTATGGCTATTGTATTTGATATGTCTAGCAAGACCAGCACCTAGCAGATGCGAAAAAAGCCCAACCCACTACTGGTCTTGCTAGACATAGCCTGGTTTGCCCAAGTAGGTGGTGACTCAAATCTAACAAAACACTGTGATTTTTACTCTGACCAGTGTTCAGCATTTGCAAGCCAACAACGGTTTAAAGAAAATTTGGTTAACATATAGTTGACATGGGTCTGGGTCATTCCTATTGTCAGAGCATAGCTTTTCTTTGTTTATCTGTAATAGAAACTAGGTTGTGCAAGAATTCAAATTTTCTTCTCGCTTGCCTTGTTTCTACGTCTGTATATGTGATCACAACATTCTTTTGTTTACGGAAAAGTGAATCTGCTGTGCTACATTTTGATTCCTATTTAATGGCAAGCTTTAAGACAATATTATCTCAAGTTGCTGCATTTCGTCTTGGAAATTGGGCTCATTTGATATGGAATAATGAAAGTTCCAATAGAACTTAAAGTTGGCCATTTCATGTTGTGAACATGCTTAATGGAACAGTTTATTTCCTTTGGTCATGTGAACTATAATATTCCCATGGATTAATACTCAATTTACCTTCACAAATTATATATTTTGATTTGTTATTTCGGGAATCTAACTAAAGCTCATATTACATGAAATTAGTTTTATCTTGGTCACACCCATGGTTTAATTTATTGAAATTATCATTCAACGCAAAATTTCTATGTACCCACAACGTTACAGCATTGCCCTAGATTGAATTTTTGCATTGTACAAAATATGATGTAACTTTTAGGATCATGCTCCTAATGACATCCCCATTGATAAAATATGCAATTAGATTCACAAAACAATATGAAATGCCTGTGTTTTCCATGAAGTGCACATCTTTTTGCAAAATATTTGCCACATCTCACATGCACATAACATGGCAATTGAGGTTGTGTGTTTGCCTTGCATTTTTGCGTATCACTGTTGTCTGTTACATCCTTGCTTTAAAGAAATTCATGCAAACTATGTACACACACACATTCTTCTGTTCTCATTTATCACACAGAACAGTCTGAAACATTTTTCCCACCACTGTTTTGTACCACAATTATAGCATTTTTAAATCTTATTTCTCAATAAAACATTGCCACCCCACACCCCCATCACCCTTACGTCCTTTCCATGACAACAGACTGTATAGGCTGGACCTCTTTCCATAACAAGCACATTATACAGAGATGAAATTCCGGTAGTTCTATGTAATGCCACAGCACACTAAGAAAGGAGGCTCTGGAACATGAAAACACAGCCAGTACATGGGATTTGTTTTCTGCATTGTATCCTTTCATCAGTTTTGTCTAGTCTAATATCCCTATTGTTTCGGTGAGCCAAAACTGACAAATTTACTTTTAAATTCAAGTATACCAACAGAAATTAGTTACTGTCCTATGAAATGTTCCTTCTTGATCTGTAGCTGAACGAGCTGCTAATGCGTGGCAATACCATTTCAAAATGCCAAATTACATCCTTCCGTGTGTCAATTTAAAATTTTGCAGACAACCTCGTGGAGGGAGTGGCATCAGTCTACTTCAGACAATACCTAGTTCCTTCTCTATTCCCTTGATTTCTGATGTACTAGGTTCGTTCAAGGTTGACCAGATTTCTATTGCGAGGGGAAATAATGGAAAGTCCTACAAGCACCATACTAAGCTGGTTTTTCAAGTATTTCCACAGAGCATCCAACCACAGTTGTCGTTCCCTGAATCCTTGGGCGTAGAAGGAAGTTGACTGCTGTCTTAACCACTGCAGGACAACTTTTGTGTCAGTGCTTCATCGTTCTTCAATTTCTACCCTCTTGTTTGCCTTTCCAAGGAGCTCAAGCAAAACTGATAATCTAATCACTGAGGGCTAAGTCCGGAGTGTACGAACATAACATCAAAACCTCCCAGTGCATTTCAGTGAGCGTTGTTGCATTCAAATTGACTGTGTGGGGCTGTGCATTGTCATGATGAAGAATGACATTTTCAGATAACATTCTCAGTATTTTTGTGAATTGCATTCCATATGTCATCCTTGATCAATGTGCAGTAGTACTGGGCATTAATTCTGACCCTTACTCCAAAAAAATCCATATGAATAACATCTTGTTTGTACCAAACATGTCCATGAGGTTCATTCATAAGCAATTATCATTCTTTGCCAAACTACTGCAGTTCTTTTCCTTTTTACATTACTGATGCTATCTATATAGCAATCTTTAAATTTTTTAAAAAGTGTCTATTGAAACTCCAAATTAGCCCTCCTTTATAAGGAGAAACCATTTATTTCGGCAGGAAGTGAAGCAATTGCAACCATCCTCATTCATTTAGGATGTGATTTTTTATGTAAATTTTCACCCCCTTCCAAAATTGTGTTGATGTATGTGTGTGTTGTCAACAGTGTGGGCACTCAGATTTAAAGGAACACAAGCATATAAGTTCTCGGACGAAAGTAAGCAACCTGCTACGTAAAAGAAAAGTACTTTAGAAGATCTGATTCTTTAAATCGATCACTCGAAATTTTTTAATTCAATTTTCAATACTATTAATTCTGAATTTAGTACGTACTTAGGGCAGCAGCTTAATTGCTTATTTGCTGTTTTCCTTTAAGAACCTGAAGCCAAGAAGGTAGCAGCAGTGAATGACCCTTGTGGTGCTCAATTGGCTGTGTTAAGGCAGCAGCAACAACAGCAACAGCAGCAGCAACAACAACAGTCACAGTCACAAGGTGCAACAACGCCGCAACCAACGCAAAACCAACAGACACCACCACAGGCTGTGCAGGCTGCCCAACCTCGTGTACCGGGTGCAGCAGTCCCACATGCCGGCCTTGGTGGTGTCCAGTCAGAAGACATTCGGGTCCCGGACAAGATGGTTGGCTTGAGTGAGTATGCAAATGAATTTTTTTTAATCCTCTCCAATTTCAGGGTAGCTTTGCAATTTCTGCCTTGTTTTTTTTTTTTTTTTTTGCAAAGAAAAGGACAAGTGATTAGTACCTGATAATTTGAGCACCGTTGTTTGTTGTCCAAATTTGTTAGCTCAAATCGTGGCTTCATAAAAGGAATATATGCTGTTCTATACATAAGATTGGTTTGATTTACATGCTTGACAGATCTGTTAGTAGTTTTCCTCTTATTTTTGTTACTTTTGAATATGAAAAGTATTACTGCTGTTTAATTAGCTGCACAGGCTGTTTTTCTTTAACTCTGGATGAGCATATGAAGACCAAAATATTATAACTTCCAGCACACTTAAGAAATTCCCTGTTGAATTTCTTGTGAATATACAGAGCAGATGTTCCATTCATATACCATAAGCTCGTCAAACAAAAGGTAAATTTTGGTATTTCCTCAAACTGTCGATCTTAATGTGGCTTTTTCTACTTCTCATAGTGCTAAGAATGTTAACTCACTCATAAATACTAATATTTCAGTCATGCTCGGGAGCTTATAATGAATATTGTACATCAACGGAGTAGAACGGAAGGTCCAGGAGGAGGTGGCGGCGGTGGCGGAGGAGGAGGAGGAGGAATGTCTGATATGGGAGGAATGGGCAATCATGCTCAGGTAAGCACACTGGTAAGTTGTAGCATTCCTCTGGGATAAGATGTCTGCTGTATGTAATTTAATTTTAGTACGTAAGATAAGTGTTTGTCAAAGGTCGTCCCTTTTATGATTTCTTGCTGCTGTATGACCAATAATTTATGCATATGTTTTTGGTGATAATCATTAATACTATCATTACTCGGATATTTCTTGAAAATAGAGATGGGATGGATTGGCACTTTATCTCTCTTCTGTCATCGGTAACATTGCTAATAATTTTATCTGCCAGATATATCTTGTACATCGCCTATAACTGCGAAATTCTAATTTTAAAATTATTATGGATATAAAGGTTTTTGAAAGTAAAAGGGACAAACTTTGGCAAGCCTTTATAGATTATAGTTAGCACATTAAAAAAATATTACATTTATCCTTAATTCAGTACAAATAAGACCAGAAAAAAGTTTTCTCAGGTTTACCAGCAATCTTCAGTTTTCATCTATATTTGATATGACATGGAAAGTACACATCTAACCAGGATCAAATTATTTTCGAAAAGGCTACTCCTAGTGTGTCCCATTTGAGCTGCACGAAATTTGCTGTCCGCCATTGGATCAAGTTGAATTGAAAGGTCTGGGCAATTTTGAAAAGATATCCAAAAACCTGAAAGTCTTGGCAAAATGAGGGGGAACCTTGTTCATAAGCATAATTGAAACAGTAATACATTTAATTAAAACATTTTTTACTTGTTTTGTTGGAATTGAGAATTAGTGATATTATGAACAAATTTTGCCATCAATAAGAATTATCACATGCCTTTCAACATGGAGCCACAGTAGTCTAGTCAGTTGGAATTTCTCTGGCCTTGTCCCAGCAGAAAGTAGCTCTGTAGCTCACCCAGCCTCAATAAATGGGTACCCCGGGGGACGTAAAGGTGGTTGGAGCACTGTGCTGATCACCTCCAAAATCACAAGAGGTCAATGTGTGGGGCCCTATTGCCACATCCGCTAAATGTTCCTTCATGGCACAGTACAATATGCACAGGCAACTTTGTACTACCTTTCAACATAATGAAACTAATACTTATTCACGTGTGTACATGCTAGAGGACACACTCTCCGAATGCTGAATTTTTCATTATCTTGTTTTCTGTTTCCTGGTAGACCGAATAGCAGGTAGTGCCTAATAGTGTCTTCAAACCTGTAAGTACAGTTTCATGAGCTGAACGTACACATGTAACCTCTAAAAATATGAGAGGGTGTTTTATTTCACCTCATTTCTTGCTCAAAATTTTCTTTTACACTTCATGTATATCAACACTTTTTAATATGAATGTCCACATAACAGCATAAGATAATTTGAAAAGTATGAAAAACGTTTGTGCTTCAAAGTCTTTTGTCGTTTAACGTCCTCTTCTGTCCAATGTTTTGAACTTGTTTTCCACATTCTTCCTCAGGAGCCCCGGGTGTTATTGGGCTACTTTAATTCCTGGAACCTGGAAATAGGTCCAAATAAGTATGTATGTACATCCTTAGATTAGGTTTAGAATTCTGATGGACAGATTACATTAGGCACAGTTCATTACACTCTCGCAACAGAGAACAGGAACAATTATGAAGTCACCATCTTCCAAAGAACATCATTTTTTTTTTTATTTAGCCATGAATCAAAAAGGATTTTAATTGTTTTGTCCTCACCCAGGTTGAAATTATGGTACCAGGACCCAAAGTTGGACTGATAATTGGCAAAGGAGGTGAAACAATAAAGACTCTTCAAGAGAAGTCTGGTGCAAAAATGGTCGTGATCCAGGATGGTCCACAGCAAGAACAAGAGAAACCTCTGAGAATTAGTGGAGATCTTCAAAAAGTAGAGGTAAGGATACACCATGTGATTCTTTAATGATCGGTCTAGTATGGTTGACATCATATTTTAGTCTCGTTGTTCAACTGTGCGTAAGCCGGTTTTCCCACTAACCTGCAATGTCAATTAAAGGCTGTACACTTATGGATATGGAACTTTTTACAAGTTGAACAGTGATTTGCGACTAAAGTGTTAAAAATATGCTTTATGTAGTAACTAGGGCTAATTTCCACTTAACCTTTTGACGCCCAAGCCCTTTTTCAATAGTAAGCCTCGGTTGCCCAAGCCGATTTTGAGCAAAATGCAGAGTTTCAATTAAATGAGTGTAGTTCGGAAGCTAATTGCACTAGAGAGATGAGTGATATACCGTTGTACGCGCAATAAACCAGAGATTCAGACTATATGAAATTTTTGCAAATTCGGCGTATATGTGGCGGGGGGGGAGGGGGCTAACTCTCAAAACGACCTGGACTCAGCGTCTCGATCGAGACGCTTGGGCACCTAAAAGTTAAAGCTTATCACAGAATTATATGTGGGGGAAGGGGGTAGGATACATTGTCTTCAGCCTGTAAATTGTAACAATTCAAAATACTTAAAAATTTAATAAATTATCATTTTCTGGGGAAAGAAACTTGAGATAGCAAATTATTATACTGAAATGAAGTACACGCTTACCTGTGAAACTGTTGGAATTACATGATAGAAATCTACCAGCTTTGGTTGGGAATAGTCCTAGTTTCACATACTTCCAATGTATTACAAGTTCCATGTCTTCCCACAACGATGTTAGAAAAATAATGAAAAATATGAAATTTGTAGTTTCCATAACATTGACACACTATGGAAGTGTTGCAGGACATTTCTCTGGACCAAGATTCTCAGATTTGGGGAAAGTATTAGTCTATGTTGGTGTCACTTTCGGATCCTAATACTCGGCCTTCTAAAATTAAATTAAATTCTACATAGTTTTTCGGAATTAATTCTATGAAGTATTGTGTGGCATTTTTTTTTAACTTGGAAAAGTGTTTACAGATATCAGTGGTTAAATTTTAAGTAATACATCACCATTGGCTCAGACTTAATTTTAAATTTCTTCACCCCGGTCCCTTGAGAAACGTAAAATTAAGGTGTAAACAGAGTTGGGGTAAGTGAAAACACTACAGAATTATCTGGAAATTTGATATATCTAAGAAAATGTTTTTACATAAAAAGCAGGAACTCTGTTATAGTTGTTAAACTGATAGGATGTGTTAGATAAGTACACTGCCCTCCAGAAATTAAGCAACAACAAGAAAATGCGAGATAAAAGAGAAAACAGTTGGAGAAAAGAGAAGAAGAGTGGTGGGCACGCTGAAAGAAAGCAACGAATGCGTTAGGGAAAACAGGTGAGTCATAAATTGCGATCATCGTGCCCTCGCACGGATTTCTGGCGTACCAGGTATTGGAGTCGAAGACGCGCGTTCACGGAAGAGGTGTGTGTCTCTATCTGGAGAGTGCAGAGGTGAATCAAGTGTGCGGAAAGGGTCGAATATGGCAACCAGGCATCATTTGGCTGATGCGTGGCGTGCCATCGGTAGACTAGAAGCAGGGCAGCGTCAGGACGAAGTGGCCAGATGGCTCAATGTCGATCGTTCAGTTGTCAGTAGGTTATGGAACAAGTTCCAGAGAACGCAAAATGCATCGCGGAGTTTCAGTGGAGGTCGACCGCGTGTGACATCGGTCAGGGATGACCGATATATCCGTTTGACAAGTCGGCGTAACAGGTCCGCAACAGCTACCCAAGTGCGTGCAGCGGCTATTGCTGCCACAGGACGGCCTATGTCAACGAGTACAGTATGCAGACGGCTACGCGAGGGTGGGTTGTATGCCAGGAGACCAGTGTTGTGTATACCACTCACCCAGCGTCAGAAGACAGCCCGCTTACGTTGGGCACGAGAACATGTGAACTGGACACTGGACCAGTGGCAGTCCGTTCTCTTCACTGATGAGTCCAGATTCTCACTGGACAGTGATTCGCGACGCCGATTGGTCTGGAGAGAGGCAGGAACTCGTTTCCATCCCTCCAATATTGTTGAAAGGGACAGATATGGTGGTGGAGGTGTGCTTGTATGGGGTGGCATTTCTATTGGTGGACGTACTGACCTCTATATCCTCCCACGTGGCACCATGACAGGTCAGCGCTATAGGGATGAGGTCCTTGCACGTTATGTGGAACTATTCGCACGAGAACGAGGTCCGGGCTTCATTCTGCAGGACGATAATGCCCGTCCCCATAGGGCAGGACTAGTCGATCGGTTCTTGGACGAACACCATATTCAACGCATGGTGTGGCCATCCCGTTCCCCGGACCCTAACCCCATTGAACACATGTGGGATGCTCTGGGGAGACGTCTCGCTGGTCTTGTGCCCCCTCCACAAACACTCCAAGACCTTCAACTGTCTCTCTCCCAACAATGGACTCTCATACCCAATGAGTTGGTGGACAACCTTATTGGCAGCATGCGGCGGCGTTGTGAGGCGTGCATTGCTGCGCGCGGTGATCATATCCCTTATTAGTGTCAGATAATGGTCACTTTCCGTCTCCAACGTTTACCACCTGTGATGCTCCATGCGTACATTTCATTTCTTTTGCCCACGAGTGTACCTTGTTTTGTGTTTCTTCTGTTCTGTAAGGCGTGGGACACTTGTTTCTTTCGTTACAAATAAAATATGTACACCCTCCGGCCTTGTTGTTGATTCTATTGGATGATCACCATTTGTTGCTTAATTTATGGAGAGCAGTGTATTATAACTTGTACCAATAAAGCTGCAGGTCTACTTATAATAGCGCATTTTGTTTATCAGTTCTTGAGGTCTGAACCAATGCAAATTCTAATCAATGCTTATGACTAGGGCCCAGGACTTGGTTATAACATATTTTTTATTTGGCATCAGATCGTGTACTGGGACGAGATCTTTACATATCTGATGAAAATCATCTGAAGTAGACCAACTTGATAAAGCATATTTTTACATATTTTACCAATTTTGCTTCTTTACAAATTTCTTCAATTTTCTCGTAATAAGACATATTTCTGTATTATGTAAATGACTCTACTTGTTCAACCAGCTCATGACAAACATTCAATTTTTCTTTTCCTCTTGTATTGACTCTCATTTCTTTAGTCTTGTTCACATTAATAGTGAGTCCTGCTATCTTTGCTTCTTCCTGTAGTCTTTTTAGTTTCTCCTTCATGTCGCCAAGTCTTTGATATAATGAGCAGATGTCGTCCGCAAAATCTAGATCTTCTAGTCTATCTTTGAGTCCCCATTGTATTCCTCTTTTCCTGCAACCCATCGTTTTCTTCATAACTGCATCTAGTACTAGCAGAAATATTGTCGGAGATAGAATGCAGCCCTGTCTCACTCCATTTGTAACATCTATGTATTCTGTAAGCTGCCCTTCATGTAGGATTTTGCACCTAAAACCTTCGTACATATCTTTCATTAGGTTTAATACCTTCGTTGGAATGCCATATTCTGCTAGTGTCTGTCACATGACTCTTCTATTTAGTGAGTCAAAAGCCTTTTCAAAATCGATGAACGTAAGATATAAGGTGGCTTGCCATTCATTGTTTTGTTCCAGAATTATTCTTAGAGTATTTATTAAATCGACACAACTACGTTGTCTGCGGAAACCAGCTTGTTCTTTCCTCAATCTTGATTCTACAACATCCTTCACTCTATTTAAGATTATTCTCGATAGTATCTTGCTTGGTATACTTAGCAAAGTAATTCCCCTCCAGTTTTTACAGTTAGTTGTATCTCCCTTTTTTGGCAGCTTTACTATTAAACCTTCTCTCCATTCTAATGGAACTTTTTCTTCATTCCATATTTTCTCTAACATAGGTTGTAAGAGATCAATGGAAGTTTCCACATTAGCTTTAATTAGTTCCGGATTTATGTTATCCATTCCAGGAGCCTTGCCATTCTTCATTTGCTTTATTGCTAGCCTAACTTCTGCTCTAGTTGGGGGCCCTAATTTAATTTTGGTATCTTTTCTATTTCCTTCTGTTCTTGTTCGATTACAGGTTTCTTCTTCTCTTTTCCCATCTCTATTCAATATGTCTGAAAAATATTCTCTCCATCTTTCCATTTGTTGTTCTTGGGTTAGCAATAGATTACCATTTCTGTCTCTCACCGGTTTACTCTTCCTGAATGTTTTTCTGGATAATTTCTTAGTTATGTCATACAACTGTTTTAAGTCACCTCTCTTTTCTGCCTCTTCTGCATTTTGTGCTAAGTCCTCTACCCATTTCCTCTTATCTCTCCTCACACATTTCTTCACCTTTTTATCTATTTCCGAGTACTCTGTTTGGACTGCTGCTTTCTGTAGTCTTGTTCTGCTTTGGTTTATTTTTTGTTTTGCTTCTTTCCTATTTCTTATTACTTCCCAAGTGTCTTCAGACATCCAGTCTTTTTGTAGTTGATTTCTAATTCCAAGTACCTTCTCTCCAGTTTCTAAGTAGATTTTCTTCACATTTTCCCAATTTGTTTCAATATCTGGTTCATGCTGTGTACTTTCCGAGAGAGCTTGTAATCTATTATTTATTTCTAATTTAAATTCCTTTTGTTTTTCTTTCTCTGTCAATCTTTGAACATTAATTTTCTTTTTTCTTCCTTCGAACTTCTTGGATGTTGACATTATTTTTAACTTAAATTTGGCTACCACAAGATGATGGTCGCTGGCTACATCTGCTCCTCTTTTATTTCTTACATCCATTAGCGATCTCCTAAACTTCCTGCTTATTGTTATATGGTCTATTTGGTTTTCTGTAATGCTATCTGGTGAAACCCAAGTAATTTTGTGACAGTTTTTATGAGGGAAGATTGTTCCTCCATTGTTCCTTATGCCAACACTTCAGTATTATAGAAATATACGGTGGGTCACATAATTATTCGGACAGATAAGATTTCTGAATATTTACTGACGTAGTCGTGATATAATACGATGATAAATGTTTAATATTTATTTAACAAACAAAACACAATATGAGCACACTGTTAATTATCTTCAATTATGTTTAATATAATATATTAGTAAAATATTTTCATTAAACAAAACAAACATTGTTTGTGGGTTAAACAAAATTATTCGGACACATGGAAGGAGAGACAGGAAAACACGCTTGAAAAGCAACGAACAGAAATGTCAGTATCTGGTAGGCATCCCTTTCAATTTTAATACCTCGGATAAACGATTTGGCATACTTTCTACCAATTTTCTGGTGTACACTGGCGATATGTTGGCCCATTCATGTTGAAGTCTCTCCTTGAGGTCTGCCTTCGAGGTTATAGGTGTTTTCCTCACTTCTTTTTCCAACTTACACCAGAGGTGCTCAATGACGTTCAAGTCTGGAGACTGCGGTGGAGGATGGTGCACTTTTGGGCAGTTGTACAATAACCATTCTTGTACTACGCGGGAAGTGTGCTTCGGGTCATTATCTTGATAAAACATAAAGTTACAAAGAATGCCCATCATTTCAGCACTAGTCTTTAGATTTGACTTCAGAATGTCAAGGTAAAGGTACCTGTCCATTGTCTGTTCGATGAAAGCCAATTTACCAACACCTTGGGCCGACATGCAGCCCCAAACCATTACGTGACCACCCCCGTGCTTCACTGTTGCTTGCAAATTTTTCCCTCGGAGCTCCTCATTTGGTTTACGCCACACTGTTACCCTCCCATCTGACTCACAAATATTGAATTTACTCTCGTCAGTGAAAATTACCCGATTCCACCATGTCTGATCCTTTCCTAAGTGTTCCTTTGCGAACACCAGTCTTTTTGTCCTGTTTGGCTTACTTACAAATGGCTTTCTCCTGGCTACACGGCCATGATAGTTTGCCCTTCTGAGCACTCTTCGTATAGTTTCAGGATGACTATGCTTTCCACACTCCTCAGCTATCTCAGCACACACCAATGGAGCACTCATCTTTGTTTTTTTTTTAATTTTCCTCAAGATTACTGTCTCTTCTCTGGGGGAAAAAATTCTTGGTCTCCCTGTATGACCATGGGACTCGATCCTGTCTTCATCTTTAAATCGCTTAATAATATCTGCAACTGTACTTTTTTCATTTTCAACATTGAGGCAATTGTACGGTAAGTTTTACCCTTAGCGTGGTGCCATATCACTAACTGACGTTGTTCAAATGAACTTTCCTTTCCTCTTCGACCTATTTCTGCATAGAAAATGTTCTTATATCACAACTTTGTTAAACAAAACGCGATCGTAATTGCTACAGAAACCTACAGGAAACCAGAGTTAATATATATGAACAGAGTATGAATCAATTCGTAAATCGAAATTGTCACTGTATCGCAAATTTACGTTAACATTTACTATGTGTCCAAATAATTTTGTGGCACTATTTTTGCAACGGTAGGGATTCATCCTTCGTTATATTGTTGCTGATGTTCGTTTTTTAACCTTTTATCGACCAACATGACATTTTTTAAACGAAAATCAACTTCAACGCTGTACACAGATTTCACTCCCTTCCCGCTCATAAACGTTAGAAATTTACTGTGTGTCTGAATAATTATGTGACTCACTGTATACTTAACATGAAGAACATGAAATATTAAAATAAGAGTATTACTAGATGGTCAACTAATCCTGACTGAGCTTTGCTAATTTACATATTTCTTCTGTGCATTTGTGGGTGTAACATACATGTAGTGTTTGCAGAATGGGCTTAGTTTAGTGTTTTTTCCTGCATTTAATGCTAAACCTGGCCTTGCCTTGAATTACAAGAATTCATGAATAATTTTTGTTTTTATTTTTTCCTCTTCCAGTATGCAAAACAGCTTGTGTATGACCTGATAGCAGAGAAAGAAATGCAGGTAAATATTCACTTCAGCACTATTTATTTCGCCTTGTAATGCCTGATGAAAAAGGTATGACTTCTGTTAAAAGTTTTATGTATTGCTTGATTTACCAGCTAGGAATTTTACAGATTATAGAAGTTCGTCACCTATTTTTTTAGTCATTTTTTGTGCACTGCTTGCCTTTGGCATTTTTATGAAACATACTTATGATGTGACATTAAGAATGTATTTTAATGTTATTGAAAGAGCATAAAAAATCACTTGTATAGTAGATCCAGGCCTATTTGTCAATAAATGGATTAGTTCATATTGTTGAAAGGTGTGCCTGGAGGACGTGTATTTTGGGTGCTATGCAGTTATTCTTGTAGGGTAGTTGAAGTACACTTATTTTCACATCCAGATTGTTATAATTTGAATAGGTATAAAGGTTACTTGTATGCTAAGGAAATTTGTGGTTAAATTGTTGCTCTGAAGAATGTAGCTTTATTGCTTAATACTTGTATCATGTGCTATTTTTAAGAATGATGAATAACATGCTTGCTTTGTCTATTTGGTTAGCTGCATAAGTAGGAGCAACTTGCATAATTTTTTAAAAAAATTAGGGTGTTGTCCCCAAGTGTGTTACGTAGTGGGAACTGTAGTTATGGTTCCCAACTATCCCTTCTCCAATACCTGCATTGGATGTTGGGAGCATGGTTTGCTTTTGTCCTTTGATAGTTTCGTTTCTCATCAGGCCTTTACCCGTGGTCAACGTGGGCCAAACCAAGGATTCAGTGAATACGGAGGTGGTCCTGATTCAGCAGAGGTAGGGGTTATAAGTATTGTTCAGTAATTGCAGCCGTTTCATGTTTTACATTGTTTCTCGGTAATGCAAATCTCCTTACATGCCAGAGTTTCCCACAAGTTTTCTGATGCTGAAGGAAGTTTGTTTTTGTTTTGAAAATTGATTTCCTTCCCATTGAAATTGTGTATTAGCATGTTCAGGCATCTGAAGGAGTGTTGTCTGTGGTGCAGTTTAATGTTCTGGCATTCATTTTGTGCAACACTCCATTCTGCATGTTTATATTCTCTAATTGTATAATTTATTTATTATCTAAGGAAACCCGTGCATGTACATTCAGAAGTTTTTGACTTAGGATTATTATGTGACTATTGATAGGTGCGTGCATGAAGTTAAGGATGCAATGCAACATTCAATTGATTGCCCGTAAACCCTGACAGAGGTTTTTTTTACATATGTATGTATAGCATGTAGAGATGACCAAACACAAAATTTTGTGATAATTTTCTATCCCGAAATTTGATATTTTCATATTCAGATTATACAATTATCTGAAATAGCTGAATGTATTGATTCTCTGGACAGTTTGTTATTTATCTGTTTTGGGGCTCCTCGCATATTGTCATATTAATTCTACTGTATAGATTCTCTCAAAGTCCTCTTCTAATCTATCTGTTTATTCATTTTATGGATTCTCAGCAGATTTTTTAAATGTTTACCTTTTTTTTTAAACTAAAACAGATCTATATCTACATTACTAAGGTCAGTGTAAATGCAGTTTTCCACCGTAACAAAAATGTAAAAGGGTTACAGTTAAGAATGTAACATTGTTTGATGTCCTGATCCTTTACATGGTAATTATTTTCTTAATTCCAGACCATTCTTCCCAGAATAACTTGCTGAACTTGAAAAAGTAAATAGCCATTTGCAGACACAGGTTATCTCAATACTTTGATATCAGGATATCTGATATCCAGATAGCTGTATTATCCAAATTATCTGTTGCATCCGAAATGGATATCAGATATTTTGAAATCTGGATTTTCTATAAACAAGAATCCTCTTGGATAATTTCTTAAGCTCAACAATTTTCAAATACAGTAGATTCTTGATCATATATTTTTAAATCACCTAGAAAACCTTCAAAACTTTTGAGGAAATCAACCTATGGGCGTAACAGCCAAGTCCGGATATATTGAAAATATACCCAGATGCCTGGAAACTTAAAAATCCAGTTGTTTTTGTTTTTTTTGGCCAAGATTAAGAAATGGAAAGAAATTTGCACTTTTGAAATGCCACCAAAAGATCTGCAAGTCTAAAATTGTCTAAATTACCTGTAGAAACCCAGGAATTTAGTTTTGTCAAAATAAGTAGGAAACCCTGTTAAGACCTTAACATATGGAAGGTTTTGTTGTATTGACACCATTAGGGAGTAAGGGGAATGTAAAATGGAGAATCCATGTGAATATTTATTGAATGCAACAAATAAGCTATTTCACAACTTCCTCCTTTTTACTTGTTATATTAGTGATATCAGTTTATTTTAAGAAATAGTGTAAGATGTTTTATTTTAAGTGGAATGCTACTTTGCATAAAAGTAACCCTTCCCTCAACATGAAAATACAGTAAATACATGCATGTCATAACTGCAGTTTTATTAGTTCCCATTTTCATTTTGGACTTTTTTTTTGTCAGTCACATGGTCCGAGTGCAATAGTTCATTTAGAATGTGATTGTGAGATGTATGTTTGTACACACACACACTTAACATGCTGTATATGTAAACACGTTAACGGTGAATAAAAGTTGAATGTACGTAAGAGTAGTTTTGTCATTTTGCATTGTTTTATGTATTCATATGGAGCTGCCTCTGGGGCAGTTCTGATCTGAGTATGCGAGTGCCCTCCGTAAATTTCATCTTAATCATTCATTCTCGTTATTCTAGTTAGCCAAAGTTGCTTAAAAGCAATGCTAAACATGGCAGGAATGCACCTTGTACCCTTTGAACTCTCCAATAATAAACGTTTGGGTGTATTCTCACATTGTGTTTGTCAAAAACAAATGTGTGTCCCCAGAATGTTTTCGTGTATGTGCACATCTCGATGTACATCTGTGAGTTTACTCCTGAAGAACTGAAAGAGGCTCATTCATACCAGAGATTGGGATACCATGGTAGCTTGGGTACCAATTAGCCTGAGCATAAGTGGACTTCAAAGTAGGACTCCTGAAGGTGTTATGTCCCTAAAGTAAGCAATATTTCATAATGATACCTTTAAAATGGAGAAATCATGCCATCTTTGTCTTTGAAAGACATGCACCATTTAAAATATTTTGTTTGTATTTTTTTTAAATTTTACAAACAAATCTCAATGATTTGCAATTACAGTGGAAGACTGATTTTTCCAGATTTTAAATTTCTCCACATTGTTTTACTTTCAAGGTCCCAAAAAAAGGTGACATTTTAAAAAAACTTCCTTATATATTACATGTTCCTACATGCTAAGTTCTTTAGTGTGTCCCCTGAAAAACACAAGGTTGCCCTGTAGTAGGATAGCAATTTGTACTTGTACATGTAAGATTTTTTTTTTTCATTTAAAGATTAAGATTACTATTTTCAGATTTACATGTTTGTCTTGTTAGCAGTAGCATGTTAAAATGTGATATACAGTGGAACCTCAATTTTTAAGTTTTTCAAGGGACCAAGCTGGGAAATCAAAATGCAGGAAAATGTAAAATCAAGGAAAGTTTTAAAACATTTTGTTATGTTGGGGAGTTTGAAACCGGAAACGTAAAATTGGGGTTCCACTATATATATATATACACATTGGAACTTTGAATTTATGTTCCCAGATTTTACATTTTCATGCATTATACATTCAACCTTGATGGTCCCAACATGCAAAATGTTATATAATTTTTCTGCATTTCAAGTTTTTCCACCCTGGTCCCCTGAAAAATGTAAAATCGATGTTCCACTCTATTAGGTATTGCTATTCTTCCAAATAATATGTGGTAGAGTACTCTACCAGATTATTATATTTTCTTGTTATGCAATTTTTAAATGTCAACTAATGCATACCCATGCCAAACAAAGTGCTTATGTGCAGAAAGATTTTTTTTTTACTATAACATGTCTGCTATTTGCTCTGGTGATGGACAACAAACAACCAGTTTCATCAAAACTTTAAAAATTATTATTATAGTGGTGTTTTGCTGGGCTTTTGTGTGTAGAGCACTTAAAATAGGTGGTGTAGCATTTCATTTGTCATAGTCTATTGATAGCACATTTTCTAATTAGTTCTTTTTTTGAGGTGAAATGTTTGGATCTCCTACAAAGTTCGTTCACAAAGGTCTGTTACTAACATTCCACTGACTGCTTCTGTAGTGCATTTCAAAACACAGGCATCATTGGCATCTTGTAACACTGCATGATCTGTAGGAGACTGGACCACTGCTTTCATGCCACTGATCTGAAACTCATCATATCTCCCGAGTGCATTGTAATCCGAAACAAACTCTTTTAACAGCACTGGAATTGCCCATCAGCATTATTTCTCTGCCTTGTGACTGTAGTTGGGCAAAAAGAGAAAAAGAGGGGCTTACAGAAACCCAAATCGGCCACAAATAACCACCTATGGATCAAAAGAACCACTCATACTAAACTCCTTTTATATATATTTATACAGCACCATACTTACGTGTGTATAATGCGCACCCTGCTTTTGGATAGGGACCCTGCTTTTGGATAGGGAAAAGCAACAATTATCCCATATATAATGCGCAGTACAATTCAGGTTCAAGAATGGCTTCCTTAGTTTTAGGTTGTAAATCTGTTGCTATACCGATGAAGAGCAATGGACATCATACCTATTCAAGGAGTCACCTGTTTCTATGTGGACCAAGATTAGAATATACTCTTGTGCATACAATGAGCCGCCAACTCATGCTCCCCCCCTCTCCCTCCACTGTGTTTAGCACCCCAAGACTCACTTCTGGAACCACATTGTTTATTGGGTAGTAGAAGAAAGAAAGATCAAAATTATGTTATGGATTTGCAATGGTCAGGAAGTTATTTTCTATTTGTCATCCAATAAATACCATTGTGATACACATCCTGCATGATGCGAGGTGCGTGCACAAAATCCGCCAAAATTGCACCGCTTTTCTCGGTGTTACAAAACATGGTCGTTACAATGTGAAAAATCATGGGAAATGGCCAGACTTGAATGGTTTTTAAAATTATAATTAATTGCTCAAGAAACCAAACCTGGTAATTTGTATTTGCACCTGTTAATATATACATGTTATATGCAGTGACATAGTGAAAACATGTGTAATTCCATGGGGCTGTCCAAATTCACAGTTTTTGGGCGCAAACATTTTGGAAATAAGTGCGCATTATACATGAGTAAATATGGTAAATAAATTTCCTTTTTTACCCTACCCCTTGCCCCTTTCATCATCCCTTAATATTTGGATTGTGGAAAGGGAATAACTAAAAAAAAAAGCATTCAGTAACAATTGGCTATTCCCTAACTAGTTTGCCCCACCTTACCCATAAATGAACATGCTTTGTTAAATAACATGAAAAGATGTTATCTGTATTAATAATGTGTTGCTTTTGTGTGATAAGGTTCCTGTCCCACGGGCAGTGGTGGGTGTTGTCATTGGAAAGGGTGGTGACATGATTAAGAAGATACAGACTGAGACAGGAGCGTGGGTGCAGTTCCAGCAAGATTGTGACAATGGCCCTGGGGACAGGAGGTGTCTCTTAACAGGGCAGCCAGACCAAATAGAACAGGCTAGGAGACGGATTGAAGACCTCATCGACAGTGTGTTGGTAAGCAGTTACACACCTCCTGTAACCATTGCGAATGAAAGCAGATGGTCTTCATTCTTGGGAGGGCAACAGTAGTGTCGGGGAGACCTTATTGTGTGTGCCACAAATTCAGAATTCGCATGACAAAAAAGAAAAGGAAATAAAGTGAGACATGCTTGTTGCCTCGGATGACACGATGGCTTCGAAATTTTGCTTCATGCCCAAAAGTCAGTGGAATGTTTCAGAGCTTTTTCATTTTGTTTCGGTATTGTCATCTGGAATCCAGAATGTCTGCCAATGATTATGGGAATGTGGTGAGGCAATCCCTGAAATTTGATGTGGACGTACCTGGGGGAAGGGGGTAAACTTTTAGTTTGCCACATTACCAGTTTCTTTTAGTCTTTCTCCCTCCTTGCACAAAGATGGTTGTCTTCAACTCCACAGTTTAAGTGGTGCTGATATTTCAGTCTGAAATGTGTAGCCAGAAACAAAGTGAAGAATGGATTTTGGATCATGCTTCTGGTAAAGTGCTTCTGAGAATGGAAGGTAAGACAGTGGCTACTACTTCATTCCTGTAAGCGTGCAAAACTGTTTTTGATCATTATCTTATAGTGTTAAAGCTAGAATTAGCACTATAGTTATATTCTCCTATAACAACATATGTTAAGTAATAGACAATTACTAAAGCAAGCAAGCATGTCATTCGTTATTATTGAAATAGCACATGATAGAGAGGTCGTAAAATATCATATAAATGCTTATTCTGAAGATCCAGGTAATGGAATAGTGGCATAAGTCTGTGATATTATATATAATAAACTCTAGTTATAGAAACTGAAGCTCTAGTAGTGTGTGGGCGCATGCACATGCATGTGTATGGCACAGAGGGGTGCGATATAATATGTTGGGAGTAAATTGAGTAAATAGATATACACATTATGATGTATCTTAGTATACATGTTATAGATTTTTTTTTTTAGTCCTTAAGTTAAAATAATGTAGGCTACTAATGTACCTGTGATTTATATCTAGTAAATAATTTTGCAGTGAAATACAGTGTTGAAGCAAAAGTAATCACATGGTAAATACATCATTACCACTATGTGATTATTTGATCAGCTTGGTTGTATTAAAGACTTCTTGAAACTGATGCATGCCAGCTTTCAGTATTAAAATAATAATTTATTAACTTAAGGAGATTACAATTGAAGCAAACTGTATAAATCAGGGATTTTTGTTTTCTTCATTATTGTTGTAACAATTACAAAGTTTTTCTGTTGTGTGCTGTACCACAAAGCTGTTTTTTTAACAATGGTTGCAAAAGTAGAGCTTTATCATTAATATACCGGTTGAAAATATAAAATGAAACAATTTTAAAAAAGTATGCACTAAACTGATTTCCTCTTTTTTATCTTTATACATGTGAAAAATGTGATTTAGGCAAGAATGCCTAACCTGTGAAAGCCTCTTGGTAAAAAATGAGTAATGATGTATGCAGTTCTAGCTTTCTTAAGAGATAATGTGACATAAGATCATGATTGCAACATTGTCTTTATTGCAATAAATGCATTTGCACAAACATTGAACACAACTTTTAAATTATCTTGGAAAAAATTCAGGTGGGCATTGTTTGTTGTATATGTATTTCTTCACAACCTTCTTAGGCCTTGGAGAGAAGCGGTGTGGAAGGACTAATTTCTTCATCTCCAGATCATAAAGATATGCCCAAATTTCATAAGGTCACCAGATCAGGAGAGAACTTTTCATGATTGGCTACAAGCTCGTCCAACAGATTAGAGCAGATATTCACTCTTATCCACTTTATTTTGGGTGTCGACTGGTACCAACTTTGCAAACACTTTACAATCTTCTGTCACCTTCTGCATCTCATTGAGACCACAGTCCAGTTGTGCACAAAGCTCTAGAATTCACATGACACTTATCTTCTCCCCTGGCTTATTCATGGCTTCCATTATCCTTCTGTTAATGTTTGTACAAAAACATCCTCTGCACCTTGTGAGATGCTGTACTAAACTTGTCTAGTCTGGTGTGCACTGTAATACTGGGTAAATTACAAGAGTGCTATTCGGAAATCAAACTTCCCGAGAGGCATGAAATAAGGAAAACATATATTTGTTATACATGAAAGTTGCACATGTGAACTATTTTACAACATAATTGCCATCTAAATTCATCAGGCATTTGTCAGTGAACGCACTTTCTTCTGTATACCCTCGTTGCCACCAGGGAATCTGCCATTCTCAAACACCATCCATCAGCTCCTAATTTTGGTACCCATCTTGCACAAAACTTGATAACCCAGCCTCACAGGCTGTCTCATAGAGGGGGTTGCCCAATTTCAGGAAATTCTTGACTCTTTGTGTACTGTATATTGTGAAGTGGCAGTATTCGTAAACCATGTTATCCACTCATTCAAGGTCATCCAGCACAACAGACTGTCTTCCTTGTCCTCCTTAATCACACACATGAGTTCTTCCCTCTTGAAATTTCCGGCACCATTTCCTGACACAACCTTCACTCATGACTTTCTCTCCATGCATGACACTCATTCTACAAATGATTTCAAGCTTCCAGCTGCGCTATGGGCTTGCACCTGCAAAACCATATTACATCATTAACCTCGCGGGAGCATCTATTGTACCAGCAATGGTTTTCTGCCCACTACACACCAAGCCTAAAAACACTGTGACCAACCACTTGACATGGCGTGAGTCAACACGTGACAGCTTATTTCTGTTCATGCACCTTCATCAGACATTTTTACAATATTATAACTGCAACATTCATGAAACTAAGAATAAATGTCTGATGGAGGAAGTATGTGTTCTTCCGAAAGGTTGTAAAATTTTGGGTTTATAACCTTGTACGAACCATAAACTACAGGAGAAATAATTCTACAATACAAGCAACAGCAATACGTATATGAACGTATTTTTTGGCCGATTTTCCTGGGAAAAGGGTCATTACTTGGAGAGGGTCGTTATATTCGGGGACGTAGAATCGAGACTTGACTGTAATTGACATTCATAGATTATCGGTTTTTTTGTTTTTGCAGGATGACAGGAGTCCTAGAACTGCAAAGTTACTTTGATAATCTTTAGATACTTCTTAGAGAAAAAAAAACAATTAAAATCTTGCGTTGTTGCTTCGAAGGACATTTCCGAAATGAGTTTGTTAAATGTAGTAACAATATTTGACATTCCAGTATGTCATATCTTTATATGCATATAAATTAGGGATTGGACGGATTAATCGGTATGGGCCGATATAGGCATATCGGTGTATCAATTTATCGATAAAATTACCGATTATTTTACCGATCCGATATATCGATTATTATCTGATAATTTAGTGCAAAATTTTGCCATTTTGTTGTAATTTTTATTGATAATATCCATGCCCTACTTTCCAAAAAAGTAAATGTCTAAATATGCAATTTATCTTGCACTGCAGTCACCTTGAAACACACACTTATTAAAGAGGTCAGTGAACCTTTCAGGTTCTTCAAGGACAATTTCTAATTTTATATCGGATCGGTAGAATATCGGTATCGGTAAATTTTATATCTGTACTTTACCGGTATCTGCCAAAATTTCATATCGACCCATCCCTAATATAAATAAACAAAAAAGAGAAAACTATTTGTATATTTGCCATGTGGTTCTGGTTTTGTTCCAAACCAGCCATCCTGAAATGGTTAAATTTGTTTGAATGTAACCCTGAACCTAAATAGAAATCACTCCATGGTCCTCTATGTTGGTGCCATTTTCTTGCTTCGGCATGGGGTCAAAAACACATGTAAAGTTGTCTGGCTGTTATCACAAATTGGATGTTTTTGTAAAATTTTCCCAGAGACATGTACAATATTTGCGAATTATGTTCACTAATAACTGTTAACGATATTCTTTCCAGCGCAGGGACAATGAGATGGGAAGAGGACGAGGACGAGGTCGAGGTGGCCCTCCACCACCTTTTGATAGAATGGGTCGCGGAGGACCAGGGGGCGAGTATGGTCCCGGACCAGGAGGGCCCGGTGGTTGGGACAGAAGACCAGGAGGAATGCAGCCACCCAACCAAATGGGTGACAAGCAAGAAGTTACTTTCACTGTACCTGCAGCCAAGTGTGGAATAATAATTGGTAGAGGTGTGTA